>NC_056664.1:112915940-113545440 GCF_018350195.1 Panthera tigris
GGTTCTCTGAAGTTTTTGTGGGAGACACTGGGATGCACCAACCAGGTCCCCCTTTAAGGAAAGGTTTGATGCCCGTGCTTCTGGGAGTGCTATGGGGAGAAAATCTTCAGCTGTGAGCCCCACATGGATCATCTCCTTTCTGGGACAGTCCACATCCAAAGTGTGTTCCTTGTGGGATATGTACACTTGGTCACCTTGTTTCAACTGGCTCAACCCTGAGAGGTTCTAGCCCCAGAGACTGAAGCTGAGCCTATCAGGGGACTGCCCTTTTAGTCTGACTGCTCCCCATGCCCATTCCTGCTTTTGTGCCTTTTGAGGACATGTTCTAGTAAACTCCATCTGAGAGTCAGTCTGCTTCCAGGGAAACAAAGCTATGACTATTTTCTTCTTTATGCAATATATCTGTTTCTCCTGTTACCGTTCTTCTGTTTATTCATTTTAGACTTTGACTTCCATGCTAGAGGCTTTGTATTCAATTTCATTTGAAAGCAAAGTTGACTAGAAGCTTAACATGTGTCCTCAGGGTTACCAGGTAGAAAAAATTAGGAAATCAGCTATTTCTTGGGTGTCCATAGGCAGTTTCCTTCTTTCTCCTGCTTGGAGAACATACACCTGACTAGCAGCTTTCTGGTACCTAGTGAGAGAAGTCCTACTGTTCTTATAAACATTTTTATTTAATAGTCTAGATTTTTGGTTTGGAATTTCAGCCCCAATTTCAGCTCTGCCTGGCAAACCTGCCAGGTGTGGGAGGGGGTAATCTCAGGGCATGTGCGTTTGGAAAGTGATTTGGAGCATGAATCTTTTCCTTATACAAATTTTCACCCAGTTCCTTTGTTATCAACCCCTCTCCGCCCTTCCCCATCTCATCCTTCAGAGGGACACCTCCAATACTTGATACCTTCTGGGGATCTACAGTTGGCATTGTGGCTTTGAATTGTGTTCTTGTGGGCTTCCTCCCTATGAAGGCTTGGAGCTGTCTCCTCTCAGTGAAGTCACTTGCTGCTGGTCCTCTCACTTTTCATCTCATAACATTTGTCAAAATTGCTCACCTGCTGTGGTGTCTGCTTTCATTCCCTTTGTTTATATGGGTTCGGATCTCATTTTATTTTTTTATTGTGATTTAAGGGAAGCCATAAAGGGAATGGGCATACACACAGGCTTTGCTTAAACTAATTTGAGTCAGAGTACTCTTACTATACTGGATCAGTGGCATGTGGCAACGTTGATCCTGTCCTCTTTTTAGAAACATAGTCTTGTTAGCTTCCAGGACAACACATTTGCCTGATTTCTTCCTACTTTGCTGGCTGTTCAGGCTTGCAGGATGCATTTCAATGTCTAATTTCTCCAAAAACTATAAAAAGAAAGTCAAAATGACACTTCAAAAATATATTAACTGAAGGACCAGAATTGGTATCTTTACGTGACATAGCTGAACGACTAAATGCCAGATTCTGGTGCATAGCAAAGAATAACTGTAAGACATTTCACAAATGAAAACAAAGCACATACTTTTGAAGATATTTATTTAGCACTCAAGCAAGTAAAAATGGGTTTAAAATTTCTCTTCTCTGAAATATTAATGTGAATTGCAAACACTTTAAAAATATGAACATGCTTTAATTTACTGAGCCCTAATAATTAAGGAAGAAAAAATTTAAAAACACACAAATTGAGATTCATGCTTTTCCTGAGTTCTTTTCACCTATAGACTATTTCTGTGGACTATGGAACTTTGTTAAAACCATTCTCTGGGCAACAGCATTTTTATAAACTTTGTAAAAAATAAGAATCAATATGTTTGAATCACTAATAAAACTGTAAACCTACTTTTTTTTTTTCAAATAGAATATAGTGTGTGGTAAGTGATTAAAGATAGTTTGGAATAAAAGTAATAGGAAAAAATACAACTTTATAGAAAAAACTTAAGTGATATCTTTCTTGATCATTGAACCATAAAATCATATTTTCAGAAATAGTTAATCTGTACAGCTTACCTATAGTGAATAGGAATCAGAAATTGAAAATACACCTGAGTATATTTTATGCTTTTCAAATTGGAATGTGTGCCATAGGGCCAAGTATTGTGTACAAGTAGTAAATGCCTTTTCCTTAAAATCCAAAGCACAGCAATTGTTGCCATTAGCTTGGTGAACCCAATATTACCTTCACTCCCTGGATAGTTTGCCATGTTTACCAAGGAAGCACTTGGCAGAGAAAATTTAGTTTTAGTTATAAACAAAATAATTCTTAAAATGTTAGTCTTTAAGTTGATTAATTTAAAGAACGTAACAAGTTTAGGCCAGAGTTATAACATATAAAGTGGGAATAATACATACACTTCCAATATAATTTTAAAATTATAAAATGAATAGTTGCCTATTTCTCTTCAAAAATTGCATACGTGTGTAGTAATATGAATCCAAGACAGGTGCCAATGCTTCAGTCACTTGGCTACACAGTTCTATGGTTTGTGAGTCATGGGAATTGCTTGTCTTAATCTGCCCGCCAAAGCTCTGTCCTATTGTCTTTTCATGTAATAGAAGCATGGCTTTAATGACAAAGCCCGACTAATTACAAAACTTAATTTAATAGCTTAAAGCGCAAAAGGCATTCCCTAAGCAGTAAAATCTTTTGTTTGGAAAATTTTAAACAAATTATATTTTACTTTATGTTTTATTATTTACGTAATAAGTGTTTATAAGAACATAATTTTCTCAAGATTTAAGCTGCTCATTGTTCCATAAATAGGACACACATTTTAGAAAAATGAGTTTTTTTGAAGAAATATTTTAGTGATTACCTCTGGCTCAAAATATAAAACTCTGTTAGTGCTTGATGTTACCGGTCTTGCCCTAGATTATTTTTCGAATCTTCTCTATAAGGTTAATAATAGAAATGGTTTCATTTCCAGTTACAGCTTTGAATTACTACTTTGAATTTAGATTTTGTGTCTGGGTGAAATTTCCCTCTGGCTTAATTACCAATCTGATAGAAATGTCTCACCTAAATCCTCTATCTTCTTCTTGTGAGAAAGATTCATAATCTCAAACCTTAGTATTTGCAAGAGCATGTGATAACCTGTAGTCTCATTCCTGTCCTCAGTTTTGAATTCCCCTGACAGTAACCTTGCTAAGTGTTGTCGCCCAACTTCTGTGTGGCTACTTCCAGTAAGGGAGACATTTCTGTCCATTTGAGGCATATTGGGTCATGCTTCAGTCATTACCAGCTATTTTCACCTTAATATAGATTCCTACCTATCGAAGTGTTTTGTGGGTTGGACCATGGAGCAAGAACACTTAACCTTAAAGAGTTCAGGAATGTAAATTGACCAAGGTGAACTCTGACCTCGAGGAGAAGGGTACCATTGTTCCTGTGGGTTTGTGATTGTGTGGTTAATAGAAAAGATGGTCAGCCGTGTTGGCCATGGGGATGGGGAAAAGATTGAGATTGATGTTGGTGGTGTCCTGTGAGTTGAGAGTGTCCTGGGATTAGGCCTGTTTGCAGGAGAACTGAGGCACTGAGGTGGCTTCCTAAGCCAAAGTGCTCCCCACACTTCTTTCCTTCAATGATTCATTTATTTTAATGACTTCTTGTCAACATTTTGGGGTAAGCAATGTGATCCCCTAAAATCATAGCAAGTCATTCTATCAGACAGTAGATACATTTATTTATTTATTTATTTATTTATTTATTTATTTATTTATTTTATTATTTATTTTATATTTTATTTTTTTAATATGAAATTTATTGTCAAATTGGTTTCCATACAACACCCAGTGCTTATCCCAACAGGTGCCCTCCTCAATACCCCTCACCCCCCCCCCCCCACCCCCCCATCATCAACCCTCAGTTTATTCTCAGTTCTCAAGAGTCTCTTATGGTTTGGCTCCCTCTCTCTCTAACTTTTTTTTTTTTCCCCTTCCCCTCCCCTGCTGATGCATAGGGGCACTTGTACCCCAATGTTTATGACAGTAGATACTTTAAGAGTGAACTCCTTGGGATAAGGAGGGAAGTTTATAAGAAATTGTAGACAGTTCCTACTATCAGTGAATTTACAAACCGATGGAGATAAGAAAGGAGACAACCGACTCATAAATAAAGCACATAAAACATGAAAGCTTTTGTAACTTTATAGAATGAAGTATTACATACTGACATAAACTCTAGAACTCTCACATTCATCAAAGCAGACTGGAGTTGAGAAAGTTTCTACAAAAGAGAAGAAAAGTATGATTTTTTTCCAGGATTGTGGAAAGGTTTAGGGGCAAGGAAAGTGTTCTTTAGAGGGGTAGGGGTATCCTGAGATGACCAGAAAGTAAAGGGGTAAGGAAACTTATTTATGCTCAGAGACTTGCTTGGGCAGCATTTCCTCTTCTTCCCCTCTTCCCCCACCACCTTTCTGGTAGTCTTTTCCTCAAGAGAACTGGGGCCCTTTCTACCACTCAGGGGGATCTCCATACAGAATTATTTTGACTTGGGCCTAGGCTAATGGAGTTTGATTGTTGAAGCCTCCAGCAATCTTTTTGTCATCTTCCCCTATGGGGTCTGTGCTTGGGAGCCCATAGCCGCTTGAGGCCCCCCATTCTCACCCAGTAGTAAGTAAGGCTCCTCTGCCGAGGATTGAGCACCTAAAATATGGTGGCACCTTTCTTCCTGATGAGAGAATCTCTACCTTCACTCCAGGTGCAGGTAGACAGATAGCTTTAAAAATTCACTCTTAGAAGAATCATTTTTGGGACTTTTAAGACTCTGATGAAATGAACCAAATTATTACCTATGTCTTTCGATCCTCAGAGCACCTTTGTTATTTTGCAGGTTCTGCCTAGTCACTAAGTATCAGCCCAGCCGCACCCACTGAGAATGCCTTTGTATATTCTGTAATTAAAAAGCCCAATTTCAAATGTACTTTAACTGGGGCTGTTGCCCTTTATATTAGTGACTCTTCTTCACCTACCCCCCTACAGGGAGGTGAGGTTGGTGACACCTGGAAGCCTTAACAACAAAGGAATTCACACACCCCTCCACTTCCCAACACCACTCACCCACACACTGCAGATTTCTTGGACTGATTTATGACATTTCCTAATATAGCAGGGGTAAGATGACTTATTTTGAAAATAGAATTAAAACTTTCCCTTTTTAGGAGCAAGCACCACTTTGGCAACACCATCAGCCCCAAGCACATTAGTCCTTATGGTCAAAACATTAACAGGGTGCTTTGTTAACAAAATGTTCAGGTCATGATAAGGCCAACAAAGGAACTGTAAGACTTTATGAGCTGAGTCTTTCCAAATAGTGCTCCAAGTCAAAAGTACGGGGAGTAAAACTTTCTCCTGTAAACAAGGCCTGAGCCAGCTGGGGTAAGAGTTTTCATGAGTAAGCAGAGGTGTCAGGGTGTTGCATTGAACAAAACAAGCCACCTCATGAAAAGTAGGAAACGATTGATAGGTTCACAAAGTGTGCAGCTCTCTGGAACCTGCGAGTAAAAGATCTGAGAAAGGCTCACTAATTAGCTTTCTTGGGTAGTGTAGGAGAGTGGGGAGCCCTTTAAAGAGGTCCCAGGGAGTGCTAAGTGCTGGGGAAGTTTATTGCCATGCTCATAAACAATGGCACTGGCCAGGGAATTGAAATGAGGTCCTGTGAGCACCTGTTCTAGGAACTCATCTTTGTGAAACCTTTCCTGGTTCTAAAGTCTGATTAGTTTCCTCTCCATCACCTCAGTGTTTTACAAGAATTCTAGGTTAATTCTTAGTCTTTACATGGTGCTTTGTCTTTTTAATGAGAAGGAGGAAGGGACAGTGAGAGGAGGGAGAGATGGGAGGTAGGTGGCGACTGATGCCAGTAAGCTGGGAGAGAGGCATCTTTAGTCCTCAGTGCAAATCCCAGCTCTGACTCAGATGTTATTAGATAATCATGAAACCTCTCTAGGATTCTGTTTTGTCATCTGTTAAATGAGGAAATAAGACAAGATATGACTTTGTTTTTGAAAATCACTAATAATATCTTATATTTATTATTGCCCTAACACAACTTGTTTGGCTTTATAATAATCCTTGAGGTAGGCATAATAGAAAACATTTTCTGTACCTTAAAGAGGAGTAATATGAGGTGTGCCTGGGTGGCTCAGTTAGTTGGCTGAGTGACTTAGGCTCAGGTCATGATCTTGCGGTTTGTGGGTTCGAGCCCCGTGTCAGGCTCAGAGCCTGGAGCCTGCTTTGGATTCTGTGTCTCACTCTCTCTCTGCCCTTCCCCTGCTCACACTCTGTCTCTCTCTCTCAAAAATAAATAAACATTTAAAAAATTTTAAAAATTGTTAAAAAAAAAAAGTAATATGAGATTCAGAGCAGTCAAGTGATTAGCTTGTGAACAACAGCAAACATGTAGCACAAACGGGCAAGAACCCAGCTCTTTTGACTTCTAGTTCTTTGTACATGTCTCAAAAGTTGTAATTTAAGTGGTCTAGATTTCCTCTTTGAACTAAGTACTTGAAGGCAAGGAGAGAATTCTATATATCTAGTATCTACCTATTAGGTATCTGGCTCTAATTCTCTGTAGCTTAGTAAATAATGCTCACTGAAGTTTTTAGGAACTTGTGGCAAATTCTTACTTTCAAGCCCAGAATATAATTGTGATAATAATTAACAAATTTTTGAACTGCTACACTGTGCTAGCATCCTTACATACATGATCTCATATATTGTTTCTCATTTTGAAGATGTAGAACCTGAAGCTCAATGGCAAGTCACACAACCAGTACGGTAGAGATGGGATATGGACTTTCGGCTGCCTGTTTCCCAGGATGTCAGTCATTTATCTCTCCAACCTTCTCTTTCTGTATATATCTTATTCTCAATACTTCCTCCAGGTCAGAATTCATACCCTTTCTGGATCTCTGCCTTGCAAAGCAGCTAAGAAAGCTTATGGGTCCAGTCAGTGTTGCAGGAGGATTCCATGGGACTTGCGGGTTCTAAGTGTAGGGGAACTTGTTCCTGGCTCTATGGTAGTGTTGCTATGGAGAAGTGAGAGGCTGTGTAGTGAGTAAGAGAAAGCTGGGCCACAGGTAGCCTTAGAAAGGATTCCCTTGCCTCAAAGCACAACACAGGGACAGCTAGTCAGGGATCAAGGAGAAAGAGGTGATGGGCATTCCAGGGGCAATCTGTGAGGACAGATGTTCGAGAGCCTAACTCCCTGATAAAATAGCACAAGGAAACACCTGTGGCACTGTTCAGGATGTGAACTCCTGGAAGTCTGAGGTTTCGTTTGTACTGTCATCCTGGTGCATGGACTTGGGGCTTGGAGTCAGAAAATAATTTAAGATACAGAAATTAAAAATTTTATATTCTAGTATATCTAAGACTAATACTTAGATACATATTTTCTACAGAAGATTTCACGGTCTTTCATGTGGAGACAAATAATGGAGAGATTGAGTCACCATTCAGTGCCCTATACTTTAGGCATCTGAACTCAAAAGAACTCATGCCACAGGATTCAATACTACATTAAATTGTATTGGCTAGCAATTAATGTCTGTCCCTTGACATTAATGTTGTAAGCTTGATTTTCACTGATTTATTATTTCCTTTAACTTAATATAAGTTGTTATTTGGCTCTATAGTTTCATAAGAGTTATAAATATAAAATACTTACGACTGGTTTTATGTTTGCACATATTTAAACAACATTAAGTATATCTAATATCAGTATTAGAGTCCTTGAGATTATTTCCTTCTTCATGGCTTGCTGAAGTTTGAGGGTCAATGTTCTAATTCAAAGAAGTGATTCTAATTACAGTTGTTGTAGGTCAAAAAAGAGAAGACAACTTGATAGGTCAGTAGGAGAGGTATTTTGGGGGTAGTCGTCGGAAATAAGTCACCTTTCTTTGTCTATTCAAAATGTTCTGCAGATAACTTAGATTTATGTTGAAATATTTATTTGGTAATGAATATTTATTTCTAAGTGAAGAGTAAAGTCAGTAATACTGGCTTAGATAAGCTGTTTAGTTAGTGAAGCCCAGAAATAGACTTACACATATACAATCAATTGCTGATTCTTTCAGGCATCCAGTCAGTGGGGAATTTATGGGACAAAGGAAAGTCTTTTCAACAAATGGTTATAGAACAATTGAGTATTTACATGGAAAATGTGAACTTTAGCCATTATTTCACATTATAAATAAAAATGAATTAAAGATGGATCATAGACTTTCATGTAAATCTTACCATAAATCATCTAGAAGCAAGCACAGTAGAATGTCTTTGTGACTTTAAGGTACACAAAGATTTCTTAGGACACAAAAAGCACAAATTATGAAAGAAAAAAATGGTAAAATAAAATTCATCAAAATTAACAATCTGTTTAGCTAACAACACCACTAAAAATGAATAAGTAAGCCACAAAATGGTAAAAAAAAAATTCAAAATTCAGGCATCTGACAATGGATTCACATCCAGAATAGATGGAGATTTCCTACAAATTGAAATGGAAAGACAACTCAGTAAAAATAGGCAAAAGGCTTGAACAAGTATTTCACAAAAGAAGATATAAAAATGACCAATAGTAATACAAAAAGGGTTTAACATTGTTAGCAATTAGAAAATGCAATTTATATTTATGTATGTATGTATGTATGTATTTTAGAGAGAGAGAGAGCACACGAGTGGGTAGAGGGGCAGAGGGAGATAGAGACAGAGAGAGAGAAAGAAAGAGAGAATCTTAAGCAGGCTCTATGCTCAGCATAGAGCCTGACATGGGGTTCAATCCCACCATCCTGAGATCATGACCAAGCTGAAATCAAGAGTCAGATGCTCAACCTACTGAGCCACTCAGGCACCCCAGAAAATGCAATTGAAAACCACAGTGAAACATCATTTCATATCTACTAGAATGGATAAAATAAAAAAGCTTGACAGTTCCCAAATTGCAAATTGGTAAGGATGTGGAACAATTGGAACTATTGTGTTACTAGTTTAAAGTCCTGTTCATGTTAAACTCTGTTCAAAATGATGTGATTTAGGATAAAATTTTTTCTAGAAAATGTGTATTCATTCATGCACTTATCTAACAATTATATGTTTAGATTTCACAATGGTTAAAGTTCTTGCCTTCAAAAACACATATGATTTACAAACTGAAGCCTTATTAAGTTAGCTACCATATAGGTAGTTTTTGTAACCACATTTTCTTGATTTCCAAACACATGCGTTATCTTACAACCAATTTCAAAATGGATCTGACGTCAACTTGATTGATCTCACAAAGGAGTTTTATTGAATCAATGATATGTTTTATAGTTGAGAAAAAGGCACTAAATAAATCTAGCTGCTATATTTAAATCAGGCAGCTGTTGTCTCTAGAGGAAGTTAATTTGAAATGTGAAAAAAAAAGTAAAGGTAACCACTTATGGATTTCCATGTAATTAGAGAAAAAAAAGCCATAGGACTTGTAAGCCCTTACCTTTTATTTATTTTCTTGTTTGGAGGGGTTGGTTCTTTCTGGTTCCTTACACATAGAGACTGAAGGCAGATCCTTTGAGTGCCAAGAGGTAGAAAGGTGACTTGGTGAAGGGATTAAGAAACAGACTGTGGGGTAGACAAACCTGGGTTCAGCTTATTTCCCATTTAGTTGAATGGTGGTTAGTTTGCTCACCCTTACCTTCTTCTAGGGGTCTCAGTTACCTTCTGTATAATGATGGGCGATGGTGAGGTTTAATGAGATTTCAATTAGAAGGCACTCAGGACAGTGTTTTACAAATTGTAGGTACTCACTAAATTGCAAATCTTATTAACTAAAATTTGCCGTCTGGTTGGCATCAGAGTCTTAGTTAAGGTGAATGGAGCACAAGACACTTATGGCTGAGGCAGTTGTTGACTACTTAGAGATCAGTAGCTTCTCAGAGGCAACTTCAGTACTGAGACAAAAGTAAATTCCCAGGGAACACTCTTGCCTCTCAATTAATATTCAAGGCTGCTTGGTTAAGGAAAACTAAGAAGTCTCCCAATTTTACCAAAATGCCAAATTTGTTTTACTATTTCACTGTTCAAAGAATGTTTAATGGTTTAAAGTTAAATTGGATTAGCACCTTTCAAAAGTGATTAAAAAATAATAGTAGATGATAGGAAAAGTTTGCAGATCTTCTAAACCAGTGAAACCTGTCTGTGGCCTCTTCGTTTAAAAAAAAAAAATTAAAGATTTTTTTAATGTTTTTTATTTATTTTGAAAGGGAGAGAGAGAGAGAGAGAGGGCACGTGCATGTGAATAGGGGAAGAACAGAGGGAGAGGGAGAGACAGAATCCCAAGCAGACTCCATGTGCAGAGTCCCATGTGGGGCTCCATCTCACAAACTGTGAGATCATAACCTGAGCTGAAATCAAGAGTTGGATACTTAACTGACTGAGCCATCCAGGTGCCCGTGTCTGTGGCCTCTTCCTAAACCTCATTAGATATAGCATAGAGCTGGTTGAGAGTTTAGGGATCTGGGATTTTTGTTCTTGTTTGAGAGACGACTAAATCCTCTTGGAATGGAAGTTTGAATATGTAGATTGATCCAGTCCCAGAAAACCAAATGATACTTTTCAGGATATACTAATTTTATTTTTGATGATTATAATATATTGTTTATCAGATAATTTTCTATCTTGGCATTCCCTACCAAAGAGAGAAAGTCACACAGAGCTGGCCAATTCTATTTCTTTCATTCAGGTGTTTTTATTCTGCAATGCCACAGATTCACATTTAAGAATTAACCAAATAAAACCATAAATGTGCACCTAGGAACAAGCTATACTAGAAAGTAGTGTGAGTGACTTTGCGTTTGTATGCAAAGCAGTTCTGGTTCTATTAGTCTATTACTGGCTCTACTGTGGCTTTTTGATCACATTAACAAGTGACTTTATGTTTTTGAGTTCAGCTGCTTCATTTTTACAATTATATATACCTTACAGGGTTGTGGAGAGGGACATAGGGATTGGAGTTTCTGCTGAGATGTAAATTACTTTCCAGACATGAGAGAGGCCTGAAAAGAGAGACTTTACAAAGGAAGGAGACTCCATGAGGCAAAGAAGGAAAGGGCACAGAGAGGAAAGCTGAGAGCCACCTAAGCAATGATGTCAGGAAGCAAGAACAGGGATCCTGGGAGCTTCCTGGTCTTCCCATGTATGTCATTACTGGCCTTCATTCACTCACTGAACAACCAGAGTTTGGGACTTTGCCAAGTTTAAGGCACTTTGCTAGATACTAAACATACAAAACTGATGAAGACTTGGCCCTTTCTTTTAAGGAGCTCATAATATACTGGGGATACAGACCAGCACTCTTACAATACAATGGAATAAGTGAAATGGAAACATTAGGGCATGAGTTCTTAATTTAACTTGGGTAGTAGAGACAGGCTCTTTAATCCTTGAAGGAAAGGACTTGCTTAGTACAGAGTGGGGAGGCCACTGCAGTGGAAGGAACAAAATGTGAAAGGAATAAATGTGTAAAGAAGTGGGTTCCCTGAGGATGATTGATTTGGAGTGCCTCGTGGGTGGAACTGACCAGTGGGCAGAGCCCATGGCCACTCAGCTAGATCAATCTGCTGATGAGGACCGATGACTCTTTTTCAGAGCTTTGCAGTGTGTGTGTGTGTGTGTGTGTGTGTGTGTGTGTGTGTGTGTGTGTGTAACTGTAGGAAAAGAAAATTGAGAAAAAATCATGAAAATGTCCCTCTGTGAACATTTCCCATTCAAAGACTTTTGGAAGCACATCAAATAGCAATGAAGTTTTTTGAGAAAGATGTCCTTAATTTTGAAAATAATTTGAAAGTCATTGGAACAATGAAGAGTGTCAACACTTGCTGCTATAATATTTACCAGGAAAAGAAGAGATCAGAAATTATTGGTTTTGAATATTAAAAGCCTGAGCATAGCTTAAGCAGAATGTCCCTGCAATGGAACATTTATGATATAACTTCTTCATTGTGTTTGATTTTATGTCCATAAATGCTCACAAAGACATATTGGTGTTTTTTTTTTTATTTTCTTTTATCAATATGATTAAGAGTACCTCAGATCTCTAAAGGAGATGGTGGTGGTACAACTTTATAATCTTTGTCAATTTTATAAGAAAAATATGTTTCTTTAGAAAAGTAAATCCACAAATATTCTATTGCTTTATTTATTCAAATCTTCTGTTTCCCCATACACTTTTACAGAAAATGGAAAAATTGTTACTTATTTCCCTGAGGGTTAAGAAAAAGGAAGTCCCATAGATCTGTATCAGATTCTGAGATTCCTATTACTTGTATGGCCAATACATGTAAAAACAGATTTCACTTTGCTTATAGTTCCCATCATTGACTCTTTGGTTTTTATTTTGTGGTTGGGCAGGGTTGGGGTAGTTCTGATCTAGTAGTAAGGTATCATATTGGATAGATGTGCAAGGTAAGTTCAAGTATAGTACTTTATCATAATCCAACATTTGTTTCCACTTTGCAAAGGAGTGATTTACCACTCACTCATCCATTCCAAATATTACTAAGGTTCATTGCCCAAGGCGTAATATAACTTCAAGAAACCTCCTTTAATTGTGGCACCAAAACACCAAATCCAGTCCCTCATTTATCTATTTTAGAACTGCATTTACAATAAAGTTTTACTTTTTATGTTTAATAATTATAAAAATTTATAATGATTTAAAAATTTATATTTTGACTAATTATGTAGTAATAATATTTGACTTAATAACTAGAAGATGTTTCGATTACTTAGAGGTAAGTACCAGAAAACTATTTTTTTTTAATTTTTTTTTTTTAACGTTTATTTCTTTTTGAGACAGAGAGAGAGACAGAGCATGAATGGGGGAGGGTCAGAGAGACAGGGAGACACAGAATCCGAAACAGGCTCCAGGCTGTGAGCCATCAGCACAGAGCCCGACGCGGGGCTTGAACTCACGCACCGCGAGATCATGACCTGAGCCGAAGTCGGACGCTTAACCGACTGAGCCACCCAAGCGCTCCCAGAAAACTAATTTTTAAATTTAAAGTATTTAATATATTTTTGCTGCAAAGAAATATAGAAGAACAGTAAAAGATTTTAAGCATGAAGGTATTACATTCATTACAATAGCTGTGTGGGAGGCATAATGGAAATAGAAATTCAAGGGAGAAAAAAATTTAAAATGGATGACACTGGCTACAAAATTTTATATACTAAAATATATATTAAAGTATGAAATTTTATATTTTTAAATATTATATATGTATGTAATAAAATGGTACTACAATTCCATTGAATACATTCAAAATTGGGACAAAATTTAAAAAATATATAAATATTTATAATATTCTATTGTCTACTTTGTTAACAAACTTATAAAAATTTTAAATATCAACTTAAAATGTGAGAGGATACATAATTTTTCAAATTGTTTTTTGGGCTGAACTAGGCAAAAATCTTGAAGCTTACTGTATAAACTATTTTTAATTGAGTTTTCTTGATTCCCAAAACATACATCAAACTATCTATCTCTGTTAACATTACATGTATTTACTTTATACACCTTCGAATTGGATGGTTCTGGCCACCCTTCTCTGTAGTCACTTGAATTTCTACCTCCACTGCTCTACCTGGCCAGTTATTGCTCCCCTATCCACTTTCCAGCTTCCAGAATTTGTTGACATCTCTACTTAGTTGTTATTTCTTTTCCCTTTTGCTTTGTCTTTTGGATTAGAAAAAAAGTTTTGTTGTAATTTGAATGAGATTCCCAGTTGGAACAAAGATAAATGAATTGTTCAGTATGCCATGTTTTATTCAGAGTTGGCAAACTGTTTTCTAATTTATATATTTTTACTTAATCATAGAGTAGGAATGCTTTTCCGTGGTGTTAAATGTCCTTGTCCACCACACATTTTAAAGGCTGCATAGTATTTCACATTATGGAAGGTTAATAGTGCAATTTCTGATGGCTGACCCAATCCATAAGATTTATGTATGCTCCTCCGATTTTTTTAATCTAGTATTTTCACTATATTAAAGAAAACACACCTGCTTCTGTTCTTCTTCCACATAAATCACCCTTATTATATCACTGACAAGATCATTTATAAGATTGGAATGTGATAAGGCCACAGGTACTTAGGTTTTTGTATTTGGACTTCTTTCCTATGAGTGTCATATCCTATCACTTTTGTGTGATTAGAAGTATCATGATCCTGCTCCCCAGCTGCCCTCAGCTCTCCCAAGGTGAAAGCTCATAAAATCCAGGAGGCAATGAAGGACCAAAGAAAACATGAACACAAAGGACATATACCAGTCTAACAAAAGGGCCTCTCTTAACAAGTAGACCCTTTCTCATCCAGGTGAGAAGAAATAATAAAAGCTTCTTATCAGTCAACTTGATCTGGAGTGGAGAAGAATGAATGCAGTCTTTGAAACAGCTTAATAAGGCAGAATAGACTTGGTGGGAACATTTTAGACATAGCTTACATTCTACTCTTAACCTTTCAGGACACAGTCGCTGCCCTCTGTCAATTACTGCCATCTCTTCATTGACAAGCCTAATGGGTTATAAGTACAAGAATCTTCCAGATGCGTGGCACAGAAAACAATAGACCTATAACACAGGAGTGGAACTTAGGGTCGGAAAGGGAGGAAACCATTGCAGGGAAAGAATAAGGCTGAGAGTGTTTTATATCAAAAGAAATTTGTCAGTGTCTCCATTTTTATGATGAGCATATATGCAAAGATGTTCCTTTTTTTGGAGATAATTTTTAATGAGTCTTCATGAAAGCTAAGAGAAAGTTCAATTTTTTTTTTCTACTGTTCTCTATTTCTGTATCTTGTTTTCAGATAAATATGCCAATAGATTTCCACCTGAACCTGATTCTAATTTCAGTAACACAAAGCCTGGATTCTTTGTGTTCACTACGTTTATTCTCTCTCCATGAGCTAAGGCTGTAAATCCCACAGTGAAGCATGCATAAACACAAACTAGGCAGGATTAGACCACACTATTTAGTTAATCTCAGTTTACAAAACCCCTTCTTTCTTTGTCTGACAGGCTGCCACAGAAATTCAGCAAATGCAATTTGCAAACCAACGTGAGAACTTTCTGCATTATGGGTAGAGAGATGGTAAAAAGTAACTCCTGGCTTTTCTAAGCCATTTTTCTTTGAGAAACCCTTAGGGATATTTTCCAGGGTGAAAAATCCCTACAGTTAATGCTTCAAATCATCATCATGAAGGAGAATAACACAACAGCATTTCCTTCCAAAATCTAAGCGCCACAACCTCCAAGAATCTTGACGTGTATAGTTGAAAGTACCAGGAAAGGATTCTCTCCCTGACCTCCACCCTCCAGCTCACTCCTTCATCCTCATGTTTAAAAGGTTTGTGTTTTGGGATCCAATGACAATAATATTAGTAGGACTTTAACTAAAGTACTTTGAGTTCTAGGAGGAGAAACAAAGGCTGGCTTTCTATAGCATGTTCACACAACTGGACATCTATTAAATAATCGGTGTGCAGCTGGGAACAAAAATGGCTTAACAGAGAGATGTTTCTATAACAGATGTGAGCACCAAAGCCAACAAAGGACTTGAAGTTTGAGCACTTCACATATGCTGTCACAATCACCTGATGTCATGAGCACCTGCTATATAGGAAAACCACTGTGGTAGAAATATCCTTGTGTATATGTAGGGTGACAAACATTACATTTCAGTTGTATTGTTAGATAAAAGATGCTTTGAGAGATTCTTTTTTTGCAACTCTTAGGACTGTGGCTCTGCAGGCTGCTTTTTGAATGTCCCAAAAGATCATGTTTGCTTTGGTCAAAGATCAGATACACACCCCAATGTTCGCATTTTCTGCTCTCCCAAGTTGGAACAATTTGAAGTTGCTCTCAGAGTCCAAATGTGCTAGACTCCTCCAGGACTCTTGGACTGTGTTATAAATTACAGAATTTAGTTTGTCACAGAACAAAACTTTATTTCAGTGAAAACAGTGACCACATAGATATGTATTATGGGAAGATAATCTGCAGTAAACCAAAGAGAAACTAAAACTAGCAAAGGGTAGTAATGGTGATGGTGTGGCAGCAGAGTGAGTATGTGTGTGGCTGGTAGAAGTTGGAAAGGTAACCACATTGTGTGCTAGGCTGTAATTACCATAATATTCTCTGGCCTTAATGTTTACCTTCTTTTCATCCAGAGAAGAGCAGTGTTAAGTTATTTTAAAATATAATGTCAGAAACTTTAAAATCTTACCACCATATTTTAGTCTGTGGAGTTTATACCTAGTTATGTGTTCACTGCTAAGCAATATTTAGTGATAAAATGTTACTTTTCTGTGTTTAAATCTTCAACCTGGTCTAACATCTATTAGTAAAGACTGACTCATCATTGGCTTGTCCTGATTTTTCTGACAAGGAGTAGTTCTCTCCAGTGAAGAAATGGTTTTAAGATAATGATGTGAACACATATTCTTGAAACATTGAAAGCAGAGAGTGTTTAGACAGAGACTGTGGAGATCTGTCTGCTAACATGGTTTTAGATGCAAACCCAAGTAACAATCCAAAATGAGCTGCCTGCCAATATCCTATTCCATAAGAAAACTTGGCATCTTTAACAAATGATATATTTATTGATTCAATCTCCTTGGTAACTACTTGGTCCATAGACAAGTGCTTCTCTATATCTGGGACAGCTATGACAGCACTTATCATAAAAGTGTTGAATATTGGCCATTGATTTTAAATAATGAAAGTTATGTTTCAAAAATGCTAATAGGAAAAATTTGACATAGATTTTATTCTAAGCTACTCTGGACAAATTACTTTCCTTAGATAAAACAAAGGTGTAAAAGTTGGCAGTTAAAAGGAATGCAGTCTTTAGATTGTATATCCTGCATGCTGCCTGTTCTATGTGCCGTCATCGTGCATACTCCATATGGGACCATTGCCTTCCAAGAATTGGAGAGCATTTCCACAGATGTCCTTTCCTGTGGATTGGGCCTAATTCTACCAATTACACAATGGACCCCGGAAATTATAGACTAAGCCTGCTGTCCTGTTTTCATTCAAATGATATTTCACAGACCTCTATCTTTCTCTATTTCTTACTTTCATGAGGCATTTGGCCCCTGTATCTCTTTGGTTCTTCATGACAGTTTATATTGCAGTCCCTTTCTCCTTATTCCTTTTCTTTCTGTAGAATTTTTTCTTTATATTCTCTTTTTACTTTTCTTTTTCCTCTGAATTATTTGTGTATCCCTTTCATTCTGTCATTTTCTCTTATATTCCTTATTTACATGATTCAGTTATTCTTTTTTTTTTCTCCCCATAATTAAAATACAGTTTAGAGTACTTTTATATTCTGTATTGGACTCTGTGGAATACACTTGTGGAAACTAACTTATAGCCCATTTAATGGAGCTTAATCATATTGCATTAAATTATAATTATTATGGAGGCTGTAATCCCCCTCCACCATTCTATTTTATATCCCATAGGAAGAGCCTTATTTGTTTTTTTTTTTGTATTTGTCTATGTATTCCGTCAAGTCCAACATGAAGAAGATGCCCTACACATGTTAGCTGAGTGCTAAATAAGTTACCATTGTTTAATCTTTTTGCCAGCCACAGAACTGAACTAACCTAAAATATATAACCCTGGTGCATAACATGGTGTCTGGTATGGAGTAGGTGCTCAATAAAGGTCTGTTTAATGAATAAATAATCAAAGACCAAGATTACACCTAAAGCATGTTTAGACATATTGTTACTAGAATAAACATACTTTCTGTCCTTCTTAGGTTTATTATATGCATATTCAAAAATTGCTTTATTTGCAGAGTCTTTAGGACTTGATGACCCCACAGAATTCATTCACTTCCTAAAGCTTACATGTGCCTCCCCCATATTTTAAATCAACATTTCTTCTGACGACCTATCTGCATTTATTTCCACATTTTTCCTGTAGCTTAGACCACAAAAAAACCTTGGCTTGCAGCAAATATACATTTCCATGGAAACCAAGCCAAAGGCAAGAGAAAAAGGAGGCATTGAATAGAAATGTCTCTTGGTTGCCAAATTTCAGACCATTGCCTGATTTCCTTTAGTTTTGTGTTGATTTCTTTAATTCAATGTGAACACAGATCAGTGCTTTTTAAATGAAAAAAAAAATTAAAGTATACTGTGTTTGTTGATTTAAAACACGTACTTACGGACATACACAAACTTGCAGGGTGTGGAAAAATAGCATTAGTGAATGAAGTTTGTGTTTCAGTTATTTTTATGGAAGCTTCCTCTTTACTAGGTTAAATGTATTTTCTGTGAAGTTAAACTTTCACTGACAGATGAGAACATTATTTGCTTGTAGAATTAGGGTGATTGTTCCCCCTATACAAAGTATAAGGATACTTGATTAATAAAAAGTAACAAATGGTTATATCAGCAGTGGCATAAAGGATTTTGCCTACCCTTCACCAAAAATATGGATGTCTGAGAAATAAACCCGTAGATCTGAAAAGTGGTGGTATATGACCAAGTGATCGTGGCAGATAGCTTCTGGGTGAGTATGAAACCAGGGCCACATTCTGCACCTGAGTCTTTGCACTTTCATGGGGCACTGTACTCAAAAGTACCTCAGGCTTTGTTTAATGCTCTGCTGTTGATGTCTTGACATTCTCAATAATTTTTGAACAAAGTACTCCACATTTTCATTTTGCAGTGTATCTTGCAAATTATCTAGCTGGTACTGCATGAGACTTACCTGTCATACCATCTTCAGAGTTAGGGGAGACTACTTGGATTTTCTCTAACCATGTAAGAGTATAAGAAAGATTTAAAAAATGTGAGTAGAAATACCAGTGAAGGTGTAGACTTTCATCTGAGACCCTCCAAATGTACTAGGAGTCTGTTTTACAACTTCAGCCTACCCTGGTCATCACTGATTAAGAGAAATCCATCTTTTTTGGCATTGAAAAGAAATGTATACATGGTGTTAAGGAAAGGGTTACCTCAAAACCAGCTTGCACTACTAGTATATCTCAGAAACCTTGAAATATGCATTCCTGTTAATTTGGTAATTCCACCCCCAGGATAGAAGGTGCAAAGCTATATGTACAAACAAGTTCATTACAATATTATTTATGATAGTGAATAATTGAAAGTGATCTAATGTCTATACATGAATAAATTATATGCTACTCGATGGCATATCAGTCAGCTATTAATATATTGTATACTATTAATTAGTGTATACTCTTAATATATTGTATACTATTAAATATTAAAATCATATTATAATACATCATATATATATATTAGTCCATTAAAAAATCTATGCATAGATAAAATGCTTACAAAGTTGTCCAACACAATGTAGTTATTTCTGGATGGTAGGATAATATGGTTTTGTTTTAGTATATTGGTAGTACCAATTTTTCTAGAATGAATTAGTAGAGCAAAAATATTAGTCAAGACAAATAACAAAAAAAAAGCAAGAAAAAATGACCATTGCTAAGCTTTGCCTCTATGCTCAAGAAAACTAGTATGACTTTTTATTATTTTCCTTTATAAGCTAATAGGCATTGAAGAAACAAGCATGTGTTAAAGAGAAAGTTTCAATGGGATATTATTTGACTTCCATAAAGATATTATAAACATCTTCATTTTCTTTTAGCTAGTCAGCTATAATTTACTGTTCTCTGGCCTTCTTCTGAAACTTCTCCAGAAACCGTGGCAGGTGCAAGATGCATCAGCTCAGCTGTTACTGCATAAAGGTGCAAGGGAAGTGGCAAAACCCCCATCTGTGAGGCGTGTTGCTTGCCAGTTTGATAAAAGAATTCCGGACCAGATTCTTACTCTCTGCTGTTAGACTATGGCTCTTTCTCCCAACCATAGCAGGAGACAAGTGATTGTACATACTAGAAGGTCTGTGAGCATTATGTTCTTTCAATTTCTTCTGTCACCACAGGCTATCCTGATAGATAGAGTTCACTTAGCCTTGGACCTCACTTTAGATGGCAGTGACGAGGTTGAAAGCTTATAAAATCATCCTATCTGTACTTACATGTGTGTGTTCCCTTCTATTAGATCTTGATTCATAGGTCAGTTATGGTTTAATGTGACAGATTGGCAAGAGCCCATACTTGTCTCGTGGTGGTCAGATTTCATTTTCTTGGGTGCTGATGGAGGTGAATTATGGTACTTTGTTTCTACCTGAAACCTCTGCCAATGTTATGGAGTACTATGTACTAACTAATGTACAATATCATATATTATAGCTTTTGCCTAAAGCAATAGCAATACCTGTTTGAGTCAGGGATTAGTTAGCAAGTTGGGCAGATCTAGTTGCCCAAACCTGTTGGTCTTTTGCTAGAATCTTTATGATAACTAAATTTGTTAATGTTTGTTGTAAAATAACTAGGGACATTTTGTCCTTCTGTTCAGTCTGCATAGCCTTTTTTTTTTTTTAAATTACAGGCATCTGAAGATGCATTTACCAAATATATATGTATTTTTACATGAATGATGAAAACTCTATCTTGAAATTGTAATTATCAATGTATTTTAGTGTTAGTGTATTTGGACCCCAGTTTAGATTTGAACAGATATCACAAATCTGAAATAAGTGCATGTATAGAGAGGGGACAAATAGAAAGACTTCATCATTTTTCATTTTTTTGATCTCCAAGGATGAAAAAGAAAACAATTTTTAAAAAATTTCAGATAAGACAGCATGATATTTTAAAGATTATTGTCTGCTACTCATTAAGGGAAATTTACCTTCATTTATCATAACTTTGGTTTGAATTGTAGTCAATTGAACTGTGTTTTGATTTAGAAAACACCTAATCTCTTTCCCTGAATGTAATAAAGTCTAAATTGAAGCAGTATTATTTAGCCAACTATTCTTGTCTGTATTTCTTCCTGTCAGGAGAGGTTGAAGGGGAAGTTGTGCTAGGAGATGGCAGGTATGGAGAACATCTAGGAGATAGAGATGGGAGACACAAAAGGAATGTGACAGAAACCCCAGACAGACATACCGACAACAAACTCAAACATGTATCACATGTGAGAACATGTCCATACATACATGCAGGGTTCAACCTTTGCATTCAAAGATATCGTTATTAACCAGGTTTCCCATTTCAGTTTGTAGGTGTGCCCCCATAAAAATAATGGTCTTAAGTAATCATGACCACTGTTATTCTTTAGGGGATTTGTTTCTGTTTAGAACTCTGCCTTTTAAGACTTGCAGTCTAACTTAGAAAATGCCATTCTTCTGATCATTTCTCTGTCAGCCTGGCCAAAGCTGTTTCCCAGTATTTACATTTAGTCTAGATTGCTTGACATTATAACCTAGCTTTCCTTTGAGTTGGTGTTCATAGGGTTTACTCTAGGTCAGTGCTTCTCAAATGTAATTGTCTTGTCTTTGGGGCCTGAGATTCTGCATTTCTAACAAACTCCTAGGTAATGTCAATGCTGCCAGTCTGTGGACCACACTTTGAGTAGCCACAATTAGTTTGCTCCACTTTAGTTCATAGCACAAGAACTATTTAGTAATTTTATTAATGTTATTCTCAATATTTGGTAAGGTTAGAGTATGAAACGGATTACATGAAGCTTAGCTGTGACTAGTCATCTAATACTCAAAAAATATCACATTTTTGCTCATAACAGTGGTGGAGAAGCTAATTTTAATCTGCAGTGGGTTATTTGCTGAGTATTGCTGGTTCAGAGATCCCAAGACTTAATGTAACTCTTCAGGTCTCCCTTGGATCTGGTCTCCATCCCAAAGCACAGGCTTCCTTCAAAGCATACTGGTGTTTATAAATAGGGTTCTGGTTACCTTGTTGATGAGAGAATATTTGACCTCTAGTCATTTCTTTGAGGGAAATTCACCTTAATTTAGCCTAACTTTGAATTAAACTTCTTTTGGTTTGGAAAACACCTACACTTGTTTCTTGAGTGTAACAAAGTAGAAATTGTTTCCTCAAGGAAATAAAATGTAAGTAAAAACAGCCTCTTTTAGCCAGATATTCTTGTCTAGTTCTTCTTGGCAGGAGAAATTGACAACCTCATACCATATAATTTAATGTTAACTTTCACATCCATGATGTGTAAGATCTGTGGTGTAGCTGATGTTGTCTGTCCAATGTAGTTCCTCCTTCCTCCGAGAATTGATTCTCTCCACTTCTAATCAAGTGATTCTGGTAGGGCTTTTTTTCTCTGGTACTTTGCATTGTCTCCATGATGGTGCACACACGACCAATTGTATTGCTGCTTTCCCCATTGTAAAATGATTTAGTGCAAAGAAGGGTAAGGGACTCATGCTGAGCCAGTCAGAGACTTCCTGGGAATTGTTCTATATGGTTCTTTGTATCTGAGCCAGGCAGCTGGTAGGAGGTCAGTCAGAGACCAAGAAGATACCGATTCTGGTAGAAGAACCTAAAGCCACTCAAAGACAAGCAGAGATGAAAGATGGGGAGATAGGGAAGGAGCAGGGCAAGGGGCACTGAGTTAGTAGTTCTGGTCACTGAAGATTTCAGAGTTGCCTTGATCCCCTTTGGCTCTTCTTTCAAATCTCTGGGTTTCTCATGGACCACTAAGTTCCTTTTTGTAAAACCACTTTGTGTTAGTGGTTAAATTGTTATAATCAACAGAGGCCTATTAAATATTAAACATGCATTTCTTTAGAATAGTAAAGTGAAGTGGTATCTCACCGAGGCCACTGTATCTCATGGCTATGCTGTAGTCAGTGTGTGTAAACTCAATTTGCAAATAATCAGAATTAATGAAGAACAACTGAAACATGCCTTTGTTTGCCAGCAAGTGCATTACATTAGTAAGTGATACCAAAGGGCTGAAAAATAGAATGTAATCATCAGTGTTATTGTCACAACAAGTTTGACTGAAGATGAACATTTTGAATACAAAGTACATAAAAATGAACATTAAGCTTAAACTAAAGACACTGATTAAAGAATTAGAAAAATAAATCTTTCTGGCTCAAAAAGTAAATGAGGTCAGGCTATTGTAAGATTGAATATAGAAAAAGAAAAGCAGCTTAGACTAATTTTAATAGATATAAAGGATTGTTGATGAGTGATGATTTGCCACAAAGAAGTTTTATTTTACTCTCAATAATGCATGCATCAGGACATTTACTATTAGTATCTAGGGATCTCAGTGGGGACGAGCGAAGGGAGAAGAAGCAACCCATGCTTGGAGGTAGATCTCCAAATCACCAGGAGGACTTTTCAAATTCCACATGCTGCTTTTGGTCCCATTTTGGAACTTCTCATATGCTTTTCTAGGGGGCATATTTTCCCATGCCAAATCCCACTCTCAGTTGAGAATGTCAATAAGGGAACAAGAATTATTGTTGGGAATGTGTAATGCTTCTTAGATATACAGATTTTTAATAAAGGCTGATAACAAATTCAGACTCAGTAAGAGAGCTGGTTCTTATTTAATGAAAAAATGAACTGATTTATATGAAAACCAAAGCATATATAATTCAAACAAAAACACAATGGCTTCATCACTTACAAAACAGGCTGCAAGGATGATAAAAGGATATAACTGCCCATGTGAGAACTAAGAAGCAATGGAAGGAAAGTGGCCAACACATTGAGAATCTATGATAACTCTATGAGGCACATTATATTTGTTATCTCATCAAGTTATCATAAAAATATTAGGGTAGGTATTCTTATATGTATTTAATAGATAAAACTGATTCAGAAAATCAGTTTCTCAAGAGCACACAGTTGTTATCTAATAGAGGCTGGACTCAAATCTATTGTTTGTTCCCAGGCCAATAAACATTCTGATTCTTCATAGATGAACAACCAATATTGAGCACCCATATGTATAAAGGACTGGTAGGGGAAGACTAATATAGATAATTTACAATAGTATTCGAATGTTTTGACCATAAATAGATACAGTATTCTTGCAATAGGAAGAATTTATAACATAACTCAAATGTTGTCAGCAGAAATAGAGACAATATGCTTGCAGCAGATTTGAATAATTTATCAGCTAATGTTTATGGCCTCTTGGATAGGTTATATAAAAGAAATTATTGAAAAATTCTGGAGCAGTAAGGAAAAATATATTCAATCTTTTGAAATCTCCAATTTAAAGTATGTTAACAACTCTACAGAGTGGTTTGACATTGTGTATTTATATGACTCCATGCATGCCATTTGAAAGTATAATTGGTCAGTTGAATAAGGGGATTTTATGAGGACTGTCTCTAGAAAACAGATCATCTAAGGCTTCCTTGCTGTATATCCTAAGGTATGGATAAAAGAAGGAATAAAATTGTGTCCCAAATAATTTTAATTTTGTTGACGATAATTTTCTGCATAAAGCATCATGACCAGCCTTAATGTCATGGAACAGACTTAATAGTAAAGGAAAAGCCCAAAACTGATTTCAGACTCAGAAGATTTGTGGGTCAGCCACTCACTGGCTGAATGAGTTTGGCAAAGTCACTATTATCTCTCTCATTATTGGTAAAATATGGAGGTTTTACTGTATCATTTCTAATGTCTACTCTATTTTGAAACTTCATGGCATTATGAGTCTAAAACATTGATAAACTCCTAAGATCACATCAAACTTCTTTATTAAATTGCAAAATCTGAAATAGAATAATTATTTCAAATAGTTGAGTATATTATGGTTGAGCATATTGAACTATAAAATCATGATAATAAAATAATAGAGCTTCTACTTCTCTATCTTGATCTCAGATACTTCTATCATTAAATATGGGAAATCTTCATTCTCTAGACACTGGTATTCTCCACAGGATGTCTTCTACTTTGGACATGGTGATAAGCAGAAGCCTAAGATGGCCCCCAATATTCCCATCCCTGGCTCATGCATGCTGTATATTCCTCACCCCTTAGTGTAGGTAGGACTTGTGAACGGGACAGGATTTCACTTCTATGATTACGTTATGCTGCATGGCAAAAATGAAAGGATTTTGCAGGTGTAATTTAGGTTCCTAACAACTTTTTGTTAATCAAAAGGGTTATTATCCTGGTTGGGTCTGACAAAATTGAGTGAGCCCTTTAAAAAAGGGTCTAGAGATTCAAATTGAGAGAGTATCGAAACAGGAGAGACTGGAAGCTCTCTTGTTGACCATGTAGAAGCGAACTGCCATATTCTGGAGAGGGTCACATGGTAGGGAATGGTGGGTGGCCTCTAAGAGCTGAGGACCTGAGTCCTATGATCTCAAAGAACTGAATTCTGCCAACAGCCAGTGAGTTTGGAAGAGGACCCTGAACCTCAGATTAGATTGCAGTCCTGGCTGACACTTTGCAGCCTTGTGAAATTCTGAGCAGAGGACCCAGTTTATCCCCGGCTGGACTCCTGACTCATGGAGACTGACATAATAGATGGGTGTTGTTTCAAGCTGCTAAATTGTGGTAATTTGTGATGCAGCAATAGAAAAATAATACAACATGACTTCAATTATCACTGGATGAGTCATAAATTTATATTTCCAGCAAGGCCTTCTCTTGCATATCCAATTGTCTATTTGACGTCTCATGGCTGTCTCAAAGGTACTTCAATTTCAGTGTGTTCAATACCAAACTCATGTTCATTACTTTTAAGCCAAGTTCAGTAAATAGCATTTATCATCCCATAAGTTGGGAAGCCAAAAACCTAGGAGTTTTTGTTACCTTTTTCAGTTTTATTTCTTTCATCCAATACATCAAAAATTCCAGTTAATTTCACTTCTTTGTGGCAGTACTTTAGTTTGATTCACTGAATATCTACTCTACCCCATCAAATATGCCTTCCCTATATTTTCAAAGCTGAAAAGCTAAAGATAACATTTATTTTTCTTTGTAGTTAAGGCTTCTCATGAGACTTAGATTCTGTGAGATAGATGCATTCATGGGAATTTTATAAGATGGACATGAGCAATGAAAGGAGGCAGCTACGATGAGGAGTTCAGACCATCTAGCAAGCATGTTGTGGAGATGACTGGTTCTCCTGGGGAAGCTATGACAGTAGTTGTAGTACTGTCTGGTTCTTAGTATCTTTAAGGCCATGAGGTTTCCACTAGAACAGTCAGTGTTGTATGGCTGGTTGTTTCCCTTTGTTGTAGTGTTTCTGGCCATGGAATATTCCATTTTGGTGATTTGACCCTTCTACAGGTCACCTAATACCTTGAGATATATATTTATATTTCCCCACACACTCTCTAGATTAGGTATATGGATGCATATTTTTAAAAGCCGACTTAGTCTACCATTTTTTCTCCATATCCATCACCACCATTACGGCTGTCCTATTACAAGCTATCATTATGTATAGCAAGTACTCTAGCAATAAATAGCCTCTTAGCTGGTTAACTTCTGCATCCACCATGTCTCCTTATAACTTGCTCTCTACTTCTCAGCCTGAATGATCTTTTAAACATGTAATCCTCTCCCACTTAAAATATTCAATAATTCCCCATTGCTCTTTATATAAAGACCAAAATCTTCACTAGCCTGTAAAGTCTTTCCCCTATCTAATTCTCTATTCAAATTTTATACTTCTTTTTTCCTTTAGTAAGCACTTCAGCTAGAAGCTTCTAGTCTCTTGTAGGTTCCATGTGCCTTACTGTTGGTCTTTGCATACACAGTAGCTTCCTCAAGGAAGATCTTGCTTTTCCAACTTTCCCTAATTAACTTCACTCTGTGACCTCCAGATCTAAGGTAAGTTAACACATCCCCAAAGAGGCATTTATTGATCTCCCTGCCTTGGCCAATTATCTCATATGCTTTCTTGTGCCATCAACCCTTTAGGGATCCCAGTTTGCATAGT
Source organism: Panthera tigris (assembly GCF_018350195.1). Lineage (NCBI taxonomy): Eukaryota > Metazoa > Chordata > Mammalia > Carnivora > Felidae > Panthera > Panthera tigris. The sequence goes on from NC_056664.1 coordinate 112,942,766, forward strand.
TGCAGTTTTATATTTGTGTTAACATTTGATTTATAACTACCTTTCCTGCTACATGGTCAGTATTGCATGAACAGGTACTTTTTGTTTTTACTCACATTAAATTCTCTCCAAGTGGTATAGGGTTTGGTACGTAGTCGGTGCTCAATAAATATTTGTTGAATAATAATAAATGAAGCATTTATAATGTTCTTGTTATTCTTCTAAGTGATATACTCAGTTTGTTCTTACACAAACACTAAGAGCCAGATAGGATTATTCTATTCTGTCAGTTAGGATAAGCTAGGCAATACTGACGTGACAGATAACCCCCTGAATCCAGTGGCTTACAATGACCTCATCCAAGGTTTATTTCTTGCTTATGCTTCATGTACAATTATGGTTAGCTGGTGGGAGACATTACAGTCATCAGTTATCTAGGTCAGATGCCCATCTTTCCACATGCTTCTGCAATTATTGCATCTGTGAATGTAGATGATGGAGAATAATGTATCAGCTTGTATCACCAGAAGTGACAAACTAGGCAAAGCAAGTCACCTGGCCATGTGTAATGACAAGAGGCAGAGATGTATAGTCATACCTGATGCCTGGAAGGAGAATCAGAATATTGGTGATTGGATAAAATACTGGCCTACCACATTTATTTAAAAAAATTTTTTTTTTACATTTTATTTATTTTTGAAGCAGAGAGAGAGACAGAGCACAAGCAGGGGAGGGGCAGAGAGAGACGGAGACACAGAATCCGAAGCAGGCTCTAGGCTCTGAGCTGTCAGCACAGAGCCTGTCGCGGGGTTCAAACTCACAAACCATGAGATCATGACCTGAGCCCAAGTAGGTGCTTAACCGACTGAGCCACCCAGGCGCCCCTGGTCTACCACTTTTATTATTCTCATTTTGTAAATGAATAAACAGGCACAGAGAGAAGCAATTTATTTGAAAGTAGAGGAGCCAGAGTTTGAATCTGGGAAGTTTGGCTTCCCCTGCCCCTCCTAGAGCTCTGTGTTATCCTTCTTTGTCCACATTGGGACCTAAAGAATCATGGGCATTCTGGGAACAAAGGGTTAACTATGCTTCTGTCATTGCTTTTGCTCCCAAAGGAGGAGAGTGAAGCCAACTACTGTGCCAACCAGAGTTTTACTCCTAGAAGATGGTGGAATTGGAGCATTTTTTTTTTTCCAGGAAAACCATGACCAGATTACGATATACCATGGTAAGATATATGGTCATGATATACCAGCAGTCTCTCTTGGTCTCTGTTCTTTTTGAAAAAGTCCATTTCTACCCACCCTTCTATCAATTAACACTGTAGATAAAGAATGATTTTGTCAAGCCTGTGTGTAGCCAAATGTTATCCTGAAACAAACTTTAAACAAAGCTAATCTTATTAAAAGTTTTTCTGATTGTACTCACCATTGGTTCCCAACAGTCTCTTATGCATTTTGTTTTTCAATGAGAAAGATATTTCCTTGGTTAATGTCACTTTGGATAGTTGGAAAAGTTTAAGAACATGGTGAATAATTATCTCTGAAGCTCTTAGTTCATTTAGACTTTTATGAAAATCATATTCAAAGCTAGCATTTATATAATACAGTAAAGCAAAAAAGTTAGTTATTTTTAACCATGAATAAGAGGAAGAAGAGTGGGAAAGTGGGCGCCTGGGTGGCTCAGTCGGTTGAGCGTCCGACTTCGGCTCAGGGTATGACCTCGTGGTCCGTGGGTTCGAGCCCCGCGTCCAGCTCTGTGCTGACAGCTCAGAGCCTGGAGCCTGTTTCAGATTCTGTGTCTCCCTCTTTCTCTGACCCTCCCCTGTTCATGCTCTCTCTCTGTCTCAAAAATAAATAAATGTTAAAGAAAATTTAAAAAAAAAAAAAAAGAGTGGGAAAGCTAAGTGTGTTTTTATTAATCATGTACTGGCTTTTGAATAATATATAAAAAATAAATTTGTGATTTTGACATTACTTACTAGGATTTATTTCGTCAAATAGCATAAAATACCTTTTTTCAAAATACAGAATTTCAAGCAAAGATTTCTATAAATCTGGCTAACCCCAATCTCAATTATTTAAGGATATGAGTTGGTATACAGTCAATGAACATTTTATAAACATTAATATTTCACCAGAATAGTCATGTTATCTGGTAACATCTTCTATGCTCACATTAGAGTAATTTTCTCACTTTTCTTCCCTTGATAGCAAATAGAGATGAATTATAATCACTCCTACATGAAATGCTTATCAGATTGAGTTTGTTGCCTATTCTAGGAATGCAAATATCACAGTAATTGAATAATATCTGGGACATATTTTCACCAGAGATAGAAAAAGAATAAGTAAAGCTCAATAACTTACAGTAATACTGAAGGAATTTTATATATGTGTTTATTTGCTTCCAGTATACTTTTTCTTTTTTAGTTATGAATTCCTAATTTGAAAATGTATATATATTTTTTTTTTTTTAATTTTTTTTTCAACGTTTTTTATTTATTTTTGGGACAGAGAGAGAGGCAGAGCATGAACGGGGGAGGGGCAGAGAGAGAGGGAGACACAGAATCGGAAACAGGCTCCAGGCTCCGAGCCATCAGCCCAGAGCCTGACGCGGGGCTCGAACTCACGGACCGCGAGATCGTGACCTGGCTGAAGTCGGACGCTCAACCGACTGCGCCACCCAGGCGCCCCTGAAAATGTATATTTTTAATGGACCAAACTGTGCGACAGACATTTAAGTATTTATCTTCAGGTATATGCTATAATAACTAGCAAAAACTCACAAAGAACTAAAACAGTTCTGCTATAAGGGCTTAGCCGGGCTTCAGTGGTTACTTCATAAAAAAGAAAAAAACAAAAATGGGCAAATGTGCCATTTTCCTTGGAGAGTCATGGGAAGAGAAATACATTGTAAAGAGAGGTTGTCCTTTCTGAGTGGAATTGTCAATACGTTGGTATTCCAGAATTCTGGCCTGCTTAAATCTCAGCTGAACGTAGGAGACTCCCACTGAAATCATACCTAGAGAGGTATATGAGCATCTCACCCAAGCAGGATAATCTCGGCTCTCTGCCATGGAGCCTGAATTTGAACCTATTTACATATCTCTGAAGAATATTTGGCTATTTAACCATATAAAAATTGTTTTAAAAAACAATAGTGTTTTATAGATTTTGAAGAGAAGCTTAATCTCATTTCTAATATTAATAAAATTCTATTCTACCTCCTGTAATTAATACCCTAGAAGATGCTTAGAATATTCTTCTGTTTTGTTACCTTACAGTGCTAGCTTCTATTTTTGTTTAGCTAAAAAGTCTTCCCTTTGTAACACTATTTGCAGACGAGCATGTCTATCTTTCATCTGTCTCTGTCTCTCTCTCTGTGTCTCTATTATATCTCCTTTCACATGACACTAGACCCTGCAAAGCCCCCTTGGAAATGAGACCACTTGCTGTTAAGTGGTCCTGGGGGTATGTAGAATGTAAAGACAACTGAGAACAAGGTAGTGTGTCCTGTTGTAATGATACATAAAAGACATAAAACACCAGAGTGGAGGAAGGGGTACCAGTGGGAGAAGAGGGTGGTGAGTTTTGCCATGTGCTGTTTCTCTCCAGATCTGTTTTTTTAAAAGTCACTTCTGGCCCCTTGGCCAATCTGCACTTAATTACCTGTTCCTGCTCTATACCCCAGACGGCCAGCCGTGTGGCCTGTCTATTCCCATTCCCTCTGTGAGGCCCAGCTCTAGGGCTGAGCTGATGCATTACAAATGCCTGGTGGACCCAAATAATGTATGTGTCTGATGGGATTTTCCCTTAGCGGTCAGGATGCCAACTACAGTCCTGATCACTTTAAATGGCTTGTGATCTGAGGATAGGGAGATGCTCATTAGCGGCCATAGGAGCCCAATATCAGGAACAGATTGAATCAAGTCGCTCTGCCAACACAAGCATTAATAGAGGGGACCATGTCAATAAAAGTTCCTAAGATGAAGCCATTGAATGAGGCACTTATGGACGATTATAAACATTTTGCCCCGTGGTGACTCTCTTCTATCAAACCTACTCCAAGCCTGATAAGCGCTGCCTCTTTAGGGGTCATTAATTTCCCTGAAAATTTAAACAGCTGTCACTTGTGATCCTCCTCAGGTGCTCATGTGGGAGAGATTAGCCTGTGTTTATAAGCCGGTCTGTTTATTAAGCGCCTGCCCGTGTGGAACCCCCTCCACAGGCCTGCAGATCGCCCACACATAATTGGGGGCAGCCGCGAATTACACAGCGGCGCTGCAGGCAGCAAGAATAGTGTGGCCTTATTAATATCAGCTGGGGAGAATGCACCGTTTTAATGATTTCCAATAAACCAAAGCAAGCCCTCAGAGCTTCACAGGCATGTGGGCACAGACAGTTAAAGAGACTGCACAGGTTTGGATTTCCTGTAGTTACTATCAACTTTCTTATTAACATTTGAAAATCTTGGTTTAACCCTTTGCAATGCAATGATTCTACCGTAGTCTGCTTCCAAGTTCAAGTTACTTCTGAGGCTTTTAATGCCTGCTAAATCCTCTGGTAGATTTAACGGCTGTTATAGTAGAAAAAGATATTTCATGAAGATATGTGGCTCCAAATGGAGGAAGTACAATTTGGCTGTGCTTTCTAAATAGGATACTCATGTTTTACATAGCATTATCCAATGATACAATCTCATAATGAAATTTGGTGTATTTCTGTATTCTCTGACATTAATAAATTCTTGCAGACTAATAAAAAAGTGTTATATTTTAACATTTTTAACAGGAATTAGAACCTACTGAAAATTCTTTGTTTGGAAGAACTTTAAATAGATTGGACAATTCATTTTTCAGTCTGATAAACATATGGATAAAGGAAACATATAAGGAAGTTTTAAAAATAGATACATTTTTTTTTTAGTAACAAAATAAGAGTAGAAACAATTTCAAATATCTTTTTCAGAATGCTCTCTCCATTGCAAGATTTGCTTTGGAAAAGTCGCCATTCATACTCATTGTTGAAATATCCAACTTTAAATCCAACAGAGAAATTATATGTGTTTATATTTTTTAAAAAAATTCTTCTTGGGAGGATACTACGGGAGGTCATTATAATTGCACTAAAAAGGTTGGAAAATTTTACATATTTAAAAGAAATGTAATCTACTTTTAAGCTCAACAATTCTTTTTAAGAACTTTGCCCTGAAGGGATACCTGCGTGGCTCAGTTGGTTGGGCATCTGACTTCAGCTCAGATCATGATCTCACCGTTGGTGGGTTCGAGTCCCACATCAGGCTCTGTGCTGACAGCTTGGAGCCTGGAGCCTGCTTCAGATTTTGTGTCTCTATCTCTCTGTCTCAATCCTGCTCCTGCTCTCTCTCTCTCTCTCTCTCTCTCTCTCTCTCAAAAATAAATAAACATTTTAAGAAAGGTATTAACAACAACAGAAAAGAACTTTGCCATGATCTAACCAGCAAAACTTTGAGATTTTGCAAAAGATTTTCCTGCTCTTCTTCTACCTGATTGAGAATATTCTAAAGATTCTACTATTTTAGAAAGTCTTAATTCTATAAAACGTCATACTGTTGACATCCTATAGCTTGAAGACTATGACTTCTTTGCTACTAGCTTGGTCTCTGAACAATGCAGGAAGAGGTCCATTGTACAGTGCTATCTCTGTCAGCTTAACCTTAAATCTTTATATTCTTGTCAAGGCAGTGGCTCTGGTAGTGGTTATATTACACAGTTGTATAAAGCATTGTTTTATTAAAGAATTTTTATACTATTGAGAACCTGCTTTCTTTGTTTCATCTCTCCTTTGATGACTGATGACAAAAGTAGTTCTTTGTGTATTTCATCTAAACAAAGTCTGACAGATGCATAAGCTGAGACATGTGGAAACATCACTATGTTCATCCAACTAACAGCAAACCTCTCATACTTGATAACTTGATCTGATGCTCATTTTGCCAAATCTTCAGTAATGTTTTCTATGTACCTTCCAAATCTATTTGTTGATAAAAGAATGCTTTGTGATTTGTCAGTATATTCATTTCTATAAATTGTATCAGGCATTTTTACTAGAAAGAGAAAGTGTTTTTCCAATGGGATGTGTCTTTCACTGTTAACTAAGGGACCACAGAAGTGACTCCTAAATATTTGTCATTCAATTTAGCAAAATGTTACAAGTTGCTGGCTTGAGAGTGGTCTGGTTTTAAATACCACTGAAAAAATGATTATGCTATATTTAACATATTTATCTTAAAACTGTCTTGCTTCTTATAGTCATGAATTAATATCTTATGATATGATATACCCTTAGCATGAGGTTCATTGATAAAATTGTGGCCATTTATTGTCATAAATAGTAAAAGTAAATCCATATTTCAAGCAATATTCTTGATAATTTTGAAGGTTTCAGACTGAGATCTTTTTGTACACGAGTAGATGATTTTTTGACTATAAAACATGGTTGAAAGGGGCACCTAGGTGACTTAGTTGGTTGAACATCCAACTCTTGATTTCAGCTCAGGTCATGATCTCATGGTCATGTGATCAAGCCATGTCGGGCTCTGTGTTGAACATGGAGCCTGCTTAAGATTCTCTCTCTTTCTCTCTCTTTGCCCCCTCCCCTTTTCACACTCTGTATCTAAAAATAAAACAAAAAACTAAAAACAAAAAAAAAACATGACTGACAAAAAATTTATATCAGAAGCTAAAATATTAATTTTGCCATTTTTTCTAGTGGTTTGCTTTGTGTTTAAATTATTAGAAATTTCAATCTGTGGATTATTTGCAGAAACTTTTATTTTTTTTTATTTTTTATTTTTTTTAATTTTTTTATTTTTTTTTCAATATATGAAATTTATTGTCAAATTGGTTTCCATACAACACCCAGTGCTCATCCCAAAAGGTGCCCTCCTCAATACCCGTCACCCACCCTCCCCTCCCTCCCACCCCCCATCAACCCTCAGTTTGTTCTCAGTTTTTAACAGTCTCTTATGCTTTGGCTCTCTCCCACTCTAACCTCTTTTTTTTTTTTTTTTTTCCTTCCCCTTCCCCATGGGTTTCTGTTAAGTTTTGCAGAAACTTTTAAATCCATTTGACATTTTGTGAGGGTAGATTCATTTGAAACCCATTAATTGCTTAGCCCATTTAACTAGATCCACAAAAATTACAACACAATAGAATACACTGGAAACAAGTACATGAGACAGTATATTGCTGTCACTCCTGAGTATTTTCAAAGGACTCATCTCTTTTCCACATACCTTGCTCATTGCATGTGGCAGAGGGCTCTGACATACAGACTGAATGAGGGGAATGGTATAGATCTGTGTAATAAAGCTTAATTACTTTCTTATTGCCTAAATAAAATATAAAGTTCTAATATTTTTCCCCTCACTATGACAAATTGTCTTTCACTAATGCCACTTTGGGGGCAATTTCTAGAGGGAAAAGAACAATATGTTTGCCTTACATTCTTTTATCTAACTCTGACTCTGGCTACCAGAGTCTTTGTGACAGGATGGGCAATGATGTGAATTCACTTAGTGGCTTTCTGTCTTTCTGGATCAGCTTTGATCTTAGGAGATAAAAGTACATAATCATGTCAGTACTACTGAAAGCAATATACATATTCAATGCAATCCCTATCTAAATAACACCAGCATTCTTCACACAGCTAGAACAAACAATTCTAAAATTTGTATAGAACCAGAAAAGACCGTGAATAACCAAAGCAATCCTGAAAAAGAAAACAAAAGTTGGAGGCATGAGAATTCCAGGCTTTAAGCTATATTACAAAGCTGTAATCATCAGAGCAGTATGGTACTGGCACAAAAACAGACACTCAAATCAATGAAACAGAACAGAGAACCCAGAAATGGACCCACAAATGTATGGCCAACTAATCTTTGACAAAGCAGGAAAGAATATCCAATGGAATAAAGACAGTCTCTTCAGCAAGTGGTGCTGGGAAAACTGGACAGTAACATATAGAAGAATTAACTTGGACCTCTTTCTTACACCATACACAAAAATAAACTCAAAATGGATGGAAGACCTAAATGTGAGACAGGAAACCATTACAGTTCTAGAGAAGAAAACAGGCAACCAACCTCTTTGACCTTGGCCACAGCAACTTCTTACTAGATATGTCTCTGGAGGCAAGGGAAACAAAAGCAAGAATGAACTATTAGGACCTCATCAAGATAAAAAGCGTCTTCACAGTGATGGAAACAATCAACAAAACTAAAAGCAACTGATGGAATGGGAGAAGATATTTACAAATGACATATGGGATAAAGGGTTAGTATCCAAAATTTATAAAGAGTTTATCAAACTCAACACCCAAAAAACAAACAATCCAGTGAAGAAATGGGCAAAAGACACGAACAGACACTTTTTGAAAGAAGACATCCAGATGGCTGACAGACACATGAAAAGATGCTCAATATCACTCACCATCAGGGAAATACAAATCAAAACCATAATGAGATATCACCTCACACCTGTCAGAATGGCTAAAATTAACAACTCAGGAAACAACAGATGTTGGTGAGGATGCAGAGAAAGGGGTACTCTTTCCCACTGCTGGTGGGAAAGCAAACTGGTACAGCTACTCTGGAAAACAGTATTGAGGTTCCTCAAAAAATTGAAAATAGAACTACCCTACTATCCAGCAATTGCACTACTAGGTATTTTTCCATATGATTAAAAAATGCTGATTTGAAGGGGCACATGCACCCCAATGTTTAGAGCAGCACTATCAACAATAGCCAAGTTATGGAAAGAGTCCAAATATCCATTGACTGATCAATGGATAAAGACGACGTGATATATAATATTAGCGAGAGATCAAAAAGAATTAAATCTTGCCATTTGCAACAACGTGGATGGAACTAGAATGTATTATGCTAAGCAAAATAAATCAGAGAAAGGTAAATATCTTATGACTTCACTCATATGTGGAATTTAAGGAACAAAACAGATGAACATAGGGGAAGGAAAGGAAAAATAATAAAAAAGCAGAGAGGGAGGCAAACCATAAGAGAAGCTTAAATACAGAGAACAAACTGAGGGTTGTTGGTGGGAGGTTGGGTGGGGGGATGGGCTAAATGGGTGACTGGCATTAAGGAGGGGACTTGTTGAGATGAGCACTAGGTGTTATATGTAAGTGATGAATCACTAAATTCTACTCCTGAAATTATTACACTATATGTTAACTAACTGGGATGTAAATAAAAATTTAAAAATAAAAAAAGTATATAATTACAAGGTTAAGTCTTCTGGTGATACTCCTATTGCTATATCCAAAATGATTTTTAAAAAGTTGGATGTTTTAAAACATTTATTATTGGAGGATATAGTGAATATAGCTGGATGTTGCATATTCCATGGATATATTTGTGAGGGAGAAGCTTGATTTTTTAAAAAGACTTCTAAGATGACCTGTATTCTCCTAAAAAGCTAACAGATTCCCAGGGAGCAAGTGACATCTGTGCCCTTTCATTTTGTTTACTCTAATGAACAAGGAATAGAGGAAAACCTCCAGACTCATTGAAAGACTCCTTTTAAATAAAATGTCTTTTTTAGAAATATGGCTACTTTAAAAGACCCAAGATTCAAGTGTGTATATAAAATACCTTAATCTTTAAAAAGTGCAATTCATTCAGTAACTAGACTGTTTAGTGTATTTAAAGGACAGAAGTAACTGGGCAGGGGTCCTTGTTCACCCTGAGGGACATACTGGGTAAGGCAGAAAACTGCTCAGGAGGGATGAACCTATATCCCAAGGGTTAGAAGGAAACAACTGGATCTGTATTTGGAAATATTTCTCGCTATTATACTTTTACCAGATATGTTTTGTGGACTCTCACCTCAGTATGATGCTTTGTGTCAGTGGAAATCAGAAATTATCAGAGCCAGAAAACTAATATATAAACTTACAGTCAAAGTTAACAAATAAGCAAAATGTAGGATTCATCATTTATATGAACTACCCCCTTTCTTGGAAAGTTTCTAATACTTCCTGTAAGTAGTCATAATTCAGAATGTCAAGTCATGTGGTGCTGGCAAAAATCCACACTGAATCTGTTTCATTTTTTCTTTCCATTTGTTTTTTGTTTGGATTCTCTTTTGATGACATTTATTGCTTCATAAAGTTTATGCTCTTCTTTCTCTCATAATTGCTTTGTTCTTCATGTTTTTGTTTCTCTGAAGGGAGAAGACAATGTGGGAAGGCAATGAACAGAGCATAGGGTTTTAAGTATGGGTAGATCAGGGTTGACCTTTGTCTTGTTTTAGTTTCTACTGAACCACATTGAGAAAATCCAATCTGTGCCTCAGTTTTCTTACTGTGAAAGTTGATTCTGTTACTTGGGATATAAGTTTGGCTGCATGTAATCAAGACCCCCACCCCCCAAATAGGGACTTAAACCAAATAGTAATTTATTTCTCATTCACACAAAGCCTGGGCTTATATTGTGACTGCATTCTGGGAAGTCATCAAAGCTCCATGAGATGTCAGAAACCCAGGTTCTTACTACTTTATTGTTCTAGTATAAATAGACTGTTGTCCCCATTTACATGGTGTGAATGACTCATTCCTACCACACTGAATTCAAAGTAGGATTTTCCCATAGGAAAAGGAAACACAACCTGGAAGTTATCCCCATTGTTTCTACTCACATTCCATTGGCTACATATAGCTGCAAGGGATCCTGGAAACTGTAGTCTTTATTTTGGATGTACATTGTTCCAGGCTAAAAATTGGGGTTTTGTTATTCCAGAAGGGGTGAATAAATACACTATCTAGCACTATCTGTCATAGATGGGACTGACTTAATGTTGGCTGGTAGTTACAGTGCCTAATGTCCACAATACTTTTAGGGACCTAAAAAAGATTTTAATTTTAATTTCTTTTAAAATAAGAAAAAATATAATGATGAATGCTAATAATGGAATCCAGCGTGGATTATATTTGTCTTTATTCCAATGCAATTATGATGTATAATTTTTAATATTTTCTTATAGAGGAAGAGGACCACAAAGAAAAAAGTGCCTATGGACCACGAAAGTCATGATGTAGACTAAGCCATAGGGATGACAACAAAGCCTTGCCTACAGTATTGTAGAGGTAGAAATATTGTAGGACAAAGTAGATATTAAAATTACTTTGGGGAACCTGGGTGGCTCAGTCAGTTGAACGTCTGACTTCAGTTCAGGTAATGATCTCACACTTCGTGAGTCTGAGTCCCACATCGAGCTCACTGCTGTTAGCGCAAAGTGTGCTTCAGATCCTCTGTTGCCCTCTCTCTGTCCCTCCCCCACTGGCACTCTCTCAAAATTAAACATTAAAAAAATAAATAAATAAGATTCCTTTTCCTTCATTGTCATTTTGCCTTTAATTCTTCTATTATCACAGGTGTATTTACTTGACTCTAAAGATGTTAACTTTTCTGAATTTAGCACCACCATCTTATTTTTCAGTGCACCTCTTTCATATATAGTCACACTACGTTGCTAACGGGGTGATAGCTCATCTAATTTGAGGACAACCAAAAGGTGTGCTTGTCTCCAATCTGTCATCCATTGACTTGCCCTGTTAGAGTCCTTAGCTTAATACATTGACTCTGGGGTGCCCTAGTTAGAAGTTCAAAACACAGGTTAAGGAAATTTCAAACTAGAATGTGAAATACTAGATGTTTATCTACCTGGAAAAATAAACAGCAAAATTTTTACAAAATTTCCACTGCAAGGTGGAATTTTATTTACTATTTTTATATTTATTTAATTTAGTAATTTAAATGAATAACTCCTATAACCAGAAGCACATAATAAATGTGATTTTGAAATGTAATATAAATCAGCAGTTAAGATTACTAGGATTTGTTTTATTGAGTAAGATGGTTGTCTCTTGACTGAGAACAGATTCCAGGGGCAGAGATCATGAGATAAGAGCAAGTACTTCCGGAAGGGAATCAAGCAGGTACTAGATTGGCAAGGACAGTCTGTGTCACCTGTTTTTTTTTTTTTTTTCAAAAGTATTAACAGTTCATTTGCTTTACTTAATAACTGGATGTGTTACATTTATATTAACATAAATCATGTAATATTTGGTGAATATCAATATTTAATTTTTTTAAAACAATGTATATTTTTAAAATCAGATCAGTAGCATGACTTTTTGTTTTGTTTTGTTTTTTAGTTTTAAACATCTGTTAGACCCAGAGAGCACAAGACGGCCAGGTTATGGGTCACCACAAGTGTAGCTACCATCAGTCCCCATACAGTGCTATTACGGTACCACTGACTGTATTCCCTATGCTGTACTTTTTATCCCTGTGACTTACTCATTCCACAATGGGAAGCCTGAATCTCCCACTCCCCTTCACCCATTTTGCCTAACCCCCACCACCAGGTGACCATCAGTTTGTTCTCTGTACTTATAGGTCTGATTCTGCTTTTTATTTGTTTATTCACTTGATTCGTTTTTTCAGATTCCACTAAAGTCATGTGTTTGTCTTTCTCTCTATGACTTATTCCACTTAGCATAATACCCTCTGGGTCTGTCCATATTGTCACAAATGACAAGATCTCATATCTTTTATGGCTGAGTAATATTCCATTGTATATATCTGTATATATCTATATAGATATATGATAGATATAGATATTAGAGATAAAGAGATATACATTTTCTTTATCCACTAATCTATTGATGAACCCCTCAATACTGTTTTCCAGAGCGCCTGCACCAGCTTACATTCCCACCAACAGTAAACCACATCCTCGCTGCCATAGGAATAAACTTAACCAAGGAGGTGAAAGACCTGTATTCTGGAAAACAGTATTGAGGGGTTCCTCAGAAAATTAGAAATAGAAATGCCATATGATCCAGTAATTCCACTATTGAGTATTTACCCAAGGAAAGTAAAAGCACTAATTTGGAAAGATATATGCACCCCTGTTTACCACAGCATTATTTACAATAGTCAAGACATGGACAAGTGTCCATCATTACAGGCTTCCAGTTGTGGAATGAATAAGTCACAGGGATAAAAAGTACAGCATAGGGAATACAGTCAGTGGTACTGTAATAGCGCTGTATGGGGACTGATGGTAGCTACAACTTGTGGTGAGCACAGCATAACATATAGACTAGTTGATTCACATGTTGTACACCTGAATCTAATGTGACATTGTGTGTCAACTGTATTCCAATTAAAACCAAATGTATATCACTGTCATAGCCTGGCCTTCTTGTACTCTCTGGGCCTAACAGATGTTTTAAAAAAAAGAAAAAAAAAAGAATCTCGGCTTTCAAAGCTTAACAAATTCACTTTCTTTCTGGTCTTTTTCTGGCAACCAGATAGTATTTAACAGTTTTACCAGCTCTAACTAATGCCTTCCAACTAGGCGAGGATGGCTGTTTTTTTTGGCCTGATCATTTGGAATCATTTGCATGAATTTGGTTGGTTGCAAATATGTTTGACAGCTGACTCCCTCTTCTCTCTGCCTTGGCACTGTAGACAGAGCTTGTTAAGTTATTCTATGTGAGCATGTTGGCACCCGGAGCATGTTTATTTGCACATGTCACAGGGGTCTTATTCAATAATTTATTACTTTGATTCCTTAAGTAGACACTTGTGACCTGAGTTAGGATTCCTCTAAATGGACTTAACCAGTTATACAGGAAATAAACTTTCACTCATGCTAGGTTAGGTTTAGAAAATGTTTGCATTAGCTCTTAAGTATTTGACGTGGTAAAGGATATAGCACATAGAACACAAAGACAAGATTAAACAAACTGAAGGCTCTTCTATGATGATTTCTCATTGAAACCTTTCACTTGCTGTTAATGTTCTTGAATGGTAGTGATTCTGCTTCTTCATCATGAATATATTTCACACTCTTTCATTTAATGTTACATTTTTATATTACTTGATTAATATTCAAATTTAATTTTACATTTTCTTCTTTGCATCTATGAAGTAAGAAGTTATTTTGCCATAGATTAGTACTATTAACACCCTTCTTCCTAATCATTTTTTAGATTGTATAAATGGATGTAGTGGGGATGAATCTTTTGTTTATTTAGTTTTGAGAGACAGAGAGAGACAGAGTGCATGTGGGGAAAGGTCAGAGAGGAATACACATATCTGAAGCAGGCTCCAGGCTCTGAGCTATAGGCACAGAGCCCAAAGTGGGGCTTGAACTCACAAGCCTTGAGATCATGATCTGAGCTGAAGTCCGATGCTTAACCGACTAAGCCACCCGGGTGCCCCCTCCCTTTTTGGGGGTGGTGGTGGGAATGCATCTTTATCTACCAAATTGAGTGTAAAGAATGTAACTTTTAAATTTTTATATAATCCAGCTATCTATTTTGAGCTCTCTTTCTGTTACAGTGGGATAGAATAATTATTTCTATTAATTTGGGATTTCTCTACCTTCACATTTCTTTAGGGTATATATCTAAAAATATATTTAAGATTTTGTAGAGGCTATGAAGTGTCAAGACATTGGGGGAGGGGATCCATCCCAGTATAATATCTCTATTATATTTCCATGAAGATAGCAAATGAGATATGCACTGTCCTAATTGGCCTTAGGGTATCACTCCACATTTTTGCTGTGAGATGTCCTTGGCTCCCTAGGCATCCCTGCTTTGGCTTTGAGGGTTCTCTTTCCTGCTTCTGTGTCACTCCTAGAATCAGGGAATCTTCCTGTTTCCTTCTGCCATTCAGAGACATTGGCATGTCTGTGAGGCTGTTCATGGTTTCTTAAACTGGAGGTGTCATAGAGCCTTTCTTTTCCTGGGTACTTCTTTACAAAGAGAAATTTGAGGGGGGCAGGGGGAAGAAGAGAGAAAGGGGGGGGGAGAGAGAGACAAAGAGAGAGAGAGAGAGAGAGAGAGAGAGAGAGATTGAGATTATTGATATATCCATAAATAACTCTTAGAAGAAGCATAGACAGTTTGTGTTTCCTGGAGGCTTTTCCTGGGAACCAAGTACCTTTTGTTTTGGTGTTCCATAAAAATATCCCAGGTCTGTTTCCCTTGGGCTCTTCTCTGGAAAGCAGGACGTTAAGACTCTCTCCTTGGGATCCAGGGAGATTTTGGCTCTCATTACACCTCCCTTCCCCTCTTTCTCTGTCTCCCCTGCTGGAAAACTTTTTCTAGTCTGGACAGAAATTAGGTGACCTTCAGTTTTAAATTTGTCTTTACCAGAAACTTGGAAAAATTTGCCTTAAATCAAACCTCAAGTCAAGGAACACAGGGAAGATAGCCTGTTCAAATTAGGGGAAAGAAAAGCAAGAAATATCAGGAGAAAAAAGGAAGATGGGTGAATATCACAGAAATATGATCCCTCCTTAATTACCTGTGCAAGTTTCCACTATCTGGTCCCTCTGAAATTAAGGTCTTCTTTATTTTTTTTTTTGAAATTTCCTTGAAATTGAACACAGTTGACTCAGTCATCCAAGTGATAGTTTTCTAAGCATCTTACGTCTCTTCTTTCTTCTTCATATTACTTCCTTCATCTTAAAAAAAATACTCCATCAGTGTGTGGGGGAAGGAAAATAAAGTAGAGCAATTATTCAAATCACTAGTTTTTTGTTACAAGCCTACCATAGAGAAAGACAAATTGCTGTCAGGGTTTGACACATTCTGTGAATTTGTCTAACCTAAACTATGCGTTTTCTGAGAGTTGTTTATAGATACACAGGCAAATTGTCTGTCTGCCGGTCTCCGTCTCTGTCTCCCTCTCTCTCCCCCTCCCTCCCTGTTTCTTTCACTTTCCTTAAGAGGGGGAATACCTAGAATAAACAAACAAATACATACATACATACATACATACATACATACCTAGAATAAATAAACTCTAATGTGCTCATGGTTTACCTCATTGGTCAGTGTTGGTACTCTGTCATACTGAGTCTAGTGACTGAATGTTTTCAACATTCTCCATATTGTCACTGTCAATAAAAGCTGACATACAAGATGAAATCTGTTTTATAACCTTGCCTACTGGTTAAAAATACGTGCTCTGTTATCAGATTGCTTGGGTTCAAGTCCCAGCTCTACCACTTATGAACTGGAGAAATGACTTGGCCAAGACATTTAACTTTTCTAAGCCTCAATTCTTTATGGGGTAATAATAAGACTTACCCAAAAAGTTTTTGCAAAAGTTAAATGAAATGTTCTATGTAATGAGTTTAGAGTATTGCCTAGCAGTTAATACATGTTAGCTTTTATTATTGTTATTACTGTTATTATTCATATAAAGTGTTTTTATTTGGAATATCCAGAGAAAAGTTGACCTATGATTCCAAACCTGTGAAAATCTCATTTGCCTACAGTTTCTTAAATTTAAAAAAGGTTTTATGGTTTCTTTGGAAGATTATGTGAGTAACCATTCTTGGAATCCTTGAATGTGAAGGCAGATTGGCTGGACCAGTCAATGATTAGAACTGGAATGAAAGATATTATTGTCCGTACCACACCAATTTATTAGGTGTCAGATAATTGTACTCTGTGGACAAAGAACCTTGTTATGTTTTCTTTTGTTTTTAAGTATCTAAAGAATCCATAGTGGTAGGAAACCTTAGCTAATTTGAAACTTTTCTTCATTCTGGCAGAATTGGATAGAATCTATGTCCAGTATCAAAAGTTATACTTGAAATGCTCAGACTAGAAGAGTGACTCTTGTTAGCTTTTCTTCCATGGGAAATCAGTCTTTGAAAGGGTAATTTAAAGCCAAAACAAAGGGCAGACTGGCAGAGATACACATATCCACTTAGAGACAGATGGATTGAATCTACACTTGCACTGGTAGCCAATTAGGTAAGTGAAAACTTCTGCTTTGAGTGTTTTAGCTTCAAAAACTTGATATAACAGAAGTTTAATTACAGTAACTGAAATTAGAAATAGAAGTATATTGCTATGTTGTCGTTGGAAACTGGAAACTGTTGTGGTTCTTTTCCCCTCTCAAGTTTTTTGGTCTCCATTTTTTTGTAGGGAGAGATGAGTGAAATTTGAGTACATTGTGTTATCAGCAAATAAGTTAGGTAAAAATTTTGGTAAAGAGGAGGCCCAGGGTTGAGCTCACACTGAGCAAATCATTCATTTATTAATCATTCATTAATATTCATTAATTCTTCCCAGTTATTTGTGAAAAATAATTAGGAAATAGTATTGGTATAGTAGAAAGATTACCTTAGAACTAGTTCTAGATCATTTATGCATTAATTAGTTAATTAATTAAGTTATTGAGTATCTACTGTTTCTTGACATTGGATGGAAAATTAAATATGCATGAAATGACAATAGTGAGTAGAGAATACAAAGCTGGAGCCCAGAATAGAGATGAGAGCTAGTCGTGTATAATGAGTTCACTAGCTTACAGTGAAAGCTGAATCCACGGGAGTGAGTGAAAATCATTCACAGAAATAAGTAGGAGAAAAAGAGGAGATAGACAAGGATGGAATATCAACATTTGTGGAAAGGTACAAGGAAAGAAGTCAGTACTAATGGGACAAATAAAAGTCAAAGAAGTGGCAGAGAGTAGGCTGAGGGAGAAAGCTTTGAGGTTGAAAAACTGGGGTTTCTGGTTCAAAGTGACAGGTTAGACATACATACTCTTCTCCTTCCACAAATCCCATTGAAATAAAATATGAAAGTACCATAGATAATATATTTATAGCAGTTTTCAAATGGAAGCTATAATCTTGATGAATTTCTGAAAATATGGGAAATATGGGATATATTAAGAAATATAGGAGCAGGGGTACAGCCCAGTTGTGCACACACAAAGGCTGCCATGGAGATAGAAATCATGGTCTGTGATGGTGGTGCCCCTGAAATGCTCCTAACCTGGAGATAAAAGTTCCAGTTTCACGAGTGGACAGAAGTTAGAGATCAGGGTTGGTGCTTGTTGTCTGAACAGCTGTGCAAGTTACCACCTCTTCTTGCCCCCCCCCCCCAAAAAAAATGGCTTGGGAATCCCAGAATAAGCTCTCTGCTTTCTACTCATGCAGTTTAAAGGAAACTTTAACTTTGTGGGCTCAGAGCACACAGAGCACACAGTCCTCACCTCTCATTGAAGGGAATTCAATTGAAGGTGTTCCTGGTGAGGAGCAAGATTACATGCTGGCAGAAGGAACCCAGGCCAAGAATGTCTCAAGTGAGCTAGACTTCAGTTCATGATGTTAAATAGACAAATATCATATTAGAAGAAAAATAATCACCACACACACACACACACACACACACACACACACACACAGTGTCAACATGAACCAATGAATCAACTCTGAAAGAATCAGGTAATTCTGAACACAGAATATAATTTTATACATCTTCATAGAAACTAAAGAACAATAAAGACTTATTGAGAATACATTATAAATTACAATGTCTGATATTGAGAAAAAAAATAAGTTCTGGAAAATAAACCTGAGGGAATCTCTCATAAATCAGGCTGCAAGAAATATAGGAACATGTAGAAGAAAAGTTTAAAGTCTTAGAGGACCTATCCAGGGGAGTTATAATCCTTCAAAAAGTTTCAGAAAGAGGACAAAATATCCTAAAGAAATTACCAGAGAAATAATAGAAGATAACTTATTTTTTAGACATAAATGCATATATTCTCAGCTTCAAAGGTCACATAGATGAATAGAAGGAGCACATGAACAAAGAAAAAAGACCTCATCTAGGCAGAGATTTATGAAAGGTAGAGAGGATCTCCAGGTCTTCTACTTGTTGCTTCTGATGAATGGGAGTCTACCTTCTCATTGTATGCTTGAAGACTGAGGTCAGAAAAAAATATGATTGGGAACCTGGAATTAAATGCCCAGCCAGACTACCAATCATGAGTTCTGGTAAAACTAAGGGCATTTTTAGGTACATAAGACTTAGAAAATTTTACCACTCAGAGACAATCCTCTTTGAAAGACTTGCTTCCTATTCATCCAATAAAACAACAGAGGAACTCAAGAAAGGGAAAAAGTGAGACCACAAAACCAAATACTTAATCTATTGTGTGTCATGTTTATGTAATAGAATATCCCTGTCTTTAGGAAGTATATATGACAGTATTCAGAAATGATGGAACAAGCCAGCAATGTACTCTCAAACAGTTCAGAAAAAAAAATGTTTTGTATTACATGTTCAACTTTTCCATAACATTGATTATTTTGAAATAAAACAATTTTTAAAAATAAAATGAAGAGAAGAAACTATGAAACATAAAAACAAAAACAATTTCATCTTTTCAGAGACCCCCCCCTGCAAGGTGTGCCCCTTTCCATCCCCCAGCACTTCCTTATTGCACCTTTCCAGCATCATCAAGGATTGACTTCTCATTCTATATTTAATGTTTACATGTTTCTTATCTTTTGCCTCTGCCTCATCAACTAGAATAAACTCTTCCTGAGGAACTGCTATATCCCCTGAGCATGAAACAATGCTGAGAACATACCGAGTTCTGGATAAATATTTGTTCAAGGAACTAAAAATCTTGTTATTACAAACACTAGTAATATGTCAGTCTTCATAAATTATTAATCCTTTGCAAATACTAAAATTGCATCTATTCAATATTGCCTGTTATTTGAGATTACCAATTTTCACTGCAATTTCTACATGAAAAGAAACCTACTCAAATACTACTTGTAAGATTTCATCCCCTGGGATTTTCTTGAAAATGAGATGTCTTCTGCAAGTCAATCCAAGGGAAGAAAATTTTAAATGCTAGGTTGCTCTCCTAAGAGGACTGGAAGATTGTTTGCTACATATTTTTTTTTTAGAACAAAGTATAATAAAATACTTAAATAGCAGAAGATTTTTTAAAAAGAAAAATAATTCCAGGATGATGGTTAGGTAGTAGGTCCAGAGTGCAAATTAGAACAGGGAATAAGACAGTTCCAGGAAGAATGTTTCCTAGAAAAGAAAGAATTTTCTGTAATAAAACATGTGATTGAGAAGCTAAGTGACCTTAATGATAAGGAGAAAATATAGCATCATAAAAATAAACAGGGGTGCCTGGTGGCTTAGTTGGTTAAGTGTCCGACTTTTGTTCAGGGCAAAATCTCATGGCTAGTGAGTTCCAGCCCCACGTCAGGCTCTGTGCTGACAGCTCAGAGCCTGGATCCTGCTTCGGATTCTGTGTCTCCCTCTCTCTCTGCCCCTCCCCCACTCACACTCTGTTTCTGTCTCTCTCAAAAGTAAATAAACATAAAAAAAAATAAACATATAAACAAAAACAACGTGCTCTCCCCCCTTCCCTGTTTGTTAGCTATGTGTTCCTTCCAGCTGCACAAAGTTAATGGCAGGGGATCTATGTCCACTCATTGTCTAATCACACCAGTTGATTCTGCAGGGAGCTACATTTAAATAATTATTGCAAATGTCATTTTTAAAATTACCTATAGACAAAGGAAATAATTATTTTTAGTTACTAGAAGAGAAGTGCCATAAAATAGAGTATTAGATAGTATGACATATGTCTAAAATGAATGAGTCAAGAAATAAGGGGTTGTATTTTATTTGAAGACCTAGATTAGCAAATAGAAAAGCTTAATACCTAAAAACATGCCTTTTAGAGTTTAAAGTGTGGCACGTGTGGGAATAGGGAAGTGAGAAAACAGTATAAGTAAGCAAAATTCCTCATTCTTCATGATGGGGTAGTAGTTAGATACAATGTAAGCTGATAAATAAGTGAATGAATATAAACATAATGGATATAACCGCCAAAAGAAATACACATTTTTATAAAGGGTTATCAAAAGTGAGGATTGAGAGTAAAGGATAGTTTATTTTTCATCTCAAATCCTCTCTTTCAGTTTGGATTTGAAATTTGAAGTTATATACTAAATGTACACAGAAAATTGTCCGGTCTGATGAACCTCAGCTGTAGACATTGGTTCTCCTGACAAATGGGATAGTGAGGAGGGGGCTTTGTTCTACTCTTCAGTGTAGTTTCCATTTTTTTTTTTGCAATGAGCATATAGTATTTTGTCATTGAATAAAAATCGTATGTAAAATGATATGTACCTATCATTATATAATCAGATGAACAGGCAACAGAGTTAAATCCTAAATCAGATAAGGACTGAAAGTTCACTGGATTCAGCAATTGGGAGGAGACCTGCTGAGCATGATTTCCATACAGTGTAGACAGAGGCAAAACTGCAAAGGAACCCCCCTCCACAATGAGGAGTGAAAGAGAGTGGGGACAGAAGATACAAGCATACAACTATTTTCCAGAAGTTGTGATGAGCAAGGGAAGGGAGAGAGAGTGTAAAAGTTAAGTATCTACCATTTAAAGAACATGGTTATTTAACGATCACTTAGATATAAATTAGAGAGTAATATATCTAATAACTTTAACTTAAAAATAAAAGGCTCATGATATATACAGAACATTGAATGGTCACATAAAGATTTTACAAGAAAAGGTAATAACCTATATCTTTTTGTTTTGGATGAGGCCAGCATACAATACATATGTACGGAGCCTTATTTTTACAGTTTTAAGGCTTTTTCCATCTTCGTCTTTTAGCCCATTTTTTTTTTTCAAAAATGCCTTTCATAGCCATTCCCTACAGAGGCTTCCAAAACTATTGGGAAGAAATATGTCTCTATACTGCACATGTTTGAGGCATGTTTGACTATATCTGGCTATTCACAGATATCTCTAAAAAAGCAGTGAAATATCAGTATTTTAAAATTTCATTTCATAAGGTTATGCTACATTAAACTTAATGTCCAGTCCTTAGCCATTATGACAAATGCACTAAATTGATAAAACATCTATTTTTCCTATCCAAAAATGACTACAGAATGAAGCTTGATTGTCCTTAATAACTAAATGACTCCCTGGATAAAGTCAAGGTACCTCTGCCATTTCATGTTGGCTTTTGGGGCCAGATGCCAATTTCTGCAGTCAGATTGGGTCAAGGAAAAAAATCTGAAGTCATTTCTCCCCCCCTCTGTATCCACGCTTGTTCTCATTTTCTTCCTCTGTCCTTTGCACAGCCCTTCCACTTATTTAAAATGCCCAGCTCCTAATATAGCTAACAGTCACCTGTCTGGTGTGACTGTGGTTAAAAT
This sequence comes from Panthera tigris, assembly GCF_018350195.1. Classification (NCBI taxonomy): domain Eukaryota; kingdom Metazoa; phylum Chordata; class Mammalia; order Carnivora; family Felidae; genus Panthera; species Panthera tigris. Next base: position 112,964,866 of record NC_056664.1, read on the forward strand.
AGGCATAATGCTTAATCAATCCTAAAATGATTTCCCTCTTTACAGAGGAACAGAAATGAAAAAGGCAATTAGTGAGTAGAAACCATACAGATAACTGAGTACGTAGAGAAAATATTTTTAAGAAAGGAACTTCTAGGGGCACCTGGATGGCTCAGTTGTCTAGGCATCCAACTCTTGATTTTGGTTCAGGTCATGATCTCAGAGTTCGTGGGTTTGAGCCTCTCACTGGGCCATGTGTGCTGACAGCACGGAGCCTGCTTGGGATTCTCTCTCTCCCTCTCTCTCTGCCCCTCCCCTGCTCATGTTCTCTCTCTATCAAAATAAATAAACATTTGTTTTTGTTTTTGTTTTTTTAAAAAGGAATCATCTAGCGATACATGAATGACTGAAGGTAGTTTCAGAAGCCTCTCTTTAGGAATTTAGAAGGACTTTATTTATTGAACTTTTTCAGAGTACTGAAAGCATTATAATACTAACTTTTAAGTTTCTTTATGCACTTTCAAACATTTATTTATTAAGTACATAGGGAAAAGAGAAAGAAACTAACATTAATTGAAGTTTTTCTGTGTTCTAAGGTCCCAAGGACTGTACAATTGTAATTTATGTAATTCATGTCATCAACTACCTCTATAGGAATTATAAAGTTTCAATATCTTTGATTAAATGAAAAAATTCTAAAATTGGTATAAAATTGCTATATTTTACAGCTACATACATTCCTGGTTGTATAGAATATAGCTGCTAATTCATCTGGTATAATATATGGTAGATTTTTTAATATATTACTTATCATATGACAGTTGAGTTCCTCAGAGTATTTGTACTATCAGATATTATCTTACAAAAATATTTTTTTTTCTAATGGGGGAAACAAGGGACTGTGCAGTTTCAGATATGCAATATAAAAGTTATCTTTTTATATTAACATTAATGATAGAACTGTTCCTATCTGTAATTGTTATGGCAATACATTAAATTTTTTAAAAATGTGACCAAAATAACATATAAACATTATTGAGCATATCCTGAAAAATATATAAGACTAGACCAAATGTGAGTTTCCAGACCATAAGTAACATAGCCTGTTTTCAGGCTATGTTTTTAATTTTAAAAATAAAAATAATTAACAATAAGTTGAGGCATTGTTTACAATGCCAATGGTAAATAAAAGAATGCAATTACTCCTAAAAAACCGCAAATCATGAAAAAAAGTACTTGTGTAATCTCGTTCACCAGTCAAAAGAATACTCTTTTGAAGGCTGTGCAAAGTCATCCTGGTAAATGGCCACAGGTGGCTGTGAGGAAAGCTCTATAGAAAACTTATGGTATATATACCTGTAGTCACATTGCAAGGTCCTTTCTCAAATTGACTTAGCTTATATTTCTGTCAGGGGACTATAGGTCTGTCAACTGTCCTAGGTCTGGGAATGAGGAAAAGCCATGAATGTTTAGTTGGGCAATTTAAATTAGATTTCTTCCCAGCAGACCTAGAATGTTTTCATCTATATATGGCAAGCAGCACCTTCATTCCCATTCTAATACTTTGATTTATTATGGGAATTCCTCCCACCTTATCTCCAATATTAAAGCTCCATCCCTGGTCTCTTTTATGTTGGGATCCCATCATTCCTTTTTATTTTATTTATTTATTTTAACTTTAAAAATTTTAAAATCTTTTTTATTTTTTTAAATTAAATTTTTTTTTTTTGCTTTGTGGTCTTTTTTAAAAATTTTTTAAAATATAATTTATTGTCAAATTGACTAACATACAGTGTGTAAAGTGTGCTCTTGGTTTTGGGGGTAGATTCCTGTGATTCATCGCTTACATACAACACCCAGTGCTCATCCCAACAAGTGCCCTCCTCAATGCTCATCACCCATTTTCCCCTCTCCCCCACGCCCCCATCAACCCTCAGTTTGTTCTCTGTATTTAAGAGTCTCTAATGGTTTGCCTTCCTCCCTCTCTGTTTGTAACTATTTTTTTCCCCTACCCTTCCCCCATGGTCTTCTGTTAAGTTTCTCAAGTTCCACATATGAGTGAAAACATATGATGTCTTTCTTTCTCTGACTGACTTATTTCACTTAGCATAATACCTTCCAGTTCCATCCACGTTGCTGCAAATGGCATGATTTCATTCTTTCTCATTGCCAAATAGTGGGACCCTATCATTCCTACTGAGATCAGGGACACTAACTCTATGCAGCACCCTTCACCACCATCTTTGGTATAGAGAAGATGGCTGTCACAGAATTCCTCAAGGTGCTGGTGTCCCTCACCCATTAGGTTAAAGAATGCTTTGATTAAGGGAGCTTTGAGATCTGTCGAATGGGTATGGTTAAGTGCTAGTGATGCCACGTCACTTTGCACGTCAACATTGCACATTTCTAAGGATACATAACAAGGATGGATTTGAAATCCACAAAACATAAAGAATATCCTGTCTAAACATCTTTTGTGTTTGCCTCCTAGTGCCCTAGCAGCTGTGAGCTTGGCATAGGGAAGAGTGGCTAAATCTGGGGGTATGCCCATGTGATCATAATCAAATATTTTAAGAAACAAAAATTTTTGAGGACTAGTTTTCACAATTATGCTGAATCACTGACAGAAACTTATGGTTTATATTTGTTCTCTCTATATGTAACCTTTTCTGTAGATTTGTTGGCCACTTCTTAAATAGCCACCAATATATCCAATTATATTTTTGTACAGAATTCTCTGTGTAATAGACTGATTTTAGATAATGGAAAAAATTAAAAAATAATAAGGGTGAATGATTTTATCTAATATCGTGTATACGTTTTTCCTGAGAAGAGCTGTAGCTAGGACTGAAAGCAAACATCATTGGCCCTCTTTAGTGCCTTTGATGTTAAGTCATAACATGTTTCAATTTGTATCTTATTCCTTCTCTCTCTCTTTCCTCCTCAGAACCCATCTGGCAGAAATGACTATTATGCCATATCCTCCTACCATTTAGACTAACACTCTAATCTCTAGCTGTTCTGACTTGGTATTTAATAAGTAAATTCCAGTTTTGAGATTTTACTTTGAGGAAAAAATAATGCATTTCTCTAGTAACAAATTATTCCTTTTACAAATCAAATATTCTTGCTTTCAGATGATTGACTTGTTATGGACCTAAGTTAAACCTAGTTTGAAACCCAGCCAAGAAATGTCAGGAATGATTTTTAAATTCTGCACGATATCTGTCCTCTCCTCCCCTGATGCAATGAGCCTTGGGCTCTTGGACTAATTTTAATGGTGGGGAATCAGGGGGGAAGGAATGTTAGAAAATGAGAAAGGAAAAATAATTAGGTGGTATTTCAAAATAACATACTGCTCCATAAACTCATGCACTATAATACTGGTATAGAAAATGGTACATATTGTTATTTTATATAAACGAACCACGAGTCCTCTGTATTAGTTATCTAATGGTGTGTAACAAGTCAGCCCCAAACCTAGAGGCTAAAAAAGGTTTAACATGATTTATCTTTTATGGTTTCTGTGGGTCAGGAATTTGGGAGTAGCATGGCTTGGCAGTTCTGGCCCAGTGGTGTCTCATGAGGTTGTAGTCATCTGTCAGCTAAGAAATGAGTTAATCTAAAGGCTTGACTGATGCTGGAGGATCCACTTCTAACATGGTTCCCTCACATGACTTGTGAGCTGGTGGAGCTGTTGGCCGGAATTCTCCACTTCTCCTCATAAGGGTGTTTCCACAGGACTGCTTGAGTGTCTTTAACATATGATGGCTGTGTTCCCCTGGATCAGTCCAAGAGGTGAAGGCTGAAGCTGCAATGCATTTTATGACTTAACCTTGGAAATGACACACAGTTACTTTTGAAGTATTCTCTTAGTCACACAGATCAGTTTCCATTCAGGGTAGGAGGGCATGATACGAAGATGTGAACACCAGGAGGTAAGGATCAGTGGGTTTCATAACCTGCTCTCTGTTGCCCAATGGTGAATATCTCTCCTGAATAAAAAAAAATATACTCACTCCCTCCTAAGAACCCCAAAAGTTTCTTCTCATTACACCTTCAGCTTGAGGACCAGGGTCTTAAAATGTAAATCAGGCCCAGGAACAGATGAAGCTTTTTATATAGACTTCCTGAAGTAAAGCTCCTCTAATTCCTACCAGCCTGAAGCCTGTGAACTAAAGAAAAAACAATCTGTCCCCCACCTCCATCCAACTTGTAATGGTGAGACGGGAAGAAGATAGCTGCTTTTGGTTCAAAAAAGGAGGAAATGGGAGGCACATGGGAATCACTAGTTCATAACAGTTCTGAAATCCAGTGGGGCACATGCTGGCACTTCCCTGATAAGCTCCCATTCCTGCTGGTTCCTGGAATTGATTCTCTTTGTTCCAATCTCTGAGTCATCCTTGTCTCCCATCTGCCAGAAAAAGTAGTTTGTGTTTCCATAGTTTTCTTGGACTGCTTTATATTTTTGGTTCTAAAGGTTCTTTTCATTTTGTACTATCCCTGCCCATTTTAATCCAATCTGGTGGCATTTATACTGATACAGTTCTCTGAAAGCTTTGTGAGTCTTTCTTGAATATTACTGGGGTTCACTCTAGAGACAAATCCTTCAGGATTAGCCTTGCTCCATTGTGGGCTTCTGCTGAAATTGCTGAGGGACAGAACCTTAGAAGCCCAATTATTTAAATGACTGGATCAAGGATCCTGAGGCACTGAAGCTCCTGGAGGACCTTTTAACTGACTACAGTTCTCTGAGGCACTGCCGGACCCCGTCCTGAGGTCTCAATAAAGAATTTTACAGTCATACCTTTAGTTTTATCTTTATACCATGTTCCCTAATTAGGCCTTGGATTTGGTCTATTTAGAGGCAGCTTCTTAATTTTAGCATAGTTTGTAGTCTGGAGAGACCACAATTCTTGTCTTTTTAACAGTCCTGCCTTTTACTTCTCTCTCCTGTTGCATTTTACTATAAGAAGCACGTGTGTGGTACTTTCAGTATTGCCTAGAAATCTCCTTGACCCTATCACCCAATTCGTTAGATGCAATTTTTACATTTTCACCTTATCACAGTCAACAACGCTGCTAAACTCTTTGCTGCAACATAACCAAGATCCCTTTTCTTTTTCCAATAGTATTTCCCTTATTTCTTTTTTTGCCTTTACCAACAATCTTGTAGAAGACTACAAGGTTCTTATAAGACTTCTGTTCAGAGTCTATTCAAACCCTTTAGATTTTCATACAGGTTTTTCAAAATTCATCCAGTGTTTGCTCTTCATGCAATTCCTAAACTCCTGCACTTTAGGTTTTTGTTATGGCAGCACCCACTTCCAGATACCAAAATGTATGTTGATCATCTATTGCTCTATAATACATTACCCAAGAACTTGGTGGTTTAAAACAAATTAATCATTTATCATTTCACACAGATTCTGTGGATTAGGACTTTAGGCAGGGCACAGAGGGGATAGTTTTTCTCTGCTCCATGATGTTTAGGGTCTCAGCAAGAAGACTCAAAGGTTGGAAGTTAGAAGTACTGAAGACTTGTTTATTTGCGTGGCTAGTAGTTGATGCTGATGTTGGCTGGAAGTCTAGCTGGGCTATTGTAACACCCACATTTTTTTTTAATCTCCACATAGCCTTTATTTCTTTACAACATGGTGGCTGGATTTTAGAGGCTTAGCCTTGGAAGTCACTCCTGCTGTATTACGTTGGTCTGGTCAGTCATAAGCTCCCATGCAGATATTTAAAAAATTTTTTTTAATTTTTTACTTCTAGGTATTTTTTTTTATTATGAAATATATTGTCAAATTGGTTTCCATACAACACCCAGTGCTCATCCCAACAGGTGCCCTCCTCAATACCCATCACCCTCCCTCCCCTCCCTCCCACCCCCTCATAAACCCTCAGTTTGTTCTCAGTTTTTAGGAGTCTCTTATGTTTTGGCTCCCTCCCTCTCTAACCAATTTTTTTCCTTCCCTTCCCCCATGGTCTTCTGTTAAGTTTCTCAGGATCCACATGCAGATTTAAGGGGAGAAAATATAGATAATAACCTTTTGCTGGGAGGAGTATCGCCACATTGTAAAAAGAACATGCAGATGGGATAACGTATAGATGTTTATATAGGTGTTTCCAAAAATTTTTGTAAAATACAGCCTACCGTAGCCACCAAAGCTTTAAGTCCTGTCAAGAATGAAAACACTCAGGCACCTGGGTGGCTCAGTTGGTTAAGCATCTGACTTTGGCTTGGCTCGTGCAGTCAAGTCCTATGTAGGGCTCTGTGCTGACAGCTCAGAGCCTGGAGCATGCTTCAGATTCTGTGTCTTCCTCTCTCCCTGCCCCTCCCCCACTTGAGCTCTGTCTCTGTCTCTCTCTCTCTCTCTCAAAAATAAATAAACATTTAAAAAATAGAATAAAAAGAATGAAAACACTCTCAGGCACATCAAGCCATATATGCTTCCAATTTACTCATAGTATCATATATATATTATATATATTATATATATATAAAATATATATATAATATATATAATATATATATTATATATATAATATATATAATTATATATATTTAATTATTTTATTTAAAATTTTTAAAAAAATATTTATTTATTTTTGAGAGAGAGACAGAGAGACAGAGCATGAGCAGGGGAGGGGCAGAGAGAGAGGGAGACGGGGAATCTGAAGCAGGCTCCAGGCTCTGAGCTGTCAGCACAGAGCCCGACTTGGGGCTCAAACTCACAGACAGTGAGATTATGACCTGAGCTGAAGTCGGAGGCTTAACTGACTGAGCCACCCAGGTGCCCCTATATTTAATTATTTTTAAAGCTGACATCTGAAATTCCACTAATTTTGCTAAAAAGTCAAATCATGAATATAGTACTGACAAATAACTAAAGGTAACTTAATGAAAATATAAATATCATTTGTTATTATAATCAATGATAAAATTTAATTTAATAGAATTCCAAACTATAAGAGTATAAGAGTGAATGTTAAAGACTTGCTTTAAAAGTGTTGGATCTTTGGGTGCCTCAGTTGGTTGCGTCCAACTCTCGATTTCATCTCAGGTCATGATCTCAGTTTGTGGGATGGAGCCCTGCCATGGGCTCCACACTGACAGCTGGGAGCCCGCTTGGGATTCCCTCCCTTTCTCTCTGCCCTCCCCCTCCTCTGTGTGCTTGTGTGCATGTGCACTCTCTCTCTCTCAAAATAAATAAACTTAAAACAAAGAGTATTGAATTTTTTAGAATAATTTTACCAAATAATCAGGAAAACACAATTTTTTATCTTCCATTTAAACATTTTATAAAATTAAAGCTGAAGTTTTGTTTTATACATATATTTTCACAGTATATAATTAACCAAAAGAGAGGACCAAATAGAATACAACTCTTTTGATGGATATTTGCATAAAAAGGGAAATCTCAGCAATTTGTGCATATTAGTTCCAAGATTCTAAATATATAGATGTATAGAATATCCATAAATATCTGCATGGGAAAGACTGTATCATACATATACAATGTTGTGGGAGACAGATCCTTTTTGCATTTTGACTTTCACTGATTATTTGGGCCTGTATTTGGACTGTAATGCAGGCCCTAATAATCCAAAGTGTGGTCTGTGAACCAGCAATAATAGCACCAATGGAGCTTTTTAGGAATGAAGACTGTCGGGTCCCACTGACCATCATCTGCATTTTCATAAGATCCCATGCCGATTAGTAAGTACATTGAGAAGCACTGAGACAGACAATATTTTTTAACATGAATATTTTCAAATTTCAAGATGGGTGTACAAATTTACTTATGAATTGACCTTACTATGATTTTTTAAGTTTGTTTATTTATTTTGAGAGAGAGAGAGAGAGCATAAGCAGAGGAAGGGGCAAGAAGAGAGGGAGAGACAGAGAATCCCCAACAACTCCACACTGTCAGCACAGAGCGTGATGTGGGGCTCAAACTTACGATCCATGAGATTATGACCTGAGCCAAGATCAAGAGTCAGTCGTGTAACTGACTGAGCCACCCAGGTACCCCAACCTTACTATGGTTTGATAAAATAGTTTTCCTGTGTGTTTTAAGTATTACTGACTTTTGATTTGCCACTTGGCCACAAGAAACAAAAGTTTTCTAACTCGACAGTATTTTTTTGACCAAATCATTTTTCACTTTCTTTTTACTTCTCTATCATATAGACAAGACATTGGCCAGGTTGTCAAACAAATATTTAACGTTAGGAGATGTTGTCTTCTCCACTTTCAAAATGGACCATTCACTCTAGACATTCTTCCCAAAGGTGATTATTTCAAATTATGCATTTTAGTTTTTCAAGTGCTTAATATGAAAATTTGAAACATACAGAAAAGTTTAAACAATTGTACAATAGTATGCTGATTTTACCGCTATTGCTACTGATTTTAGGGAGTTATAGACAGTTCTGTGCAGTCACCTCACTATTGCCTCTTGCTCTAGCCAGCCACTAGTTCCGGTTGAGACCGTGCACTGGCTCCACTGGGTGCATGGGTAGCCTGGCCAGTTAAGCGACTGACTCTTGTTCGGGCAGGTCACGATCTCACGGTTTGTCGGACTCGGCTCTGTGTCAGGCTGTGTGTTGACATTGTGGAGCCTGCCTGGGATTCTCTCTCTCTCTCTCTCTCTCTCTCTCTCTCTCTCTCTCTCTCTCTCTCTCTTTCTGCCCCTTACCCTCCTCTCTCTCTCTCTTTCCCACAATAAGTAAAAAAATAAACATTAAAAAAAAAAAACCTGTATACTGGCTCCCTAGATTCAATTAAAAAAATTTTTGCCATGTTGTATTTAACTTTTGGTATGTAACATTTTTTTTCTGAATTATTTAAAAGTGACCTGGGTACATGGTAAATGTTCACTATCAATATTTTATCATACTTCTAAGAATAAAGATATTTTCTTTCCTAATTTAATACCATTATCACACCTGATAAATTAGCAGTAATCACCTGTATCTGTCTAATATCCATTCCATATTCAAATCTTACCAAATATCTTTTATAGTTTTTTAAAATCCAAGAGCAAAGTTCATCTTTCTTTGTTTCTTTTTATTTGGAAATGGGGAGGGCATAAAATCAAAAGTGTATTTTTTAACCCTTTTCTTTGAAAAATAGTTAGCTTCAATCTTTGGTCTCCCAGTTTGACTGGGTAGAAGTTTTGTAAAAAAGAAATTTAGAGGCAGAAGTTTTGGAAATGAGTCAGGTAGGAAAGACAAATGTGGTTCAAATATTTATGGATTAAGAAAATGGAGCATAACAAGACATTTGAATCTGAACAAACATTTTTAACAAGATTCCTTCAGCTTTTTCTTAAAATAAATATTTGCATAGTATTTCTGCTCACAGGAGCTCTGTTGGCCCTTTCAAATATGAAAAGAAAAAAAAAAGGCAGGTACCTTTCCCTATCTGATGTTCGTTATGTTCGTTATGCAGACAAGAGCCATAGCTATGATTACCCTAAGTGAGAATCTTCACTCTTTACATCATTTCTCAAAGGTTAGAAGTCCTGGCTGAAGTGGACATGACATCGTGCTAAAGGGGAACAGAGCAACAATTTCGAAGATCAAATACTTTAGGTTCATAGAAGGCCACTTCTTTTTTTTTCTTTTTAAGTTTTTATATACATTCCCATTAACATACAGTGTAATATTAGTTTCAGGTGTATAGTATAGTCATTAGACACTTCCATACAACACCCAGTGCTCATCACAACAAGTACACTCCTTAATCCCTATCACCTATTTCACCCATCCCCCTACCTGCCTCCCCTCTGATAACTATCAGTATTTTTTCTATAGTTAAAAGTCTGTTTCTTGGTTTGCCTCCTTCTCTTTTCTTTCCCTTTCTTCATTTGTTTCATTTCTTAAATTCCATATATGAGTAAAATCATATGGTATTTTTCTTTCTCTGACTGACTTATTTTGCTTACTATAATACTTTCGTTCCATCCATGTCATAGCAAATGGTGAGAGTTCATTCTCTTGCAGTTGAGTAATATTCCATTATGTGTGTGTGTGTGTCTGTATGTGTGTGTGTGTGTATCTCTCCATATATATATCACATCTTTATCCATTCATGATTCAATGGACATTTGGGCTCTTTCCATATAATGGTGCTATAAACATTGGGGTGCATGTATCCTTTTGAATTAGTATTTTTGTATCCTTTGGGTAAATACCTTGTAATGCAATTTCTGGATTGTTAGGGTAGTTCTATTTTTAACTTTTTGAGGAGCCTCCATACTGTTTTCCAAAGTGGCTGTACAAGTTTGCATTCCCACTGACAGTACAAGAGGATTCCCTTTTCTCCACATCCTCAACAACACCTGTTGTTTCTTGTGTTGTTGATTTTAGCCACTCTGACAGGTATGAGGTGATATCTCATTGTACTTTTGATTTGTATTTCCCTGGTGATGAGTGATGTTGAGCATCTTTTCATGTGTCTGTTGGCCATCTGTATGTCTCATAGAAAACCATTTCTATAGGCTTATCTCTTAAAGTGACTGTAAATCCTGCTTCCTTTAACTTCACAGCTTGGGAGCGCATGAGGGAAGGAAGAAGGTGATGAGGATTTGGGAGAAAAGGTCAGGGTTTTATATGTTATTGATATTATGGCTGAAAAAGAGGGGAAAATAGCTGGGTCAACGTATGTTCTGATACCTCTTAAGGCACTAACTAATAAGGCTGAAACCTTTGAAAAATTGACTGAAAAAATAGTAATTAAAATACAGTTTGGTAAAATATGCACTAGATTGTTATGGTTTTATCATTAAGACATTGACACTTAAATACTAGATTATTCCTTTTTTTTACTGAATACTTTGAAACCATGGGCATAAACTATTAGCAATGTTTAATAGAAATTAGAAATTTTCTGCTAAAAGAGGACAAGGGGTAACACAGTTGGAAAGGACTTGGCCTCTGGATTTAGACAGAATTTAAAATCTTGGTTCTGTTAATAGTGATGAATCTGGGTAAGCTATTTAACTTCCTTATGCCTCACTTATTAAATGGGGGTAATAATATCTCCCAAGGTTATTCTTAGGAATACATGGAAAAATAGAGAGTACAGTCTCTGGCAGAGGCAAGTAATCATGAATGTGCATCAGCCTCCCTTCCATTATATTTACTTATTTTGATGATAATGTGTCTGATCCTGGGGCGACCAAATTGGATGCAGAAGGATAATCGAAAACATTACATATTCAAAATCAGATAATTCCTGCCACTGTGAGAAAACTGGAAATTTGGTCCATTGTTGCATATGTCAGCATATGCATATGTTGCATATGTTGAAATGTTCCAGATGGCAAGGAATAGTTCCTTCGGTTTTAATAGTTCCGTGTTAAACCCAAATTCTACAAGATGCTCTGTGTCTGAAAACTCTAAGGGCAAATGATGTGGGAACATATTCTAGCCTTTATTTCCTTTCTGGAGTATCTCAGTTTGACATATTACACTAAATGATATATTTCCTAATTGATACCTTTTTAGAATTCAATGTGTCCCCTTTCTCTACCTGCTCTACTAACTGCCTAGTCTACCATCTCTCACCTGAATGCAGATAGTAGCTCCCTCTTTGTCTTCAGGCCTTCTCCTCTGTCCCACAGAACAGCCTGGGTAGTTTTTTTTCAAACTTGAATCAAATCCTACCGTTTGCTTGAGAAAAACCCAACGATGCTTTCCATCATTCCTAGAATAAAATCCACACGTCTTTCTTTGGCTTACAAATGCCTACATGATCTTTCCATAACCACATGCCTATAAGCATCCCATCTTCCCACTCATCCACCATTCTTCCAGAAGCATTTCAGTCCTACTGTGCACTTCCTAAAAGTGCTACATTTTCTCCCACCTCAGGGCCTTTGCATGAACTCTTTTCTTTCTGCCTGAATTGATTTCTCCCTAATTTTTACATGGCTGGATCCTTCTTACATGTTTGATTTGGCCCTTTTTCACAGAGACTTTCCCTGATTATCCTGTTTGCAGTAGTCACCTGCTGATTTTCTTTGCATAGCATTTACCTCTAATGTCTCTCTCATTTATATCTATCTATGTACCTACCAATCTTTACATCCTCATTTATTATTTCTCCCACTAACGTGTGGGATATTCTACAAAAGGGACTTGCCTTTCTTATTCACTGCTTTCTCCTGCACTTAGACAAGTGCTTGGCATAATTAGCAGCTTAATAGGTATTGTTGAATGAATCAAATGGCATGACTCCCCCTTCCCTACTTTCTGTCTTTATTCTTGGATAGGGGGGAAATAGACTGATGCAGAGAGGCTAGGAGGAGTGGAATGGGGAAGAAAGACAAAGATGCCATGACTATGCTTTATCTAAGAAAGTTTCTATTGGCTCGACTTTAATTTGAAGATGATTTTATGCTACCAGAAAAAATTTCTTGAAACGAAGGTTTATTTTAATAAACAATTAAGTGTCTTACCACTAGCAGCAATATCTTACAACTGTTAATCTGATGAAACTTGGCCTTCTGAGTGATTGCAGATGTGCTCTGTTGTTTGACTAATTTGATAATTGATCACTGTGCTGATGTTTACAAGCTATAACCTTTTTACTTTCCTTCTTTTTCATTTATATCCACCATGCACTGTCACACAGCACATAATAAGTTTTACTTATAAATTGTAAATACCTAAGAGTCAAACATCCTGTATTCTAATGACAATGTTCTACATTTGTGTTATACTTAATACCCTGCAAAATGTTTTCACATTTATTACTCAATTTATCTTCTAAAATATTTTATTTATAAACTGTGGTATTTTTTCACATATTGCCTATGTTCGTTTATTGACAATTCCTATTTTACCATCAAAGAAGTGAAAAGATTTATGGAAATATTGTATATGCATTTATTCTAAACTCAGTATTAAATTTCTTCCCCATCCATGAATTAACTCTTGAGTTTTCTAATATATTTTACCACTTTTGAGAATTTTTCCATGTCTGTTAAAGAGATCTTTAAGTCCTAACCAGTGTCTTTTGTTTCATCAATCTCTCTCCTCTGTTTAATAAACCCCCATGCAAGCCTGTTTGAAGCCTTTGTGCTTTTTCCTGTCTAGTGTTTGGAACTTCAACCTTCAAAGCTTCTGGCTGTGGCAGAGATCAGGTGTGGTCTCTGACCTTTTACTTTTTTGCAAGGGTTTAAGTATTTTTATATTGTTCTTCCTTTAATTCCACCAATTTTTACTTTATAAATAGCAGGGTTTTCTTGTATATATATCTTGACAGAATGTAATTCTGGCTTTCAGATTTTGCCCTTTTTTATTTAGTTTGTCGTTTCTTCAACAGATCTTCTTGGGTATTGCTATTTCTTGTAATGAAATATTTTATCTCATTGGAAAACTCTCTCATCTGATTTTTAACAGAGCAGAAGAATTTGATTTCTGGCAAATCTCTCTCTACCCTTTACCTCTTCACTCTATTATTATCTTCCTCCCTTGAAAAATTTATTCTCCAGAATATTACAGTGTGTCTTAGGCAATGTGAGCTTCTATATCAAAGTATTATAGGCTCAGTGGCTTATAAGCAAGAGAAATTTATTTCTTACAGTTCTGGAGGCTGGAAGATCAAGGCTAGCAGATCCCATGTCTGGCAAGGCCTCACTTCCACTATTCAATAGATAGCCCTCTTCTCACTGTATCCTCACTCACTGTATCTTCACATGGTAGGAGAAAGAGAACCCTTTTATAAGGGCATTAATTTGTGAGGTCTGTACCCTCATGACCTAATTGCCTCTGAAAGACCCACCTCCAAATACCTTCACGTTGTGGATTAAGTTTCAACAAATGAATTTTGTGGGGAAACATTCAGTCTCTAGTACACAGTAAGGCATTTTGAATTGCTACAGGATGACACTTCTCTGCAGTAAAGGTGAAGTAAACGTGGGTCACTTTTCAGTAAGTTTGTCTTGAGTTAAATCCATGTAATGGTCCATTAAAATGTCTACCTGTTCATTTGATGACAGTCATACAGAGATATAGCATGCAAGAAATCACTTAATCGTTCTTAACTTTTTTTCCAATAGTCTTTTCTACTATTTGCTGAGGTAGGCCCTACTGTCTCAGCTTCCATAAAATTTTCTCTGGGAAGCCTCTCCTGACACTTTAAGCCTGGATTAGATACTCTCCCTGTATGCTTCCATAGCACCCCACACTAACCCATCATAGCCCTGATAACATATCATGTGCATCTTTTCTTTTCTTTCTTTAACATTTATCAGTAGGCCCCAGGAATGTAGGGAATATACCTTGTTTTTGCTATATTCCCAGCATTAACAAAATACATGCACATGCTGGGTACTTAATAAATATTATTATATTTAAACTTTTTGGTTACTTATGCCTGTGTAGAATTTTTATTTTCTCTAAGCCCTCATTTAGTTTTGCTCGACTTTTCTTTTGAGCAAGATTCCTCAAAGAGTCTTACAATCATGCAGGGTCTATCTTGCATTGAAAGGAAATGAGGTCACTGATAATGTTAGCAATGATTGCTGCAGATCACAACACTCACATTGCCCACATTTTTGGCCTCCCTTCTCAATCTTACCACTGCCTTAGCTGATCCTGTGCTTCCAATCATTTTGCATTTGGGTGGGAGGTTAGCTTTCTTCCTACTGTAATTCCCTCCTGTACATTCTGGACTGCCCCTTTCTTGCTCTGTTTTAACCACATCAACACCCCTATTTCTGATTTGCATAAATTTCTTACAATCTCCTACTTGCTATTATCCCTTTCCTGTTGTCTTCACTGTCAAAGATTTATTCTCTATTATCATTTTATTGGGATCTCCAGTATGAGGGAAGAGTTGTGTTCAGCTTAGTTGCCATTTTGAGCTCTGTTTTCTTTTAAATAAAAGTGAATTGGTTGTGCTTGACTTTTTATCTGGATTCCAAAATATTTACCTATTATTTATGCTGGTTATGTGGGAGGAAAATAGTGAGTCGTAGTTGTGTACCATATGCCCTGTCTGCCATAGAACTAGGTGATCCCCATTTCTAAGCCTAACACTTGTACATCTTTAAGTATAAAATAATATTTTTAATTGGCAAAAATATAAGTGACTCAGCAAACACTTTTTTCCTCAGTTGACTGTAATTTAATTTGTTAAAATATTACAAAACAAAAATCTCCACAAAAAAACATGTAAAACGTTAAGTGTGTAATATCTTAACGTTCTGTGAGATCCAGATGTGTCTAAGATATGGAGAGATTATTAGAGGTAATATTTATCTCAAGTTATAGGAGCTAATATTGGGCAAAACTTGGAAGATTCAGTTTAGAGAAGTATCCAAGTGCTTGGCTACTGATCTCAAACCTTATCTGAACTATCTGAACCTCTCAAATCTTGAAAACTGGGTTGGACATCTTATGAGAACAGCCTCATCTGGGGCATTTGGGTATGTCTGATTCCAGCTGGAACCCAAAACTGCAGAGAGAGGCAAAAATGAAGAATAATTGGAGGAAAATGCTGAACTTCCTCAAACCTCAAAAAGAGGCTTTAGTAAAATTTGGAGCAAAAGTCAGGGATTATGAACAGCTTCTATTTTAACTGGCTGCATTCAGCCATCCTTAAACATTTCTATTTTAAACTTCCCAATGAAAGTTCATTAATATTTCTTTGTTTTTAGTTGGGCAATACAGTGAAACATTTTTTAAAATAGTGAAGCTCTGTTGGTTTTATATGTCAAGAATTTGACAGTAGATGATTGCTCCAGAATGGCAAAGAGCATATCAGTGATCATTAAACACATACCTAGGTTTGGTTTGGGGCATTGCACCAAATGGAGCCTTAAATCAAGTTGTAGAAACACCATAAAATATATTTCACTCTAAGCACAGAGAGTAAACATGAATAAACTATTCTCCT
This sequence comes from Panthera tigris, assembly GCF_018350195.1. Classification (NCBI taxonomy): domain Eukaryota; kingdom Metazoa; phylum Chordata; class Mammalia; order Carnivora; family Felidae; genus Panthera; species Panthera tigris. Next base: position 112,980,764 of record NC_056664.1, read on the forward strand.
TTGCATTATGCTTTATTACTCTGTGATAAGTACATATATTCAAAACATTTTTTTTTGTTTTTTCCTTCCATTTCTAGTTTTGTTTCATCATCATATGTCAATTACAGTTGAGTGTTGTTGAACATGTAAATATGTAGATGAACACTAATATTTATTAATTGCCTCCTATTTGCTAGCTATATGTACATAATCTTTCAGCCATAAGAGGTAAATATTATTAACCTAATTTTACCCAGACGGAGGTTCAGATACAGCTATTTATTTGCTTAAGCTTGAACAGCTAGTGTGATGGTTAATTTTATGCATCAATTTGGCTGGGCCAAAGTATCCAGAAATTTGGTCAAATACTATTCTATTTCTGTGAAGGTGATTTTGGATAGGATTTACATTTACATTTTTTAAATGTTTATTTTTGAAAAAGAGAGAGACAGAGTGCAAGTGAGGGATGGGCAGAGAGAGAGGGAGACACAGAATCGGAAGCAGGCTCCAGGCTCTGAGCTGTCAGCATACAACCCAATGCAGCATTTGAACTCATGAGCCGCGAGATCATGATCTGAGCTGAAGTTGGATGTTTAATGAACTGAGCCACCCAGGTGCCCTTGGAAGGAATTTACATTTAAATTGGGGGAATTATAGTAAAGCAGATTGTCCTCCACAATGTGGGTGCCTCATCCAATCAGTTGAAGACCTGAATAGAACAAAATACTGATCCTCTCCAAGCAAGAGGGAGTTTTCCTGATGAACTGCTTTTGGATTCCATCTGCACCATTGGCTCTTCATGGTTCAAGAGCAGATTGCCTTTGTACTCTAATTGTAACTCTTTCCTGAGTCTCTAGCTTGTGGGTCTCCCCCATAGGATTTTGGACTCACCAACCCTCCACAATCATTTGAAACAACTCCTTAAGTCTCTTTCTATGTATATACACACATCCCATTGGTTTTGTTTTTCTAGAAAACCCAAACTAATACAGTGATTAAGTGTGGAAGCCAAGGTTCAGACTTAGGTTTGTTGACTTTCAGAGCATTACAACAAATCTCATTTTATTTTATATAAGCACTTCTTTTCCTGCTTACTGAGTTTATAATTCAATGTTTTACTATATGTTCACATTTATATTCATACACTCACATATACACCTGTATATGTGTCAACATATAGTTACTGAATGTCTGCTATATGGCCTTGTTTATATGAGTTGCAAAGTTTTGGCTTTTGCTATGGAAATCCTTAAAAAGAATGATGAAAAACAAAACAAGACAAAACAAACAAAACAAAAAGAGAATGATGAATCTTGTCCTCAGCTTATTATTAATCTTGTAAAGATAGAGTCACTTCACCATACTAATTATTGCATAATAGCAATATTTTCCCCCGTGATATTATGATTGGCTAACTTTATCACTAAAATCTAGGGTTTATGCCTTAAATTCTTACAATTGAAAACATTTTCCTAGATTTCCCCATAACTTTGGCTTCATGGAAGATATTTTTCTAATTTTCACTGTTATAATAATCATCATTCCATCTGACTCATCAGTCTTCATTTACTCTTATGTCTATGAAACAAACATCTAAAAAATTATGACATAAAACAATAGCAAAATATTATAGAAAACTCTGACATACTACTTTTAAAGAAAACTCTGACATACTACTTTCAAAGGCTTTATAAAAATTGCCTAGATAAGGAGAATTTGTAGTAATATTACCTACAGCTATTAACGTATCTATCTTGCTAGCTAGGTGTGTAGCTGTTTGCCAGTTTGTGTGTGTGTGTGTGTGTGTGTGTGTGTGTGTGTGTGATGGTCCTCATTGTTATATCAGTTCCATGTGGGTATATACTTGGAAATACAATTTGGGTGAGTCATAGTGGTCAAAACTAGTGTGTATGAACATAGCTAATGAGTTTGTGTGTGCGTGCAGTGGAGGGGATTAGTGGTGTCTAGTGTTCTACATCTTTCATATGACAACCATTGTCTTATACACCTCATGTTCATCACCTTAATTACCTAATTGCAGTATTGTGGATAGAAATTACCATCCACATTTTATTTTTATTTATTAATGTTTAAATATGTTATGTTTAAATAATCTCTACACCCAACATGAGGCTCAAACTTACAACCCCGAGATTGAGTTCACATGCTCCACTGACTAGACCAGTCAGGCACCCCTACCATCCACATTTTAAAGATGAGAGACTTGAGGTTCAGAAAGGTTTGTCCAACTTAAATATCTAGCACATGGTATAGGAGAATACAAACTAATTCTAAAATTCAGTTTTCTAACTATACCATGGTAAGGATAGGTATGCCACAGGAGAATATGCCACAAAAACCCTTCTGCTTATACATTCCAAAATGGTCCCTGGAATAAACTGACTCTATCACTTTCAAAGACTTTAAAAAAAATTGGTCGTAAGTACTAGTTCTAGTCTTCAACCTTGTTTACTTCTTTCACATCTAGATACTGAGGGACCTTTGAGTGAAAATGATGTTCCACCTCCAGAAATTCTTCCATTAGCCCTTCCCTTTCATGAATCTCCCTCTCCCTGTCCATCTCTCTCTCTGGTTGCAAGATCCTTCTCATAGGCATTTAATATGCCCAAATCTCCATCTATTTAAAAAGAATTCTTCAATACCACTTTTCCCTCTAGCTACTCTCAATCTTTGTTATCACATTTCTGGGGGAAAAAGTTGCTTTATCCATTTCCTCACATTCTCCACTGAAATGTCCTCTTCTAAGGTAATCAATAACCCTGTCAACAAATCCAGTAGAACTTGTTTTATTCCGTATCCTTTTTGAACTTCAGCAGCACTGAACATTGTCCATACAACCTCCTTCCTGAAAACTTTCCTATGTGTAAGAAATTTAAGTTCTTAATTTTCCTTCTGTCTCTCTGGAAATTCCTTCTCAGCCACTCATTTCTTCCTTTGTTCAAATACTGGGACTCCCCATGGGCCTCTCTAGCTCCTTTTCTCATTTTCTATTCTCTGTAGACTATCTCTACCATTGACTTTTTTTTTTTTAATTTTTTTTTTTTTAAGTTTATTTTTGAGACAGAGAGAGACAGAGCATGAACGGGGGAGGATCAGAGAGAGAGGGAGACACAGAATCAGAAGCAGGCTCCAGGCTCTGAGCCATCAGCCCAGAGCCCGACGCAGGGCTCGAACTCACAGACCGCGAGATCGTGACCTGAGCCGAAGTCGGACACTTAACCGACTGAGCCACCCAGGCGCCCCTCTACCATTGACTTTAATTAACATTTGTACACCTACAATAGGAGTAATATTGCTGAACTGTGACAAAAAAATTGGCCATATGTTATTTCACCTCAGTTCACATTTTCTGGTAGCAAATCATTAAAACTAGAAATTAAAGTGAAAACCACATTCAACGGCTTAAAAGCAAATAGTATTAACTTTTTTAAGGAAACCAAGGTCAAGTATTTCTATTTGCACTATTCCACTAATTATATTATTAGATCTTCTATTATCTTTATGTAATTTTTATTCACTTGATCCAATACGGACTGAAATAAATGAATTAAAGTTTGCTTCTACTAACGTGTTTGTATATATTTATCTTTGTGTTTACTGTAGTTTTCTCAGTGTGTTGAGCCACGTTATTTTATGGTTATCTGTTCATACTTGCTATATATATTTATTGTGAATTGCATTGTTTTTGTAATAAGATGCCTTTTTTGTCTTGTTTAATATCTAATGGCTTCAATTCAATCTTTAATAGAGCTTAAAATGCATTCCTCTGTGTATCAGTTTTCTGTTGCTGCATAACAATTATCATAAGCTTAGCAGCTTAAACCACCACCCATTGATTTACTCACCAGTCTGTATGTCAGTAATGTGAACAGTGTTGCTGGGTTCTCAAGGCTGAAATCAAGGTTTAAGACTTAGTTGTTGTCTGAAGGCTCTGGAGAAAAAGCTGCTTCCAAGTTTACTTGTGTTGGCATGATTCAGTTCCTTGTGTTTCTAAGACTGAGGTCCTTGTTTCCTTTTGAGCTATCAGTTCAGGGCTGCTCACAGCTTCTAGTGGCTGCCAAGTGGCCCCTTCATTTTCAAGCCAGAAATGGTACATTAAATCTTTCCAGTGCTTCATATCACTGGCTTTCTCTTCTACTAGCTGGAGAAAACTCTCTGTTTTGAGAGGGCTCATGTGATTATTTTAGGCCTGCCTAGATAATTTCCCTCTTTAGGATCAACTTTGTCATATAACATAATTTAATTATGGGAGTGAAGTTCATCATATTCCCACCTTAAGAGCATGCACATCAGGGCACAGGAAATCTTGGGAACTACGTTGGAAATCTGGTTACCATGCTACTCCATTTATGGGCATTTTAATGTTGTATATATGACTATTTTTATTAAACTTTCTGAATCAAGTTTTAAAATATATATTTATTATAAATAGCATGTAGTAGGAATTTACTTTCTGATCCAAAATGAGAGGCTTTCCTCTAAACTATGAATTTACCCCAAAGTATTGATTTATTGTTATATAGACATGTGGTCTTAATTCTTTCAGCATAATTTAGGTTCTACTTTCTATCTTTATTGTTTCCATAAAAAATCTTCACTATTTTATCAATATTTCATATTGACTGGCATGTTTATTCTAATAATTTATCAGCTTTATATTTAAATTCCTTGTATAATCTTAATTACCATGTCACTTTATAGTTTTATAAATTATAGTTTTTAGCTCTTATGTATAACTTTACTTAACACATTTAATTTTCTATATCTTCTTAATAGCAGCCACTTACTCATTTGGACAAACATTTACCAGGTTTCCAATGGTTAATTAACACAAATGGAATGATTCTTGCTGAGAGCCAGGAAACTTGATCTTAGCATCAATAATATTCACCTTCGTATGCTAGTTGTGAAAAAAGAATTATGTACTAGAAACAGTATATATCATTCTTTTTTAAGTCATAGCAGCAGGATATAACTTAGTAAGTGTTAAGGTCAAAAGGAATATATGTCTATAATTTGTTGGAGTGTGATCTCCTATCCATGTTCCCATAAAACTTTAGCCTGATTTCATTTCAGGGAGAGGAGTCTAAGAAACTCAGGATTATGAGCCAATCTTTTAAACAAAATTCTTTATTGACAAAATAAAGCTCAAAATCAGCATTTTACCCTTGAAAATGATCTTGATGATCCTGAATCTAATTTTTACTTAATAATAATCTAATATAGATAACAATATTGTTAGTATTTCTTTTTTTTTTTAATTTTTAAAAATTTTATCTCTGAGAGAGAGAGAAAGAATGTGAGCGGGGAGAAGCAGAGGGAGAGGGAGTGAGAATCCCAAGCAGGCTTCATGCTCAGCATGGAACCTGACATGGGGCTTGATCTCATGGTGTGAGATCATGACCTGAGCAGAAATCAAGAGTTGGACACAACCAACTGTGCCACCCAGGCACCCCAGTATTTCTTTATTATTTTATAGATGAAGAAACTGTGGCCCAGGTAGGTTAAGTGTCCTACCTAGGTGACTTGGTTGGGCTAAAACAGTTTGCCTGACTTCTAAGTGCATGTTATTTCTTCAAGAAAATGTGATGCCTTTCATATGAAAAGAGCCCTAAAGAAATTTCAAAATCAGAAATACTACTTGGACCACTTAGATGTGAATAATAAACTATTGATCTATGACCTGAGTCTTTTCTTACCACATTCCCATTCAGCATCAGAGCTTTCTAACAGCTTGGGTGTCCTCACTGTAAGGCTTTTGTGTTTAACAGCTAATTTAATAGCTAGTTTAACAGCTAGTGGCAGCTTGTTTTCATGTGGTTTTAAGATTTTTAAGATATTATGAACTTGGATTCTCTATTTTTGTGCTAGATGCAAAATTCCTCTATTCAGTTCTTGTTTCAGGCATCAATTTTTTACTGCGGGACTGTTCTCTGTGTGTGGTTTGCTTTTTATAAAACCCGTCCATCTTTCTTTTTTATCTTGTATGTGATAATAAAAATAAGGTGCAGAGTTTCTTCCTCTCGTGCTCTGTTATTATTCTAAACTGAATGTTAATATCACCTCAAACAGAATCAAATTTTATTTTCATTACAATAGTAGTCAACTGTTTCTAGAGATTTTAACATTTTTTCCTGGCCTCTTCCTATTTATATAATGGACTGTTCTTGTACAATGACTTCCTTTCATTCCTGATCATAGTTTCTTTAGAGTCTGAGTTAGATTCATAATAGCCCTGGCTTAACAGTTCAAGATTATAGATATTCTTCTTTTCACCCTCCCTCCTTTACATGTACAGATAAAATAGCATTATCAGTATGTTGGTGAAAATGTACTGGAAGCAAGAATGACATGGGGACAGGCCATTAGTATTATTATTATTAATTTTTGTTGTGGTAAACTATTATTGCATATTTTGTTATATCATGTTTTAGGTCCTGCCACTGCTAGTTTAGAACTCTAGAATGAGCATAGACTTTGGGAATGAGTGTTAACTTTGCAACATGCCAGCTGTATGAGGTTGGGTGTGTCTCTTAACCCAATTGGTGTCACAATTTCTTTATTTATAAAAACACTGATTGATAATAAGCTTCCCTTCCCCCCGCAGTTTGTTGTATTAAATTATTTACTGCATATATGATATAATGATTATAATGAAAGAGTTTAGGAGGAAGCTTGGCACATGGTAGGGTTCAACAGGTATTAATTTCATTTTCTTCTTAATCTCTATTCCTGCCTTTAATTTCAGGATTTATGACTAGTGGTCCAGTATAGCCCACCCACCAGAAGGCCTTCTTGTCAATCTCTTATAGTCTTTTTTTATACTTGCAGGTGGAAGATATTACATGCACATTATATGCTCGAAAAGGAATAAGTGTGTGCATCTTGTCTCCAGTTAATTTCTCCTTCTGTTAAATTATGATGTTTGGGGTTAATTTAGTCATTGTGCTAAATCTACCATGGTGAAAAAATTCAGTGATAGATACAATAGGGAAAGCTCTGGAGGGAGGTTAGAAGATGGTTAGGCAGTTTTGTTTGTTTAAGGAAAATAAGCAAGAAAATTTTTCACAATGCCTTTTGGAGCAGTCTTGTTCTTCATAATTGCCTGAGATATTTCAAGGTGCTTTGCTATAAATCTGACGACTTAAAAACATTGTTTTACAGTCTGGCCCACTAAGAGTAATGACCTCTCCCGTTTCTTGTTTTTCTGGGTGATTAAGGGTTTCCTGACTGGCCCCCGGCCATCTGCCCTGACTTTTTTTTTTCTCCCAAGGATTTAGAACCATATTGTCAAAAATAATCTCTTACTCTGAGAGATTTTTCTAGCCCCAGAAGATAGAAAGTGTTTGCTGCATGTGCTCAGACCTTGCATGAAAAATCTTGCAAGTGATGCTTCTTATTGATGGTAGAAAGCAGGCCCATCATTTATGCTCCTTTAACTAAATTAGGTGTAAATTATTTCAAGGAGGCCAAAGTTCTTCTCTGAGCCCCTATGAGGATAATTTCACAAATACACAGCAGGTCCCTCCAACCACATATTTTGGGCAGAGAGAAGAAAATAAGAAGAAGCGAGCTATGGCCTGGGGCCAGTGCACACCTCTCCACAGGGGTTTCCAACATGTGGGTGATTTTTAACCAAGCTGATATAAATCAGACTGTGTGGAGCAATGACATTTGGATCACTGTGCTGGGAGACGCCTGGATAGTGTTACGCTTCCCTCATTAGGAGGGACTGGGGCTTAGCTGGGGAGTTGAACTTTCAGTTGTATCAAAATAACAGTGTGGGAGCAAAGTAAAGTTTGGAATAAGGAGGTGTAGCCATCATAACCCTACCTATACAAACAGGTTATGCGAAGTGTCCTGAACCCTTATCCTTCAAGGTCATTCATTTGCAAACTGAGCTCAAGAAGATTCAAGAAGAATTTGGTCCATGTGTGTTATGGTTTAAATCTTCTGGGCAAGACTTGAGCCTCATTCTTTCTCAGCTGAGATATTCTACCACAGTGGTCTACACTCCCAGGCCCTATTAAAACTAAGTTTATGGGGTGCCTGGGTGGCTCAGTCTGTTAAGCGTCCAACTTCAGCTCAGGTCATGATCTCACAGTTTCTGAGTTCTAGCCTCATGTAGGGCTCTGTGCTGACAGCTCGGAGCCTGGAACCTGCTTGGGATTCTGTGTCTCCCTCTCTCTCTGCCCCTCCCCCACTCGTGCTCTGTCTCTCTGGCTCTCAAAAATAAATAAACATTAAAAAAATAAATAAAACTAAGTTTGTAATGTGTGATAAAAGTGCTCATTAGTGTTCGGAAACATTTTTATTTAGATCACATTCTTTTTATTTATATCCATTAACTTTTTGTGAAAATTGGGTGTTGAAACCCAAAATTGGGCGTATAGGACAAAGATACAAACTTTCCCAGACCAAACAAAATTTTAAAGATAGCGAAGAATCATGAGGAGAAAAAAAAATGGCAAATAAACCATAGTGACCAAGTAATTATAACATAAAATAATATGATAGAACTGGCACAAAACATTAGTTATTGTGAATTGTGACTGGCTCTAAATCATCTATGAAAAGAGAAGGATTTTCAAATTGGTTGATACAATACAACTCGATACATTTATAGGAGAAATGCCAAATATACAAGAGATTTAAAAAGGCTAGAAGTAAAAGTATAGGAGAAGATATAGCAGGTACATAAAGAGAACTTAAATCAGAAGGTTAGATCTTGATGTTAGATAAAGTAGAATTGATCAAAACTATATACTGTACACTCTTACCTTTTGGCCCAAAAATCCCACTTCTAGGAGGCACTGGGGCAGAAGGAGAGAGAAAATCTTAATCTTCTAGGAATTTACTCTGAAGATACACTTCCAACTATACACAACTATAGCATATAGTTATTCATTATAGCATTACTTGTAATTTCAAATTATTATATGCTTAAGTATAGGAGATTAATTAAAAAAAATGTGCAGATGCACAATGGAATACTACCCAGCTGTTAAAAAAAAAAAAAAAAAAAGAGGAGAAGCTCTATGAACTGATAGGAAGTGATTTCTAGGATGCATTATTACGTGAAAAAAGCAAAATATAAAAGAATCTGTATATTAAGTTACCTATTATATAAGAAATATGGGGAATAAGGAAACATATATGTATCTATTTACTTTTTCAAAAAGAAACATAAAAGGATAAATCAGGAAACTTTGAAAGTGGTTACCTGTAAGGAAGGAATGGGGTGAAAAGGATGTGGGAGGGAAGATAGGTCTCTGAGTAGACCTTTATGTACAGTGTTGGCATTTTGAAGCATATTAATATTTTACATATTTAAAAATAAAATTATATCAACAAGAACGGAGTAAAAAAAAAAAAACAAACCAAACTGATTGCAAACAGTATTTCAAGCACAGTTGACCCTTGAACAGCACGGGTTTGAACTGAACAGCTTCATTTATACATGAGGTTTTTTTTGGATAAATAGAGCACAGTATTACAAATGTGTTTTTCTATGATTCTCTTAATAACATTTTCTCTAGCTTTATTGTAAGATTACAATATATAACATATATAACACATGAAATATGTGTTAATAGACTATCAGTAGGGCTTCTGGTCAACAGTAAGCAGCTAGTAGTTAAGTTTTGGGCGACTAAAAAATAATATGCAGATTTTCAATTGAATGGGGGGTTCATACCCCTAACCCTTGTTTTGTTCAAGGGTCAACTGTAATTATATTTCAAATAAATGACATAACTACATTGAAAGGATAAAAAGAACTAATCAAAATAATTTGAATACAGTAACTTGACTCTAAGATTAAACTTTTAGTTTTCTTTTTTCTAGTTGTATAAATGTAGGAATTCTAAAATTGTTGTTTATTATGGAAGCAGGAAAATAGGTAAGTGTGCTTATGGTGGGAGCCACGGTTTTCACTGTGGAGACACAAATATAGAACAGGGATGTCAAGGAAAACCCTTGTGAGGCTGGACTGTAATTGGTGGTATCAGAATGACCTCATATATTTGGAAAAAATATATAACTTTTCCAAAAATGTCAATGTCATGAATGACGACAAAAAGTAGAGCTACTTTTCCAGATTAAAAGAGTCTAAAGGAACATGACTTCTAAATGTAATACTTGATCCTAGACAGGATCATGGACTGGAGGGGGAAAAAATATTACAAAGTATGTTGGAATAATTGGCATATAGACTATAGATTAAGTCAAATTAGATAAAAGTATTTTATCAATGTTACACTTAACTGAATTTGATCATTGTACTATGGTTATATAAGCAAATATTCTTGTTCTTAGGACATACCTTCTCAGAGAATGATAAAACAAAATTCGTAAAACACTAAAAAATTGGTAAAGGATATATTTTCTAAATAGTTTTTTTGTTGTTTTTGTCTGTTTGAGAGAGAGAGAGAGAGGGAGAGAGGGAACACGAGCAGGGGAGAGGGACTGAGGGAGAGAGAGAGAATCTTAAGCAGGCTCCACGCTCAGCATGGACCCCGACATGGGGCTTGTCATGACCCTGGGATCATGACCTGAGCCCAAATCAAGAGTCGGACGCTGAACCAACTGAGCCACTCATGCTCTGGTAAAGGATATATTCTTTAATTAACTTTAAACATTTTTGTAGGGTTGAAATTATTTCAAAACAATGAGCCAAAGAAAAAGTCATGTGTAACATTCTGAATTTATTCCTTGATTTCTTGTTTGCTAATAAAAATACAATGCATCTGTGTGTTACATGTCACTATGTTATTCTCCCATGTTTCTTAAACTTTATCCTCTCTATAATTTTGTGAATAGTTGAAAACTATTCATGTGTTCTTACTTTTTTGGTGCTTGTCATCTTTTGACTCTTATGGTTGCCTTTTTCAAATATTTATTGATTTAATTCTGTGTACACATAAAGCAAGTGTTTTTGAAGTAGTCTCTTAATTGGCTCCAAACGTGCTTTCATCACACATATATTTAAAGAGATAGTGTTAGTTCCTGTTGATAGAAAGTAAATCATATAGATTTAGTTTGAGACACTGATTTCAGCCATTTTAGTAAAATTTTGGGGCAAAGCTGATCTATGTATTATTTTAATAATTTCCACTTACCATCATTTGGTTTCCTTATTTCTCAAATGGCTTACTTATAGATAACCTATGTTTAAAACTTCTAATAGAGGGGCGCCTGAGTGGCTCAGTTAGTTAAGCATCCAACTTTGGCTCAGGTCATGATCTCACCATTTGTGAGTTTCAGCCCTGTGTCAGGCTCTGTGCTGACAACTCAGAGCCTGGAGCCTGATTCGGATTCTGTGTCTCCCTCTCTCTCTGCTCCTACCTTCTTGTGCTCTCTCTGTCTCTCAAAAATAAACATTAAAAAAATTAAAACATCTTATAGAATGTTAATGGCCATTAAAAATATATATCAGAAGAAATCACAGACAAAATGTATTTTTGATAAATATGGTTAAAATGTGTTATATCAAAATTTGCCTAAAATAAAATTTATAGGCATTTACCAAAATATTGGGCTTAAGATCTTACATATATCATCCATTACAACATTAGACCTTTAGGGACTGACACTGTTGTCAAAGAATGTTGTGTAGAATGGATTGCACATGAAGTGTCAAAGGGTTGAGTAATGGAAGGACCTATTTTCAATTATGACTCTAGGAAGGTCATAATTTTATTTTACCTATCAAGAGGGGCTTAAAATTCTCCAACCAAAGTCTTACAACTTAAAAAAAGAAGAAAAGATCTCCAAGAAGTCATAAGGACCAGAGCTGTAGAGCGATGATCTCTCAGAGAGAATGCAATCTCAGAACAGGTAGTTGTTTGAGAGGCAAAGAAAAACCAGACTAGTTTAATAAGTCTGTTTGTGAACACTGCTAAGAGTTCAGAACTAAAAAGGAGAAGTATCAGAAAAGGCCAGACTGTGTTGGACAAGAGCACAAGGCCTACAAAAGATGATCTGGACCCGACAAGGTCTATCTCTAGACTCATGAGGAAAAGCTAAAGATAAATATCAGAATGTTGACTACTATATAGTTGGTTTAGACGGAAGTGCAAAATAGAAACATAACTCTTATAGAAGATGGGCTTAATCACGAATAAATCCTTAAGTCATTCTCATAAAGTTTCTACTTAAAAGACCATGTAAATATTATACACAGATATTTGGACTAGGTGAAGCATGCTTTATAGACAAAATTCTGGTGTCTAAATGACCCCTTTTCAGAATTCCATGTTCAAGTGGCTTCTTTCTTTTTAAAATTTTCTATATACTACATGTTGTTCTCTGAGTCTACTTAATTATTAGACTTCACTTTAAAATAAAAGTTCTTTTTTTGTATTGTCTTAAAATTATCTGTTGATGGTGGACTAGTGAATTCTTTTCGGTGTTAAATGCTTTATGAAAAAGGAATGAGCAAAACAATACAAATGATAATATTAAGGTTGAAAACTATGCTTGTGTGTATGTTGACAAAAAACGTGACTGGTCTTTGTCATATAATTTAAAACAGAATAAAAGCATTTTAATAATTAGAATCTCTCACGTCACACAGGAATTTCTTTGCTTATTAACCTAGAAGATGCCCGTATTATATAAATAATCACACATGGAGCCTGTGGTTTCTTGGGTAAACTGTGCTTTGATTGTGTGGTGAGGTATATTCTATTTGTTTTTCCTTGAAAGTTATTGGATATCAAAAAATGCAACGGTAGAAAGTTTAGAGTATAAAAAGGAAAAATAATAATCTGAGCAGAACAGCAACAAATTCATTTTACTGTCTAAATTGCCCTCTACTTTCCTCAGCTTGTCTCCCCATATTTTAGTCCTAATTTTCGTGACTTCCAAAATCTTCCTTTCCACCTCCTTTTCGTCATTATCTAAGTCTTGTCAGAACACTTGAACTGGTGTTTGACAAAAGCAGGTTACCAGGAATGAGGATAAAAGGAAGCTAACAGTTACTGTGTGTAGGAAACTTTACATAGAGTATTTCATTTATTCCATACAGGAGGAACTCTGAGGTTGGAATTATTATGTCTCTTTTATAGATGAAGAAACCAAGGATCATAAATGTTAAGTGAATTGTCCGAAGGTAACAGTGCTAAGGGAGGAAGCTTAGATTCCATCCAGAAATGATCTGAATACATTTCTCATCTGAATACATATGCTATTGTATACCAAAGCCTGCTACTTTTCCAGCACCTTCAGTTGAATCAATCTTAGAACATTTCCACTTCTGCTCCTTGACTTCACAATTTCCAAGAAGTCAATGTCTGAACTGGAAATCAGGGAACCGGAGCAGTCCACGTAGACTATGTGTGTGGTTGGACAGCTTTGAACACTATTTTGAAGGCAATATTAAATGTTGATTCCACAAAAAGGGCTATTTATTGAATCACTGCATGTAGTCGCACCTTGGATTTTCTTTGGTGGTCTTCCTTTTAAGTAATGACAAAGTAAAGCCTAGTTTGTTTTATGAGAACTGAGAAAGTCACAGCACAAGGTGGTCTTAAGTTTCAGAAAAGTTTAGTTTTTGTTAAAATAGATTTTTCCAATCCTTAAAGTCACACTCCTGTTCATAAACAAAAGTTTTAAGAGTCATATGTTTTCAATGGGCAGTGAACTCCTCAGTAAGCACTGCTGGTCATTTGCCTTTCAGTCATGGTCACTGAGAAGTCAGACCAGTGATGAAACTCACTGTGTTTGAAAATCAGTTGCTCTCTGCCAACTTTCTCTTAGATTTGACTTTTATGGATATAAGAAGTTACCAATAGCTGTATTAACAAGTTCCACAAACCTGCTGATTAATTTTTCACTTCAAACACATGAGAACTGACTTTCTACATTCCAATATGTATTTCCCTAGGCATTACTGGCTGAAAAGAATTAAACTCAACTAATATATATATTTTTTCTTTCTGGCTTGAAACATTCCCAAGGCTTTGTGAAATATGGGCTCAGGCTATGTTTAATGGTCTAATGGTTAATGGTTTTAAAATGCATTTAAATATATATTAAGTTGGAGAGCCTGATAATGATTATAGCATATACCTACTAAATTTGGTATATTTAGGTTTTATTTGAATAAATTTAAATAATTACTAATTATTAACTTAAATGCCTTATAATATTTAGTCATGATCAATAGGCTACCTAGCTTTCCTTATTTACTCCGCATTAAATATTGTAATAAGAAAACAGTAAACAAAAATACTTCCTTTTCATAAAATAAAGATATTACAGATTTTAACTTGAATTGATGATTATTGCATTTAACTTTTCAAGTAAATTAATAATTATAAATAAAATGCACCTTTGGAAACAATGTTTTATTGTATTTCCTAGTAAGTTCACTTTTTTTAGTTTAATAAAATACATGTAGGTAATTACTTCTGACAAGAGTACTGTCAATAAAATTTCTCAGTTGAGGTAAGCATCTCTTGCTACCAGAACTCAATTAGGAGAGAAAAAACCCCACACAGTCATTTGAGAAGATTAAATGTAACATATTATTAACTATATCAGGGATTGGTAAAGTGTGGGATTGGCTAGTAAGTAGTGGAGAGAACTCTAATGAATACATGAAAAGAAGATGTAAGTAGTCACTACTCCTAAGCGTGGGATAGACACTCAGTGAGGAGTCCCCATTCTCCTGAGACTGCAATCCAGGTCTTGGAGAGAACATAGACACTGGACGGTAAAAAAGTCACCATGATTGCTACACTGTGCAATGTGCTAGAAAACTGACCCTGTGGTGTGCTGAGGGAAGGCTGTTCACGGGGAGGTTTCTCATCAGAAATACTCTGAAGTACCACATGAGGGGTGTGCCCGGGAAAGCTATTGGCCGTTGGTAGCTGCTGGCCATTCCGCACTGTAGGAGCCTGGCGCTGGAGAAGAAGCCTGTGCGGTGGGAGCCTGCCTGGTGAGAAAGTGTAAACCCTGAAGCGGATTTTTTTCCTTCCGCTATGTCTTTCCAGTGTCCTCTACTGAGAGAGCTGCAGTGTCAGCTGGCAGGGAAAAAAAAATAGAGGTTTCAGATCCACTTTCACAGAGCAAGTGAAAAAAGTGAATTTGGAGTAGAGAAGTATTAATAACTGGCACAGTATTCAATTTTTAAAAATGATTACATTATATTTTAATATTGCCCATAGCCATATTGAATATTCTTTTTGACATGGACACAATAACATGTTACCATAGATCCATATACAGGAGAAGATTTTATTTTAAACAATTCTTAGAAATCAACATTCATGTAAGACAGTACTGGTTCAATAGTCAGTTAAACTGCCTTAGTTCCTGACTCTGTTCCTACCTACTGTGACTTTGGGTGCAGTTTTTCACATCTATGTACCCATTTCCTCATCTGTAAAATAGGATCAAAATGGGTTGTTGAGAGGGTTAAATGAAAATAAACTATATATATATCACTTAGGTCTGTGGCTGGCACAAGATAAGTTCTCAAAAATAGCTACTATTTTTTTTTATTAACATTTTATATTTATCAAACTGGGAGTTTAAACTTTTTAAATGATTTTTCATCAACATAATTTATTTTCCAAGTATTTAGAAACTCATGAGGCTATGACCTGTTCTTTAGTTCATGTATACAATTCTGATTGACAGCCACTGTGGATATAAACGGGAGCAGATCATGGCTCCAAAATGAGAATTACATTTTTGAATGTCTTAATTTCAATGCTGATTAATCAGAATGCGGAATAAATATGCTATAAATAAATGCAACTTTTAGTTAAGGGTGATGTAGTCATATTGACACATGCTGTTAAAATACTTCCTAGGAGAGGTGGTTCAAGATGGCGGTGTAGGGAGATCTTCACCTCACCTCCTTCCACGGACCCAACAAATATACAGCTACATCTGGAACAAGTCCCTCTGAAAGGAACCTGAGAACTGGTTGAACACCTGATCAACGAAGGATCAAAGGACCACACTGAGACAGGTAGGTTGAGCAAAGACACACTCTTGCCCAAAATTTCACTTTCTGTGCAGTGACCCATAGTCAGGAGGGATCTCAAAAAACAAACAAAAAGCAAACAAAAACATAAGTGGACCTTCTACCTAAGGAGGTAGAGAATAGGAGGGATGAAATGGCAAAGAGCTTTATGGAAGGAAGGAGATGGCTTGTGAAATGATTGGTTATTAAGGAATGTTATGAATGACAGTTATCATTTTGCCCTTTGTAATTATTTTTGCATTTCTTGGAATATTTATTAGTTATGACTAATAAATTTATGGGTTAGCAAAAAACCTCAGTATATTTTCAAAGATCCAAAACAGCTTGTTCTAATCCCTTATTATTGTAATTGTTGCCACTTTGAAACCAGTTCCCTGGTTTTCTGCACTTTTAACTAGCTTTTCATGACCTACATTGGAGTTCACAGAATCTTCATGATTCTCTTTCCATGCAAGTCTCTTAATGGGCGTGCCACTATCATCTGTGGCTGGAACTCCACCTCCAACCACATAGCTTTCTAAAAAATTCTCTTTTTAGATTTCACCTCACCCACTAATGGCTTAATGCTCATCAATCATTTAGCAATGTGGTAATAGAAAAATGTTTTCATTCTTCCAAACATTGGCATCAGTGCTTAGATTTTTTCCATAGTGTTTATGTCATCGTACCTTGGTTTGGAAGGCTAGGAGAGAGTCATATTAGGGGAAGGCAAAACCATATTAACTGACACTCTATCATAAGAATGGAAGAGCTTGTGCATATTTGGTGTATTGTTGGCAGAACCTTAAATTCACAGTTATGGGAAGCAATATATTTTTATACTTTTGGCTAAAACATTTATTAAAGCAGTCTCAAAAGAGATCTACCATGACCTACACTTTCATATATGTCTGCCAAAGAAATATGGCCTCTTGGTACCCTGCATTTTGTGGAATGGTAAATAAGCCTGGTTTAAATACCCTGTCAACTGCACGGCCCTAAAGTTGAGGTCAGTTTGGTTTGGGCCACCTGAAAACTTATGCTCTCTCTCCCCTAGGTATTCTCACTAAGGCAATTTCTTCAAACTAGTTTCATTTGGGGCTGAATGTTATTTTAACCTTCTTTATGTGTTTCTTTAGCTTGGGAGGATAACATATGTATGAGGTTATGGTCTAAAGATGCTGCCTTTCCAGTTTACTTCACATTATATAAAGTTATATGGTCCTTCAAATTAAAAAAAAATATTGCCGCATGATAAAAATTATTTCTGTACCTGAACTAGTAATATACCAACTGTAGCTTTAGAGATAATGTTTCTATAGCCTCTTGACTTTTCCTAAATAAAATTGATGTTGAGTCCCACACAGTTGTGGGATATGTTCTTATAATCTAACATCTTTACAATATTTACTATTTTTTCACTCATAATTTTACACAAGCTAAAGCACCTATTGACATAATTTTACAAATTATTTGTTCTTTTTTCTAATAGAAAACATGGTAGAGTCATTCTCATCATAGAGGCATCAGCAAATTTGCTATTTATCCTAATAATTTATCTAAAACATATATTTCATGTGTAATCATTAACAGTATACTGCAGCAAAAAGGAACTAGTGAAGTGTGCATGTGTAGAAGAAAACGTGCTAGCACTATCCTGAACTCCTTCCTGTCTTACCGGGGTATGTTTTCTCACATCCAATTGCTTTACTCAATATCATCCTTGGGCAATGACTTCCTTCCCATCACAACAAGAAAAGGTTGACTTTACTTGCAAGGGTATTTTTCCAAGAAATGAATTTCATGATTTCAGAAGTTTCCCCATGTACAGTCAAAATGAAAAAATAATTAAATGCATTGAAAAGTGGATGCTTGCTAGCAGGTTAGGCTACCTCTAGTGAACCAACCCCCATGGTGTATTCAGTTGTAATTTGTGCCAAAACCAAAATCAAATTATGATATAGTTGTTGGCAAATTGTAAAAAACCAAAAAATATTAATTTCCCAAATATAAAAGACTAATATATAAGAAAATGTGAGACAGGATGTACTACTCTCCTCGCTCTGTCTAGGGCAAAGTATTCTGACATGTATTTACTACTCAACATTTCATACACTTAACCCTTGAGCATTGACTGTATGTCCAGAATTGTCATTGACCTTTTGGAGTTTGAAATAAAATAGAAAGTTTATTTTGTCCTTCAAAGTCTTTACTATAAAATATCTTCTGGGTGCACCTGGGTGGCTCAGTCAGTTAAGCGTCTGACTCTTAGTTTCAGCTCAGATCATGATCTCACAGTTCATGAATTCCAGCCCTGCATCTGGCTCTGTGCTGACAGCATGGAGCCTACTTGGGATTCTCTCTCTCCTCCTCTCTGTCTGCCCTTCCTGTGCTCAAGCTCTTTCTCTCTCTCTCAGAATAAATGAGTAAACATTAAAATAAAATATCTTCTAGGAGGTTCCACAAATGTTTTTATTTTTTTCCTAAATGTGTGTCTAAGAAAGTCCAAATAAAGCAACAATTTATTAAATATCCACCATGGAGAAAGCACTGCATATGCAATTTTAGTGATAGAATTTTGGTTCTCTGTGCAGAAGATTGTCTTTGGCATCATTGTTTTCAACATCATCATCACCTCTGTGTTCATTATTTCTATGCTTCTTATGCACATGCCAGGCTCACAGTAAAACATCATATAGCATGACGTTGGTTTACAGTGTCAGTATAGTATCGCAGTTAAGACTATTGGCTTTACATATTGACTCCACAGCCAATAGCCTTAACTGTTCCATTATATGGTCTCTACTTATTATTCTGTGTTAAATACTCAATTCTCAAATTAAGCCATTACCAGAGTAAGTGTTCGCTACATACTCTAGATAAGTGTTTGAAACCGTTTTAGGCTTTTCAGAACTGAAACTAGGGGAAGTACACTGTAACTTTCATGTAACCAATGGGGGGGAGAGTGGGTATGATGTGACCATCCCCAAATACCCCAATTTCTGGGAAAATAAAAAGCCCTGAGAGCTTTCAGGGAAATTAGGAGTGTTTATGTGACAGCTTTTGAAGTTCCAAGACAAGGATTAGAAACCATTGGAATTAGAATTAGGGAACCTCACATTAGGGGCTGGAGGTAATTTGTCTAGGTACTTCTAGGCTTTACATTTCTGTCTGGAAGAGACACTGATGGGCAACACTCCCCAAGCCATGGGTGTTGCTAAGAATCATTTAAACAAAGTCAACAACAGTGGTCTTTATTATGAACTGAATATTGGTGTCTCCTCAAAATGCATATGTTGAAATTTAATCTCCAAGTGGTGGCATTTGGAGGTGGGGCCTTTGGGAGCTAATTAGGTCATGAGGGTGGATCCCATGAATGGGATCGGTGCCCTTAAAGAGCAAGCCAGAGGCGTAGCTTGCTTCCTGTCTGCTATGTCAGGCTATGAGGAGAAGTTGATAGTTTGCAATCCAAAAGAGGACTCTCGCCAGAACCCCACTATGCTAGCACGCTGATCTTGGACTTGCAGCCTCCAGAACTATGAGAAATAAATTTCTCTTGTTTATAAAGAACCCACTCTATGGAATATCCGCTGCAGCAGCTCAACCTGACTACAACAGTCTCTAAATATAAATTTGTATATTCTTTGTGTGTTACAGAGAGCTAATGCAGGATTTGGAAATTTATTTATGTCAATACATTGTTTGTAGAGATTGTAAAGCTAAAATTGGCTGAGGTTCTTTTCTAGGGCTTTTAACTAAGTATAATTTTAGACAGAGTTAAAGTAGGGGGAGGAAAATATTATACTGCTGACAAAATTGTGTCAATAGCAAGTAATGATGTGATCTCAGGTAAGTTAATATCTTTTTATATCTCAGTTTACATATTAGTTTACATATTAAGTAGGGGCTCTTGGGTGGCTCAGTGGGTTAAGCAGGTAAGCATCTGACTCTTGATTTTGGCTCAGGTCATGATCTCATGGTTGGGAGACTGAGCCCACGCATGGGGCTCTTTCTGGGTGTGAAGCCTGCTTAAGATTCTCTCTCTCCCTCTGCCGCTCCCTCACCACACTCTCTCTCTCAAAAGAAATAAAAATGATAGTTAAATAACACAAAGTGTCAGGACTATTTTTCAGTTCAGGTTGTTCATTTAAACATTTATTCAATATTTGCTTATTAAACATTTGTTGAATTTCCTCCACGGGCCAAGCCCTGGGCCAGGTGGCAGAGGCACAAAGGTGAGTAAGTCATTTGTCCCTGTTTCTGAGAAATTCAGTCTAGTGGGAATAAAAACAGTTCTATAGATGAGAAATGTTTGAAGTTTTGTGGGTGAAAAAGAACAAAGAAATAAACTGCCAAAGAGAGTCAGGGAAATGTCCAGAGGAGAGGTGAGATCTTCTGTGAATCTTCAGGGGCAAGGAGAAGGAACAGAATCCCAGGTTAAAGGAACAGTGGGCAAAGGTATGGGGAAAGTGGGTGTTTTTGAGGAACAATGAGAAACTTAGTATAATCTGGGGAAAGGGAAAGTAAGGAGAAGGATAGTATGGTGAGGGCAGAAAATGAAAGAAATACATGGTGAAAGATTTTGTCTGCCAAATGAGAAAGTCTGGACTTGATGCTGCAAATAATGGGAAACCAGTACATGTATTTAAGCACTATGATGATTTTTCAAAAACGCCCTGCGTTTAAAATGTGTGGCACATAATCTCTTTTCTGTCCTTCCTTCCTTTTGTTTAAATGGCCTTCTACTGGAGTCCTCTGAGTATCACTGTTTTTATACTCTTCAGGGCCTCATTGACCCCTTCTTGACTCCAAATTACTTCCATTATAAACTGCCTTTAAGTCTGTGCCAATTGTGCCAGAGTGAAAAGATATGGTAAATGTAATCCCCAAAGAGAACTCAATCATGAAATGTAATGTATATCCCTGAATCATTTGGTTTGAGAGTCATGCATTTATATTAACTGTGTAATTGCCACACTTGGTCTTCAGTCACATCATCTGGCTCTACACAGCTGACGATGGCTAATATCACATGAAACACAGGAATACCTAGGAGGATAAAACCTGAAAATTAATAAATATGGACAGGGCCATATTTGGTCAAACTGAGTGTCTGTGGGCATAAGGAATTTTGAAAATTATTTGTAAAACTGACTTAAACATTTTTGGAATACCATGACATTTTTGGATAAAAGTTTCTAGGAAAGGCATCAAGTATCATTTTGCTGGGTGTCTAAGGCTTTGAAATAATCTTAACATTCTTGAATATTGTAAAATACTTGGATTAGTTGATATTGTGAAGTGTATCTCTCCTGAGACCTGAATATTGACTTGGTGTTCTCGTTTAAGATAAAATATCTCAGGCCTTTTTTCTTACTCCATTGTCCTTTTTATGAACTTGTTAAGAATATATAGGGGCGCCTGGGTGGCTCAGTCAGTTAAGCGTCCGACTTCAGCTCAGGTCATGATCTCACGATCTGTGAGTTCGAGCCCCGCGTCGGGCTCTGGGCTGATGGCTCAGAGCCTGGAGCCTGCTTCCGATTCTGTGTCTCCCTCTCTCTCTGCCCCTCCCCCGTTCATGCTCTGTCTCTCTCTGTCTCAAAAATAAAATAAATGTTAAAAAAATTTTTTTAAATAAAAAAAAAGAATATATATAATTATAACTCTTTGCTGTTGATATAAAAATATATAAATTAAAATGAAAGCATCTTTTTAAAATGAACTGATGGTTCATGGTGATGAATAAAATATCTACACAATTTGTTCAAAGTTGGGGCTCAAATAGGAAAAGAAGATAATTAGCACATATGAACATATAATACACACTATTGTATATATTTAATATAAAACACACATTAGACAATTTAGAATTCCACAAGCAATGAAACACTAATCCTTTGAGGTGTTAAAAGTTGTTTCATGGAAAAAGTCCATAATCAAGTAAGTCTGGCAATGCTGAATTATTATTTTCCTCCCCTTTTTTTAGAAAACTTCGACACTTATTAGCCCTTTAAAGTCTCCTAGATGTCCTGCCATAAAGAAACTCATTGTTTAACCTAATACTTCCAAAACTTACTTGTGTTTGGAAACTCTCCTCTCCTCAGAATGTTTATTAATATCTCATGGGACTCTAGTATTCTAAGGAACATTTTCTGGGAGAAGTAGACATAGAGTATAAGTAAATATAATATATTACATACACAGAGGTGGATACAATAAACATAACACATTGCCCCTGGTGAACTGGAGCAGGTTGTCTTGACATAAGCTGTATACTTTGAGGTTTTACAACTGAATGCAGTGCCTGGAACACAGTAGGTACTAAATACATATCTACTGAAGTGATCTGTTTTTATCCTGTAGTTCACTCTCCCCATCCCCATTCTCCCTCCAATGGCCAATTTTCTATAACACTCCCTGAAGCTATTTTTGCCTGTGGTCAGACAAGCTAAGTAAGTTACTAAGATCCCTTGTAATAAAAACCCTGTGCTCAGCATATTTTAACTTGAGTTACAACAAGGAGCTTCTTTTGGTGGTTGTAAAACACCCCTTAGTCCTGAAACCCTAGCATGTTGAAATAGATCATGTAGCCATTAACCATCAGAGGATTGTTTTCTCAATGTTACATTACCTCTGCCCACGTTGAAGAAGGCAATAGTTTTCAGGGCTCACTGATCTTCCTTGGCCTCAGGCTTTTTCAGCATTCTCTGCTCTGATGGCATTTCTTCACTTAGGGTTTGATCATTCCAGGTTTAGGGTTATGCTTCCCATCTTCATGGCAACCCAGGTGCTGAAGTCCAGTCTATATCTTGTGAAATTTAAAAGAGTCGAATGGCTTTTTCTATATTGATGTTATCTCCTAAGGTTTTTCTATGAACTCCTTCAGCAAACATTTTAGTGCCAACTGATTTTGAGGTGAAATATAGACTATTCAACATGTTCTCATGGTCTAATAACAAAGCATGCACATAACCAGCAATCACAGTTCCAGGTGATAATAAAAATACTCAAAGCATGCATGGGAGGCAGTGTTCTCTCGGAGAAGAGTAATCTCCTCAGTATAGTCAAAATATCCTCAGATTCTTTGCATTTCTCCCTCCACCACATACCTGAAAAAAAATATCCATCCTTCTTTAGGCTCAGTTTGGAATTCTTTAAGACAACTCTTATCAGTTTCTCTTCTCTCTTTAAACCTCCCTCTTCTCCCACCTTTTAAATATGCACTCTTAGTTGATAATCTTACCTCACTTTTTTTTTTTTTTAACAAATAGAAGACTTTAGAATAATTCCCTCATCTTCTCACCACCAAACTTACCAGCTACCTGCATCTGCACTCTGCCTTCCTCTTTCCTGCTGTGTTGGAAGAAGTGTCCCTTCTTTAATCAAAGGTCAGTGCCTTATGTAGAAATTTATATACTTATGTACTTTTGCCTTATGTAGAACTTTATCTCTACTATTGTTTCTCTCTTCTACTTAGTTAATCACTCCATCTCTGCTGGGGCATTTCCACCAGCTTAAACATCTTGCAATATCTCCCATGTTGAAAAACCAAAAGATGGAGGAGAAAAAAAGGAAGCTTGTTTTTTACGCACTCTCTCTACTAACCCATTTTTTTTTTGCCCCTTATCACATCCAAATTTATATAAACAATTGTCTACACATTCTGCCTATACCTCCTCAACTCTTCTTCACTTTCCAATGTCCTCCAATCTGGTTCTGTTCCCATATCTTCCTTGATGCTGATCTTTATGTCATGGAAGCCAATAAACTCTTTTTCTGTCCTCATCTTACTAGACCTGTCAGCAACCTACTGTATGACATCTAGGCCCTATCAGAGACCTCCTTGGCCTTGACTTCTGTATCTGTTCTCCTGATTATTTTTCTACCACACTGGCCATTCCTTCTTTCGTTGTTCTTTGGTGCTCTCTCTAATGATTGTTATTTTTCAGGACTTGGCTCTCCCTTTTTGTTTGGCTGAACTTTCTCATTATGTGATCTCATCTATTTCCATGGTTTTATATTTCTCTGTTGTGTTGTGACTCCTTTGAGCTTCAGAATCATATCCAACTACCTACTTGAATATATTTCATCATTGTCTCAGTATGGGAAGTATCATGAAGTGGCCTCATTTGGCATTCTATTCCACTCACTACAGGTGTGGGAATCTCCCTTCAAGACCACCATCTCCCCCACTAACTATCTAGGGCTTTCTCAAGTACTGTGAGTCACTGTGATATTGAGAAATGATTTGTGTACTTGTCCATATGGGGTAAGTCAGAGAAGAGTCAAGCAAAATCTGAAGCACCAACAGGTGTCACTCCTGCTGAGCAGTGGCTGGGAGACGTGCCAGAAGCTATTGAAGAGATGCCTTTATTAGACATTGATGAAAAGAGCAGCTTGCATAACCTCTGGGCACAAGGGATGGACAGTGATTGCATAAAAAGTAGGCCAGGGCAGTCATCAGATGATGACTTCCACATGGTTCCTAGGTAGTTAACAATGCTCCTCACTGTGGCCCTTTGCTAAGCTAGTCCCCTTTCCTGTCCATGTGACCCATTTATGTCTAGCCCTCTTGACCTGTACTACCAACCTCTCTACTCTCATCACTGCCATCTCTTTGTTCTTCTTCATCTCAGAGAATCTCTTTTTTTCTGAGTGCTGGGAAAGGGAAGAGGATTGCAGGGGTGGGCAAGGGCATGGTAGAGCAAAGGCCTGACCTGCTTAAGTAGATCTCTCCCAATCATTTTTATCCATGCTAGGAATCTTTTAATGTTTTAAAAGGACCCAAAGCCAAGAAGCCTCCCTCTTTTCTCTAGATTCTACAGTTCGATCCTTACTTTAATTCGATTGAGTACAGAATAGCATGGCTGTGTGAATAGAGCTTGGTAGAGGAGAAAAGTAAACATCCGGAAATATATCAAACTATTATCTCACCAAGATGTTTCTTTAGTCAGCTCAGGCTGCTATAACAAAATATCATGGAATAGGCAGTTTAAACAACAGAAATTTATTTTCTTACAGTTCTGGAAGCTGGAAAGCCAAAGATCAAAGTTCAGTTTCAGGTGAGAATTCTCTTCCTGGCTTGCTGTCTTCAGGAAGCCTTGCTGCTGAGAAGGAGGGAGGGAAGAGGGGAGAGAGAGAAGGGAGAGGGGAAGAGGGAGGAAGAAAGAGAATTTAAAAGGACACCAGTTTTATAGATCACCTCCACCTTTATGACATCCTTTAATTATCTTCTGAAAGTCCCTATCTCCAATATAGTCCTATTGGGAGTTAGGCCTTCACCATATGGATAGGGTGGGAGGACATAGTTCAGTCCATAGAAATGTCTAACAGGAATTTCAAATTTTAATGTCTTAAAACAGATCACCTGATTCTCTCCAATCCCCACACCCTCATCCATCAAAACTTCCTGTCACAGTCTTTTTTCTCAAATTGAGTAATCAGCACAATTATCTGACAACTTGCTTTAGCGTAAAACTTGGAGCCATTTATTCCTGAGTCTTCTCATTTTCTTACTCTGTACGTCAAACCCAAAAGCAAGACCCTTTGCCTTTATCTCCATAGAATTTCTTGAATTTGTTCACCTCTCTGTCTGAACAATTCATATACTAGCGAATGCCACCATCACCTTGACTGCCAACCTCCTTAAATGATGTCCCCACTTCTAATCTTTTCCACCTTATAATTCACTCCCTACAACTAGAGTGATTTTATCAAAGTATCAATCAAATTATTACACCCGCCTGAATGAAACTTTTCAGTGGGTCTCATTGCACTTCAAATACAGTCTAATTGCTTTACCTTAACCCACAAGACTCTCATAAAGTCTTTGGGTGTTAAGGGAAAGATATTTAGATGTTACAGAAATTCAGATGGAAGAAATTCTTAGATATGCTTTTGAGAAACAGCAATGTGGAAGCAGAGAGACAATAGAAAGGAGAAAGATTATACTGGTGACAGGAAGACATATATAGACTACGGATACAATTCACAAGGTAAGTTACAAAAGTCAAAACTAAGGTAGATGGTATTAGATGTGGGAATTTATTGAAGAGTATTGATGAGATGTAGAAAGAAAAAAAAAGCTATGCTGAACTGACATGAGAATGTAAAAGACAATAAGGGAGCAGGCTCCTCCCAGACTTCTGACTCTGGTGCCTAAGGGCATTGCAGGATCATTTGCTTAGGTAGAGATGGAGGAGGAGGAAATATTTGTAGAGGGGTTGACAAAATCCTTTTGACCCATGCTAAATTTAAAAGTCTATGGAAAATCACAATGGGTCATGTTAATTGGGCTGCTGGATATAGATTTCTGGGACCTGAGGTATAAATATCTGGGAATCAGGCTTCAAAGAGGAAAGGATAGAATCCTTGACTGCATACTGTTTCAGTGTATAGAGGAGAAGAAGAGGAGTCAATGGAAGAGATGGAGGAGAAGTAGATAGAAATGTGAGTGGAAAATCAGTCTTTCAAAAACCCAGGGAGTGAGTAGGAGATGATGACAAATGTTGCAAAAGAAATCAAATAGATAGAAACTAAAAATTGCTCTTTGGATTTGCAGACAGAAACCATTAGTGGAATTTTGAGAGTAGTTGGGAAGAAGACACAGGGACAGAAGGTGGATTACAGTGTTTTGAGGATAGAATTAGGGTTAGTTTTATTCTCAAGGAGCTTGGTTGAAAAGGAAATGACAGAGCTAGAATGTAGTCTAGTGGGAGCCATACGGTCAAAGGAAGGTTTTGTTTCATGCATGCATTTTGTTTTTGTTTTTGTTTTTGTTTTTTGCAATTAGAAGAGAAGGAGCCATGAATTATGGAGACACCTGTCACCTAATGAATTGACTAACAAACAATAAAATAGGAGAAGACGTTAATAGATGGTAGGAAGAAGGAGGGGCCTTTGTTAAGTAAGGCAACACATCTCTTCAGACTTGTCCTGGTCACTCTACCAAAAAAAAGCATGGGATTGATGCATATATATTACTTTTTGTTGAACAGAGCTTTATATTTTCTATGGAGTTAAAAAGTGAATGATGTGTTTGTGTATGTTTTATCCCCCAAAATGCCTAAATTAATTTTGTTTTTGACTTTTGTATGGCTCATGACTAATTTCTTTCCTCATTGATGGGTGGTCCTGGAGAGATAAGATTTGACTGTACCCTGCAGTGGCATTATATTCTTCCTGACCTTCTTTCTATACAAACTGGAATCTTTATGACTCTTGTAAGTTAAACTATAAAAGTTTCAAAATCCACTGCCGCTTCTGTGCTGTCAACCACTCAAGTCCTAATCATTCCAGCTACAATGTGTTTTACTTTGTTTTACCTTTTAATGAGATCTTTGACATCAATTCCTTTCTCCACGGTTCAGTTTATTTTTATTTGACAACTTAGCTTGTTATAGGAGCAATTGAAAAACTCACCTAATTAAAATTCACACATCATAAAGTTTAATTCAGTGGTAAGGTTAATTTTCCTCTAAGCTATTGAATGTCAGTGATTACTTTTCCAGTGGAAGTGAAGACGAAACCAAAAAAGAACTTTTCATTTCTTTTATCATTAGCATAAACTATCCCCAACCAAAATACTAAAGAGAAAGTCCTAGGAAAAATCCTCAATATGGATCAAAACTGCACTGCTGCAGATGGCAAAGATTCTGTTCTCAGTAAGTATGAGATGCTTTAAAAAGAAAGTGGTAAATGTAATCTTACAAGAAGTATGTGAATGGGGCCCAGTCGTCTTAGAAATAGTTCACTGCTTAGAGGTTGTACTAGTTGACATTAGTTCTCATTCACTAGTTCTGGTGGTCTAAAGCATTAAATGCACTTCTGCTTTGGGGAAAGGGAATGGGTTAGAGGACAGAATACTTAAGAATAGATACCTCAGAACTGTGAATCTTTGTCCTTTCTTCTTTGTGAGTGGCATCCAACCATGCTGGAGATATTTGGCCATGGAAACAGACTATGCATTTGTCCTAACTGCTTCTCAAAAGAGACTTGGATACATTACAGTGAGCATTATTTTTAAAAGATTGAGGTACAGAAATTTTTGCTTGGGATGGAATTAAGGTACCCACATTCCACTGTCCTGGGTAGGCATTAGCCCACTCCTACATTATGGGAAGCTGTGGGAATCTTCAGGTCTTTTCTCCTCTTTTCTTTATGCCTTAGTTGAAATTACACAGTGTCTAAGTTTATTTTGGCTTATTTGTATGTTTGCATAATTAAGTTTGTTCATCCGTAAAATGGCAATAATAATACCATATACTCCACAGGGAATTTTGAAGATAAAATGAGATTAAACCAGTTACAGCAATTAGAATTAGCCAGCACAGTTTAAACACTCAATAAGTATTGGCTGTTATTATTCATTATTCACTTATGCGATGCATATTTGTTAACAACAGGTCATGTTCAGGATGCTATGTTGATGTGGCACTCATTTATTTATTCATTCAACTAATATTTACTGAGCACATGTGATAACTTGGGTACTTTACTAGATGTTGGGGACACAGCAATGATTAAAGCAAGGTTCAGGACCCCATGTATTTTATAGTACAAGGGGAATGAGAGATGATAAACAAATATAGAATATAGAATATAATATCAAGAAGCGAGGCTCTGAAAGATAAATTATATATAATACAGTGGTAAACAAAATAGACAGACCTAACACTCACTATTAAACTTTGGACAAAATAAAGACAAATGTGGGAGTTTAAAATTAGGGGATGGAGTAGTTAAAATTAGGGGATGGAGGTAATCAAGGTCCAAGAAGTAGCTATGGGTATGGTGATTGAAATGATGTTTGTGTGGCAGGGGAAGGTATGGGGGAGGGAGGGTTCACTGAGGCTGCAAAGGCCAAGAATCTGAGAACTTGGGAGTTGAATGGCTCATCCATACATATACTGATTTGACACTGATCTATAACCTGGGAAATCTCTGGACCAGAACCTTCTTAAGTCAGAACATAGATGTTATTATAAAGTACAAATGAGATGTTGATCCAGATTAGGAATTCATTAAAGTGGAAAAATGTTTGGTTTATAATTAAGACTTTTCCATCCCAGAATTTTAAGAATTTTGTTGTTCATTATCCTTTGTTTTCAAGTAAAATGACATGGTTTTTTAATTATTTTATTATTATTATTATTTTAATGTTTATTTTTGAGAGGGAGAGAGAACAAGCAGGGGAGAGGCAGAGAGAGAGGGAGACACAGAACCCAAAGCAGGCACCAGGCTCTGAGCTGTCAGCACAGAGCCCGATGTGGGGATTGACCCCACGAACTGTGAGATCATGACCCTAGTCGAAGGTGGCTGCTTAACCAACTGAGCCACCTACGTACCCCTAAAATGACATGGTTTTTAATAGGCATCTTGAAGACTTGATTGCATAAAAAGACCATAAGAACTCCATATATTTGGGAGATTGATAAATTTATTTCCCTCAGAAAAATACCTTTGGTTCAAGTTTATATGATAATGAACCCTAGTTCAGCATCAACCCCCCAGAGCATTCCTGAATAGACAAGTTGTCAGAAGGGAATATATGAGAAGTTTTAGACCATCTATACTGGCTTGCCATGGTGTCCTCACTTTAGACTCAGAGACATGAAGGGTCTTTTCCTTGAGTGCCATACTCTGGTGTGTTCTGCTTATCCCCAATGAACAAGGATAAATTAAAGAACAAATGAAGCCCTTTCTCCATTTTTAATGGTGTGGCTGTGGCCTTCCTTGTATGGCACCAAGCCTCCAGCTCCCGATTTGTAGCATCTCGGAATGGCTGTATCAGAAAGCTAAACTTTGGCTTTTAACAAGGAAATTAAAAGACTTGCTTTCACAGTTCACAGCTATTTACTTCTGTCTAATGTTATAAGTAAAAGAAGAAATGACCTATGATAGTGCTTGATTCATGGAAAGGAGGAATCTAATAAAAAGAAAAAAATAGTGTGAAACCATAAATTAAAAAAAACCCTCACATATGTCATGAAAGCTGTTCTTTTTAATACTTTAGAGAGGTTAATAATTTACTTTAGTGTGTCTTATTCCATCGAACATTTTGAATAGCTATATGGTGCCAGTTATATCACAATGGCATTTTGAGACTAATAATTCAATGTTTTTTTAAGTAATTTAATGTTTAAATGTAGACACGATGAACTCTTTAGAAGACAGAATTTGATTCAATTTTTCAAACTAGAAACGTAGAAACTAAAAAGTTATTATAGGATCTTCACGCAGGGTAAGTTGTATTGCAGTGCCTGGAGAAGCACACACTGTATGCCTTGCACACTGACATTGCTGAATGCCTGCTGGATGAAAAAACTTGGTGAAATAAACCATGGAACTGCCACTTTCCAAAACTACAGTAATTCATCAAATTAAAAACTGAGCTGCGAACATGAAGATCAAATCAATATATAAATCTCTATAAAATTATACCTTTTCCTTAAAAATGGAAGTACCTACAGATATGGCTGGGCTTACCATTTTACCTATATTTATATTATACTTATAAATATATTTACTTATATTCCAATATCAGCACAAATTAATAATCAGAGGTCTTCTATGTGAATGTTGGGCCATAACAAATAAATATTACAAATGTTGCTGAAATATTCAGAGCACTGAGTATCTTCTTTTGAATCATATGGTTTCCTCTGAAACAACTGTGGACATTTGTTCCCATAGTGCAAGTTCCCTTTCTGAACCGAAAGGTGACTCCTCTGAATACCTTGAAAATGTGTGGGTTATTCAACTGCCAGTATTGGTGGTGGACACAGCTTTGAAGTGGAAGGAGGGTTTGAGAAGCAAAAGGGCTTAAGGTGTAAAAAGAAAAGACAAATTAATTAGCTTGTCAAATCCTTCCTCTTAGCACAAACATTATAGAGTCTTACATAATGTAGTATGGTGTCATGGTAATACTTGGTATCTATTTCCTCCTTTTCATATTTCATTTATGGTTTCAGAAGTAATCATAAATTTGGATGGTTATTTGTAATTATTGGACATGGTGGTTGAGGAACATTTAGCAATGTGAAAACAGCAGTATCGAATAATTTATATTATGCTTAAGGTCTATATACTTATAAACATAGCATAAGTGAAGTATGATAGTGAGTTTACATTGCTGTGCGAATCCAGATATTGCTTTAAAAGATATGTGAGGAGAGGTTCTTGGGTGACTCAGTCGGTTGAGCATCCAACTCTTGATTTTGGCTCAGGTCGTGATCCTGGGGTCATGGGATTGAGCCCCACCTTGGGCTCTGTGCTGAGTGTGGAGCCTCCTTGAGATATTCTCTCTCTCTCTCTCTCTCTCTCTCTCTCTCTCTCTCCCCTCTCCCCTCTCCCCACTCTCCCCACTCTCCCCACTCTCCCCTGCTCATGCTCTCTCTCTCTCTCTCTGTCAAAAAAATGTGAGGATTGCTGAAGCAATAGTAATTTATTTAATGAAATTAAACTATTTTGTCACATTTCTATGATTACAAATATTTCTGATCCCATTTTAATGTTTGAAAAAAATAGGTAAGATTTATGGTTTGTTTTCAAATCTTTAAATTTCTTAAATAATTTTTTAAGTTGTCTCCATACCCAGCCTGGAGCCCGACATGGGGTTCAACCTCAAAACCCCAAGATCAAGAACTGAGCTGAAATCAAGAGTCGGTCACTCAACCGACTGACCCACCCAGGTACTCCTTAAGTAATTGTATTAATTTTATTGCTACCAAGTCAGAAAAAAAAAGTTTCTACAAACTACCATTTATAAAATCATACTGAAGTACTACATTGACTCAAGAAAGGTTGCTTAATTTGGCATCACTGTCAAGAAAACATAAATTATGTAAAATTACTGATTATAACATATTTAGTGATTTTGTTAAATTGAAGGTAAGGCAAATAACTTTTAGGGCATAAATAATAATCAGAATTTGTCTTTATCTTATTGCTTACCCAGATATTGCTAGTTTGGCAAAAGCATGCTCAGAAAATACCCAGTAATAATTAAAGTCAGTAGTCTTTATCAATTTTAGTTCACATGCAAACCAGAGCTATGCATGTAGTTTTCAGTTTAGTTTTTAGAAAGGTGTATTTGTCAAGGCTGGAGGACAGGACACATTTTATTTAACTGTTTATTAGCTTGACTTAAACTTCTAAATATATATACGAATGTTAGGTGGGCCTCCGTTTGTACTCTTGAGCAGGCCCTTCAAACATTAGAGGAGGGCATGAATTTCCACTGACTCATCATCTGATTCTAGCCTACATAAGAAAAAGACAGTGTTCACTAGAGAGTGAAGATGTGGTTATGAATTTCTTGAGAGAGCACTGATAGTGTACTATGTATTCCTTCTATCCTGCTGGGGGAGAAGAGTAATAGGGAAGATTCCTTTCAGTTCAGATCAACTACAGGATTCTTGAAGAATATCATTTGAGAGCTTGATATGTCCCCATTAGGTGGTTAGAGGAGCATAATGACTGATATGTGACTCTTACCTGTGAAGCCTAAGGGCTGGATCAAACAGCCTGACCATATTGAGAAGGAGGTGCATTTATAGTAGGGGAAAGGGAAATTGGTTGTTTCCAGAATCAATGTGGATCTCACAAAACAGAGCTGGCCTGGGATTGTCATACAGATCCCACTGGATAGGACTTATACGGGAGAAAGTATCCTATCAAAAAAATGAATTGCTATAAACCAAGAGCTGAGGGAAGACTCAATAGTGGCATCCAGAGGAGACATCTCATATCAAGGAAATAAAGCCAGAGTTCCCCAGGAGGCATATCATGCGTTAACCCACAATTGTCCCTCATGAGAGAAAGGATGCAAATCTCTGCACATAGCATACTCCAACACCATATTTCAAATGCACCAGTTAAGTGAGGAGGGTGGGAGATGAAACCAGGATGCTATGACAAAACTGTCACTCAGCCCTCCACCCCCTCTTCCCTTATCTCTATAAGTCTTCCAAGCCCAGTGTAGTCTCAAGCTGCAGGAAGGGAGAAGCTTTAAGTTAGATCGGAGTTCTAATATCACACTGGACTGGACTTTATCAGACTTTGAAAAGGAGAATATTCATAAATTATTTATGAGCTGTTATTAAAGCTATAGGAATTCCTCCAAGATTTCACTCAAGGGCAGGGAAAGAATTATTTGTTGAAGTGAGTTTAACAGGAAGTTTTAAGAAAAAATGTAGTCGCTTTTTGTTTGTCTTCTGAGTATAGTGTGTGCACTGAGTACATCAGTTTGCAGAACGTATTAAAGGAAATCATAATGTTTTTCTGCATTACATAGAAAAAGACTTGTCATTTAAGGCAAATTTTGAGCTTTTGCTTATGAAAATATTAAAAAATGTCTATAAATAGTACTATCAAGTAAGTAAAAAGCCTAAAGTGGACACGTTAGTATGAGTAAAGCATGGACCGTGTAGAAGAAGGAATGCAAAGGTTGAAGAACATGTGAAGTAAAATCCAGAAGAAACCCAAACAGAATCTTTGAAGATATTTATAAATTAGTCAATAGGAAGAACTAGAAATGCAAGTCAGAACTTCTCTGTACAATATTCAAAGTTTGTAGCATATATTTCTGTGATGGTTTCTTGGAGTAAAACAAATGTCATGACAGCGTACCTTTGGTTATCTACTTTGAAACCAGTGATCCCCAAGCTTAGTTGCTCAAAAGAGCATTGTTGTTTGATTGACTGGTCTCAGCTGGGTTGTTCTTCTGCTCTATGTGATGCTGTAGTTATCTTAGAGTTCAACTCAGCTAGGACATGCAAGATGCTCACTGACACGGTTGGCTGTGGAGGTTAACTGTTGGTGGGAGACTCAGGTGCGACTATCAATCTGAGTGCCTCTATTCTCCTCAATATGGCTTTTCCTTTTGTCTTTGGCTTCATGTAGCATGTTGATTGGGTCCATGGGGTGAAGGGAGGAGAGTTTCTCAAGAGCAAGAATTCTAAGGGTAAGGAAGCAGAAGCTGCCAGTCTTCTTAAAGTCTCAGGTCAGAATATTACTTCTATTGCATTCTGTTGATTAAAGCAGTACATAGCCAGCCCAGGCTCAAATGAAGGGGAAATAAATTCTACCTCCCCGTAGGGGAGTGGCACACACAAACAGGGAAGAAAAGAATTGATGGTAGCCATCTCTGGAGGCTAGAAACTGTGGTGTAATCATTCTTAAGAATCCTTTGTTTTCATAAAATTGTGACTTCAAAACATGGTCAGGTTTTATTATATCAGAAAGATTGTACACTATATAATACTTCTTTGCAATCACTGGTCCTTCCTTGATCTCCTCATCTCTGGATTCTACTTCAGTCAAGGTTCTCCAGAGAAACAAAACCAATTGGGTGTGTGTGTGTGTGTGTGTGTGTGTGTGTGTGTGTGTGTGTGTATTCATTCATCCATTCATTCATTCACTTATGAGGAATTGGCTTATGTGATTATGTATCCTGAAAAGTCACACAGTCTTCTATCTGCAAGCTAAAGGCCCAGGATAGTCAATAGTGTAATTCAGTCTGAGTCTAAAAGCTTGAAAAACAAGGGAGCCAATAGTTTATATCCCAGTCTGAGGCCAGACAAGATGAAATGTGAAGTCCCACTCAAGGAAGCAGGCAGGAAGCAAAAAAGGGGCAGATTCGTTCTATTCAGGCCCTGAGTGGACTGGATGATGTCCACCCACATTAGGAAGGTCAATCTACTTTACTGAGCCCACTGACTTAAATTCTAATCTATCCTGAAATACTCGCACAGACACACCCAGAAATAATGTTTAATCTAGATTCCACCCACCCACCCACCCCCGTTGCCCCTCCCTTCCGCTAGTCAAGTTAACATATAAGATTACATCGTACTCTATGCTCCTACTTGCAATTTGATTGCTTTCTCTGATTTTTTTTTCCCCTTGAATCTTGATACTTTGTTGAGATAGATTTTAAACATAATTTTCTAACTGGTCATTGTATCCTTATACATAACATTGGATAATTGCCTTCTGGTTTTATACAACGGAACTTGGCCAATAGACACTTAATTTTTCCTCCATTTCTTCTTCTTCCCTTTCTTCCTTTCCCTCTTTTTTTCCTCCTTCCATTCTTCTCTTCCCCACCTCCTTTTTTCTTTATTCCTCTCTCCTTTGTCTGCCTGCCTTCTTCCCTCCCAAACAACTATTCATGCACTTATGTGTTTAGAGCACTAATTTTGGTACTTTGGACCCAATGACCAACAACAGGCAAGATATCAGCCTTTCAAAAACCTACCCTCAAACACTAAATAAATACATAGTTTGAAAATTAATGATTTGGCTCTAGTTGTAAGTGCTATGAAGAAGAAAAGGATGAATTGAAAGAATATAATAGGACTCTTGGAACAATCTTGATGGGGGTGGTCATCTTCCTGGAGTAAGTGACATTATAGTTGGAATCTGAGGCATGCATATAAGTTAGTCAAGTGAACTCTGATGGGAAGTGGTTTTTCAGGCAGAGGGAATAATGTGCTAATGGCGTACGCAGAAAGACTCAGGGATGGGGTGGGGTGGGCAGAAATTGGAGGAACTGAAAGAAATTCAATGTTACTGGGGCTTACTAGAGAAAGAAAAAGAGTGGACAAAGATGAGGCTCCATAAAAGGGCAGAAGCTAAATAATGCAGTGCCTTGTGAGTGATGATAAAGCTCCTGAAGGGAATTAGGTGGAAAGGGATTAAGTGCTTTGGCTGCATGGGACTGAATGACCACACCTATAGGGAGTGTAGGGAGGAAGGGAAAGGAAAGCACAAAATTCACAATTAAATGAAGCTTTGAGATAATCTTTGATTTGTGCTCACTTGTTTTATATCTGTTGGTGAATAATAATTTTAAATCTTTCAAATTGAACAGGACTGTGGTTTTGTTTATTTTTATTCTTACCTGGAGTATGCTCTGCTTCTATTCTTGACATATGAATCCCTGTTTCCTGAATTGAATTCAGAAGCTCCTTTAACTGATACATTTTTGGACTTCACATAAAAGTAAAGGAGGATCAAGAGAATACTACAGTACTGTTTGTAGTTCTCTGTTTATAAGAACACATAGCAATCAATGTTTGCACCCCATGGAAATATGGTTTCAATTTTGTCCTTGAAATATGAGAAGAGATGTGTTGCCAGCACATATTTATTTCTGCAACACATCTTCTTGTTTCTGGAGTGTACAGACATCCTAGGAAGTTTTGCTTTCAGTTTTTTTCAAGTTTAGTTTCATTTTAATGTGATGAACACCTGATAAATGATAGAATTTGATACAACGATGAAAATACTAGCTGGAATGATGTTCCAACAAGAGATGGCAGATGGACACCAATTGCCATGAGTCTACTAAGAATATCAACTTCTGTCTTGTTTATTGGGATTTATATTTGAACATACTGGCTAACTTTCAAATCTGAACTTTGTGTTGATTAGATTCAAAACAAGAAGCCAGGATTTTGAGGCTGGATTCTTAGAACTTGTTGCATTTTGTTACTGTATTGAGTAACAACAGAAACAGATGGTTAGCAATCATGACCTTGCAAGTTCATTAGAAATGTGACATTCATTTACCACAAATTTAAAGTCTTAAAGTTTACTTATGACCAACAATTTGGCCTGAAAATTTGAGCAAAAGTATGACAAATGTTAAATAGACTTTCAAATCAATAGTCCTTTGTTGGACTTCATGTCCATACTTCTCTTGTTTTTGTTTTTGTTTTTGTTTAGCATTTATGGAGAAATGATAGTATACAAAGCCAGCATTGACACAAAGAAAACTAAAACATGAAATATGTTATTTTGATGAATTCACTCTGGGATACCAAAGTTCTATCATGATAAGTGAGTAAAGGCCATCAGAGTTGGCCTTGAGTATATTTGGGTTTCTTCTTACCACTATTCAATCTTAGTTCTTCTCTTATATCAACACATTTCATTATTGTTTTACTTTAGTCACTCTGTTATCCATATATTTGAAAATCCCAGAAAAAAATTCCTTTACTGCATATCCTCAAGTCAATATCAAATTCACTGTATGGAAGAAATTTAGAAACATTTAGAATCTGAGCGGATATAAAGGCTTTGTTAAGCTTATCCAAGACAGTATTTCTCACTATTTCTCCAAGAGATATGTTTATATGTTATATGTTTCTGCAGAGTCAGGTCTTGATTTTCAGTTAAGGTTAAAAAAAAAAGTCTTCTCATATCTAGATTCTACTTTCATTACTGCACTGAAGTTGCTTGCATGAAATTCATCAGTAATAGCCTACTTATAAAATCCATTGAATTTCATATATTTTTTTAATAGTATTTGTCTTTGTTGACCACTTTCCTACCTACTGCTAACCTTTTTCCTGCCTCTGTTTTGTCACATATAAATTGGGTTGTTGTTAGCTTTAAATAAGTTAGTATATGTAGAAATCTTAAAGTAGTGTCTAGCACATTGTAAGCACATAATACTTTCTGGCTATTGTTATTTTACTATTACTTGCCTTCCTACCATTCCCTACTCTGCATTCCCTGAAAGCAGAGCCTGAAATCAAAGCTGGCATGAGAGTGGTTTATTGTGAAATGATCCCAAGGAAGAAGTAAGGACCCAAAAGAATAAAGCAAGGAAGGAGGAAAAGCCAACACAAGTTTATGGGCATTTCTATAGGAGCTTATGTAATGCATTTTGAAGCTGACCACATTTGTTCATTGTCTCTAACACCCTGTTGGTTAGGATAGCTACACGAACATTAACTTCCCTATACTTTCAGGTTGAGAAATTTTTAGTGCCGAGTTGGTACCGTGTATCAGAGAAGGCAAGAACTGATAGAACCAGAGCACAGGCGGAGGTGGGAAACTGTCAGGTTGCAACTCTGCAAAGCTGGTCAAAGACAGCATAGAACGTCACTGCTGCGTGGCTGTAATAAGAGGTGTGGCCAAGAGTATTTTAGGTAGTGTTCAGGAGGTATCTAATGCATACATTCTCTGGGATTTTTTCTTACCTCCTTGGCCACTCTTTCTCCCTCTCTTTACATTTGGCCTCCTTGTATTGTAATGTTTTCTTTTTTAATCAAATTTTGTGCTATAACTCACGTAAATAAAATGTACCCATTTTAAGTGAACAGTTGGATGGTTCTGACAAATACTTGTACACCTATTTAACCACTAGTCTAATTGAAGTCATAAATCATATCCAGTTCTCCCCCAAATTCTCTTTTCTATCTTTGCAATCAACACACCAGCCCTGCCTTCAGGCAGTCACTGAGCAGTAAAGAAAGGTGGTAGGCATTGTTTTGTATGAGTATTGGCTATTTTTCTGCTTTTGCAAAATATTTGTTCAAATATTTTGTCCATTTTTACTTCAGTTTGTTTTCTTATTGAATTGTAAAAAAGTCTTTTTTCTTTTTTTTTAAATGTGTATTTATTTTGAGAGAGCGCACGCACAGGAGCAGGGAATGGGCAAAGAGAACGAGAGAGAGAATCCCAAGCATGTGGCACTCGATTTCACAACTGTGAGATCATGACTTGAGCCCAAAATTAAGAGTTGGATGCTTAACTGACTGAGCTTCTGGTGCCACAGAAGTCTTTATGTATTGTGAATATAAGCCCTTCATCAGATGTACATACTGTGAATTTTTCCTATTCTGTGGTTTGCCTTTTTATTTTTAGCAATGTTTTTCAAAGGAGTTTAAAATTTTGATAAAGTCTAATTTAT
Source organism: Panthera tigris (assembly GCF_018350195.1). NCBI lineage: Eukaryota > Metazoa > Chordata > Mammalia > Carnivora > Felidae > Panthera > Panthera tigris. The sequence continues at coordinate 113,019,451 of NC_056664.1, forward strand.
CAATATTTTAATCATATAGTTATGCTTTTTACGTGCAATTTATGAGATCTTTGCCTATCCCAACGTAACAGATTTTCTTCTTTTCTTATTTTTTAAGCTTTTTTTTTTTTTTTTTTTTTTGAGAGAGAGAGAGTGTGTGTGCATGCATGGAGAGGGGCAGAAGGACAGGGAGAGTGGAAATCCCAAGTAGGCTCCATGCCTATCACCACCTTGAGATAATGCATGACCTAAGCTAAAATCAAGAGTTGGATACTTAACTGACGGAGCCACCCAGGCATCCTATATTTTCTTCTGTTTTCTACTAAAAGTTATATAGTTTCAGCTGTTATATTAGACCTCTGATACATTGCAAATTAATTCCATATATTTAATGAAAAGTAAAGAACTAAGTTCTTTTTTTGTTTGTTTGTTTTAATAATATGGCTATTCTATTGTTCCAGTACGATTTGTTGAAAAGGTTACCCTTTCTGCATTGTATTGCCTTGGCACTGTAAAAAGCAACTGACCATATATATGTGGGTTTATTTCTAGATTCTTCTGTTTCATTGATCTGTATGTCTAATCTGTATTACTGGGGTTTTATAGTAAGTATAGAAATCAAGTGGTATAAATTTTCTAACTTTGTTCATCTTTCTAAACATTGTTTTGGCTCTACTTGTTCCTTTTTACTTCCATAAGAATCTTAGAATCACTATGCCAATTTTTACAAAAAGCTTGTCGTAGTTTGAGATTACATTGGATCAATAGATCAATTGGGCAGAATTGACATTTTAACAATAGTGAGTCTTCCTATCAATGAATATGATATTCCAGTCCATTTATTTCACATGTCTTTAATTTCTCTTAACAGTATTTTATAATATTCAGGGACAGGTAGTTTATATATTTTGATAACCTTATCCCTAAGTATTTTATAGTTATGCTACTACTGTATATGGAATTTTATAATTTTGAACTTCCAATTGTTTTTTGAAAGCTCATCCTCATACAACTGATTTTGCGTATTCTTATATTTTTTCATGAGTTGTATCCTATAGCCTAAATTCATTTGTTAGTTCTCATAGTTTCCTGTGTTGATTCCATATAAATTTCTATACCAGTTATGTTACTTGTGAATGAAGAAAGTTTTGCCTCTTTCTTTTATATGTGTATATCTTGTATTTATTTCTTTTGCTTTATTTCCCTGACTAGGATTTTCAGTACAATGTTTAATAGAATGGATGAGAGTAGGTATCCTTGGTTTGTTCCTGATCTTGGGGGGGAAAGAATTTTGTTTTTCACCATTAAATATATAATAACTATAAAGTTTTTTTTCCAGATGTTCTTTATCTTCAGATGTTCTGGCTCCAAGTTATATGCTCTTTCATTTAGTTTCAACAACATATCTCACACTATACTGTGTCAGGATGATAACATTATTTATCAGAATTTTATAGTGACTGTAAAGAATTCATAGTCCCTTGGTTTGTTGTTGTTTCAGTTCAACATTTTAGTTTTAGTTTAGTGAGAGTTTTATCATTAATAGGTATTGAATTTTTGACAAAATTATAGGCCCAATTTCAATACCGGCATTCCCCTTTATCTTCAATTTAATCATTTACTTAATACAGGCATATAATTTAGATATTAAAAAGTGCTAAGTACTTCTATTCTGAATCTTCCCAGTTTTCATTCCTTATCCACAGGTAAACACTTTTATTAATTCCCGGTATTGTAAGCTTTCTGAATTTCTAAAACATAAGTTAACAGAAAATATCAATATATCTTCTAATTTGCTCCACCTTTTAAACACATAGAATTCTATAAAGTGGTTTTGCACAGTGTTTTTTTTCACTTGATAGGTCTTAGAAAGCTTTTATCTAGTATTGTTATGGACTGAAAATGTTGTGTCTTCTCTCCTCCTCCTCTAAACCCCCATGTGATGATATTTGGAGGTGGAAGTTTTGGGTTGTGCTTATATTTAGATGAGGTCATGAGGGTGGAGACTTCATAATGAGGTAGTGTTCTTATAAGAAGACACCTGAGCTCTCTCCATCATGTGAGAATATAGGGCTCTCTGCAAGCCAGTAAGAGGATGGCCTTTGACAAGAACTGCATCCTTACTGGTACCTTGATCTTGGACTTCCCAGGCTCCATAACTATGAGAAATACATGTCTGTTGCTTAAGCCACCCAGTCTATGGCAATTTGTTATAGCAGTTCAAGTAGACTAAGACAATGCATAGAGAGATTCCTTATTATTTCTTATAGCTACATAGTATTCTATTGCAAGAATATACCATTATTTAGAAAACTAGTACCCTTTAATGAAAGAATGGGTTGTTTCCAATTTTTTGTTGTTGTAGGAATGCTGCAGTAGATAACCACATATGTATGTCAATTCCTATAATTAGTAATCCAGTTCAAAGAGTACATGCATTTGTAATTTTGGTGGTACAAATTTGCATTAACTTGTAATTTCTTATTGTCATGAAGTGATTAGACTCTTGTTCATATGGGAATGCTCTGTACTGCTCTTATCTAGATCCTGTTCTTCATTTATTGTTCTAGCTCCAAATTATGTGCTCTTTCTTTTAGTTTCAACAATGTATCTCAGACTCTACTGGGTCAGGATGATAATGTTATTTATCAGGGTTTTATAGTGACTGTAAAGAATTCATAATCTCTTGGTTTGCTGTTGCTTCAGTTCAACATCAGTTACATTCAATTGTGTATTTTTGTAACTAAAGCTGGGATTCCTAGATTACTATACAAAATACACATGCAAATTGCAACATAAAATTTTTTTTTATCCTCCAGTTAGACTGGAAAATACCTAGTATAAAATTAAGCCTTCTTTTTTTTTTTTTTTTTTTTTGGCACTGTACTCTTCCTTTGCACTGTTTTTCTCTGTCCTTGAAAAAAGGTTTATACAGTTTTACTTAGAGTAGAAGAAAGAAAAAGACAAAGTCGGTACTATCTACTTAATTTCCCATATTTCGGAAAAGGGATTGTCTCTATCTTCTCTCAAAAATAATCGCATTGGCATCTAAGCATGTTTTATTGAGCCATTTATGTGTTTTTCGGTGGAGACCACATCTGCTTTTCTTATCTAATGAAAAGGAGTGATAGGAACTTGAACAAATCCAGTAGATAGGGCCTCAAATATTACTTGCCCATGTGTAGGGCTAGCTCTAGATTTACTTTTATATTACAATAAATGCTAATTCCATCTTCTTTGTACTCTCTCTGAAAAAGAACAAGAAAAGGTTATGTATGCTGAAAAAACATTTCAGATGACCAGTAAAAAAAAATTAGCAAACTTTGATAATATATTATTCTGCTTTTTCTGAAGTTTATGATAATAGGCCCTTTTCATCCCATTCCTATCTTTTCTATCTTTGGATGCACCTCTGAAGAGAGTACAAAAGGCAGAAGGGGAAATGTATGCCAGGAGAATAGAACTCACTGTACAGAAATTAAAAGTGTGATGAAATCTATTGAAGGAACAATGTGCAAAGCATTCTGCACTTTAACTGGAGCAATGACAATGCTGTAGAATTTAAATAATCAACAGTATTTAAAGAAATACTATAGAAATGTAAAATGTCAAAAAATCTCACACCCTATGTTAAATTTATATTCCTTTCAAATATTTTTGGATGTTGATGTGAGGGAACAGGAAGATACTTAAGGCGAGAGACTCAGCAGAGCAATAAATTCCCTCCTACTGCTTTTAATTAAAATTAATATGTTTTATTCATTTAGTATGACCTCTTTAATGAAGCATACATAATTGGAATCACTTTTATATCCCTTTTGTGCTAATATATTGAGTTAGTTTATTGGTTTGGTGACTTGAAAGAAATATTGGTTAAGAGCAGTGGCTATGGAATGAGAGCCTAAATTTGAATTTTGGATTCCCCATGTATTGACTAATTATCTCACTTAAGCTCTGATTTCTCAGATGCACAATTCCTTCCTTAGTAAAACAGGCACAAAAATATTTACCTTATAAGGTCATTGTAAGGACTAAATGAGATAATATATGCTAAACACTCAACATAGTTTCCTGGTGAAGCATAAATGTTTAATAATTGATAGCAAAAATGAAAAGAACAAAATTATTTTCCATTCCAGTATAGGTTCACTAATTGAATATGAGGAAATATACTTTGAGATGATTACTTGAAGTACAACAATTCAATATTCAGCAAAAATTTATATAGAAATACATATGTAATGTATGTGGGTATGTATATACACAATATGCACATATCAACACAGGTACACATGCATATATATAAAGTAATGCAAAAAAAAGCACTTTAGGTAGTAAGAAATGAATATGCATAATCCATTTATATGTTTTACAATTACTTATTCTAATATTTGTATCTGTTTCTATATTAGCACATTCCAGAAGGATAAGCAATATTTCTAGCACTGCTTATTCAGAAAACACATCTGCATGTACTTTAAGAATCCATCGGGGTACTAGGCTCCCTGTAGTATAATGCTGTTGAGTATAACTTAGGCTGGAAATCTTTCAGGGATAGCATCATAACACATCCCATGATTTCATGCATTATCTGGCTGGCATTGTTCCCAGTGGGGCAAGAGAGACACACACTAACATGGCTGTCGAAACAAGTTAAGATGAATCATCTGAAAATATGTTAAAGACTAGGATTAGTGAAGACAGCCTACTAATTTTCATTTAAGTGTTTTGTAATATCACTTGATATTAGACCGTCTGTTCAGGAACTTACCACCTGCAAATTCTATTTCTTTATTAAATCCAAAAAGTTTAACTTTGGAGTAGATGACAGAGAGCTAAAAGGAAATGGGGAAAACTAGAAACGTATATAGAATAAGTTTTAAATGAGATGACTGAAATTATCCAGAGAATAATTTTTATCATCAGTAAATATGCTTTTCACCCTTTCCTCTTGATTCACATAAATTTAATAAAGAGAGTAAAAAAAATGTGTGCTGGCCTGCATTTTATTATGTAATAACGTTTGCATGGTACCGCTTTTCTGTTTCTCACTTCATCAGTACTGTTTTTCATTTGGTTGGACCTCCTCAGCTGTGACAGTGTCGGAAAAAAGCATCTGTAGTTGTGCAATCATCTACTGAAAGCTATTCTGTTTCCATGTAACTATACGTCTCTTTGAGACCAAATGGGAGATGGTTAATGTTAATAAATAAGCAGTTTCTGCATAAATAAAGACCAGGCCCTAAAATCTACAGGCTTGATTAATTATTTTTTTTCTGTGCCAAGCCAAATGGACTCATAAAACAAGCGATAAAGCTGTGAATTGTACACTTAGTTACAAATGCATTCAGAATAAATATGGTTTCTATTTGTAAATACAAATATTATAGTGCTATGGGATTCAACCTTAATCCATTACAATAGAGAAAAATACAAATATATGACCCTTGTGCATAATGCACATTTGTGCCAAAGTACTGCAGCAATGGATAATATGTTTGTCTTTGGTTTAGATGCCAAAAATGTGCTTCAAAGCCTTGGAAGATGAGATCAACTCACCTCCTTTCTGGCCTCTCACTGCTCCTCACAAACTTTAATATTTAATCTGATCAAATGGGGGCAGTACATGGTGGTTTTCATACTAGCTGTGTATATTTGCATGCATTTAAGAATATGGTCTTTAAAAGAGGAGAGGTACTATTTTTTTAAAAAAAGGTTGCTTTATATTTCTATGAATGTAGAAACAGAGGACTGTAATTAAGGAGGAGCTATGTTAGCTATTTATCTATTTATTGCCGTAAGGACAATTTTTACTACTGTTTGAATATTTTGTACAAATACTCTTTTTTGCTGCAATTTTTCTCATTTGTTACAGTGAGACCGTAAAAGTCACGATTGACCACGACAACAATTGGTTGCCTTAGATTGGATTTTGATGCCACAAATTCACCATTTCATTTTAGTATCCAATAGCTGGAGAACTCAAACTGAGAGGAAGGAAAACCTTGTTTAAATATAAATAGCTTTGACAATCATCTGGGATAGTTAAAAGGATTATGAGAAACACATGAAAGGTAATAGATACTTTTTTCCAACAATAGAGTTTGAAGTTTCTTCTGTTCTGAATGTTCTACTTTACAAAGAGAAAATATAAAGTAAAAAGATAAATTACTATATTTGGTTTATGGCCTCATTTCCATTTAACAACAAAACTATTTTATGATGATAAGATTCTTGTAAACTATTGTCTTTTTCAAAATAAACATATAGTTTTTTATTAGCAGGCTATTTGGAAAAATTGGCACTTCAAGAATATTCATTTATAATTAATATAAAAATATAATTAAAAAATAAACTATGCCTTAAGGAATATGAGGTCTCCATTCAGAAGCCCCATGTGTTTTACGAAGTCCTAATAGACTTCAGTTGGCTTTGCTGGCAATTGCCTTCCTCCCAGCCATATTTAACACCTCTTACATTCAACTATCCTTCTCAAACCTGAATCTAGCATCTATGTCCCAGTAGCTGTGTAAATATATGTATATTGACCCCTGAAAAGATGATGGTGACCAAAGCCACTTCTACATCAGTATATATTTTTCATGCCTAAACCAAAAATTGAATTCAATTCTCAGATCAAATGCTACCTGTTCTTTGAAGATCCCATCAATTTCTTAATTCCATCACAAGCCTAAATTTAGGTCTTCCTCCTTCTGTACTCCTATTACATTTTATGTAGATATACATGCACACTTCCATTAGAGACACCATCGCGCTCTAATGTAGGCCCTGATTTTGCCTGGTCACCTCCTCTATAGATCGTAAGAGTTCTATAAGATACAGAAAATGCCTTCTTATCGTACTTGTTAAATTAAAAAGCCCAATTTAATATGTGATGAGTGAGTAATGAAGTAATTCAAAGTGCAGTAAAACCTTGATTTGGGAGCATAATTCATTTCAGAAACATGCTTGTAATCCAAAGCACTTGTATATCAAAGCGAATGTCCACATAAGAAATAATAGAAGCTCAGATGATTTGTTCCACAACCCAAAAATACTCATATCAAAATGATTACAATACTGTAATATAATACAAATAATAAATAAAATACAAAATATAAAGAAAAATAAACAAATTAACCTGCACTTACCTTTGAAAACCTTTGTGGCTGCTGTGAGGGAGATGAGAGAGAGAAGGGTTATTGTGTAGGAAGACTTTCACTGTCACTAATGGGATCACTGCTATCTATTGGCTGGATGGAATCTTTTTCTGCATGGGGGCCATTGTATACAGTAGCATGGATGTTGACTACAGTACGGTATTAATAAACTCTTGTCATATACTGTGTTTAATGTAACTGGCAATAAGGCAGCAGGAGAAAGGGTCTATATCTGCAGGCAGCCTGACCTATAATGAAGCAAAGCATTCCTAAGCTTACTCTTATATGGAAAAGCAAAGGACTGTCCATAGGTGCTCTGAAGTGACAAAAAATACACTTTTGCCAGTTGTGGGAACCTTCCAGTATTCTGAAAAATCTCTTATTTCTGCGAAACACGGCCTGAGATCGAGCATCTGAGCATGGGTAATGATTAACCACAATCACGCAGCAAGAGAGAGAGAGAGAGAGAAGAACCATTGGCTCAGTTGTGATCATGTGGTGTTTGGCATCACGTACTACTTGTATGGCAAGACTTGTATTATCACTCATTTGTCAAGTTAAAATTTATTAGAAATGTTTGCTTGTCAGGGCACCTCAGTGGCTTAGTCGGTTAAGTGGCCAACTTGGGCCCAGATCATGATCTCAATGGTTCATGATTTCAAGCCCCACATCGGGCTCCATGCTGCTAGCTCAGAGCCTGGAGCCTCTCCCTCTCTCTCTGCCCCTCTCCCACTCACACTCTCTCTTTCTCAAAAATAAATGTTAAAAAAGTTAAAAGAAATGTTTGCTTGTCTCACCGAACACTCGCAGAACAAGTTACTTGCAATCCAAGGTTTTACTCTACTTAGAAAATTTTTGAAATCCTGGATTACAGATAAATTACTAATTTGATACACTCTTTCTTCACTCTACATGAACCTGTTTCCTGTCCCGTAATCTAAAATGCATTCAATAGCAGAATGAGGAATATAATTTACTTCAGCTAGCCATTTAAATATGAAACTATATTACTTATGTGGTGTTTCTAAATTATGAGAGAATTAAATGAATTTCTATGGAAAGTATGTGAAGCCAGAAGCAAATAATAATGAACAAATTATTCATAAGAAGATTCTATAAACACAAGGTACCTTAAGTATTTTAGAGACTCTTTGGATGGGGGATTCAAATCATTGGAAGTTTGGAATCCAAGTGTTCCTCTGCTTCTTCAAGTCTTTCTTTCTTTCTTTTTTTTTTTTTTTTTTTTTTTTTTTGAATGAAAACAGTAATGAACAGGTGAAAGTAAATACATGTATTTTGAAATGTTTAGATTTAATTAATGCTCTACATGTTCTTTTATGTTTTGTTTTTGTTGAGAAGAGAAATTTATACATTTGTCTTCCTATTATATATATTTTGTAATTGAAAGTAATGCTCTTTACCCATTAGTTTATTTGAACTTGCTACACTGACCTTTAGTCCCCACAAAGTACCTAGAAGAAACAGAGGTATAAGCCACTTAGATGTCACAAAATTCCTAAATTGAGAATATATGGTTGTTTTCTATTGCTACTGTCAACTCATTCCCTCGAATGTTAAATAATAGAATATGTTCTTTTATTCTTTGCTCATGCCTTTTTTTCAAAAATTTTTTTAGGTTTATTCATTTTTGAGAGAGAGAGAGAGAGACAGAGTGTCAGTAGGGGAGGGGCAGAGACAGAGAGGGAGACACAGAATCCAAAGCAGGCTCCAGGCTCTGAGCTGTCAGCACAGATCCCGCACGTGGGGCTCAAACCCACAGACCGTGAGATCATGACCTGAGCTGAAGTCAGGACGCCTAACAGACAGAGCCACCCAGGCACCCCCTGCTCATGCCTTTTCAATTATCACAGCTACTTTAATATCAATGGTATTATAGTTGCCCTTAAAATTGAGCTTACTTCTGTTAATTTGGGTTTGAAACATTTTAAGATCCCACATAGTATATACATTTAAAAAAATGAATTACCAATATCTTAACCATGTTTGGCTAAAAGTGATAGAAACAGCTCTCAAATTAGCTTAAATTAAAAAGGAGATTTATAGGAAAGATGCCAGAGTGGATCACTAAAGGAAGATAACAGGAAATAAGATAGCTCTGGATGTCAGAAACTCTCTACTTCTAATCAGTGCTTCTTTCTGGGTGTTAGGGACATGGCTCCTGGAAATTCTGATGTCTCAGAATTTAAGCTTCATGATCAGTAAGGAAAGAGATCTTATCATCATTAACAGAAAAATCCTGGTTGGGGCAGAACTCTGATTGACTTACCTGGACACATATCCCCATTCCTAGACCCATCCATGTAGACAGAACTAAAGCAAATTATGAATTATCCAGCCTCAGTCTCATGATGACCTCTATGGTCAAGATATAGGACTGTTTTTCAGAGAAGGGTGATGGAGGTGCCAGGCCAACAATGGCAATAGCCACAACAAAGAGAACCCAATCATTTTTATTTCATTAACCTTTTATGCCTCATTCTGTAACATCAGAGATTATGGGGAAAAAAAGATTTATATCAAGTGTCAAATATTTGTAACGCTACTATTAATTTAAACGTGGAAATATTTTGTCTGTACAGCATTTAAATATTTGCTTTAACTTAGGATTATTATGGAAAAAAAAAACCACTATTGAGGCCAGATGTTAAAGTGAAGTTTTAATTAAAATATTAGAATGTAATGGGCTATGAAATTCTAAAGTGAGATGCCAGACCAAGATGAAAATTTTCAAAGGAAAGCTCTGTAAATGGTCTTCTTGACTCTAAAAATCCCTTAACTCTCATTGGGAATATAAATAACAAAGAGAGCAGAGAGGGGTGGAGATTAGTGAAGATGATTTTTTTTTTGACAAAAATTAAGATTTCCCTCTTCATGTGAAGTCGAGAGGATTTCTAGCAGGATACTCAGAGACTGAGCTATGGCCCTGCAGTTAAGGAGGCACAGAAACGTAGAATGCAAGGGCTTGCTCCAACAGGAGTGTTAGCTCCTCTCTTGGGATTGTCCTGCTATACCTGGTGTGTGGGGAAAAAGGATGCCTAAGTGTTTTGTGCTCATCGTATATGGTCGAGAGATTTGACATAGATGTTTATTAGATAGCATACAAGCAGGTCCCCAAGAGGACAAACAGGCTTCAAAAGGAGAAGGTGAATCACCGAACTCATTATGGCAGAGGAGTAAGCAACCACAGAAAAGTATGTTTATCCTAGTCAGGAGAACTGCAGAACAGAGACCATCTCAAAAGGGAGGATGGTAGGGTAGGGCATTCCAAACAAATGCAAAAGTTCCCCAGAAGAGAAACTGTTAGCTTTAAAAATCTGCCAGCTCTTGAAAGATAGTAAGCAACTTAAGACAATGGCGATCAATTATGAATTTTCTTGCTCCGGCCCATCCCTTGTCTGTCCTCGCATATTGTCTCTAGAGGGAAGCTTCAATAATTACAATTAGCAAGGTAGAGGTGTAGGATTGAAGGCCTAAGAGAAGAGAAAAAGATACAAAATGAGTAACTTTCACCACTTTATTGACTTCTTACAACAGGTCTATATACTTTGGGGACTGGATGTAGCTCTAATTTTGAGCGAAGTTGGATACTTTGACTATTACATGAGACTAGACATTCTAAGTACCAAATGCAGGCTTTGAAACCCAGAGTGATCATTGTACTTTTTATTATCTATAAGTGAGAAGAACAGTTAGGAGGCTACCAGTGTTTTATTCCAGAGACAAAAAGGGAAGAGCTCATATCACTGAATAAATTTTGAAAGGTGAGTGGGTGGGGGGGAGAAAAGTATATCTGATTATAATCTTTGAGTTATGTTTTTTCTTTTTGTTTCTTGCTCACTTGCTTGCTAGATTTTTCTTTCTCTTTTTTTAAGCAGACATAGTCCCTTAAACTAAGTTATCAGCTTCTTAGGCCATACCTAACCAACCAATTCTTGTGAAGTGTTAGACTTTTTGTTTTATTTTATGATGTTTGGTACATAAGAATTCTGTGTACTATATTGTTTGTGTCTGTGTGCCTGTACATTTTATGTTCTTCATCATTTATCTGGTGTCCCAATACAATATCAATGATAGGAACACCTTTGTTGAACTTAAAAATTATTTGAGAGTCAGATTCATATTATAAAAGCAATAGAGAAAAATCAACCACTAATTAGAACTTGGAAAATATATTTTTACGGATTAAAATGAAAAACAAAATGCCACTTAAATGTTTTAATTGGTTTCAGTTTTACAACTGCAAACCAGATGGTTTCTTTTCAAGTAGTTTACAATGTCTTTGCCGAATAACTGAATTACCAAACCAGCTGTGATTATTAACATTTACCTAAACAGAAAAACATGTCTGCTATTTGTTTGCTGAGAAAGTACCTGTTTTGCAAAAGTTTGGCAAACAAATCATGACTCTACTCTGGCTAGCACAGTATCTTAATAAAATAGTATAGATAAATAGAAGTACATATATTAACTTATATCCTAAAATGAATGCTAATTTAAAATTTTAACTTAAGTACTAGGTGTCAGAAATCTCTCATGGATTTTTCCAATTTTATGATTCTACAATTGTAAAATCTATTTACATTTTTAATGTGACGAGACTGTTTTCAGACTCATTTAAAAACCCTGTTAATAATTATCTTTAACTGCTTGTTAAAATATTATAATTTGGAAGCAAATGGTCCTTACAGAAATTTGTTTCTGATGTAAGCTGAGGCTTTCTAACTTTAAACTATGAGCAAATGTAAATTTCTAGGTACAAATTTTAATTGTATGCTGAGCACATACTCAATTCTCTTTAGAGCCAGTTAGGGAAAGAGACATTTAAGGGGAAGTAATGGTGAAGAATGCTATTTCTATTCTTCTATCAAAAGGATCGATTATCAGGGAAAATTCTGAGTACAAAAATGACATTGTAAACATTCTATTACAGTCATTTTCCAATCAGAATTTTCCTTGTAATATGGGGAACCTGGGTGGATTAGTCAGTTAAGCATCCAACTTCGGCTCAGGTCATGATCTCTCAGTTCGATCTCTCACGATCTCTCAGCCCTGCGTGGGGCTCTATGCTGACAGCTCAGAGCCTGGAGCCTGCTTCAGATTTTGTGTCTCCCTCTCTCTGCCTCTTCCCCAGCTTGTGTTCTGTCTCTGTCTCTGTCTCTCTCAAAAATAAATAAACATTAAAAAATTTAAAAAAAAAAGAATTTTCCTTATAATTTACTGCTTTGGTGAAAAGACTGAAAACTAATTTTTGTCTCACAACTCTGTGATCAACTGGGCGCTTTTATTGATCTGATCTACGCAGCTTAAGTGATCTACGCAGAACTGTTTCAGATGTCTATCTCTAGTCAGTTGGAGGCTCTGAGGGGGCCGTTGGTGCAGGATGGTCAGCACAGTGATGACTCAGTTCTCCTGCTGCTCCTTTCATTTCTTCAGCAAAGTAACTTCCGTGTGTTCTCATGGTTCTTATAAGGAGCAAGAGAGCAAGTACAGTGAACAAGAATTCTTCTCACTTCTGATTGTGTCACATTTGAGAACATTCCTTTGGCCAATGCAAGTGCTGTAGTTGAGCCCAGAGTAAAAGAATGGGGCAGAATGCCCTGACTGATGGGAAGAGTAAAGAATTGGAGCCACCGATGCAATCAATCAAATACACATTCATGTAGGTTTACACTATTAATAGCATTCCTATGTGTGATGTACCATAATTTACTTACTCATTTCTCTATTTATGGATATTCAATTGATTCTAATTCTTTTTTTAAAATTACAGTCAATGCTGCAATAAAAATTTATGTACATCTAGCTTTATGCACAGGTATGAATATTTTAAAATTTTCAACATACAAAATATGTCCTCACCACTGATATAAAATAGCTTTTCATATTTTGTCACACCTGTTTCAATCTTCATGAGTATCTTTTTTGAAGTTTTAAGAAAACAGGAACAGCTAAAGCTCCATCACTTATCCTTCCCTCCATTTCCAGAGGCAACCAGTCCCCTGAAGTTGGTATGTGCCATTCCGGTATGTGCTATACATAGTTATTATATATGTAAAACTGTACTCCTGCTTTACATTTGAACATTTTTATGTCAGTGTTAATCATACTATATGGAAGTTTCTATAGCTTCTATTTTTATCCGACAGAATGTTAAGATTTATCCATATTATTACATGTAAGTTTGCTTCAGTAATTGTAACAGCTGTATACATTATTCCACTGCATGAGTAAGCCAGTTATTGGGAGGTACTTGTATTTTTCCAAAGTTTTGCTGTTGCAGAGCGTGCTTAGTGACCATCCTTGTATGTATTTCTTTGTGTATATATGTGAAAATTGTCAAGTGCAGGAACCCAGAATAATTTCTGTTTAGTAGAGTATGTGCATATTGTTTGGCTTTTTTACAATCTGTCCAGGAATGTATAAATGATTTGCCTTTCCTCATATCTTACAAAAATTTGTTATCATCTGACCTAATACCTATGTCAATCTGATGATTCTGAAATTATATCTCATTACTTAAATTTATATTCCTGTGGTTTTAAGCATATTTTCGTATGTTTATTTTCTGTCCCAGTTTCTATCTATCCTGTCCCTTTACTTTTCCCTATAAATTTTTGGATTTGTTTGTTAGTTCCCCTAAAAATCCTGTGGGTTGTAACTGCATTAATTTTACAGATTATTTTTATTTATGATTGTTATTCATAAACATGTGATAGCATTTATTTAAGACTTTTTTATGCTTTTGAATAATATTTTACTATATTCTCTGTAAATATTGCACCTCTTTGATTTATTCTCAGGAAATTTATGAGTCTTGTTAGCATTGTAGATGATACCTTTTTTAAAGTACATTTTTCTGTTTGTTGCTTAAGTGTATTGACCACTATTGATTTTATATACTGAGCTGTTAGAAAAACTTGCTAATGCCCTTTATTCACTGAAATTATCTGCAGATCCTCACAATTTTTTTTTTTTTTTTTTTTTTTTTTTTTTTTTTTTTTTTTACAAATAGTGAGTTTTCTTTCTTCATTTCCAAGTGCTTCTTCTACTCTCTATTTTTTATAACTCTTACCTTACATTACTGGAAAGATCTTCCAATGTAATGCTGACTAGAAATGTTCGTTTCTGAATTACAAGGAATTTCTTATCGTGTTTCAAAAGTGACTTTGTTATCGGCAGTGGGTTTTGATAGATAACATTCATCAGGAAGGGAAGTTTCCTTCTATTCCTAGTTTATAGTAGTTTTATTAAGTTAAGCATGTGTGATGAATTTTATCAAAATTGTTTCACTTCCGTTGAAATATTCATATGATTTTTTTCTCCTTTAATGTCAGTGTGGCGAATTTACATTAGTAGCTGTAGAGAGCAAGATGGAGTCACTCATGTCAAGCAGGGGCCTGTGTCAAGCAATGACTCAAGCGCTTGAGGGGACTGCAGCTACTAGATATCGCCAAGGCCAGCAGCAGCTGACCATACCCCAGAACTGATAACAAGCAGCAGCAGAGGAGGGCTGCAGGGGCCCAAGGCTGATTAAGTCCCTTTAAAAAGAGAGGATTTTTGCAGCAAACTGTCAGATTCCTTAGACACTGACCCCTCTATGTCTGACCACTTCAAAAGGCAGCTGCCGCCAAAGGCTCTGCCTGATTGATCTCTGAACAGAACTGAGATCCTTCACTACTTGATCATAACAAGCAGTAAGTGCCGAGAGCTGACTTGGACTGGACCGAGGCCTTATCTCAAATGTGCGCCCACCAGACTGACCTCACCACGTTTCGTTCCTTAGCTTCCTACCCGCTGTGTTATCTTGTTTGTTGTGTGACTTGTCTTGTGTTCAGCTTTATGTGCCTTTGTAAGAAGCCAAGTTAATCACGTGGTGAAATGTCACAGGGTTTGGAATCCTGAGCCTGCTTTATAATTACATTACCCTTGCTTTATGACTGAATAAAGCTGACACTGTGAAAGACATAACTCATGTGTGGGCCTTCAGAGGGTGCTCAGGACAGGAGCTGTTACAAAGTTAATCATCTGTACATTCCTGAGATAAATGTATTTCTTCATATATTGCTGATTTCTTTTGCTAAGAGTTTTTTTTTTAGAATTTTCTGTCTAGTTCAGAAGTAAGAGCCTCTTATATTTTTCTTTCTTTTATTGTCCTTATCTAGTTTTTATGTTAAAAGTATACTGTCTTCATAAAAGAAGTTGAGGAACTTTCCCCCTTCATCTTGCTCCTCTTAGGACCTACCCTTTTCGAAGTTTTTCTGCAGTTTCACTACAGTGCATTTGTTGTATATTAATTCTTTTTTTTCCTGCTTGTACCTTAGGAATCTAAGATTTTGTGTCTTCTGTCAACTCTGGAAAATTCTAGGCCATTTAAAAATGTATTCCCTCTCTGTTTCTCTGTGTTCCCTTGATGTGGAACTCATCTTTATGTTGGACATTCTCATTGTATCCTCAACATCTCAACTTCTCTTAAATAATTTCTATAATTTTTAAAATATACTTTATTGTCAAATTCGCTAACATGCAACGTGTAAAGTGTACTCTTGGTTTTGGGGTAATAATTTCTATAATTTTATATCTCTGGTCCACAATGTAGATAATTTCTTACATTTATTTTCCAGTTTAGTAATCTTCTCTTTAGTTTTTATGCATTTAATCATTTTAAGAATACTGTTATTTTGATTCTCCTTCAAAGTTTTTTTCTATTATCTCATATACTTTTGGATAATAATGCTATGTTTAAACCTTCTGGCTTTGGCTATTCTGCTTTTTTTTAAAGGTTTATTTATTTTTTTTTAATTTTAGTTTTTATTTTTTAAAATTTAGATCCAAATTAGTTAGCGTATAGTGAAGCAATGATTTCAGGAGTAGATTCTTAATGCCCCTTATCCATTTAGTACATCCCCCCTCCCACAACCCCTCCAGCAACCCTCAGTTTGTTTTCCATATTTATGAGTCTCTTCTGTTTTGTCCCCCTCCCTGTTTTTATATTATTTTTGTTTCCTTTCCCTTATGTTCATCTGTTTTGTGTCTTAAAGTCCTTATATGAGTAAAGTCATATGATTTGTGTCTTTCTCTGACTGACTCATTTCATTTAGCATAATACCCTCCAGTTCCATCCACATAGATGCAAATGGCAAGATTTCATTCTTTTTGATTGCTGAGTAGTACTCCATTGTGTGTGTGTGTGTGTGTGTGTGTGTGTGTGTGTGCATGTGTATACATATACCACATTTTCTTTACCCATTCATCCATCTATGGACATTTGGGCTCTTTCCATACTTCGGCTATTGTTGATAGTGCTGCTATAAACATGGGGGTGCATGTGTCCCTTTGAATCGGCACACCTGTATCCCGTGGATAAATGCCTAATAGTGCAATTTCTAGGTCATAGGGTAGTTCTATTTTTAATTTTTTGAGGAGCCTCCATATTGTTTTCCAGAGTGGCTGCACCAGGTTGCATTCCCACCAACAATGCAAAAGAGATCCTCTTTCTCTGCATCCTCGCCAATATCTGTTGTTGCCTGAGTTGTTAATGTTAGCCATTCTGACAGGTGTAAGGTGATATCTCATTATGGTTTTGATTTGTATTTACCTGATGATGAGTGATGTGGAGCATTTTTCCATGTGTCTGTTGGCCATTTGGATGTCTTCTTTGGAGAAGTGTCAATTCATGTCTTTTGCTCATTTCTTCACTGGATTATTTGTTTTTTTGGGTGTTGAGTTTGATAAATTCTTTATAGATTTTGGATACTAACCCTTTACTTGATATGTCGTTTGCAATCTTCTCCCATTCTGTTGGTTGCCTTTTAGTTTTGCTGATTGTTTCCTTTGCTGTGCAGAAACTTTTTATTTTGATGAGGTCCCAGTAGTTCATTTTTGCTTGTGTTTCCCTTGCCTCCAGAGACGTCTTGAGTAAAAACGTTGCTGTAGCCAAGATCAAAGAGGTTTTTGCCTGCTTTCTCCTCAGGGATTTTGATGGCTTTCTGTCTTATGTTTAGGTCTTTCATCCATTTTGAGTTTATTTTTGTGTATGGTGTAAGAAAGTGGTCCAGGTTCATACTTCTGCATGTTGCTGTCCAGTTTTCCCAGCACCACTTGCTGAAGAGACGGTGTTTATTCCATTGGATATTCTCTGCTTTGTCAAAGATTAGTTGTCCATACGTTTGTGGGTCCATTTCTGGGTTCTCTATTCTGTTCCATTGGTCTGTGTCTGTTCTTGTGCCAGTACCATACTGTCTTGATGATTACAGCTTTGCAGTATAGCTTGAAGTGTGGGATTGTGATGCCTCCTGCTTTGGTTTTCTTTTTTAAGATTGCTTTGGCTATTCGGGTCTTTTCTGGTTCCATACAAATTTTAGGATTATTTGTTCTAGCTCTGTAAGGAATGCTGGTGTTACTTTGATAGGGATTGCATTGAATACGTAGATTGCTTTTGGTAGTATTGACATTTTAACAATATTTCTTCCTATCCAGGAGCATGGAATCTTTTTCCATTTTTTTGGTGTCTTCTTCAATTTTTTTCATAAGCTTTCTATAAGTTTTCAGTGTATAGATTTTTCACCTCTTTGGTTAGATTTATTTCTAGGTATTTTATGGTTTTTGTGCAACTGTAAATGGGGTCAATTCCTTGATTTCTCTTTCTGTCACATCATTGTTGGTGTATAGGAATGCAACCGATTTCTGTGCTTTGATTTTATATCCTGTAACTTTGCTGAATTCATGAATCAGTTCTAGCAGTTTTTTGGTGGAATCTTTTGGGTTTTCCATATAGAGTATCCTGTCATCTGTGAAGAGTGAAAGTGTGACTTCCTCCTGGCCGATTTGGATGCCTTTTATTTCTTTGGTTGTCTGATTTCAGAGGCTAAGACTTCCAATACTATGTTGAATAACAGTGGCAAGAGTGGACATCCCTGTCTTGTTCCTGACCTTACGGGGAAAGCTCTCAGTTTTACCCCATTGAGGATGATATTAGCTTTGGGTCATTCATATATAGCTTTTATGATCTTTTGTGATAGAGGTATGCTCCTTCTATCCCTACTTTCTTGAGGGTTTTTATCAAGAAAGGATGCTGTATTTTGTCAAATGCTTTCTCTGCATCTATTGAGAGGATCATATGGTTCTTGTCCTTTCTTTTATTGATGTGATGAATCACATTAATTGTTTTTGCAGATATTGAACCAGCCCTGCATCCCAGGTATAAATCCTGCCTGGTCGTAGTGAATAATTTTTTTTAATGTATTGTTGGATTCAGTTGGCTAATATCTTATTGAGGATTTTTGCATCCATGTTCATCAGGAAAATTGGTCTATAGTTCTCCTTTTTAGTGGGGTCTCTGTCTGGTTTTGGAATCAAGGTAATGCTGGCTTCATAGAGTTTGGAAGTTTTCCTTCCATTTCTATTTTTTGGAACAGCTTCAAGAGAATGGGTGTTAACTATTCCTTAAATGTTTGGTAGAATTCCCCTGGAAAGCCATGTGGCCATGGACTTTTGGTTTTTGGCAGATTTTTGATTACTAATTCAATTTCCTTACTGGTTATGGGTCTGTTCAAATTTTCTCTTTCTTCCTGTTTCAGTTTTGGTAGTATATATGTTTCTAGGAATTTGTCCATTTCTTCCAGATTGCCCATTTTATTGGCATATAATTGTTCATAATATTCTCTTATCATTGTTTTTAGTTCTGTTGTGTTTGTTGTGATCTCTCCTCTTTCATTCTTGATTTTATTTATTTGGGTCCTTTCCTTTTTCTTCTTGATCAAACTGGCTAGTGGTTTATCAATTTCGTTAATTCTTTCAAAGAACCAGCTTCTGGTTTCATTGATCTGTTCTACTGTTTTTTTTTGGTTTCGATAGCATTGATTTCTGCTCCAATCTTTATTATTTCCGGTCTTCTGCTGGTTTTGGGTTTTATTTGCTGTTCTTTTTCCATCTCCTTAAGGTGTAAGGTTAGGTTGTGTATCTGAGATCTTTCTTCCTTCTTTAGGAAGGCCTGGATTGCTATATACTTTCCTTTTATGACCACCTTTGCTGCATCCCAGAGGTTTTGGGTTGTGGTGTTGTCATTTTCATTGACTTCCATACACTTTTTAATTTCCTCTTTAACTGCTTGGTTGGCCCATTCATTCTTTAGTAGGATGTTCTTCTGTCTCCAATTATTTATTACCTTTCCAAATTTTTTCTTGTGGTTGATTTCAAGTTTCATAGCGTTGTGGTCTGAAAATATGCATGGTATGGTCTCGATCTTTTTGTACTTACTTAGGGCTGATTTGTGTCCCAGTATGTGGTCTATTCTGGAGAACGTTCCATGTGCACTGGCGAAGAATGTATATTCTGCTGCTTTAGGATGAAATGTTCTGAATATATCTGTTAAGCCCATCTGGTCCAGTGTGTCATTCAAAGCCATTGTTTCCTTGTTGAGTTTTTGGTTAGATGATGTGTCCATTGTTGTGAGTGGGGTGTTGAAGTTTCCTACTATTATGGTATTACTATCGTTGAGTTTCTTTATGTTTGTGATTAATTGATTTTATATTTGGGTGCTCTCACATTTGGTGCATAAATGTTTACAATTGTTAGGTCTTCTTGGTGGATAGACACCTTGATTATGATATAATGCCCTTCTGCATCTCTTGATATAGTCTTTATTTTAAAGTCTAGATTGTCTGATATAAGTATGGCTACTCCGGCTTTCTTTGGTCGACATTAGCCTGATAGATGGTTCTCCATCCCCTTACTTTCAATCTGAAGATGTCTTTAGGTTCCAAGTTTAGGGTCTCTTGTAAACAGCATATAGATGGGTCTTGTTTCCTTATCCATTCTGTTACCCTATGTCTTTTGATTGGAGCATTGAGTCCATTGACATTTAGAGTGAGTACTGAAAGATATGAATTTATTGCCATTATGATGCTTACAGAGTTGGGAGTTTCTGGTGGTGTTCTCTGGTCCTTTCTAATCTTCTGTTGCTTTTGGTATTTATGTATATATATGTTTTTTCATCTTTTCTCCCCTCAGAAAGTCCCCCTTAAAATTTCTTGCAGGGTGGTTTAGTGGTCACAAACTCCTTTCATTTTTGTTTGTCTGGGAAAGTTTTTATCTCTCCTCCTATTTTGAATGACAGCCTTGCTGGATAAAGAATTCTTGGCTGCATATTATTCTGATTCAGCACATTGAATATATCCCACCACTCCTATCTGGCCTGCCAAGTTTCTGTGGATAGGTCTGCTGCAAACCTGATCTGTCTTCCCTTGTAGGTTGGGGACTTTTTTTCCCTTGTTGCTTTCATGATTCTCTCCTTGCCTGAATATTTGGTGAATTTGACTATGATATGCCTTGTTGATGGGTGGTTTTTGTTGAATCTAATGAGAGTCCTCTGTGCTTCCTGGGTTTTGATGTCTTTGTCTTTCCTCAGGTGAGGAAAGTTTTCTGCTATGATTTGCTCACATAACCCTTCTACCCCTATTTCTCTCTCTTCCTCTTCTGGGACCCCTATGATTCTGATGTTGTTCCTTTTTAATGAGTCACTGATTTCTCTAATTCTGAAATCATGCTCTTTTGCCTTAATCTCCCTCTTTTTCCTGCTTCGTTATTCTCTTTAAGTTTGTCCTCTATATCACTGATTCTCTGTTCTGCCTCATCTATCCTTGCTGCTGCTGCATCCATCTGTGATTGCAGCTCAGTTATAGCATTTTTAATTTCATTCTGGCTATTTTTTACTTCTTTTATCCCTGCAGAAAGGGATTCTAATGTATTTTTGACTCCAGCTAGTATTCTTATTATCGTGATTCTAAATTCCGGTTCCAACATCTTGCTTGTATCTGTGTTGGTTAAATCCCTGGCTTCATTTCTTTGTGCTCTTTCTTTTGGGGTGAATTCCTTCGTTTTGTCATTTTGAAGGGAGAAAAGGAATTAATGAGGTAGAAAAATTGAAATAAAAAAATTGAAATTAAGAAATATTAAAATTAAAAATTAAACACACACACACACATGCACACACACACACGCACACACACACACAAATCGAATAAATGATGCTAGATCCTAGGTGTGTTTTGGTCTTGGTGTTGAAACTGGTTTGACAGATTAGAAAAAAAAAGGTGGGGGGGAGAAAAAAAAAGAAATCGTTTGAGAATTTGAAAAAATGAATACACTGAAGTAGACTAAAATGAGATGGTGGGGGTAAAATAGAATTTGAAAAAATATACACAAAATAAAGAATATAGTAGAAAAAATTTAAAGAACCATATTTTTAATAAAAATTAAAAATAAATATGATTTTTTTTCGTTTTCTGTATTTAAGAAAAAAGAAAACAAATGAAGAAGAGAAAAAAGATAATAAAAGAAAAAAAAGAAAAAGAAATCGTTTGAAAATTTGAAAGGTGAATACACTGAAGACTAAAGTAGACTAAAATAAAATGTTGGAAGTAAAATAGAATTTGAAAAAATTTACATAAAAGCAAAAAATATAGTAATGAAATAAGAAAAATTTTAATAGAAATTTAAAGTAAAAATGAAATTTTTCTTTCTGCATTCAAGAAAAAGAAAAATGTAAAACAGAAAAAAGAAAAAGAAAATAAAAAAAGGAAATTGAAAATTTGAAAAGGTGAATACACTGAAGTAGACTGAAATAAAATGATGGAAGTAAAGTAGAATTTGAAAAAAAATTACAGAAAAGTAAAAAATATAGTAATAAAAATTAAAGAAAGATATGTTTAATAAAAGTTGAAAATAAAAATGAATTTTTTCTTTTTGTGTTCAAGAAAAAGAAAAGAATTGTGAAAGAAAAAAAAAGAAAAGAAAAAAAAGAAAGAAAACTGAATAGATGAACCTGCTAACAGATTGAAGTAGGACTGAAATTGCTTTGTTTTCCCCTAGAAGTCAGTCTATGTATCTCTTTATAGTCCATAAATTAAGCCCACAGTGAAACTTGTGTTCTTGAAAAGCGAGGTTGGCCCAGTTGGGCGGGGCTTGGTGTAACAGCTCTCTCTCCACTAGACGGCACTGCTAGCCCTCTGGGGTGGATTGTTGCGGAACTTGTAGGTGTGTATGCGCATGCGTGGGAGCTGTGAAAATGGTGCCACCCAGCTACCCAGTCTGTTCTCCCGGATCAGCAATCGCGCACCCGTCCTCTGTCTTCAGCTCTTGTCTACTCCCTGCTTTTTCAGTCTCCGTGACCAGGCCCTAGGCAGTACCTCTCTCACAAGTTTTGTCTCAGATGCGGCTATTTTTCCCGGTCCCTAATTTCTGATGGACTGCGGCTGTGACCTGTTCCACCCCTCTGTGGGAGGGTCTCACTGAGCAATGGCTGAATGAGCAAGGCTGAATATTGGCTGCACCCAAGAATGCCCACTGGACCCTGTTGTTCCCGGTGCCCCGAGACTGCAGCCAGGTGCCAGCCTGTCCCAGAAAATGTTCACGAGACAGTGTAGCTGCAGCATTTCAGGGATTATGGAAAATCACAACACACATCTGGCACCAGGCTTCACCCTTAATGACCTTGCCCCA
The DNA here is from genome assembly GCF_018350195.1 of Panthera tigris. NCBI lineage: Eukaryota > Metazoa > Chordata > Mammalia > Carnivora > Felidae > Panthera > Panthera tigris. The sequence continues at coordinate 113,042,109 of NC_056664.1, forward strand.
GAACCAGTGAATGTGGCTGCCTTCCGGGGTCTGCTGGGACCAGGTGGCTTCAACAGTCTCTACCAAATGACCTTCCAGCAATGGAACTGCTTTTCCCCGTGTGGCCTGAGAACCTCCCTGACCCCACTCTGTTTCTGGGGATTTGCTCTTCCCACCAGAGCACCGCCAGGTATCGAGCTGCGGAGTTGCAGCCTTTGTGCTCCCCTTGTTTACAGTCTTAATGGAATTTAAACCCTCTCCTTTCTCCTTTCTCCCTTTTTAGTTCAGTCCCTGTGGCTGTTTCCAATTTTCCACTTTCTCTCCAGCTGCTTTTGGGAAGGGGTGCTTTTCCCGTATGTCCCCCCCCACCCCAGTCTCTGTCCTCTCTCTGCCCACAAAAGCAGTTCCCTACCTTTCAGGTTTTCTTGCTCCCCAAGTTCAGCTCTCCGAGCCACATACCTGCTGAATTCTGTGGTTCAGGTTGTGCAGATTGTTGTGTTAATCCTCCAATCAGTTTTCTAGGTGTGTAGGATGGTTTAGTGTTGGTCTGGCTGTATTTCATGGATGTGAGCCACACAAAAAGCTTCCATGCTGTTCCACATATTGACTCCTGCCTCCCAGATTCTCTGCTTTTTTTTTTTTTTTTGGTGGAAGTTATATCTTCTATTCCTTTTTTAATCCTTTAATATTTTAAATTTTTTTTTTCAATGTTTTTTATTTATTTTTGGGACAGAGAGAGACAGAGCATGAACGGGGGAGGGGCAGAGAGAGAGGGAGACACAGAATCGGAAACAGGCTCCAGGCTCCGAGCCATCAGCCCAGAGCCTGACGCGGGGCTCAAACTCACGGACCGTGAGATCGTGACCTGGCTGAAGTCGGACGCTTAACCGACTGCGCCACCCAGGCGCCCCAATCCTTTAATATTTTATATACATACTTAATATAGTTACCATTATTTTTACTTTCCTTCCCCCAAATAGAAGAACATCACACTATTTTCATTCTGATCATTCTTCCTCCTACCTCAGGAGTCACCATTGTTGAGGATTTAACTTCCCTCAAATTCTCCCAAATTGAATATTATTATTATCTTACAGAATCAGTGTTTGCTTAGATTTACTCACTTGTGTAATCACCCAATTTCTTTTTTCTGTTTTGAATTTCTTTTTTTCCTGAAAGGCATACTTTAGACATTGTCTCTGTAAAACCTATTGAGGGTAATGATCATTTTTTTTTGTTTGAAAATGTCTTTTATATTGCCCTCATTTTGGAATGATAGTTTAGGTATAAAATTCTATGTTAAGTCTAATTAGCTTAAGTAGTTTGAAGTTGTTATTCCATTATCTTTTGACTTCTCTAACAAACTATAGTTACTTATATCCTCAGTTTGTTTTTCATCTTTTGAAGGCTGTGGTGAATCTCTAGATGCATTTAACATATTTCCTTTGTCAGTGGTATCCAGGAATTTTTCTAACTTGTTTCAAGGCATGGATTTTATTTTGTTTATCCTGCTTGAGATGCATAATGTTGCTTGAAAGTAAAAAAATTCAGTTCTGGAAAATACTAGCCATTATTTGTTGAATATTTCTTTTCTTCTATTCTGTCCATGCTTTCCTCCTGAACTCCTATTTTTTTTCCTCCTTATTTAAAAAATTATCTTTCATATTTTCCATCACTTTGTAATTTCCTCAATTTACAAGTTGCTACTTTCCTATTTTACTGTTTCTAATCCCTTGTATAATGAATCATTTAATTTGAAATAATACTCTTTAAATTTATTAATCATCCATATTATTTTTGAAAAATATGGCTGGCTTAATTTTTGTAATGACTTAGTTTCTAATTGAAAAAAATTAAACGTATTTATTTTATATTCTATTGTCCATTATTTTTTTATCTGGTGTTTTTGAGGATCTACTTCAGATATCTATTACTTCTCTTGTGCTTGCTGCTGCTTTTTAGTTTCTTTACATGTTCCCTAATTTTGCATTAGAAATTTATGTACAGAGGTAGATGGGTAGAAAGAATAGAAGCTTGGGTTTTGGAGGATATTACAAGGATACTGTTTTCATTACCTGCTTGTAGTCAAATGCAAAAAAAAATTTTTTTTTTAAATACATCTTTATGGGGGCTCCTATCTGGCTCAGTCAGTAGAGCTTGTGACTCTTAATCTCAGGGTCATGAGTTCAAGTGTCTCATTGGGTGCAGACTCTACTTAAAAACAAAAAACACAAAAACGACATCTTTATGTTTGGTGTATGATAATTGAACTAATCGTAGAATTGAATGATTAATTTTTGGTCAGAAGATAACTTGTAGAACATAATAACAAATTATAATAGGAGTGCTTGATGGAAACAAACATGTGTCACATAGTGTGATGACAGCTTTATAAGACTCACAACAATTATTTCCTGCCAAAATAGGAAGGCAGCCAAAACTATACTATACAGTTATATATTATATGGACAAATGTATACTCTAGTCATAATATTAGGTATTTCCCCCTTTTCAGATAGTATAAATCATGGTTAGAGAGAGTAAGCCACTTGTTTAAGGTCTCAAAGCTAAGATAGACCTGTACTCAGATTCTAGTTTATTTGACTTCAAACCCCCTTCTAATTTCAAATTATATTGGCTCTCACTAAAACCTTCTGTGTCAAAGGTTGCCAGTTATTATACATTCCTTGATTTTTAGCTGGGCACATTGTAGCCCAAATACAGGTAGCATTTTCTACCTCAGTGTACATTTTGGTATCATCACGTATCAGAGTTCTCTTCAAAGGAATAGATGTGATGTGGTATGTGTAGCTTTTGCATACTGGCCTTAAGGAAAGGGGGTATGTACCACACTTCTGCTTCCTCTTTTGTTCTTGCTCAAACACAGATGTGCTCACAGAAGATCAACTTTAAGTATATGGCCATATTAAAAATTAATTTTCAATATTGAGTAAGATAAGACAATTTTGTTATTGTCATTTCTAGTCTCATAATACTAAAAACCTAGCTTAAGTCAAATTTTAAAACATAAACTACTTGACTAGTTTTGATAAAAAGTTTCAAGTGGATTACTTTTTCCATTTTATTAATTTATTCTTTCAATAGAGATGCAATGTTACCACTTAAAATAAATAGGAATTACAGAGGGAAAAAATCACCCTCAAAATTAATACCCTTCATTCACACTCTGTGATTTTTGTTCTAGCCATTTTTTGTAAACTTTATTTTTAACAAAATATGTATAAACTAAACCACCAGTAATAGAATATTTTAAAGGTTTTCCTTGACCATATTAAGCTATAGTTTTACATATTTCTACCTGGTGGTTAAAATCATTGCTTTAAGTGAGTGCATGGCTGCCCATGGACAGACTACGTTTAATTAACTGAACATTTTATGTTGTTCCCAGGTGTTTGCTGTGATAAATCACATCTCATCTCCACTAAATGTGTAAATTTTAGAAAGTTACTTCTGGGTCTCTCTTTCCTTCTCTGTAAGTGAGGATAACAATAGTAATTACCTCTAGAATTCTAGAGAAGATTAAATGAGCACACGTGTGTTTGGTATTGAGAGCAGTTCTGAGTACATGGTAAGCACAAATTATAGTTATTTTTATAATTTTTTGGGGGTAAATGACTTAAGATTATTGAACAAGAAAGACTTGATGGAGTGTAAGCAGAAACTAACTTTATTCTTCCTCCTGTTTCCCTCCGAACCTGTTCCTTTATTCTTAAATGGAAATCTCAGGATTTTACTGCCTCTCTTCGGTAATAAACCAAAAACCCTCTATTTTGATGATAAAAAAATCTAGTCTAGTCTCATAATTACCCATCATTACAATTCAGTCCAGAGAAATAATAAAAATTTTAAACTTTTACCCAATATTAAGCTTCTTTCTCCCAGTCCTACGCCTGATCCCAACAGAGAAGCCTGAAGTGGAAGAAGGGAGGTGTATTATTTCTTTCACTTCATCCTAGCTTTCCCTCCTTCCTTCCTTCCTTCCTTTCTTTCTTTCTTTCTTTCTTTCTTTCTTTCTTTCTTTTTCTTTCTTTCTTTCTTTCTCCTTCCTTCCTTCCTTCCTTCTTTTCTTTCTTTCTTTCTTTCTTTCTTTCTTTCTTTCTTTCTTTCTCCCTTTCTTTCTTTCTTTCTTTCTTTCCTTCCTTCCTTCCTTCCTTCCTTCCTTCCTTCCTTCCTTCCTTCCTTCCTTCTTTAAGTTTGCTTATTTTGGGAAAGAGAGAGAGAACGTGAACAGGGCAGGGGCAGAGAGAGCGGGGAGAGAAAGAATCCCAATGAGGCCCAGCGCTGTCAGGGCAGAACCCAATGTGGGGCTTGAACTCACAGATCCTGAGATCAAGACCTGAGTTCAAATCAAGAGTTGAATGCTTAACCAACTGAGCCACCCAGGCACAGGCACCCTTCCCACTTACTTTCTAATAAAAATTGCTAAATAATAAATTATGTTGGAATTTTTCACATTTGCTTAAAAATTCTTTTTTTTTTTCCCACCAGAAAAATGTGGCTGTTTTAGGGATAGAAGACAAAAAAATTTTACCTGGAAAGAAGTACTTAGTTTACTCTCCTTTTCTTGACAATTAGCCAATTGATGTCATATCATTTTCTCACAGAATCCTTAATAATTTATCTGTGGACAGCAGTGTCAATTTGAAAACTTCCTGAAGTCACTAAATTAAGAGGAAAAAAAATCCTGATGATTTGATGTTACCAGCTGAGTAAAATTTTTAAATTTAAGTATTTCTCTTTTGCCCTGTTCTATTCCAAATCATGTGCTAGTGGCAGTTGTTCTTAGTGTAAAAACAGGGGTCATAGAAAAATTATTGTTAGCAATGTAGTTTTTGCCCCAAGTTTTGATTTTTATTTCCACTTAATATTTCATAGCAAAGTCCATTTGTTTTGGAATATGGTGTCCTATTTCAAAGCTCAGGTCATGATCTCACGGTTCATGAGTTTGAGTCCCGCATCAGGCTCCATGCTGACAGTGTGGGGCCTGCTTGGGATTCTCTCTCTCTGCCCCTCCCCTGCTCACAACTTCTCTCTCAAAATAAATTAACTTAAAAAAATATTCAAAAATGTTAGTTCAGAGGAATACATTATGTAGTAACAGACTCCATATGTGTGCATTAGTACAACATATGAAAAGCAAAATCAAATTATTTTCCAAGATTCTGTTGAATATCAGAAAGTATTATCAATTATTTTTAAAAGTTTTTCTAATGTAAATAGTTTTCTTAGGGAAATATTTAAATGAAATTTATTCTGTAAACATTTTCAACTATATAAAATCAATTAGCTAAAATATGAAATATCTCATCATTTCTTTTTTTAAGTAAGCTTATTGTAGAAAACTGGACATTTAAAATAATAAAGAATATTATCTATATTCCCATTTTCTAAAACTAAGTTCATTTTTGGTATATTTCTTCCCAATGTAGTGTGTGTGTGTGTGTGTGTGTGTGTGTGAGTGTGTGTATGTGTATTTACAGTTTTCAATATTCTTGGAGTCATATTATTTTTAACTTGGTATACAGGTATTTTTCTCCCACTTGCCATTAAAATCACCTTCTTGGGGTACCTGGGTGGCTTGGTCGGTTAAGTGTCTGACTTCGACTCAGGTCATGGTCTCACAGCTCGTGAGTTCAAGCCCCACGTTGGGCTCTGTGCTGACAGCTCAGAGCCCGGAGCCTGCTTTGGATTCTGTGTCTCCCTCTCTCTCTGCCCCTCCCCCACTTGGGCTCGCTCTCTCTCTCTCAAAAATAAATAAACATTTAAAAAAAATAAAATCACCTTCTTTTAGGCTTAAATCTTTCATAAATGTCATTTCTAATATGGCCACAGCTGGATGGATGTGCCCAGATGTATACATCAAACATGTTTTAAAAAATATTTTTAAAGTCTCTGTGCATAAAATGGATTTTATATTTAGGATAATTTTCTTAGGGTAGATTCTGAAAAAAAAATGCATCCCTATTTAAAAATGACCTTAGCAGACATCAACAGTTGTCATCATCAAAAAAAGGCAAAAATTCTTAAAATTTTTAATTGTTTTTCATATACACCAATGCCTTAGAGTAGCATGGTGGGGGATCTCTAAACAATTTTCTTTGAACAAATTTTATTATTGTAAACAGCAAAGTAAACAGCAGTGTCAAAGAGGTCTGTGGTTTTCAAATGTAGGCAAAGTTTACATTAGAAGGACTGGTTGGGATAAAGAAGGTGATGTATCTATCCTTCTGGTGTCAATGCTACTCCTGTCCAGATCTTGGTCCTTCTATCTAGATTCCCTTTTACTTTCCCTGAATTTGGACTTAGGGCTGTCATCACTCAAGACATTTTCAGTTCTGGGGGAAGATTCTAGCTGTATGGGCTAGAGTTCTAATTAATTGAAACCTATCTAATTAATTGAGCCCTATGTTTCATTATAGGGATAAATACATAAATTATTACCCTTATACTCTACTTCAATATTCTTAAAATATGTAAAAATTTAATAAAAAAGTGTTTTCATTGTAGAAAGTATGAAAAATGCAGATAAATTGAAAGTCCTTTTTGAATCCTGTTTCTTGGCTTCCACTCACCTACCAAAGTATCACAGAAAATTACTTGTTAGTTTGCTCTAACTGCACTGTCCAAAATGGTAGCTACTAGTGACATGTGGCTAGTAAATATAAATGTAAATTATATTTAAATAAAATTAATATTGTTAATCACAGTAGCCATATTTCAAATGCCCAATAGCCACATATTGCTATTGTGTTGGACAGAGCAGATATAGACCGTATCCGTCACTGAAGAAAGTTCTGTTGAACAGTTCTACTGTAGAATCAAGTCCAGGAAGAGATCATGTAGTAGGCAGAATAATGCCACCCCTAAAGATATCTATGTCCTAATCTCCAGAATCTGAAAATGTTACCTTACTTGGCAAAAGAGACTTTACAGATTGTGATCATAGTTAAGGATCTTGAGATGAGAAGATTATCCAGGATTATCTGGGTAGAACAATTGGGATAACAAGGGTTCTTAGAAGGAGTCAGGCAGATCAGAGTCTGAAAAAGATGTGCTTATCAAAACAGAAGGTAGAGTGATGTGCTTTAAAGGTGGAGGAAAGGGCCTTGGGCAGAACAGAAATGGCCTCTACAAGTTAGAAAAGGCAAGGAAACAGACCCTCCCCTAGAGCCTCCTGAAAGAAGAAAACACTCTGACACTGATTTTAGGACTTCTGGCCTGTAATACTGAAAGATGGAAAGTTTGTATTGTTTGAAGCATTAAATTTGTGGTAATTTGTTACAGTAATGCTAGGAAACTAATACATATGATAATAGATATTTCCATTCCTCTCTTTATGAATACTAACTGTCTCCAATTATTTCTATCATAAATAAAGCTACTGTAACATTTTTCTATATACAGAAGCAAATATTAGGTAGTGGAAAGTGCTGCTGACAAAAATAAACCACAGACAGTGTTAGTATATTTAGATCAGCAGGGATATGTGCAGTGTTATGTTGGTAAATGTTTAACAACTTCCTTTCCAGAAAAACAAAAACTAAAAAAAAAAAAAACACCCAAAACCCTGATTTGTGCATTTCCCAATTCCTACGATGTAAATACTTTTGGCTACCAACATCATGTCATTGAACAAAGTTCTGGGAGGATAAGTCAGCTTTTGCACACTGTTGGATTTGTGTCTGTGCATATGTGTATGGGTGTGTCTAGGTTTTTATGTGTTTACATGTGGGGGGGTTCTATTTTTTTTTTTTTATTTGAGCGCACACACGCATGTGAGAGAGAAAGCGCGAGAGTGTGCACACACAGGGGAGGGGGCAGAGGGAGAGAGAGACAATCTTAAGTAGGCTGTATGCTTAGCTTGGAACCCAATGTGAAGCCTGATCCCAAGACCCTGGGATCATGCCCTGAGCCAAAATCAAGAGTTGGATGCTCAACCGACTGAGACACCCAGGCACCCCTGGAGTTTCTATTTTAAATAGGAGGTGTCTCTGATACTTGTCAGAGCAGACTCTTGAAGGAAGTGATGGAGACACTTCTGCAGATAAATGAGGAAAAAGTATCCTTGGCAGAGGGAATAGTAAATGCAAATACTTGATGGAGGAGTGTTTGGTATATTTGATGGATTTCAGGTGTGCCTGAAGGCTATCAAGAATGCTAATACAGTTACAGAAGCTTGAGTTGCTTAATTGTGGTGAGTAAAGTCAGAGTTAGTTGTGTATTTGTACTTGAAAGGCAGGTAAGACCTCATAAGTCATTGTAGAAACTTTTATTTTGCTGGAAATGGAAGGGGTTTGAAAAGAGTAACATAATCTGAGTTAAATCTGGCTCCTCTGTTAAGGAAAACAGCAGCCTGAGACACAGTCAGGAGGGTGTTGCAATAATCCAAGTGATAGATCATGGTGACTTGGCCAAAAGTTATCAGATATTGCAAATAGAGCTGATGAAATTTGATGAAAGATTGAATGTGGGGTGAGAGAAAGAGAGGAGCTAAGGATGATTCCAAGATTTTGGCTTTAGTAATTGGAAAAATGAAAGTGTCATCAGCTGTGATAGGTAAGTTAGTGTGAGGATATTTGGAATATAGGGGCATATCAAGAGCTAATTTTGGGTATGTTAAATTAAGATGACTAAAATTCCAGTCTGGCGGAGAATTGGATATACATGTCTGGGAAAGAGAATTAGCTGGAGATGTAAATTTGGTATTTAAAGTAAAAATACTGGATAAGATCACATAGGGAGAGTGTAGATAGAGAAATTTAAGGACTGAGCCCTGTGCTTCAGTATTTTGAGACAAAGTACACAAGGAGAAACCAGAAATGGAGAATGAAGGGCCATGAGGTAGGAGGAAAACCAAAAGAGAATAGCATCAAATTAAAGAAAATGTTTCCTGGAAGAAAGAATCATAAAACCCAACAAATACTCCTTGTTTGTCAAATAAACTTAAGATTCAGAATTGACCATTGAATTTTAAAATGTTATTAATTATGTTGACCAAAACAAATTTGGTACAGAGATGGGTATAAAACTTCGACTTGCAGTGGCTTCAAGAGAGAATGGAGGAAAGGGAACTGGAGACATCAAATGTAGCCAATGCTTTCTAGTTTTTCTGTGAAAGGACAGTAGCTAAAAATAGGATCTAAAAAGGGATATTAAAAGGCTAGAGATATTACAGAATGTGTGTGTACAGATGGAAAAAAAAAATCAACAAAGAAGGAAAATTCATGAAGTAGAAGAAGGGAGAATTGCCAGAGAATGTCCTTAAGAAAGGGAGAGGACAGGGATCTAGGGCCCAAGTGGAGTGGTCATAGATGGTTCATCAGTGGGAGAAAGTGGAGATTGATGGATAGATATGGTGGTGGGATTATGTGGAAAGTCTCTATGGGATGGTTCTGTTTTGTGAGTGAAGCAATGTTATGAACTGAGGGTGAGGATGGGATAGGAGTGAAGGGAGGTTTGAGGAAAAGAATGGGTGAATGAAAAGACTTCGGAAAGAGCAAAAGACTCCCGGAAATACTTAAAACCCACTTGAATGGTCATGAATTTAAATTAAGACCCAACACAGACCTGTCTTGTGTGTTTTAATTAAGCCAATATCAATTCACAGATGCAAGCACAGAATAGATTGAGATTGTAATTTAAACAGGGATGGAGGTTTGTCAGGTGAGTATAAAGGGAAAAAGAATGGCTACAGAGCTAAGGCAAAGTGTAAGGGAATATTGTAATAATGCACAATGGACTGTAGGAGGGAGGATAAGGAGAAGAGTAGTGTTTGGGGTCTGGTAGGAATAGAAAGAAAGAGGACTACTATCCCAGTGTCGTCTAAGAATTGTTGGAGTTGGGATACTGGCAGGAATGAGTTGAAAAGATAGATGAGGTTGAAGAGTGAGACAACTGAATTGTGAATATGGAAAGGTATAGTATTTGGTGATGACATGGCCTAATGTATGACTGCAGGTGTGACTGGATGATAGGGTGAAAGATAGCATCATCGGCAGAGAGAAGGCCTTGGAAATGGGAGGCCAGATAGTGGAACGATCAACTGTGTGGATACGGAAATCACAATAATTACTACAGGTATAGTATTAGAGGTAATTACAATGAAAATCACAGTGTTCTCAGTGTGGTCCTCACACTAGCAGTACCAACATGGCCTGATTAGTTAGAAATGCAAATTCTCAAGTCCCATCCAGATCTATTGAATCAGAACCTCTGAGAGTGGTGCTTCACTGATGCACAATAGAGTTTAGGGACTAGTGTCCTGTAGCACAGAAGATAAAAAAGTTAATTGTTTGGGAGAAATAGCAAGGATTTCAATGAGGTAGCACTTAAACTACACCTGAATTTATTGCAAGGTTAAGTGCAGGGGCCTTAAAATGAAAAGGAGCAGCATTTGTAAAGAAAAGCTAGAATCATAAAAGACCTCAAGTAAGATCAAATGAAATTATGTAAATGTGTAAATTGTTAGGCATTAATATCAGAAAATCATGTCTTGTTAGGAAAGCATTGTTTCTTCAGGAATCCTGATAAAACATCACAAACATTTATTCATCTACTTCTCAGTCCGCTGGTATTAGGTTCAGTAAGTGTAATTGCCTTGGCATACAATCATTTTCCATAATTTCTCAACACTTCTGTGAAACACAGGAGAAATAGTTCTAAAGCGCTGATATTACACAAAAATCGAAGAACGGAAGCCTGGCCCTTTAATGACATCCCTGGGCCCCCACCGAGGAGGGTGTTTTCTACCCGGGCGCCTCCGGGGGCGGGGCTTGCGCCAAGCCTACGTCACTACCGAGCGCCGGGCGCACTCCTTTGGCGGCGGATTCAAACGTTCGGGCTGGGGTATCGGGCCTGAAGGAGTGTCCCAGTGGCTGGGTGCTTCCTGCTGTCCGTTCGGGTGTGAATTTCAGTGCGGTGCCAGGAGGACCTTGGTAGCGAAGGCGGCTAGTGCCTGAGGGAGAGAATGGCGCCCTCGACCACAGTCTCCCAGAGAAAGAAGATAAAACGGAAGGCTCCCCGGGGCTTTCTTAAGCGCGTCTTCAAGCGACAGAAGCCTCACCTTCGTCTAGAGACAAGTGGCGACTTACTGGTGAGATTCTGTCCCTTTTTTGGGTGGGAGTGGGGCAAGGAAAGGTAAAGGAAATAAACCCCAGGTTTTATTTTGCCACCCCAGCTCTTTCAGGCCTCCGTTTAAGGCGTTTCCAACAATGACTAGGGCAGGTTTGCTCCGGTTTGGCTGGTCAGTTCGTATGACGCTTAGTTGTCCCGGGGCCCGCTGAAATATAAATATCCGGACCTTTTTTACGGGAGGCTATTAGCCACATCATCTTAAGAAAACTAACGTTAATTTCTGCTTTTGGCTTTTACATATCACTTTTCCAGAGCACAGTCTGGTACTGCGCTTAAGTGTACTTGAGAAAGGTATGAAAGATACAGTTAAAAAAAAAAAAAATCTGGAATTCAGGCTGGGTTATATTTATCTCTTGTAAAGGGTATTACTGACATGGCTTTTAAATGTGTACCTCCTTCCTTGTCTTTCTCCCTTACCCCCATTTTTACTTAGTTAACCAAACATATTTCCCTGTTTCCTCTACTTTAGCTTACTTATTAAAGAACACTGATCTAAGTTTACTTGTAAGCAGTGTGCTTTCAACTGTGAATTTATTTTCCTAGACAAATAGAGCACCTGTTAGTTGAGTTTTCAAGGCAAACCAGTAAAACTTGTTTATCTTACTCATAATCCTGCAGCATAATGCTCACCATAACCAAAACCACTGTGTAATATTTCTATCTTGAAATAAATTGAGAGTTTTTATGTTGTATGCCTGGAGCATATTGCTTTCTAGCAGAATAAACACTCTTTCCCTAGGTTTAAACCAAAAGAGGCACTTCCTCCCTTTTGTCAGGAGCTTTTTGAGTAAAGGAGCCATTGTAAGTGGGCACCTAATTTCCAGGAAGTCAAGGTAAAGAATTGTGGGTAGCCAGGATATATGGCTTGGAGAATGTCTTCAGAATGCGTCATCTATCTGTTCTTAAGCTACCTTGGGTGTTTTCAACTCTTCTCTGTAGCCTTCCCGAATTCACTAACTGCCTTCCCATCTGTTGCCTGCAAGTGCAGTGTTTCTGTTTTTGCTAGAGTACTATAGAATTGTCTTCACTTTTCCATTATTTGGTTTCTGAAGCCAAAATAGCTTTTTTTTTCTTCTGGGAAAAGTAGCCCTTCTGATATCTCCTGCCCTTCTTTTTTATCCCTTTCAAGACCCTGTAAGAAAAGACAATACAGTTGACCCTTGAATGACCCCTTCCACCCCCCCACCCCCCAAAGTTGAAAATCCATGTATAACTTTGACTCTGCAAGAACTTAACTACTAATAGTCTCTTGTTGACCAGAACCTTACTGGTAACATAAAACAGTTGATTAACACATTTTTTGTATATGTATTACATACTGTATGCTTACAATAAAGTAAGATAGAGACAAGAAAATGTTAAGAAAGTCATAAGAGAAAATGCATTTACAGTACTGTATTAAAAAAAATCTGTGTTTTTCAAGAGTCATGTAAACAATTTTGAATGCCCCTCTCCCCCAATGGCAAAATAGCATAATGAGCTGGATTAAATAAAATGATCTGCAGAACATTTTTAGGAATTTATTCTTGAGTTTTCATTGGTGCTGGGTTTCTAATTGGAGGGGGAGGAAATGTACCTGCTCCAGAATATCTATGAGATTACACACTGGAGCAGATTCTTTGGCAGAAATTTCTCAAGTAGTCAGAGTCCTCCCATATCCCTCCCTGAGCTGCCTGCCTCAAAGTGATCCATGGACAGGTGGGCTCTATTGTGGATTGGGATCCAGGTGCTGTAGGAAACAAGGGAAATGTCAAGCAGTTGCAGTGGTAGAGGAAAGGAGGCTTCTGTTGGCATCTGTTCCTAGGTTGTATGCTGGTCTTTGGCTTGTGTTGGTTCTCCTTCACTGTCTTGTATGTGTCATCCATCACCTTGGTTTCTTTGCTTATGGTTTTCTGCTTGCTTTTGACACTTTGTAATCTTATCCAGCAAGTGTCCCCTGTCATCCATAAACTTTTCTACAATTATGGTGGTCAGTTTTGATCTGTTTTTTCTGAACTTTGATAGCAGTGATTACAGTTTGGCTATTGAGACTCTGGCACTGTTCTCTAAGTTTCATATGTCAGTTTTGACTCCCAGTGTGGTATGCATCTTCTTGAGAATAAGGAACCATACATATCCTTTTTGTCTCCCATTATCTTTAAAAGAAAACTAATCCACTTTTTTTAAAAGAATTTATTTTTAAATAATCTCTACATTCAACGTGGAGCTCAAATTTACAACCCCAAGATCTAGAGTTGCACACTCCACCAACCGAGCACAGCCAGGAGCCCCAAAACCAATCTACTTTGTATATAGGTTTGTCTTTTGTATATAGTATTGTTGTCTTTTGTAAGGTTGTCTTTTGTATATAGTATTTCTTCTACCTGAAGATGTTCTCACTCTACTTGGTAAACTCCCAGTTTCAAAATCTAGTTCAAATGCCAGCCACTCCCTGAGTCCTCCTTAATCTTAGGACCAACTTTATCTTTCTGTATCATCTATGGTCAAATGTTTGTCTTTAATTTCGTATAGGTTTGGTTCTCTCATTGGATGGGGACTTTGAATTGGGAACTTTTTGTATTCCTACTGTTTGGTATAATACTTTGAGTATTATGAGTATACAATTAGTGTTGGGAATGCATGGTAATTAATGTGGGTTATTATTTATAACATTTTACTCATAAAGTCTTTGTGTTATTTCATAGTTCTTCTGCACTGGCTTTTTGTTGTTTTAATTTATGACTTGATTGTATATCCCCATGTCCAGTACTGGTGAGTACATCTATTAATCTGAATAAATTGTTCAGCTTTCTCATGGATTAGTTGTTTTTCAGATTTCTCACTAGTAATGCTGTGCAAATATCTGGATGCTTATGGTTTGTGTAAAATTGAAAAGTGCTATGATGAAGGGAGGGGGAAATCAGGCTGGCCCAGTCTTTTGGCCAATTGACACTGTAAAGGAATGGATATTTCTTTGTAAGTTATCTTTCGCTTTATCTTTCAAGCAAACTGACTTTTTTTCCCAAGTAAATTTTTGATAGAATGGTCATTTTGAAGTTTGAGTGCCTTGTGGGATACCGTAAAATTTGTTTTTGTTATGACCATTTTAATTTAAACCTTAGTGCATTTGAGTGGCACCACTCAGTTAGCTGTTTTATGATAGAGGATTAGGTTGCTTTAAAAAAAATTCTGTGACATTAAAAAAAGTAATATTAATTTGTCTCAGTACCTGTGGCTCATGTTTATAAGGCAGGTCTTTCCACATAGGTTAATAGGGTGAACTAAATCTCAAAGCAGTTTGGGAATTTTTGTTTTTTGCCTTTTCATTTTTTCAAAAGTGAAGTATAGTTGATGCACAACATAGTGATTCAACAAGTGTGTTATGTTCTGCTCACCACAGGTGTAGCTACCATCTGTCACCATACAACGCTGTTACAATACATTGACTATATTTCTTGAGCTGTACCTTTTATTCCCATGACTTGTTCATTCCAGTGACTTATTCCAGTGACTTATTCATTCCAGTGATTTATTCATTCCATAACTGGAAGCCTGTATCTCCTATACTTCTTCACCCATTTTCCAATCCCCCCATTCCCCTTCTCTCTGACACCCATCAGTTCTCCAAAACAGAGTGTGGTTCATTGCAGATTGACTAAAAAATTTTTTTTGCCTAATTTGTGGAGAGATGGACGGATCTAATTGTTGACTACCTTGTGTGTGTGTGTGTGTGTGTGTGTGTGTGTGTGTGTGTGTGTGTGTGTATAAATGGCTAAAGATCACTGAGGATACAATGTTGGGGAAATTAGACATAATTCTTCCCCTTATATAGTACATTGAGGAAGACAGGTGAGAAATTGCCGCATAATGTATGTAGTGTGTACAGTTGTGAGAAGTTCAGGGTGCATAACCTTACATATTGGGGGTAGTTGGACTTTTCAGAGAAGTCTACAAACTAGTAGGATGCCGGTAGGCAAGGTTGTATTTGAATACCAAAAGAAGTTCAAAAGACTTACTATAGAACTGTGAGCTGAGAATGGTGAGAGATGAAACTGGAAAAGCCTAGTCAAATGGGGTTAGTATTAAGGAATTTATCCTGGGCATATCTGGAAGCTATTATATCTTTAGAAGTAGGAAATCTAGATTAACAGGAAATTGTGCCATATTATGGAATGTTTTTGCTGCAGAAGGAAATGGGCTATCATTAGAAGTTTAAAAAAGAACTGAATGACAGGGCATTACGTAAAGAATCAGAATTGGGTGCTTTACCCTAGAGTTCTTGTGAGAATTAAGACAGCACATCAAAAAAAAGTACCAAAGGACTATCTCTTTCCATAGGTTCTTTATCTCATTAAATTTAAATTCCCAATCTCCTCTATTTTTTCCAAATATCACTAACACATTCTTAAACATCTAAAACCACCTACTAAAGATTTCTGTGTAATATTTAAATTTAAAACACCACATTATCTAGTTATTTAATGTTTAGTGAACTGTGGAGGAGTGGTTGTGTGCAGTACACAAGATAGTAAATATTAGATGAGTATTGTTCTACTGCAAAGAGCATATAATATTATATAAATGACCAATATATTAAAGATATTATCTAGCTGTACCTAAATGATTAATATTTATTTGCTTATGTTATCTATTTTAATGTCTTAAAAAGAGCCTTAAAGATTAGTAGTAGTAGATATGATTTTGATATGTTGGATGACAAGTAACTTGACCTTTATATATATACTTTTCAGTAAACTTTTAATATTTCAATTATTAACCTTTTAAAAAAATGTTTACTTGTTTTTGAGAGAGAGAGGTAGAGAACAAGCAGGGGAGGGGCAGAGAGAGAGGGAGACAGAATCCCAAGCAGGTTCCATGCTGTCAGTGCAGAGCTGGATGTGGGGCTTGAACTCAAGAACCATGAGATCATGAACTAAGCTGAAATAAGAGTTGTACTCTTAACCAATTGAGCCACCCAGGTGCCTCTAACATGTTTTTGAATAGATATTTCAAATTAAATATCTGATTAAAATATCTTAAGCCTTTGGATTATAGCATGAGAGATGATTAGCTTTAAATATAATTGTTGATACCTTTTGATTTTAAATTTTTGGGAAATTCCATTATCAATTCAAATTTATTTGGAACTGGAAGGAAGAATATTTGCTACTTAATAGAGTCCTACATAAACTTTGTAATTATGCTTTACAATAAATGGTATCATCTCTGGCCTTTGGTCAGCCTTATATAGCCTTGTTTCATGTATTGCAATGACTAAGTCTCTTTTGTGTTGAATTTAAGTTGGACTTATATTAAATTGAATTTTGTGTTAGTGAATTAACTTATACTAGTAAATATTACAACATTAAATTTTGAAATCTTATTTTTAAAAACCATTATTTCAGAGTATCAGTGTTTGAGTTTAAAAGCCCTTTTGAATTTTCTCTTTCAAGGTGCACCTGAATTGTTTACTGTTTGTTCAGCGTTTAGCAGAAGAGTCCAGGATGAATGCTTTTGAGAATAAGTGTGGAGTCATTAAAAAGGAGCATGTACAGGCTGCAGCAAAGGTAAAATCTGACTTGCTTTACTTGAGCAAGAATTAACTTAAAAAATATCCTCTAGTGTATCCCTTCTGTCTGATTTGGATTCCTTATTCAGCTTTGTTGACTGAGTTGATGCTTGGCTTTTTTTTTTTTTTTTTGATTATGCTGGCATCCCGGTATAGTTAACAAGTTAACAACAGAGTTGGCATGAACCAGGCCCAGAATGCCAACCGGTTATGTCAGCTGCTCTTCTCCTAGTGGTGTGACACTTGCCTAGGTACATGGCAGCCTAGGCAAGCTGCCTACCGCAGAGGGATGTTTGGCTTTTTATGTTAATGGGTTTTAATTATGGAGTTAGATTTTCTTTTTCTATATGTTTATATTGTGGATTTCTGATGGAAAGATTCGTGGCCACTGCTTTATCATTACTTAGGGGAAGATAAATGTTTGGCTGCTAATCTGTATGATTTAATAGTAGGCCGTATATAGTTGACAAGGTTCTCGAAATTTATGAGAACTTCATGATCACTTAAAATTGTCCTAATTATTTGTTTTTCTAACTTTGGCATTCAAATGACTTATGAATCAAATCACTAATATAAACAGAGAGGATTGTGTCTTACTGGCATTTCTATACAATGTAAGAGTATGATGCCTAGGGTAGTTTTTTCCCAAATATATCCCAAGATCACTATTTTCATTTGATGTTAGTAGATGCCCCATCATAAAATGCTTTGGGGGTCAGATAAATTTAGATGACGTACTATATCTCTTTGAATAGTCACAATATTTTATATAAAGGTTGTTTCTGTAATACTACGCAAGAAATTGACAACCATGATTGACTGGGGGATGATGTGGGAGAAAGACTTATTTTTGACAGTCTACCTCTTGGTAGACTTGTTTAATGTTTTTTTATTTTGAAATTATTATAGACTCACAGATGCAAAAATAATAGAGTCCCCATGTACCTTTTATCCAGTTTCCCACAGTGTTATCATCTTTATGTAACTGTAGTTATGTAAAGTTATAAAAGCTTATGAGATGCAGCAGTAAAGAAACTTGTTGAACTCTATTTAACTTAGTATTTTAAAGATTTGAGTGTATAATATACTCAGCATTTTGTAAATTTGAGTATGTTGTACTTTCTTTTGTGGTACTAACGTGTAGAACCAGAGAAGTTACTGACCTGGGATATAGACCTACTTGGTGGCCTCTGTGGAAGCTTAGAAATGTACATGCCCTGATACTTTTTTATGGGCTTTCAATTATCTTATATTCCAATAAGTTTCTAGACTATTAAAGTGAATATAAGTCTTTTTCTACAGGTGAAGAGCAAAGCTTAAGGGCTTGAAGAGTGTATGTGCACATTTAAAATTTATAGTTTGCTTTTATTAATTATAGGTGTACTTACCTATAAGTAGGTAAATTCTTTAAAAAAAATTTTGGATATATTTTGGTCTAATGCTTCCTGTCTTTTACAGCTAGAGATCTAATTTTATTTTCTCATGGGCTATATGTTTTGAAAATTGTCTATCTAATGAGCTTTTTAGCATAAGATGACTAGTCTTGGTCTCTAAATTGATATGATTCCAGCCCAAATGTAAGAAATTTGGTGTTACAGTGGATTTGTATTGCTTTTTAGTTGTTAAATGCTTGATTTATAATAGGATTTTCGACTTTTGGAACATTCTTTAACTCCCTGGATTACTAAATTGCCTACAAACCTCAAGTTGGGAGCCATTAATCTGGGTACTTTTGGCTTACGTTTGAAGAAATTGACATTCAGAAGTGACTATAAAACCAAATTTTGAGAATTGCATGTTTCACATTTTTTGAGAGAAGTAGACTATTTTAGGGAAGTCTAGGACCATTATACGGCAAAAAATTCCCCAAGCACCTTCCAAATTGTATTTTACAAATTCAGAATCTTGCATATTATACACATAGGATGATTTAACATTTTGTTGAGGAATTCTGTTTTATTTGCCTTGTGTATAATATGAATCTTCATTTTTTCCCCCTCACAGGTAATTCTAAAGAAGAGCAGAGGTTAGAAGTCAAAGAACCATTTTTGAAAATTATATGATGTATTATTTTAGGTGGTAACAGATCCTGAAAGCACTTTTTACATATCAGCTAAATTGTATATTAAAATATTGGCTAGTTGTGGACTGTGTGTATTTGTATATTTTTTACTGATAATGGAATATCTCTAACACCTAGGGCTGTATAACTTTTTTTTTTTTTTTTTTTTTTTGAGGAATCATTTCATTCACTTTAAGTGGCCTCATTTTACTTCCACTTTATTGGTATTGCAAATGTTTTACATAACAAAAATAACATTTTACTATATAAAGTAGTTTGAAGAGATGTGATTTTAGAATTAAATTTATATGGATTTAGATTTTGTTACAATTAACTATGGAATCAATTTCATTTTTTAAAGACAATGTGCAGTGAATCTCAGTACATTTTAACACTGATTTTTAACTTTTTAATGCCTTCATATAAGCAATGCAATTTTTACTTTACACTATTAATGACATTTCTCAACTGAAAATATCAGTGAGGTGTTTTCAAAACCTGTCTCTCTTCCTGAGCCAAAAAAATAACAGAGCAAACTTATTTTCTTTAAGTAGATTTAATAGATAGGTGTTTTATTTCCTCTAAGGAAGCTGTTAGAAGTTCTTGTGTATCACCTGATAGTTATTTTTAACTTTTTATTTTGGAATAATTATAGATTGCAATATGAAGTTGCAAAGATAGTACAGAGAGGTCCCCATGTACTCTACATCGTTTTTGCCAATGGTTATATCTTAAATATTGAAGTATGACAATCAAAACCAGGAATTTGATATTAGCATAGTGTGGGTGTGATTCTGTACCATTTTATCATATGTAGATTTGTGTAACTGCTGCTGCAGTCAAGATACAGAACTGTTTCATTACCAGAAAGTTCTTCATGCTATCCTTTTTTTTTTTTCATTTAAAAGTTTTTTTTAATGTTTAATTTTTTGAGAGACAGACGCAGAGTGCAAGCAGGGGAGGGGCAGAGAGAGAGGGAGACACAGAATCCAAAGCAGGCATCAGGCTCTGAGCTGTCAGTGTAGAGCCTGATGCGGGGCTTGAACCCACAAAAGTGAGATCATGACCTGAGCCGCAGTCACAGATGCTCAACCGACTGAGCCACCCAGGCACCCCCATGATGTCCTTTTATACTTACGCCTAGCCTTCTATGGACACTCCTCCCCTCCAGTCCCTAAGCCCTGACAGTCACCAGTCTCTTCTCTGTTTCTATAATTTTGTCATTTTGATGGAATCATGCAGGCTATGACTTTTGGGTATTTATTTATTTTTTTCACTCAGCATAACTTCCTTGAGATCCATTCAAGTTGCTGCATATATCAGTTCATTTTTGTTACTTAGTCATATTCTATGGTATTTATGTACCACAGTTTGTGCAGCTATTCACCCATTGTAGGGCATTTTGATTACTTCCAGGTTTTGGCTATTACAAGTAAAGCTGCTATGAACCAATGTGTACAAGTTTTTATACAGATAGAAGTTTTCATTTCTTTGGGATAAATGCCCAGGAGTGTGATTGCTAGGTTGAATGGTACGTTTATTTTTTAAAAAAGAAATGGCCAAACTATTTTCCAGAATGGCTGTACCATTTTATATTCTCATCAGTTTATGAGAGGTCCAGTTTCTTCACATTCTCATAAATATTTGTATTGTTATTTTTTATTTTAAGTTGTTTTGATGGGAGTGTGTCTCGTGGTTTTTTCCATTTCCCTAATGGCTAATGATATTGCACATATTTTCATATGTTTATTTCTCATCCATTTTTTTTCTTTGGTAAAATGTTTCTTCATTTCTTTTGGCTACTTTCTACTTGGATTTTGTTTTCAACATTGAATTCTGAAAGAACTTTTTGTAGGTATAGGTCATTTGTCAGATATGTGGTTTGCAATATTTTCTGTTGCTTTTTACCCTCTTAACAGGGTCTTTTATAGATCAACAGCTTTTTTTTTTTTTTTTTTAATGTTTATCCATTTATTTTGAGAGTTTGAACCGGGGAGGGGCAGAGAGAGAAGGAGAGAGAGAATCCCAAGCAGGCTCTTTGTGGAATAAACCTAGCAGAGCCCAATGCTGGGCTTATTCTCACGGACCTGAGAATCATGACCTGAGCTGAAATCAAAAGTCAGATTCTTAACTGACTGAGCCACCCAGGTGCCCTAACAGTTTTTGATTTTGATGAATTCCAACTTAATTGGGTTCCCCTCACCCTCTCACCCCCTGCCTTTTCATGGTATTGGTGTAATGTTGAAGGAGTCTTTCCCAAGACCTTGGTCCTGAAGATTTTCTCCTATATTATTATTTTTTTTTTTTACAAGTTTTATAGTTTATGTTTTAATTTCTGATGTATTTTGAGTTAATTTTTGTATGAGGTGTGAGGTTTAGGTCAAGATTTAATTTTTTGTCTGTAGATATTATTTCAGCAGCATTATTTTGAAAATACTGTATTTCCTCCATTCTTTTGCAGTTTTGTCACAGATCTGTTGGCCATACTTGTGTGGGCTGGTCCTGAGTTCTCTATTCCATTAATTTGTCTCAGTCGTTCCACCAATAACACATAGTCTTTATTACTGTGGCCATATAATCAGTCTTGAAATCATCTGGAGTGATTGCTCTCACATGATTTTTGGTCAGAATTGTTTTGGCTCATGCTCACTTTGGCAGCACACATACTAAAATTGGAATGATACAGGGAAGATTAGCATGGCCACTGCACAGGGGTGACATGCAGATTCGTGAAGCTGTCTGTGTTTTTAAATGGCTATCTGAAATAAAGACTTGAATGCTTGTTGAAAACTGGTAAAAAAAAAAATTTTTTTTTGGCTCTTCTGTTCCTTTGCCTTTCCATATAAATTTTAGAATGATTTTGTTTGTATCTACAAAAAAAAAAAAAAAATCTTGCCAGAATTTTTATAGGAATTGGATTAAACCTGTGAATCAATTTGGGGAAGACTTGGCATCTTAACTATGTTAAATGTTCCAATCCATTGATATGGTATGGAAAGTCTCTATGTTTATTTACATCTTTGATTTCTTCATCATTGTCTTGTAGATTTCACTTTTTTATCATTTTCTTTGTGTTTAGAGAACTTCCTTTTGTCATTCTTTTAGGGTAGGTCTCTGGTGACAAATTTTCTTTGAATGTCTTTTTTTTCAATTTTTTAAAATATTTTATTTTGGGGGAGAGAGAGAGAGAGACAGAGAGAGAGAGAGAGAATGAGTGGAAAGGGGCAGAGAGAGAGGGAGACACAGAATCTGAAGCAGGCTCCCGGCTCCGGGCTCTGAGCTGCCAGCACAGAACCCAACACAGGGCTGGAACTCACAAACCAGGAGATCATGACTTGAGCCAAAGTCGGACTCTTAACTGACTGAGCCACCCAGGCACCCCCCTGTTTGAATGTCTTAGGATGTGATTTTCCCATCATTCTTGAAGCATATTTTCACTGGATAGAGAATTCTGGTTTGACTGTTCTTTTGTACTTGAAAAATACTTTATCATTTCCTTTTGGCTTATATACTCTTTGATGAAAAAAATCTGTAATTAATGCTTTGTATCTTTGGCTACTTTTAAGAGTTTTCTTGTCATATTTTAGAAGTTTGATACCATGTGCTTTGGCATGGATGCCTTTGCATATATCCTATCTGGAGGTTACTCTGGGAATGTTTTTCTGCCAAATTTGGGAAATTTTCAGCCATTATTTTTTTTGAATACTTTTTAGCCCCATCTTTCTTATTTTGTGGGTGTCTAATGACACAAATGTAAGATTTTTTTTAAGTTCCATAAATTCCTGAGGCCTTTTCTTGGGAAGGGGGGAATGTCTGTTTCTCTGTTCAGATTGGGTAATTTCTATGTTCTGTCTTCAAATTCATTGCTTATTTCTTCTGTTTCCCCATTCTACTATTGACTCATTGAGGGTTTTTTTGGTTATTAAACTATAGTTCTCAAAGTTTCACTTGTTTCTTCTTTATATCTTATATATCTTTACTGAGACTTCATATTTTTTTTTCATTTAAGTATGTTTGTAATTATTCAAGAATTTTTATGATGGCTGCTTTGAAATTCTTGTTTGATAATTCTAACATCTGTGCCATCTTGGTGTTGACATTTGTTTTCTATCATTCAGTTTGTGATCTGTTGATTCTTGGTATTCTGTGTGTTTTTTTAATTGAAACTTGGACATTTGGGGTATTATGTTACAAGACTGGATCTTATTTAAAACAGGACTTTTTTGGCACCCTTCTGGTGGATAAAACCTGATACTGCCTTGTTACTGCTGGTGGAAGTAAAAGTCCAGGTTCTTCACTTAGCCACTGTTGATAGCCCATAATGGTGAAGGAAGGAGCTGTCTGTTATTGCTGGTAGAGGTGGGAGTTTAGGCTCCCCACTAGGTCTTTGCTGATACCATCCTGATTGGGAGGGGGAGAGGTATTTTATTATTGCTATTCACTTGTATTCCACTGGTGGGATGGTAGCCATGTTACCCTTGAGCAGTGATGAAAAGTTCCAACTTTACTAGCCTCTGATACCACCCAATGGGGAAGGGATAGAGTTTTTTTTTTCCTACAGCATGAGAATGAAATACCAGACTTCTGGTCTTCGCTGACTGTGAGGGTGTGCTTCCATGATGAGTGGTAAGGGTCCTGCCTCTCCAGTAGGTTTCTGATACCTCACCAACAAGGAGAGGATGGGGTTCCTTGTTAGTGCTAGTTGTGGATGAAATTTTGGGCTCAAGATGAACTGAAATTGCTAGCTTCTCACTTGGTCTTCTCTGACATCACCCTGGTAGCAGGGTTTGGAATGCTACGTTATATTCTGGCAAGAGTAGAAGTCTAGGCTGTCTACTTGACTGTTGCTGAAGGGAGTGAGAAGTGGAGGCTACAGTTTTTATCTGTTGTATTTGGCTGGAATAGATTGGTTATTGTCTTCAATTTTTGTCTTGCTTGGATACCCCTTTTCTTGTCTTTTGGTTAGAGAGAGTAGCTTTTTAGAGGGCTTTTCAGTTTTCCCTCTTTTGTTTGTGCTTATTGGTGTTTTCTGAGTTGCCAGCTTCTCTAATATCCAGTCTAGGGTAGAAATGGGAAAAAGAAAACCCAGTGTACTCATCACTGTATTATTATTATTATTATTATTATTATTATTATTATTATTTTGTCCCAAGTTTCTAGCTAGTCTGGTGTTTTCTTTATATTTTTCAGAGTCTCCTTATATATGGATGAGGTGTGTACAGCCATCCTAGTGGCCTAATCCTCTGTGTAATTTATTTAATTTCTTTAGAGAAAAATCCCTTCCACACTTCCCCCCCCCCCCCACCCCCGGGATAAACTTCGGGGAATGGACTGTCCCACATACAGACCACCAGTTAAATCATTTTGTTATTGCCCTTAAGTCTCTTCCTCCATTGTACATGGCTGTCTGCACTCAGGAGAGGCCCAAGTTCTGCCTCAGCAGGTCAGCTGCTTCTGCTGCAGCGTTTTTTATTGTTACCTGTAACTTCTTAGGCTCTGCCTCAGCACTCTTTGCATCTAGAAGTTTCCTGAACTTTTGAATGTCTGTATCTTATCTCTTCAATTTTGGTTTATACCTTTTTATATTTTCTTATTTTAATGGAGTCTAAGGAGGGAAAGATTGTGTGTGTGTGTGTGTGTGTGTGTGTGTGTGTGGTCGGTCTTGAACAGAAAGCCTTGTGAATTCTTAGTTCAACATAAATAAAATTTAATAAGTTAATACTTCTAAAGCATTAATGTGCCAAGGTTTCAACATATTATTTGCAATATAAATACACATTTTTAACATAAAACTATGCTAAATATGAGGATAAATTATAGATCAATATTAAGATTTTTCATAAGAATGTATAGAATTGAAAAAACATGCAACTAGAATAATTCATGCTGAAGAGTTCTGTAAATGTATGTAATATCAAAATCTCATTTGCCACTTGTCTTTAAGAGCTAGATTAGGGAATATTGGATCCAGGACAACTAGAACTAATGTATTTGGAGTTAATATTTAAGATTTTTTAAAAATTAGGTTTTCCCTTGTGCTTGCTTTGGCAGCACCTGTATTAAAATTGGAATAATACAGAGAAGATTAGCATGGCCCTACTCAAGGGTGACATGCAAATTCATGAAGCATTCATATTTAAAAAAAATGAGATTTTCTCATCTTTTCTGTTTCTTATATGATGACAGATGAGCATAATATTGCAGGTGGGCCCACTACCACTTCCTGAGAAGACTTTCAAATAGTCTGAACTTATTCTTACAGTGTCTATATTAGGTTTCTATATACAAATTTTCTACCTCACCCCAACTTTTAAGTCATGAAAACTTCTAGGAGAGTGGGCTAAGATTAAACTTCTCCAATTCAAGGGCAAAATAGGATTCTAATCGAGTATTTGGAGAGGCGTGGAGGTTTTTGCTCCATCGTTACAGACCATGATATTGCTAACCTGCAGGAAAATACAAGACCGAAAGAGGTATGTGCTTGCGTGCTGTGCACACAACCTGGGGAGTAGGATGGGATGAAGGGAATTGGTAGAGGTAAGAGTGAGTAGAGGCGCGTGATAGTGTCCATGTGGGTTTGGCACCTCTTCTGGGAGGTTTTTTGTTACAGGTAGAAATTTTACTATCTTGGTAACAATTATAACTCCCAACATTTCATGAGAGTTAGAGACTGAAGTAAGCCAGAAGCAAGACATAATGAAGATAGAAGAATAGGAGAAATTCATTGGTTTGTCTTCTGTGTCTTATATTTATATGCCACCCATCCCTCACACCTGAATAAGAAAAGATGAAGATAATCTAGAATATAAGAACTCCCTGAAAAACTTTCTTTAATATTTTCTTTAGTGTCTTAGTAATCTTTGTTTTTGTCTGTGAAAAAAATTTCAGCTTTATTTTATTTTTTTCAACGTTTTTTTTTTCTTTTATTTTTTTTTTATTTTTTATTTTTGGGACAGAGAGAGACAGAGCATGAACGGGGGAGGGGCAGAGAGAGAGGGAGACACAGAATCGGAAACAGGCTCCAGGCTCCAAGCCATCAGCCCAGAGCCTGACGCAGGGCTCGAACTCACGGACCGCGAGATCGTGACCTGGCTGAAGTCGGACGCTTAACCGACTGCGCCACGTAGGTGCCCCAAAAATTTCAACTTTAAATTTGAAAGATACTTTCATTAGATATAGAATTCTAGATTAGCTGTTATAGCACTTTAAAAATTATTTGATATTTTCAGGCTTCCATCATTTTGTTTTGTTTTGAGAAATTCAGAAGACTTAATATGTTTTTCTTTCTTTCTGTTAGCAAACGGTTTCCTTTCTGGTTTTCAGCAATGTTACTGTGATTACTTTCCCTAGGTTTGTTTTCTTTGTTCATTTGCTTTCCTTTTTATTTTGCTTGATGTTTCTGAAAATACGTGGTGTCTTTCATCAGTTTTGGAAGATTCTTAGTCATTATCTTTTCTGATATTGGTTCTGTCCATTTTCTTTTTCCTCTTCTGGGATTCCAATTATGTCTTATTAGACTTCTGACTATGCCACTTGTCTCTCTTAGACTCCTGTGTTTTTTACATTAATTTTTTTTTCTCTGTCCTTTAGTTTGGATATTTCTGTTCACTTGTCCCAGGTTTACTAATTTTGTCTTCTCTATTTCATCTGTTCACACACACATCAGATGAGGTCTACATTATAGACCTTTTTTCTCTCTTAAATGCATTTGGTTCATCTATTGAAACTTTTAATATTTTTTATCCATTCTTTCCTCTGTTGTCTTGGACATATTAATTATATATATACTATATAGTATATATATAGAAGTTTATTTAACTCAGAGAGAGAGGCAGTGGGGGAGGAGCAGAGAGGACAGGATCCCAAGCAGACTCCTCACTGACAGCAGTGAGCCTGATGAGGGACTTGAACTCACAAACTGTGAGATCATGACTTAAGCCAGAGTCAGATGCTTCATTGACTGAGCTGAGCCATCCAGGCTTCCCGACATATTAATTGTATTTTAAGGTAATTGTCAATGAATTCCAATATTTGGGTTATCTGAATTTTTTTCCTCTTGTTCTCTGTTTTTTCTCTTGGGTTTTGTTCACGTAGTTTTGTCTTTTGGCATGCCTAATACATTTGGCCCAAGTGCTGGATATTTAGTTTGAAAAAATAAGTTATTCTCCACAGAAGGGTCATTCTCTCCTGCACCATGCAGACAGAGTGATGGCTGATCACCTTAATCTAATCAGTGACTATGCTAATCCATGGCTGTGTTGTTGTTCAGAAGAGATTCGGTCACCGCTTGTTTGCCCGTGGCCTTCTAGGTATTTTTATTGGGAACTTGATATGTTTTTTAGTAGCTCCTCTTCTTGCATGTACTGAATGCTAAGACTTTGACATGTCAGAATGCCAGAAACTCTGCTTTACTTTTCAGAGTCTTTTCCACATAGGCACCAGAATTCTATAAATGCTCTGAAGGAAAAACTGACCTTCTGATTAAAGGTTCTAGGTCTCCATCAAAAGCTCTGCTATTGCAGCCTGGAGTCTTAGCCTGCTTTCTTTGTTAGAGTTGGCAGATGGCTATAGGGTAAAATTGGCTGCAAATACTAGCTCACTTTTCTTAATGTTCTCCCTTCTGCAGTCTTAGTCCTTCTATTTCTTCTGAGCAGATCTTATTTGTCTTCATATAAATGGCTTTTGTATTTTATCTAGTGGTTTTTTGTTCTCAGAAGGAGCACTGGTTGGCCATAAACTTGAGTGTGACCACCTGTCCCAGTTTGCCAAGCTGTTCCAGTTCAGCACTGTAGATCGCCAATCCCAGGAAACTCTTCATCCACAGGCACACTGACACAGTTGGTCATCGTAATTATAAGCCATCCAGAAATGGAAGTTAGTAAATTTAATATGAAACTAATATGTAGGAAGGCATATTTAACAAAACTCATGTGAGAAAGACTACTTTTCATACTGAGGTTGTATGTTAAATTACTTAGCTCATAATTGTTAAGCCAATATTTTCATGAGTAAGAGTGCTTAAGGAAATGCAAATATCTATTGTTTAGAAATTTTACCTGTTAGAAATTTTAAAAGACTGTCTAATCATTATTTTGTTAATTGTTCTAAGAAAGTTGGCAAAATTATCGGTTTGTCTTTGAAATCGTTTTAAGTGTTTGTACAAATTCTGACTTTCATTTATCTCTTTTTAAAATGCATTTTTTGGCTCTAAGATGTTTTTGATCAGATACTTTTGTGTCTAAGTAAAAATTCATGCTGGCTGGTCTATCCTGTGTGAAGGCAATGAACTCTGTGCTCTGTGGCTTCATAGCTAATATGCACCATAGAAAAGTGAGGCAGAGGAACACGGCTCTTGGATGACAAAGCTTTATTCATTAAGCTCAAGAATTCTTTCATTTGTAGATACTGTATCTTGTTTATATTTTATCATATTTAAAGTTTGAAACAAAAAAAATAAAATTTGTCCAGTAAAAAATGCTACAAGAGCAGAGTTTTTATTAATGGAGATATAATTTTTAAAAGGCTAGATTCAATATTTTGTATGTGATTTGGGAAATACTTGCCTTGTGATAGTGTCATGCTGTCTTAAATTGTATTTCAGTTTATATTTTTAATTGTCATTTTATATTCATTTCTGATTTTGCCAAGTAGAATATAAGGTCTTCTAGGGCAAGAGCTTCTCATTATTTGATTCCTCAAAGCCGATGTACAGATTTTTATTTAATTTCCAAGAGGACTGGATTTTCAATGGGCAGTTACTTATGGCCAGATAATGCATCTTTATATATATCATGACTGTACCGAACTCCAAAAATAATCCAAAAGAAAGAACATTGCCACATGTTTTAAGAAATCTAGATGATCATCTGGATTCTGCCATTAACTACACTTAAGCAAAGTAGTTTCAGTTTCTCTCTCTGTAAAATTAAGGGATTTGAAGACCATAGTTTCTGACATTCCTTCTAACTCTTCAAAAATAAAAATAAAAAAATAGACTGGTTTCTGAGAGAGCTAATATGGAGAATGTTCTATTTGGACGTATCAGAGCCTTAACCCATGTTGTCTGAAGTCCGTGAACTGCTGTGATTATAGCATTTCTGAGCTCCCTAATATCTTTTATTTTGTTTCCATAAAAGACCATAAAAGTTATTGATAACTTTTCTTAGATCTGTTGCATTTAGTTGTTTTTTCTTATGTTCTCTTCATTTCTATTTTTTCCCCTGATTTTCTTTAGTATTGTGCTGAAAACAAGCTTTTCAGAGTTAAGATTCACACTCTTCTTCATTTATCTAAAGCTACATATAATGAGAGGAAAACTGTTAGAAGATAGATGTTGTTTCAAAGGTATATCTTGGTGAAATTGGGATAGTTTTGGCCTGCATACTTAAATTTTATTTTAAAAATCCTTCTAGTTAACATAGAAATGTATTTTAGGGGCGCCTGGGAGGCTCAGTCGGTTGAGGACAGACTTTGGCTCAGGTCATGATCTCCCGGTTTGTGAGTTCGAGCCCCGCGTCGGGCTCTGTGCTGACAGCTCAGAGCCTGGAGCCTGGTTCGAGTTCTATGTCTCCCTCTCTCTCTGCCCCTCCCCAGCTAATGCTCTGTCTCTTTCTGTCTCAGAAACAAATAAACTTAAAAAAAATTTTTTTTAAAAGAAATGTATTTTAAAAGAAAAATGGCTTATGTCTGTTAAGTCTCAACTTGAGGATTCTTTGTGGACGCATAGGCACTGAGATCTCTTTCTTTAATGAACAGCAGCACTGCCTGAAGACAGTATACGGCCAAATGGAGAGTATCTGGTATTTGATTGTTGAGTTCATATCAACTAGACCAGCCGGGGAAGTGATTATGTTCACGGTGGAGGGATTTCGTCAGCTGACCACCATTATATAATGGGGTGGAATAACCAGAGACCATAAACTAACTGGTGGTTTAGGTACTATATTTGGCTTGCACAGAAGTTTTGTTTGACACACATAGTTTTTTTTTTTTTTTTAATTGAATTAATAATATTTAAAAATTAAATTTCACATGCAAATTAAACTTCTGGCTTTTTTTTTCTTTGAAAAATTGTGCAGTATGACAATAATACATCCACAGTCAGTAGGACCTAAATAGTAGCTTCTCTTAGATGACAACATTCTTTTGTTTGTTCACCCCAGTTAATCAGGCCTTCTTTACTTATTTATGTTAACTACTGCACCTCTGTAAACATTTGAGTTTACAACCCATTTGAAAACTTAAAAATTGGTATTTTTCTTGACCTCCCTGGCCAATTTTAGTGGCATGACCTAGCTGTGACTCAGTTGTGTTCTCTTTCTCAGCATGATATTTTCCAACATATCGTCAAGTTTCTGGTAGCAATTAGCTTGTACCATTGGTTCCAAAGCTTGTTCTAAGTCCAATAGTAGCAGCCAGATCCTTAAAGAATCTGGCCTCTGGCAACAGATTAGGGCAAAGTGTTTGAACTCATCCAAGTATATCTCTCATCAACCTTGTCTCACCCATCCAAAAGTAACTCAAGTTTAAGATTTCTTGTATCTATGCAAATTGGATTAAAATTCATGTCTAATTTGCAATTTCTCAAGGGAGTTTCTTGATACACAGATAATAAGCAGATAATACACAGATAATAGTGTTGATTTGCTTTTCTATATTCATCACTAAAAAGAACGTTCTCAAATTGTACTTATTTTAATAATGTCTCTTTCCTTTATGATGCCGTACCAGGAACTGTAATAGTACACAGTTATTTGTCTTGCATTCAATCCATTGCATACTGACCCCCAAGTATTTGACAGGCATGGTGAGAATTCATTCTATATGTAGTTCTGTGGTGCTTCCTAGAGTCACCTGGTACTAAATCTGAGATCTAGAATTCTAGATGGTAGCCGTGCAAAATGTACTATTGTGGTGACTGCATCAATTGGGCACTCAGTTACACATTTGATGAATGGATGAGTAATGGAAGTCACTTAAAATTGACCACTTATCCTAGTCTTTGCTGTGTCACATTCAAAGGAATAGATACCTGTTTGCAAAGGTTTTGAAGAATAATGCAGATGGTAACTCTAGTCTTTCTTGAAGGCACAGTGCAGGGTTTTCTATAGCATTTCACTCAGAAAGCTTCTAAAGTTTTTCTTCAGATAGATTTTCTTTTTCTTATTTATGAAATTGGCTAAAATTTCTTCTGCTTTCACTTTCCAGAGTAGTGTCACCACCATTTTTTTTTTCTTTCAGTGTTTAATAGCTCTTCTTTTCCTGGGTGGAGCTTTTAGGCATCCTAATTCTTATGACCACATTGACCCCTCTATGTTTGGAGCTGTTCTTACCTTCCATTGATTCTAAATTTAATTTTTCTATCAAGGTTGCTTTTCTCTTCAAAATCTGCTCTTGTGAATGGATGAATAAAATTGTTTATTTTTTTAAATATTTATTTATTTTTTGAGAAAGGGAGAGCAAGCAGGCAAGGAGCAGAAAGAGAGGGAGACAGAATCCCAAGCAGGCTCCACGTTAAAATTATTCACTTTTTTATATGTCAAAGAAAACTTGAGTGAAGGAAATTTGTTTCTTGTTCCCCTCCATATATTTTTCACCCACCCAACCAGGTTGGAGAAGCATGAAGGAGGAGAAGTATTGAAATAGTATGGGATATATAAATTTAATATCTAGACAAATCATGACTGAATAAAAACAGGTCAGAAGACAACCCATCTGCATTATGGTGAAGGTATTTAGTCCTTACTAAAAGCCTGTAAAATAGATGTTATTTAAAATTATTCTCGTAAGTCACAAATCAGAAAACATTCAGAGAGAAGTGACTTGATGCTTATAATCATGCTCAAAATTGCCTGTGGTAGGCAATTTTCATGTAAACAAAAAGACTGAAGGAAAAGGTCTCAGTGAGTCTAAGACCTGGTTGTGAAGTGACTGGAATTTTTATATTTCTTAATTTTCAAGTAGAACCACAGACTATTGGGGATGGTAGCATTATAATGAACTCCAATCGACTAGCCTAATTGTACTTTAAATACTATAAACTTAGGGGCTAGAGATGATTAAAATGGAATAGTGACCTAATTGTACATTTTCAGAAATTTATATGAGTTGGGGTTAAACCACACTAGGATACCACAGTGTGAAGAAAAATAATGTTAACCTGTGTTTAAAAATAAGTGTTTATGATGAACAGATATTCTAAAGCTACCATTTAGGGATTTTAATAACTAGTAAAGCAGGAAAAAAATCCCTGTTTTCTCCTTCACTCTGATCCACAAAACATTAAATGAAAATGAGTATTTTTATGTTTTGTGGCCATATGAGTTTTTCCCCCTCATATTTTGTGAGTGATGAAATTCCTTAATTGTGAAGTCCAGATTTCTGATTAAGCAGTTTGTCCTTAGTGGGCTTTTAAATCAAATTTTATCTCCAGGCCTTGAGAGTTAAGGCTGCCAAGACTTAAATAAGGAAAACATTCATTTTGATTCCTAATAACATTAAATTTTAAGACTTTGCAGTTGTAAAACAAATACTAAAAATTCAAATTTGAAAATAAAGTTGGGATTGAATGTGCTATTTTAATCTTTACTATGCAGGGAAAAACAATGCAGTCTAATTAATATATAGTATAGTTACATTTGGTTTGTATTATAAGATGAAATCAAAGACCTGAAAATAATTTTTTCTCTTATAAAGATTTATTCTATAGTTGTTTTCAAAAGTTCACTCTTTATATTATGAAGCCCGTGATATAAAAAGAATACATATCTTTCAGTAATTTCTTTGCATGAACAGTTTGGCTAATGAAATGATGGCAATTTTCAAGACTATACAAGATTTTTAATTATTTTAGAAAACTTACTGAAGTTTTAGTTATGTTAAACTGTTAAAGTATCTATTTTCAAAGTTGTCATATAGTATTTAAGTATATTACACCTATAAATATCATGTACTTATAAGTACAATATACTTAGCTACAAATCCCAGTATAGAGCACTTGGGGGATCAAAGGGGTAGGTTGGTGAGACAATCAGATCAGTAAATTGATTAAATGCTCCTAGCCCTGTAATTTTGTGCAGAGTACCCTCTGCTATGAAAATTAGATGTTCTTAGATTTTTGTAACTAGACTGCTTAGGTTTTCCAGAAGGAAAGAACATAGGTAATTGTAATAAACTCTTAACTTATTTTCAGTGATATATGTACATTTTTGGTCAGTTTAGATTTTAAGTGCATTAAATTAAGTATTATGCCTATGTAGGTTATTTTTGAAATCGAATAACTTTGTCATCTTATGAATAGTTTCTGAATTTGTAAATGTATACCATATACTCAAATAATCATGTTGGGCATGTTCATTTATTTTAGTACTTGCTGTGTGCTAAGCACTCAAGTATAATGAAAGAGAAACAATATCCCTGCATTCAAGAATACCCTATAACTATCTATATGAGGGTTTTTACTATAGAGTTTGCTTAAATATTTGCTTTTTTTTTTTTGTAAACCAAGGTCATAGTAATCACAGAGGTAATGTAAAGGATTTGAATCAGAAAAACTTCCTGAGAGTTTTTTGTTTTTGTTTTAATTTTTGTTTTTTTGGTAGGGGACACCAAATTCAGACTTGGTGGAAAAGGATAATGGAAGGTTGAAAGTTGGCAGAAAACACGTAGAGAATGGTATGGACAAGGAGGAAGAAATAAACCATAACAGGAGCTCACGATTAGAGTGCAGGGGCATGTATGCTGAGATTGAAGAGATTGTTTGAAAGACTTCCAAATCGTGGGAGAAGTGAACCATCAGGAATTTAGAGTCAGTGCAGGGGACAGGAGGTAGTGAGGTTCTTTGTGTAGGGTTATAAGTAAAGAAAAGAAATGTTGTGGGTTTTTTTTTTTTTAAGATTATTTTAGTAACCATGAGTGGGTTAAGAGAAAATAGATACAGTGAAACTACTTTAAGCTGTTGCAGTGTTCAAATATGAAGTAATTATATACAACTTTCACAGTTTTGAAATAAATAGGAGATACTAGATCCGAGAGAACTAACGAAAGGAAAATAAATTATATAAAATCTCTAGTGTCTAAGTCATTTCAACTTTTAGTTTTAATTAGGAGTAGATACTGATGATTTAAACCATGATCTAGAGAACTTTGGGGGAAGTTAAGATACAGGTTATGGAAATCCCAAATACAACAGCCTAGGCAAAAAGGGGAAGTGGCAGTTTAGGATTCCTGCAGTGGCTTAAATGTTTCATCAGGGTCTTGGATGGTATCTTTTAATCTTTGGGGTGAAGGCCTTCCTTTATGTATATCTTCATAGTTTCAAAATAGCTGCTGCATCTCCATATATCACCTTTGTGTTCCATACTAGAGGAACAAAGAAGAAACAGAAAGGGTGGAACTTTTATCAGCAGAGAAGCTTTTCATCCTATTTACTTGAAACTTGTCCTACAACACCACACATAGTTAACTTTGTTTTCCTTTGGGTGAGAATGTGTAAGATCTACTTTCAGCAACTTTCAAGTATATAATACTGTATTATTAACCATAGTCATTAATAACTATATTATTAACCATAGTCATAAGCTGTACATTAGATCTTTAGAACTTATTCTTTTTTTTTTTTTTTTTTTTTTTTTTTTTTTTAAGAAAGAATGTGCATGAGCAGGGGAGAGGGCCAGAGAGAGAAAGACATACAGAATCTTCAGCAGGCTCCACTCTCAGCATGTAGCCTGATGCGGGGCTCGATCCCACAACACTGGGATCATGACCTGAGCCAAAATCAAGAGTTGGATGCTCAACCGACTGAGCAACCAAGCTACTCCAGAACTTATTCTTATAACTGAAAATTTGTATTCTTGATCTGCATCACCCTATTTCCCCCTCCTCTCAGCATTCCCCAGTAGCCACCATTATATTTCTGTTTCTATTAATTGGGTTGGCTTTTTTTCCTTTTCCTTTTTTTTTTTTTTTTTAAGATTCCACACGTAACTGACACCATACAGTATTTGTGGTGTACACATATACATTTTCTTTATCCATTCATCCATTGAAGGACATTTAGGTTGATTCTGTACTTTGGCCATTGTGAATAATGTTGCA
The DNA here is from genome assembly GCF_018350195.1 of Panthera tigris. Taxonomy (NCBI): domain Eukaryota; kingdom Metazoa; phylum Chordata; class Mammalia; order Carnivora; family Felidae; genus Panthera; species Panthera tigris. The sequence goes on from NC_056664.1 coordinate 113,076,947, forward strand.
ATGAGCATGTGTGTGCAGATATCTGTTTGAGATACTGATTTCAGTTCCTTTCAGATATATACTTAGGAGTGGGAATGCTGGATCCTTATATGGTAGTTCAATTTTCATTTTTTGGAGGGTCCTTAATGGTTGAATCAATTTATGTTTCTACCAACAGTATATAAAGGTTCTCTTTTATCCACATCTTCCCCAACATTTGTTATTTCTTGTCTTGTTGATAATAGCAATCCTAACAGATTTCAGGTGCTATCTCATTGTGCCTTTGTTTCATGTTTTCCTGATGTCTAATGATGTTAAGCATCTTTTCATATACCTTTTGGTAACTTTTTTTTTTTTAATTTAAATCCAAGTTAGTTAACATTGTGTAGTAATGGTTTCAGGAGTAGAATTTAGTGATTTATCACTTACATATAATACCCAGTGCTAATCTCAACAAGTCCCCTCCTTAATGCCCATCACCCATTTAGTCCATCCCCCACTCATCTCCCCTCCAGTAATACTGTTTGTTCTCTGTATTTGAGTCTCTTATGGTTTGACTCCTCTGTTTTTGTCTTATTTTCCCTTCCCTTCCCCTATACTCATCTGTTTTGTTTCTTAAATTCTACATATGAGTCAAATCATGATACTTGTCTTTCTCTAACTTATTTCACTTAGCATAATACACCCCAGTTCCATCCACGTTGTTGCAAATGGCAAGATTTCATTCTTTTTGATCACTGAGTAATATTCCATTGTGTATGTATATATATATATATATATATATATATATATATATATATATATATATGCTACATTTTCTTTATCCATTTATCAGTCGATGGACATTTGGACTCTTTCTACTGGTCATTTGTATGTCTTTGGAAAAATGTCTGTGTAAGTCCTTTGCCCATTTTTTAAATGTTTTATTTGTTTTTTGTTTTTTGTTTTTTGTTTTTTTTGCTATTGAGTTGTATGAGCTTAATATATTTTGGATATATCAGATATATGATTTGCAAATATTTTCTCCCATCCTATAGGTTGCTTTTTATTGAAGGTTTTATTGCCATGCAGAAGCTCTTTAGTTTGGTGGAGTTATACTTGTTTATTTTAGCTTTTTGTTGTCTGTACTTTTGGTGTTTTATCTAAGAAATCATTGCCAAGACCACCAATGCCAAGGTTCTTTTCCCCTATGTTTTCTTCTAGGAGTTTTATGGTTTCAGGTCTTACATTTATGTTTTTAAGCCATTTCAAGTTAATTTTTGTATGATGTAAGATAGAGATCCAGTTTCATTCTTTTACATGTGGATATCCAATTTTCCCAGCACCATTTATTGAAGAGGGAGCTTTTATTCCTCTTATGTGTTCTTGGTGCTCTTGTCAAACTTAGTTGGCCATACATCTGGGCTCTCTCTTCTGTTTTACTGGTCTGTGTGCCTCTTTTTATGCCAGTACCATACTGTTTTGATTAATATAGCTTGAAATCGGGAAGTGTGATGCCTCCAGCTTTGTTCTTCATTCTCAGGATTGCTTTGGCTCTTTGGCATTTCTTGTGGTTCCATACAAATTTTAGGATAGTTTATTGTATTTCTGTGGAAAGTGCCATTGAGATTTTGATAGGTATCATGTTGAATCTATAGATCACATTGGATAGTATGGACATTTTGACAATATTCTTCCAATCCAAGAACATGGGATATGTTTTTATTTGTGCCTTCAGTGTATTTCATCAATGTTTTATTGTTTTCAGTATTCAGGTCTTTCACTTCCATGGCTAATTTTATTCCTAAGTATTTTATTGTTTTTGGCACTTTGTCTCTCTGAGCACCGTCAAGGAAGGAGAAGCATATATTAGGTAGGTGTCTGGCAGAAGAGGTGTTTTGTATAACCCATTGATTCTACAAAAAAAAAAAAAATTTATTAAACCATAAAGTTAAAAACCTTAACATGTTGGGCTGGAGCTCTTTCGGTTGTCTGAATACTGACTCAGGACATTTGTTACTGTTTTTTATCCTATTGGCTTTCTCAGACTGTGTGGCCAGAGGAAACCTAGATTATGTCCAGGAGGAAGTGTAGAAAATTCATGTTCTCTGAGGACCAGCTTATAAATATGAAGACTATTACATAAATATGTGGTTTCAAATGTCTTTAAATTTAATTTTAATTTATATTCCATGTTTATAGTTTTGACACTTAACATCTCAAATTATATTTTCAAAATTGTGTTTTTTATGCTCCTTCTAACACCATCTGTGATCCTAGATGAAGGTAAGCCTTTAAATTAAATGACCAGTATACTTGTAACAATTAAAAAAAATTTTTTTAATGTTTATTTATTTTTGAGAGAGACAGAGACAGAATGTGAGCGGGTTAGGGGCAGAGAGAGAGGGAGACACAGAATCTGAAGCAGGCTCCAGGCTCTGAGCTGTCCGCACAGAGCCCGATGTGGGGCTCGAACTCACGAGCTGTGAGATCATGACCTGCACCGAAGTTGGATGCTCAACTGACTGAGCCACCCAGGTGCCCCAACAATTTTAAAATAGGAAATAAATGTGGTCAGATTATCAGGTATACATAGTACTTGTTCCCCCAAATGATATGTGATATAGGTGCAAAACTGTATAGGTAAAGATATTTAGCCACTGAGATCATTGAACTGGCCAAATATTCTCGAAAGCTTTAAGAATGAGGCTCTGAAGGTATGTGGTTATTTAAATATATTTTGGACAAACCTCCAGTGATGCAAAAGTTAAAACATCTAGCCAAGAGATTGAATCACTGAAGTGCAGAAAGAACCAGCAGTACGATTGCTACGTGTCTTTTCTGGAAATGCAATCATTTCATTGTTACTCACATAAGTCTTCTAAAGTGCTTTGGGATATTACTGGTAATATAGATTCTATGCCCCTGCGTAATAAAATAAAATGTTACTCTTAATCATTTGGAACTTTAGATGTTACTCTATTTTAGATTCAGCTGAGTAATTTTTCTTGGTTTCTAAGGGAGGCCTTAAAATAATTATATTTTGTTCTTATATTATTATAGTTGAATAATTATGTAACAGTGCTTCTTCACATATGAAAAATAATAAAGGTGCAAGATATAAATAATGTCAAAATCATGTTTTAGATTCTGAAAATTTGTTAATAATATAGTTCTCAAAGGTGTATGTATGTATGTATATATATAGATATATATACATACATACATATCTATATATGTATATATATATATATATATATATATGTATATATATATATGGAAATGATTTCACAATAAAATTAGCTTTATTCTAAAACTTCCAAGAGCCAAAAGAAATGAGATGGGCTTCTAAAGTACTTAGTCTGTGAACAAGATAATAATCAGTATGTATAATTTTTAGGGCACTGTGCTGGAGAGTGGGGGACATAAAAAGCATTAAAACACATTCCTTACCCTTAAGAAGATTATGGCTTGAGCAAATAACAGAGAATAACTCATGACACAGGACAATTTACTAATATTTGAAGCCATTTCAGTCATAAAAATCTGTGTTGCTAACATGATTGACTATTTTGGTTATTGCTGCATAACAAATCACCCTAAAATGATATAAGACAATAGGTATTAATTTTATTATTTCTCATGATTCTATGGATTGACTGGGGCTCACCTGGGCAGTTCTTCTGGTTTCACTTGAAGTCTTTCATACCATTGCAGTCAGGTGATAGCTGGGCTAGGATGTTCCCATGTCTCATCCTCCAGAACATCTTTATGTGGTCTCTTTTTTCCCGTGTGATTTCCTCACATCATGCATTAGGTCTCCAAGTGTCAAGAAGTAGACATTTTTAGTACTCTCACGTCCTGGGATCAGAAGTACCAGCATATCCATTTTCACCCCATTCTATTGATCTAGGCAGTTTTAAGACCAGCCTGTGATAGTAGGATGAAGTGGGGAGAATAAGTTCCACCTCTTGATGTGAGGAACAGCAGGTAGGTAGTGGAGGCATTTTTAGAGGTCATCTTTGGAGATTAGCTACCTCACTTGCCGATTAGTGGTCTTGGCCTTAATTGCTGCGGATCTAAAGGATAGATGACTCTCTGATTTAGGTGACTGAGGAAATTTTCAAAGATTAGCTAAAACTTTTTCCTGAGTCAAAAAGGCTGAGCACAGAGGAAACAGTAGAAGATAGTAGGGTGGGGGACAGTGGGGTGGGTTATGGGATTCTCCATAGGAAGAATAGCATATGCAAAAGTACACAGGTGAGAAAACAAAGTCATTAGATTAATAAGAGTTTAATAGAAAATATGACCCAAAATAATGGTCATCATAAAGCCATCAATAGTGGCTTTCATATCCTGGGTCAATACTGTTTCAATTACTGTAGAAAGAACTAGTAAAAATGCATAAGAAGTAGATGTTTTTAAAAGGCTGATGCAATTCTAAATAGGGAGCATATCATTTACTAACAGCAGACTCTTTAAAATTGAACCAGTAATGGGCTTAGATACAAGACGGTGAAATTTATTTGGAAGAATTTTCTTTTGGTTTCCATCATATCTGAGATTCTATTCAGGTAGCTGGGCAATTTCAGAGTAGTAAAGCAAGCTACTTGAATATAGGTCAAGTAAGAAAAGACAGGTGTGGACATGGCTTGGGAGTTTTGCTTCCTTGATAATCCAGTTTGCAGCTTCATAGCGACTCAGCTTATATTCGTCAGCACTAGGTGAAAACTGATAGCTCAGAGAGTGAACAGTACAAATGTCCTGAGAACAAATAAGTCTCAACCTTAGGATAGCTATGTATGCTGTGAGATAAGAGTCTACTATAAATTCTTAATAAGTCAAATCATTATAACTGACCCCACTTGGAAATTTAAATAACAAAGTCAACTCCATGTATATAATATATAATTCATCTATTTCTTTAACACTTTTATAGATTAGCTGCTATGTGAATAGCTCATTACAAATGATGTATAAACTGTCCTAATTTTTAGGAAGTTATTAATCTGGAACTTATATTCCTGTTTATTCCATGCATTGGCACTATTTCTGTGCTCTAGATGAATATAAATGTCTTCTACAAGATATTCCTAATATCATCTGGAGAAACAGGCATTTCCACTGACCAAGTCCTTTTTTTGCTCCCCAGATTCTTTGATTATTAATGTTATGCTGAAGTTTTCATTATCCTCATTCATTCATTTAGCAGACATTTATTGAGTTTTATCTATGAGTTAGACCCAGCAAAAGTGACTTTTGAACTGTGACCTATAGTATGAAAAGGAGTCAGTCTTGAGCTGAGCTGGTAAGAGAGAGTTCTAACACAAAGCACAAAGGCCCCAAAGAAGAAATAAACCTAATGTATACAAGGAACAGAAAGGAAGCCTTACAGCATGCTGAAGGAGATGTGAGTTAGGTCACATAATGTGTGCCCTCTGAAGCTATAGCAAGGATTCTGATTTTTTTTTTTTGAAATTTATTCTTTCTCAGTGGGAAGAGAGGGTACATTGGATTGATCTGAGCAGGGAAGTGATGTGATCACAATTTACCTTTTATAGGGATCTTTCTGATTCTGGGTAGAGGAGAAACTAACGGGAACATGGGTCAACAAGATACCTAGAGGTTATTACAATAGTCCACAATGATGAGGGCAATCTGGATTAGGTACTACTGGTGTAATTGCTGAGAAATTAGATGCTCTCTGCCCCTCACTCTTTTGTCAATCCCATCCTTGCTGTCCCACATATTCCTCCTTTCTTCTCATTTCAGTGCAACAGTTGGCGAGTGCCTATCTTGGACCTCATAGCTCTTCACTTCTTTTGCCTCAAGCCCTCTTTTGTTTTCTTTTCTACTTTACTTCTCTTGTTTCTAGCCCATTTACCTCTCCGATCTCTTGTTTTTTTCCATCCCACTGCTTTCTGATTTTTCCCTTTTTTCTCTCACTCTTCATTAGTTTTTCTATTTATAGGCTTTATAAAGGGCCTTCTTATTCCCATTCATTGATAGATTATCCTTCACTCCCTTGAGGAGGCACATGAAGGAGCCAGTTTTTCTAATTTACCCAGCCTAGGAAATTTAAAATATTCTGATCAGGTATATCTTATACAGGAGCCTATAGAATTAGGTCTCATTGTATCCTTGACTGGCACTGGAAAAGTCTCAAACTGTTGTGGCTCATCAGAAGAAGCTATCAATAAACATGCATGTCTTGAAACTGGAAGTATCTGCAATGTTAACTTAGTTTTGATTTGGTTGTGCTTAAGAGTCTGGCATGATGCTGGGAATGAGTGAGTGAATCAGTGAATGAATGAATGAAAATAAAAACTTGGTGCAGAAGAGAGAAGGTTTTCTGGTCCACACAAGCTGATAAGCTGTTTATCCCTGCATATATAGCTGAAAAAAATTATACCTTAATAGTGGCTTTCATGTCCTGGATCAATGCTTGGAACCTTGGTAGATAAGTGTGCTAGGCATTGTACCTTGCTCCTTAAACAAAATGATGTTCTTTCAAGGGCAACATATTCCAGACTTGGTTTCCAACTATCTCTATGTTTGTATTTATTGCTATAATAGTAGACCACTCTTGTTATTCCTGTTCTTGATGTTCAGAGGTAGTGACTCAGGAGCCAGTCAGATCTCCCACTAATAGTAATAGAGTTGGTAGCAGAAGTTGGAGACCGCTAAGAGAGCAGAACCAGAGTAAATACTGCAGTTGAGGTCTTGGAACTGGGCATTTCTTGGGAATGTCCACTGTCCAAATTTCTGTGGCTAATTCTGTCATACAAATCATGTTTTTAGCTTCATTAAAATACTTTAAAGGCACATAATACTTAATCATAGGAATTGGCAGTAGGGAAGTATTTTACATGATGAGTAAAGTGCCACTGATTGATAGAAGAGTACAGAGTGCCTCGTGCTGATGGGAGCACCCTGATACTTCTGTGTGTCTAGGATGGGGCTGTGGTTTGATGCACTGGTTCTTATTTTGACAAAACCCCCATGAGATTAATTAATCGAAATGTACAGTTTAACCTATGTGCACACATAGGTAAGGGTGATCTGTTTTTGTAGGTGAAGGAACTCAGCAGTATATCAATTAAATTAATTAAATTTTATTTTATCTTTAGATTCTAGGATTTGAAGAGACACCTAAGATAAAAAAAAAAAAACAAAAAACGATGCAGGGTCTGTGCAGAAAGGGGGGACATGTGACTTGGGGAGAGGAGAGCCTTTGACCCAGACTTCTTTTAATAAATAGTTTCCCATTTATATTGCTATTTTTCAACTAACGTTATATAGATGGCTACAGAAATACAATGTAAGGAGAAGGGATGTGTCCTTTTATGAAAATGTGCATCCCCAATAAACTGTTCACTGCTTTACATATTCATCAATTCATCTTCTCCCTAGCCTCCTATTGTAAAAGAAAATGTCCAGAGTTAGTTGCTATGGAATTGAACTAGTTTTGAGTTGCAGCTTTTAAAAAACCTTTTTTAAACCTTGGTGAAACATTGTTAGTAGACAATTGGTATCACTGTCTACTTAAGTTTTAAGATGTGGCTCTTAATAAACCATTCTTTTGTAATATGTGGAGATAGGGAGGGAGGGACAAACAAACCTAGTAAGAGCTTCTGCAGCATTGCTAAACTCAGGTTGAAGAAGGTTACAGTTAAGTACCTTGCCAGATATTTTAGCCAGTGAGTCTGTTGTACCACAAAATTGGGATTGCTAGGAATTCTTCTCAAAAACACTTATAATTTTAAGAAATGCACTTTAAGTTTTGATTTGTTTTGCATAAGTAAACCACATGCTAACACACCACTCACTTTTAGAGCACTATCCAAACATCACAAAGTCAGTTCCAAAGTCCAGACAATTTCCAGTTCCTCTGTCAGAAAGCAAATAACAACAAAAGCCTTATTCCAAACATAAGTCAGCCAGAACCTTGGAGAACCTTCACAGTAACTTGCTTTGCACAATAACTTCAGGAAATTTTGTGAATAACCCACAGTGGGGAGCACACAATCCCATAATACTCAGAACATATTGCTCAAGTTATACATGATGACAAGGTAAACATTTGCTTAACAACTCTTTCAAAGGGGGAAGTGGTATGAAAACCAAGGGATACTCTCCCATCTTTGAAACCCCAAATTAGCTATAGTCTTGGCTGTACCCAGCACCCTTAGGTCTGAGCACTGCAAATTATATCATCTTTTGGTTCAAAGAAAACAGAAATTTAACTTTTCTACCAAAATGCATCTAATTGTTAACCTGTTGGAAAAAAGGTAGGAATAGGTATGCATAGATGATAGGTGCTTGTTTCTGGTTCTTTTGTATTTCTTGGTGTGTAAGCATTTGTCAGCTGGTTGCTAGTGGTTCTATACCTAGATACAACTATTATGTATCCATTTAGTACTTTCCTGCTGAAGAGCACAAGATGAATGATCACTTGTGGAGTTTTCCAGCATGGATACAGTTCACAGTAATTGTTATGGTGCCATAAAACCATCGTACACAAACTTCACTTTAGTAGTTTTACACTTAGCTATAACCCCACATGCAAGGACCATTAAAGTTAAAATGTCCCTTGAGTTTCTTTCTAACATTAAATTTATTTCAATTGCTATAGATGAAAACAAAGCAACAAAAATGTACTGGTCTTAAACACTATCCTTGAATAAAATAAAGCTATAATGATGAGATATTTTATCATAGTGTTTAAGGATTCCTTGTCATGATATATTGCACAATGCACATTGGGTACATAAAACAGGGAATAGTAATTAATTTTACCTTGGAAGTATGATCCTAAAGTCCAGAAGAAGGTCAGAGTTGTGTGTGTACAAAATCCATAGAGTGTGGAATGTCAGAAATATTTATGTGACAATTTGAAAATATTATTCCTGATTCTCATAATTACACTCCTCAGAGGAAAAGGGAATCTGTATAAGTCTGAATAAAGAAACAACAGGAGAGGTTAGCTACTAACATTATAAATGGACACACATTGTATACAGAAACTTGAAGAAGTTGGTTTTATATTAAGTGCAGAAGAAACATCTTACATTATTTTGTTGTATCTCAATGAAAAAATTTTTTCTTTGAAAAATAATTAGCACTTAAGTGTTTGGCTTTTTATGCTGGTTACACATCCCATGTTAACTCTTACTGATATAAAAAAAATAAAATTAATGCTGAAAATGAATCTGTTATAGTAACAAATCCACTTAAGCTCAAGAGCACCAGTTTTTTGTACCAACTCCTCTCTGTGCGGAACATGGATTATACAAGTAAAAGCCTCTGTCTCCGAGGAGCCCCAAATGCATGAAACTCACAGTGCAGGTTCCCATAATTCCAGGAAACAGTTTTTTTGTTGGAAAACTTTAAGATTAAGTCTTTTAAAAAAATATTTATTTATATTTGAGAGAGAGTGTGAGCAGGGGAAGGGCAGAGAGAGAGGGAGACACAGAATCTGAAGCAGGTTCCAGGTTCTGAGCTGCCAGCACAGAGCCTGATGCGGGGCTCAGACTCACAGACCGCAAGATCATGACCTGAGCCAAAGTCAGACGCTTAACCAACTGAGCCACCCAGGTGCTCCTAAGATTAAATCTTAAACTATGAGGTGGAGACCTTACCTTTCTCTTACAGTGTGGTCTTTCATGGAAAATGAGTAAGTTTATTGGAAGAACACTAGAGGGGATTTTGCTAATACTTGAGACTGAGATCCGCATAATACATGCTTTGGAAGTAAAAGAAAAAGACTGGCCCCGAGTGCCGTCAGGTTGGCCTTTTAGGTGAATTTAATGCTCTTGATTTTTATTATGCTGCTCTGCTTCCTCTGAAACCTACACTGGTTTATTCCAACCAATGTGGTCTGAATTGCATCCAACATTTTACTAATATTTATCAGTGTTAAATTCAGTATTGCTTGATAAGTCAAATTTGTTGTAAATCACTTCCAGTTGTATAAATACGTTATTTACTCATAATTGGTAAAAACTCCATGCTGTCATTGAGTCGACATATTCATGTAATTACCTAGGCTGGGAATCTGTTTAAGTGTGATTATTCTGGAGAAAGAAAAATCAAAAGAATTAAAGTATAATTCTGTGAAGACTATCATCTTTGACAGTTATAAAAGTAGACATTTTTCAAAAATGTGTTTCATTTTACTGTAACTTAAAAAAAATTTCACTTTCTTTTTATAAAGTCCCTATAAATTGTCCAAAGTTTGGATGGATGTATTTAAATATTTTAGTCAAAGCTTGGCAGCTGATGAACTAAACCTAGTTTTATTACCCATTCCAAATGACCCACCCTTTAGGTTGAGTTCATGGGTTATGCCACCAACCCCTAAAGTAACTGGTGAAGTGACTCATCATCAGGGGAAAGGCTATGGCACAACTCCAGTTTGGAACAGAGACTGGCAGTTGATTTAAGCTTGGGAATAGAGGCAGAGAAGGAGCCAAAGTTTAAGCTGAAGCTGGAATAAGGCTGTTCTAGTACTGAAACACATCCTCCAGATTCACCGGCTGTCCTCAAATTGTGTATTGAATTCAAAAGTAATGAGACCTCAGATCTGGTACTTATTTAATGCTGAAACATACTTATGATCTTGGTGATGAGCAATGGCCCTGCTGTTGTCTCTAATGTTGGTCATGGCAGCAGGTTGCTTTAGATTGGGCTGTCACAAAGGTCATGGAAAGAACTGATGAAAAAGTTGGCAAATTCTACTCTGGCATGTGAATCTGGTCTCAGGTGTCCCCTTGAGGACATGAGCAGTGGGCACCCACTGTCTTAAATCTACCTGATCACATAATGCATACTAGGTACAAAATATTTTGTTAATAAATATTTATTAAGCTCCTGTTATGCACCAAGTATAGTGCACTTTGTATACAGGTATATATATAGTAGTGGCCTCCACAGACATGATGCCTGTATCATGAATTTGAAGTATAGGGTTTGTTGGATTTATTAATTTCCCAAACTTACTTTTGTTTTTTTAGTTTGTTCTGACATAATGATAACAATAACATGGAAACCTTTAAGAGTCACCGTTAGTAGATCTAGATATTAATTCTCTATATGTTCTCTTAGGACCTTTTAGTAGCATTTAAGTCACTTCTGTTGCTGGCAGCACCACCCTTAGGGGTCTCACACTTCCTTAGAGATCTGGTTGATGACTAGATATCCCAAACACACAGGTACAATTTATTAAAGTACATGTGAGCACCACTGTTACTCATGATTCAGTGTCCAGCTCTGATAGAGCTTAAACATCCTGCACCTGAAACCTTATGAACTTTGAACATCCAGAACATCCACTGTCCAGACTATCTTTCAGGCCACAGGGAAGAGCTTTTCCACTCCCCCCCCATCCCGTGTTCCTGAAACAAAAGGTGACTGAATCTAAATGTGCTGTTTGTGGATTGTACTTCTATTCTTTGGAGATGGATATGGCTTCATTTGTGTGGGAAAGGTTTTTTCTCCAGCTTTATTGAGCTATAACTGACATATAACATTTATAAGGTATACAGTGTATACCATAAGTGATGAACTTATATATTGCATTATGATTATCACAGTAGCATTAGCTAATACCTCTATCTCATATACAAGTGGAAAAAGCATTTAGGTAATTAGATAAATTAACTTCTTAAATCTTTTCTTAGAAGACATGAATGAAATCAATTCTTGTTAGCCAGTAGTACAAAACATATATATATATTTACCAGTTGTAAAATTAAATATATATATATATATATATATGTATACATATATATATATACACACACACACACATAAATAAACATATATATATATTTTTTTTCTTTTAGCTGTTTTTGTGTTTCAGTTTGATTCTGGGGTACTCACAAATTAGCATGGTATTTACAACATTTGCATGAGGCAACAGAAGTATGTAATATTTAACAATTCATATTTCACTTAAATTTCTATACATGTAGGTATACATGTAATGTCCCTAAAGCATGATGTCAGATATAATTAGATTAATGCTGAGTGTTAGAATCGCTAATAGCTTCATTTTTATTAAAATATTTAATACATTTAATTATAATTTCCCAAAGTAAAATTTCAGCATAATTTAAATATATTTAAAATTTTCATATGAAATATAATTTGTACCTTGCCCTTCACATTCAGTAGATGTTGAATACTTTAGAAGAATATTTTTTGAAAATGTGCATGGATGATAATTTTAATATTTTTATTTTTTAAATTACCTTGATTAACATTTTTATTAAAAATATTCATATTTCTTACACATTTATGATTGCATTTATTTTTAATTCTTTTTAAAAATTTAAAAATTTATTTTATTTAAAAAAAATGTTTGTTTAGTTTTGAGAGAGAGAGAGAGGCAGAAAAAGAGGAAGACAGAGTCTGAAGCAGGCTCTGTGCTGTAGATGCAAAGCCCAATGCAGGGCTCGAACTCCCTGAGTGGAAGTCAGATGCTTAAATAACTGAGTGACCCAGGTGCACCTTATTTTTAATTCTTAAGTGATTACTTTCAAAATAATACAGACTAAAAGTCTCAAATAGAGTATTGTAGCATTTTGCTGAAATGACGGTAAAAAATTATTTTAAATTTTTTTTTAACGTTTTTATTTATTTTTGAGACAGAGAGAGAGCATGAACGGGGGAGGGTCAGAGAGAGAGGGAGACACAGAATCTGAAACAGGCTCCAGGCTCTGAGCCATCAGCACAGAGCCTGACACGGGGCTTGAACTCAGGAACCGCGAGATCATGACCTGAGCCGAAGTCGGACGCTTAACTGACTGAGCCACCCAGGTGCCCCATAAAAAATTATTTTAAAAAAATAGTTTATGAAATATACAGTTTTATTAGTACATTTACAGATCACTGACACAACATAATACTTATTAAATTTAATTCTATTTTTTTGCTGAATTTAAATCATATATAAAAAATCATAACTTTATCCGTTTATCTTTCTGTTACAAAGTTATATTTGTCAAAGTAGGAAGATAGAATATTTTTTATTTAAAAGTTGCCTTGATTTGTAACTTGTGAATATACAGAATTTAGTATGTTTGCCTCCATTTGCATTCATGCCCCTGGGCTTTCAAATGTTAAGTTTCATTGAGATGGCTTATTAATTGGTATAGACTTCACAATGTTTCAACATTTTACTTTTTACAGATTATTGCAAAATTGAAATGATTTAAACAAATATCTTTTAAGGGCTTACTTTAGTTTTTTAGCTGGTTTTCTAAATGCCAGTTCTGATGGCCACCATTCAGGAGACCATCTCTGCAGGCTTCTTGTGTGGCAGGAGCTCTTTAAGAGTTGCTAGGGAGATATAGTGGGTGCAAAAACTGCATCCTTCTCTGCCCTTCCCCACCATTGCATCTAATCTTTTCTCTTGACTGCCTCCATTCTGTTGATTTTGCTCCAAGATCTTTTCCTCTGATTTGCCCTTTGTATTGATATCTTTGGGCAGTTGGCCAAGTTTTTAATTTGGCATCACCTCAAAATGTTGCATTTGCTGCCATCTCCTTCATACTCCACTCATGGCACCTTCCCACCCCAACCTTCTTAGCTCCCCAGTGGCCATCCCACACACTTCCCATACTGGGAATGAAGAGAAGAGATAGTTTTGTAAATAAGTTAAACTTTCATATAACCAAAATTCAATTGATAATTCCTAAAATCCTTATAAATGCATTTCTTCGAAATACAGGGTTTTAGTAATATAAAAGTGATTGTACCTGGAGAGTGAGATTCAATATTAGAAGGAGTAATTTATAATTTTAAACCATTCTATACAATTTGATTTTTTTTTTTTTTACTACACACATGATCTGCATTAAGTTTAATTATTTTTCATTGGTCTTACACCCTTTAATAATAAGAGCTCACTCAAATTCAGTTTGTGTGGCTGGATAAGAAACAAAGATTTTCCTTCTTACTTGTGGTATCTGCTTCCATCAGGTTGTTTCACTCTTTCCCAGCCATAAAATAAATATCCAGTATATATCAATGGAAGGAGAAAATCCCCTTGAAGTTAATGATGTCAGTGTTGTCAATCTATTGCAATGCCTCATCCTCTCCTCAGACTAGCAGAGGATGTTTGAGTTAAAGCAGCATTGGCCTTGTACTATATGACCGTATAAGACTCTGTCCTCAGAACATAATGGTCATCAATTCCATTAGCCAATTTCCACTGTTTTTTTGGATCCATTACTATATACTGTATACTGTGTCAGTGTATGCACATTCCTGTACACTGTGCTTCTGATGTTTTAATGGGCTTATGCTTCCCAGATAGGCAAGACTTTTTTAATCAGGCTAGTATTTATATTTTTAAATCAATTGGATAGTTTACATAGAGAAAAGTCTCCAAATTGGCTTTTCCTTTTGTTTTAAAATAATTTATTCTTTCAATACCCCCCTTCCTCCCCCACCCTTGGCGTCTTCCAGGTAGATACTAGGAGTACAAACATGAATAAAATATGGCCTTGATACTGAAAGAATTCATAGTCTAGAAATAATTATACTTTATCTTGGTAAGTATTATGGCTATGTATAAATAAAATGGAGCACAAAAGTGGGAACCAACAAGATTAAAAATGACATTCTCCACTTGAATGGAATAGGCCTTTTGGAATTTAGTCTATTTAGTAATATTAACTATAATCATTATTTTTAAAATAATTATTTATAATTTGCTGCAGATAATTTATATCTTTTCAAATGACAATGTGATTTATTTAGAAATAAACTGAGAGAATTTAGTATCCAGTGAAAGATTAAGTCCAGACTATCCTTAATTTTACTTATGAAGTAGACAAACTAAGAAAATGATTTTCTGATTTTTTTCTTCTTTACAAATAAATTCTTTCTACTTTCCATTGAGAACCTATTCTAACTAATTTCTTTCTTTCTTTGTGTGTTTTTGTTTTTTGTTTTTTGTTTTTTGGGTTTTTTTTTTGTACTGGCTCCTGGTGAACTGTACCCATCTTTTTTTAGATATGAAATCAATGTATCCCAGACCAGGCCACATCCTGGCAACTCTCCCTAGTAAATCACAGTGAAAAAAAGTGAACTCTGAAGTATGAAAAACTAGTTGGAGGAATCAAATAAATACAAATTTGGTGTTTTATATTCAGTGTAGCCTTAATTTTGGAAAATATATGAAAATTCTACATAGGAGAGTTGCTAGCTATTTATTTATTTAATTTATTTATACCTTGGTTTTCTCACTAAAGAACCTATTACAACTTTTCTATCTTCACCATATAAAATAATATATTAAGTGCTTTCAAAGACGATTAGTATACTTATCCTTCTCTAAATCAGCATCTAAAAAGTTAACATGTCTCTATCTGAGAATTTTAAGACTAACAGCACTATTGTATGGACAACTGCAAAGATGATGTGAATTAGTCAGTTTCATTAATTTGTTTTAGCAAGGGGTTAAGAGTCTTCCCAAACCAATAATTAAGAGATTTCCAACTACTCTTGAGGTTTACATTAACTGCTTTGGGGGCTATCAGTTTTTAATAGGTATACTTGTTGAAATGCCTAGATGAGTAGATTTGATCTGGAATGATAGTTCATATATAATTCAGTAGGACCAGCAAAACTTCCCGTGTCCACTTTCCGAAGTGCCAATCACATGTGTTTTTCCCTTACTACTCCAATGTAAGCCTGAATTCTAGACATTATGAAACATGTTAGCCAGACCCCTACAGGCTTTTAGTAAACAGAATTGAGTGTAAATAATATTTATGACTTTGTAGACTACTTGGCTGAATCCACCTTAAAAGACAGTTTCATTCTGCTTATACAGCAATGTTTCACCATCTACAGTAGCACACATGCACGTATACAAATTACACTTGGACCAAGCCAAAAGAAGAGACAAAAATGTAATTCACCCAGGAAAGAAATGTATAAAGGAAGGTGACTAAACTGAGACTTCATACAACTGTTTATTTGTCATAAAACTATCCGTGAGCTAAGATATAAGCATAAGCATTAAGTGAATGACAGTTGTTTTATTGTATTTTCAACGTTTTTAGTTGTATCTTAAAAAATACCAGATGCTGTTCACATGATGCCAAACATATGGCTTTTGCCTGTGCTCTTGTGATCTGTAGTAGATTGCTATAATGTACAGGGCAGGGAAAAAAAACCGATTTACAGATAGCCCTGGCCTGAGTGGCTTACAGCTGGATCTAATTTCACTGAACTGATCGCCTCTCCCTCCAGCACCTTCTATTTTATCAAATGCCACATATTGTTTTTTTGAAGTGGTTCTTGTTGTCCTAGTGAATACCACAGATGGATAGCACACAGGACATTTGGTTGTCTGCTTTCTGACTAAGGTCAGGACCTACTGTTGTTCATGTTTGGGTGGAGGACGTATTTCATGGGACTGCCCAAGAAATTTAATGAGTTTCAGCTGTCTAAGAGATAATGTATAAGACATTGCTCACTTGGTTGACGTACTTAGAGGCCATTATAGTCATCTGGGTTCTTAGGCACTAATATGGTTCCTCCCAAGTGTGTCTTTTCTTTGTATCAGTTACTAAGCTGACATATCACCTGGAGAGATGATGAAAAGGATAAGAAGAAGAATGAATAAATGCTAATAATTACTCAATTTAATTGTGATTGTCCATATACTTTTCTGTCTCTCCTACTAGATTTTAAGCTTCTTGCGGGTATAAAATATGTCTTGTTCAACATTTACTAGTCTGCACATTAGCCCAAGGGCTGTACACAGTAGGGACTTAAGTATTTTTTGAATGAATAGACGAAAGAGCAAGCATTCAAAGAGTTTCTGTAGATAATTATGGAGGAAGAGGATGAGTAGAATATGAATGGTAAGATTGTAGATCTCAGTGTTTCCCAATTTTTCTCTAAGCCCTCTCGTTTTAAGATCCATCTTTGTTTCTGCTTGTTATAGGATCTGCTTCTTTGTATGTACATTTGCCACATTTTACCTATCACTCCCTAACTGATGGATGCCAAGACTGACTCCATATCCCTTCCAACACAAAGACTGACTCCATCTCCCTTCCAACACGGGATAATTTCCAGGCATCTCTACTGCGCCATGATATTATGATGTGGGACCATATGGGAAACAATTGCTATCCACACTTGCAGGTGGGGCTGGTTATGTTTTAAAATGTTACTGAAACCATAGTTTCTGCCCCCTCCCCCACCCCCTTTTTTTAATGGGAGACTTTTCCATGAGGTTTCTACCTCCTTGGGCTTCATTTAGGAAACCAGGCACAGATTTCCCAAAACCACCTGTAGGGATTCTCTTGTCCACCACTGCCTTCTCCAGTTAAGTCCACTGAGAGGAGAGTACATTTCTTTTTGCTCTCTGAAACCCAGCAATATCCAACATACTCAAACTAGTTTACATTGTCAGGGCAATGAAAACTATATATTACAGTTCTGTGTATATAGGACAGTCATCTTCATGGCTTAGCCTTTTGAGTGCTGTAACACCCCACTAGTAAGTAAAAACTGGTTTCCCATATCTGTTCTTGCCTTCTTATGATCCATTATCTACAATGTAGCTAGTTGTTCTTTAAAAAAAAATTAAGGACTTATTATTTTTTTTCAATTTGTCTTTATAGAATACACATAACACAAAACTTGCCATCTTAACACTTTTTAAGTGGATAGTTCAGTGGTTTTAAATACATTCATAATGTTCTACAACCATCACCACCATCCATCTTCATAACAATTTCATCTTGTAAAACTAAAACTCCATACCCTATGTTTTCTTCTAAGAGTTTTATAGTTTAGGTCTTACATTTAGGTTCTTGATCATTTTAAATTAATTTTTGTATATAGTGTTAGCTAAGGGTTCAACTTCATTCTTTTATCTGTAGATATCCAGTTTTCTAAACACCATTTGTTGAAAAGACTGTCCTTTCTCTAATGAATGCTTTTTGCACCACTGTAAAAAATCATTTGACCAAGAGAAGATAACAGAGTAGGAGGATCCCAAGCTCCCCTGTCCCATGCATACAACTAGTTAACACCCACATCAGTTAAATAATGCAGAAAATTACCTGAAGACTGGCAGAGCATGTTCTTCACAGGTAGATGTAGAGAAAAGTCCACACTGAAGAGGGTAGGAAGGGCAGAGTTGCAGTCGGGATCCAAATGAACCCACGGGGTAGTCCATGAGAGGGAGGTACGTGAAAGGTGCTGGAGAAGGGAGAGGACCAGACCCCCACACCAGGCACTGAGGCACAAAGTGATGGCACAACAACAACCCTGCTAGGATACAGCATAGAGTCAGCAATTTGGAAAACACCTGGAGTATATAGGAAGGAGATTTATTTACTAATCTCAGAGCTTGTGCTGGAGGGGCAGAAAGTCTTGGGAGACTTCTTCAAGAACAAAAGAGCTGGCAGGAGACATTTCCCTCTGCCACCTCCCACCTACATACACAGACACCTGTGAGACCCAGCATGACTTGAACACTCTCCACCTAGCTTGCTAACAACATGCTCTGCCCCCATGTGCTTCTGCAGATCCACCCCCTCCAACCCAGCCACCTCTACAGTTTTACCAGGCAGCTCCAGGCTCCCTCACACAGAGGATCAGCTCTGGCCTTGCTAGCAATGCACATCCTACTTCCATGTTCCCCTACAGACGTGCTCCTCCTAATACTCCCCTGGCTAGAGCTTATCCAAAGTCCCACAAGCCTGGCAGTGTGCCAGCACCCTAACAAGAGCCAGCACCACTCCAAAGTGACCCCTGCCCCAGAAAGAAGGGAAAATAACCACACACACCAGATCAACTGTGGCCCCAGCAGTGAGCTGGGGGCAGTCATCTGGTCTGACTGCAGCTCCACCCACCAGTGAAAACTTCTGAGGAGACAACACAGAGAAAGTGCCATGTAGTTCAGTGCTACTGCACCTCTGGCAAATGCCTGATCTCACCTCAAGCCCAAAGTGACCCCAGACTGGCCCATTAACAACACAGGGACAAAAGAGGCAAAGAGAATCATTGCAGACAGCTGAACTAAAGACATATGTGCTTCAGCCACAACAGTAGGGTGACACATAGGAGACACTCTTGAAGTGCCAGTTTCTGGTGAACAGGGGACATTGCACTTCAGGGTAGCACATGATCTCTTGTTCATAGAGCCACTACTTTCGAGAGCAAGAGACCTGACTTTCCTAAGAAAGAAATGTGGAAACATAGTAACAGACACAGAAAATTACACAAAATGAGACAGAGGAGTATGTCCCAAATGAAAGAACAGGACAAACTCATAGAAGAGAGCTAAATAAAACAAAGATAAGTACTATGCCTCATAAAGAATTTTAAGTAATGGTCATAAAGATACTTAACTTGAGAAAAGAGTGCAGGACCTCAGTAAGACCCTTAATAACGAGAAAACATGAAAAAGAAACAATCAGACATGAAGAACTCAATAACTAGTGTAATAAATATACACTAGCCGTAATAAATAGTAGACTAGAGGAAGAAGAATGGCTTAACGACCTAGAGGACAGAGTAATGGAAAGCAATCAAGCCCAATAGGAAAAATAATAAGTAATGAACATAGGAAACTCAGTGACATCATAAAGAGTTATAGCATTTACATTATAGGGATCCCAAAAGGAAAAAAGAGAAAGGGGGGCAAAAATTTTATTTGAAGAAATAGTACCTAAAAACTTTCTGAATCTGGGGGATGAAACAGAAATCCAGATCCAGCAGGCAAAGAGAGCCCCCAACAAGGGGGTCCACACCAAGACACATAGTAATTCAAATGGGAAAAAGTAGTGAGAAAGAGAATTTTTAAAGCATCAAGAGAAAATAAAGCAGTTACATACAAGGGAAACCCCATAAGGCTATCAGCTGATTTTTCAGCAGAAATTTTTCATGCCAGAAAGGAGTCATATGATGTATTCAAAGTGCTGAAGGAAAAAAAAAAAAACCTACAGCCAGGAATACTCTATTCAGCAAGGCTATTTTTCAGAATAGAAGGAGAGATAAAGAATTGCCCAGAAAAACAAAAGGTAAAGGAATTCATGACCACTAAACCAGCTCTACAAGAAATGTTAAAAGGTATTCTTTCAATGGAATGGAAAGATTGTAAGTAGGAGTAAGAAAAGTTGGAAGCACAAAAACAGTAAAATGAAGCATATCTATAAAGATGAGTCAAGGTATTTACAAAATAAAAGGATGTAAATTATGACACCATAAACCTAAAACGTGGGGGTTGGGGAAGAGGAGAAAAGAATCAGTTAAAACTTAATGCCCATCAATTTAGTATAGACTGGTTATGCACAAGATGTTATACATAAATCTAATAGTAACCACAAGTCAAAAACAAGTAATAAATATCAAAAAATAAAGAGAAAGAAACCCAAGTATATCAGTAAAGAAAGCCAGAAAGCCATGAGAGAAGAGAGCAAGAAAAGAAAGAGAACTATGAAAACAACCATAAAACAAATAAAAAGATGGCAATAACTATATACCTATCAATAATGACTTTGAATGTAAATGGACTAACTGCTCCATTCAAAAGATGTAAGGTGATGGAATAGATAGAAAAGCAAGACCCATCTGTATGTTGCCTACAAGAAGCTTATTTCACACCTAAAGACACACGCAGATTAAAAGTGAAGGGATGGAAAATAATTTATCATGCAAATGGCAGTGGAAAGAAAGCTAGGGGGTCAATATTTATATTGGGCAAAATAGACTGTAAAGCAAAGAGTAACAAGAGACAAAGAAGAATAAACCAACGAGATAATGCAACAATTATAAATATTTATGAACCCAACATGAAAGCACCCAAATATGTAAAGCAGCTAATAACAAACATTAAAGAAGTAATTAATAGTAATACAATAATAGTAGGGGACTTTAACTCTCCACTTACATCAATAGATAGATCATCCAAATAGAAAATCAACAAGGAAACAGTGGCTTTGAATGACACATTGGACCAGATGGATCTAGCAGATATATTCAGAACATTCCATCCTAAAACAGCAAAATATACATTCTTTTCAAGTGCACATGGAACATTCTCCAGAATAGCTCATATGTTATGCCACAAAACAAATATGAATGAATTTAAAAGGATTGAAGTCATACCATGCATCTTTTCCAACCACAATGCTATAAACTAGAAATCAACCAAAAGAAAAAAATCTGGAAAAAACACAAATACATGGAGGTTAAATAACATGCTACTAAACAATGAGTGAATGGGTCAACAAAGAAATCAAAGAAGAAATGAAAAAAAATACATGGAGACAAATGAAAATGAAAACACAATAGTCCAAAATCTTAGGTATGCAATAAAAACTGTTCTAAGAGGCAAGTTTACACTAAAGGAAGTTTACAGTCCTGCCTCAAGAAGCAAGAAAAATCTCAAATAAACAACCTAACCTTACACCTACAGGAGCTAGAAAAAGAAAAACAAACAAAACCCAAAACCAGTTAAAGAAGGAAATAATAATTAGAGCAGAAAGAAATGAAATAGAAACTAAACAACAACAGTAAAAACCCCACAATAGAACAGATCAATGCAATCAGGAGGTTTTTTTTTTTTTTTTTTGTTTTTTTTTTTTTTTTTTTTTTTTAAGTTCATTTACTTATTTTGAGACAGAAAGACAGCAGGAGGAGCAGAGAGGGCGGGGAGAGAGAGAATCCCAAGCAGGCTCTGCACTATCAGTGCAGAACCTAACATGGGTCTCAAAATCACAAACCATGAGATCATGACCTGAGCTGAAACGAAGAGTCAGACACTTAACCAACTCAGCTACCCAGGCACCTCAGAAGCTGTCTTTTTGTAAAGATCAACAAAATTGATAGACCTTTAGACAAACTCATCAAAAGAGAGGGTTGGGGAGAGAGAGAAGGAGAACTCAAAATCTAAAAATGAAAAGATAAATAAAAACTGATACCACAGAAATAACAAAGGATTATAAAAGAATGTTATGAAAAACTATATTTCAACAAATTGGACAACCTAGAAGAAATGGATAAATTGCTAGAAATATATAATCTCTCAAAACTGCAATGGGAAGAAATTGAAATTATGAACAGATCACTTACCAGCAATAAAATTGAATCCATGACCAAAAAACTCTAAACAACAAAAGTCCAGGACCTGACGACTTCACAGGTGAATTTTAACAAACAGTTAAAGAAGAGTTAATACCTATGTTAAAATATTCAAAAAATAGAAGAGGAAGGAATGCTTCCAAATTCATTTTATGAGACCAGCATTACCATAATACCAAAACCAGATAAAGACAAAACAAAAAAATAACTACAGGCCAATCTCTCTGATAAAGGTAGATGCTAAAGTCCTCAAGATAATATTAACAAATTGAATCCAAAAATATTTTAAAAAAATCATTCACCAGGATCAAGTGGAATTTATTCATGGGATGCAAGTGTGGTTCAAGATTCACAAATCAATTAACATGATACATTCACATCAAGACAATGATAAAAGCCATATGATCACCTCAATAGATGCAGAAAAAGCATTTGACAAAGTGTAACATCATTTATGATAATAACCCTCAACAAACTAGATTTAGAGGGAGCATATCTCAACATAATAAGGACCATAAATGAAAAACCCACAGCTAACATCATACTCAATTATGAGAAACTGAGAACTTTTCTCGTAAGATCAGGAGCAAGACAAAGATGTCCACTCTCATCATTTTTATTCAACATAAACAGTACTGAAA
The DNA here is from genome assembly GCF_018350195.1 of Panthera tigris. Lineage (NCBI taxonomy): Eukaryota > Metazoa > Chordata > Mammalia > Carnivora > Felidae > Panthera > Panthera tigris. The sequence continues at coordinate 113,099,671 of NC_056664.1, forward strand.
ATCCAAGCCATAACATTCAGACAAAAAGAGATAAAAAACTATCTAGATAAGTATTGAAGAAGTAAAATTTTCACTATTTGTAGGTGACATGATACTATATACAGAAAACCCTGAAGATGCCCTCAAAAAACCACTAGAATTTATAAATGAATTCAATAACATTGCAGACTACAAAATCAATATACAGAAATCCATTGCATTTCTATAAATCAAGAAGTAGCAGAAAGCAAAAGTAAGAAAACAGTCCCATTTATAATTGTACCAAAAAAGAATAAAATGCCTGGGAATAAACTTAACCATAGAAGTGAAAGATCTATAATCTGAAAACTATAAAACAATGATGAAAGAAATTGAAGATGACACAAATGGAAATATATTCCATGTTCCTGGATTGGGAGAATAAATATTGTTAAGATGTTTGTACTAACCAAAGCTAGCTACAGATTTAATGCAATCCCTATCAAAATACCAACACCTTTTTTCACAGAACTAGAACAAATAATCCTAAAATCTGTATGGAATCACAAAAGACCCATAATAGCGAAAGAAATCTTGAGAAAGAACAAAACTGGAGGTATCACAATTCCAAATGCAAGATATACTGCAAAGTATAGTATCAAAATAGTATGGTACTGGTCCAAAAATGAATACATAGATCGATGGAACAGAATAGAGAACCCAGAAATGAACCCACAATAATATGGTCAATCTGTGACAAAGGAGGCAAGAATATGCAATAGGAAAAAGTCTCTTCAACAAGTAGTGTTGGGAAAACTAGACAGGTACATGCAAAAGAATGAAACTGGGCCACTTTCTTACAATGTACACAAAAATGAACTTGAAATGGATTAAAGACCTAAGTGTGAGACCTAAAACCATAAAAATCCTAGATGAAAGCACAGGAAGTAATATCTCTGTCATTGGCCATGGAAACATGTTTCTAGATGTCTCCTGAGGCAAGGGAAACAAAAGCAAAAATAAGCTATTGGGACTGCATCAAAATAAAAAGCTTCTGCATAGCAAAGGAAACAACAAAACTAAAAGACAACCAACTATATGGGAGAAGTTATTTGGAAATGACATATCCAATAAAAGGTTAGCATCCAAAATATATAAAGAACACAACACAAAAAATAAATAAATCCAAATAATCCAATTAAAAATGGGCAGAAAACATGAACAGACATTTGTCCAAAGAAGACAGGCAGGTGACTAACAGATATATAAAAAGATGTTCAACATCACTAATCATCAGGGAAATGAAAAAAAAAAACACAATGAGATATTGTCTCACATCTGTCAGAATGGCTAAAATCAAAAACACAAAAAACAAGGGTTGATGAGGATATGGAGCAAAAAGAACACTTGTGTGCTGTTGGTGGGAATGAAAACTGGTGCAGCCACTATGGAAAAACAGCATGGAGGTTCCTCAAAAAATTAAAAAATAAAGTTACCATATGATCCAGTAATTCCACTACTGTGTATTTACGAATACGAAAACACTAATTCTAAAAGTTATATGCACCCGTATGTTTATTGCAGCATTATTTACAATAGCCAAATTTTGGAAGTAGCCCAAAGGTTTATTGATAGATGAACTGATAAGGAAGATGAAGTGATTATATATTTAATGGAATATGTATATATATATATATGTATATATATATATATATATACATATATATACATATATATATACATACATACATATAATGCAATATTACTCAGCCTATAAAAGAGAAGGAAATCTTGCCGTTTGCAACAACATGGATGGATCTAGAGGGTATAACACTAAGTAAGTTAGTAAGATACACCAAAGAACAGATTCTTAACTATAGAGAACAAGCTGATGATTACCAGAGAGGAGGTGTGTGGAGGGATGGTGAAATAGGTGAAGGGGATTAAGAGTATACTTATCATGATAAGCACTGAATAATGTACAAAATTGTTAAATCTCTATACTGTAAAATTGAAACTAATATAACACTGTACGTTAACTAGACTGGAATTGAAAGAAGAAAAATACTAGTGAAAATACTAAACATAAAAGAAAATCATTTGACCATATATGAGTTTATTTCTGGGCTGTATTCTATTTTATTAATCTATATGTCTATCTTTAGGCTGGTACCACACTGTTTTATTTACTGCAGTTTTGTGTTAAGTTTTGAATTAGTGTGAGTTTTCCAGCTTTGTTCTTTTTCAATATCATTTTGGCTACTTGGGGCCACTTGAGATTCTATATGAATTTAAGGATGGGTTTTTCTATTCCTGCAAAAAACATCATTGGGATTTTGATAGAGATTGCACTGAATCTGTAGATTGCTTTGGGTAGTATTGACATCGTAACAACGTTAAATATTTTAATCCATGAACATGGGGTGTGTTTCCATTTATTTATGTTTTCTTTAATTTCCTTCAGCAATGCTTTGCAGTTTTCAGTGCACAAGTTTTTCACCTCCTTTGTCAAGTTCAATTGTATTCTTTTTGATACAATTATAAATATGATTGTTTTTGTAATTTCTTTTTCAGATTATTCATTGATAGCGTATAGAATTGTAACTGATTTTTGTATGTGGCTTTGTATCCTGCTATTTTCTGAATTCATTTATTAGTTCTAACAGGTTTGGGGTGGCATCTTTAGGATTTTTTAGATATAAGATCATATCTGTAAAGATAATTTTATTTTTTCTTTTTCAATTTGTATGCCTTTTAATTCTATTTCTTGCCTAATTTCTTTGGCTAGAACATCTAGTACTACGTTGAAAAGAAGTAGCAGAAGCAGGTGCAGGCATCTTGTCTTTTTTCTCCATCCTTGTCTTATTCCTGATCTTTCACCACTGAGTATAATGTTCATTTATGGCTTTTATTATGTTAAGGTATTTCCCTTCTATTCCTAGTTTGTTGAATGTTTTATCATGAAAAGTTGTTGAATTGTATGACATACTTTTTCATCATCAATTAAGATCATCCCTTTTTTTTTTTTTTTCTTTCTGTCATTTGCACTGTGAGTGCAGAGCCCGATGCAGGGCTTGATCCTACAAACATGAAATCGTGACCTGAGCCAAAATCAAGAGTGGGATGGTTACCCAACTGAGCCACCCAGGTGCCCCTAGTGAATAATGCTTTTAATATTGCTGAATTTGGTTTTCTAATATGATGTTGAGGATTTTTGGGGTACTGATCTGCAGTTTTCTTGTGGTGTCTTTGTCTGGTTTTGGTATCAGGGTGATGTTGATCTCATAGAATGAGTTAGGAAGTATTCTGTCTTCTTTAATATTTTGAAAAAAGTTTGAGGATTATTGGTGTTAGTACTTCTTTAAATGTAAGGTAGAACTCAGCAGTGAAGCCATCAGGTCCAGGGATTGGATTTGTTGGAAAATTTTGATTACTTATTCGACCCTCTTACTAGTTATAGGTCCATTTAGGTTTTCTAACTTTTTGTGATTTAGTCTTGGCATGTTTTGTGTGTGTAGGAATTTCTTCATTTCATCTGGGTTACCCAGGTTTTTCCTTTGTTTCAGTTATTCATAGTACTCTCTTATAAACATTTTTATGTTTATAGAATTCATAACAATGTCCTGAATTTTATTTCTGATTTTTGTAATTTGACTCTTCTTCTTTTAGTCTATCTAGTTAAAGGTTTGTCAGTTTTGTTAATCTTTTTTAAGAACCAAATTTTTTATTTTAATTATTTTTCTTTATAGTTTTTCTATTCTTTATTTCCTTTCTTGTGGTATCTTTGGGCTCAGTTTGCTCTCTCTCTTTTTTTTTTTCCTCCCTAGTTCCTTAAGTTGCAAAGTTAGGTTGCTAATTTGATATCTTTCTTTCTTATTTTATAACATAGGCATTTACAGCTAGGAATTTTACTCTGGTACTGCTTTTACTGTATCTCATAAGTTTTAGTATATTGTATTTTTGTTTTTATTCATCTCTAAGTATTTTCTGATTCCCTTGTGATTTCTTCTTTGACCAGTTGTTTAAGTGTGTATTCCTTAATTTTTGTGACTTTTTCAGTTTTCCTTCTGTTATTATTTCTAATTTTATCCTTTTTTTGGGCAGAGAAAATACTTTGTATAATATTTACCTTTTAAAATCTATTGAAACTTGGTTTTTGTTTTTGTTTTTGCCTAATATATAGTCTATCCAGGAGAATATACACATGTACACTTGAGAAGTATGTGTATTTTGTGGTAGGTGGATGGGGTGTTCTCTATATGTATGTTTGGTCTATGTGGCTTATTGTGTTTTTCAAACTCTCTATTCCCTTACTTATTTTCTGTCTGGTTGATCTATTCGTTATTGAAAGTGGAGTATTAAAGTATCCAACTATTATTGTAGAAGTATTTCTTCCTTTGATTCTGTTAATTTTGCTTTGTGTATTTTGAGTTATGTTAATTAGTTATATTATATCTTGCTGTATTAAAACTTTTATTAAAAGGCTAGTATATAATGTTCTTTTTGTTATTTAACTTTTTTTAAAAGTCTAATTTGTCTGATATTAGTATAGCGGTCTCAGTTCTAAGAAGGGACTTCTGCCATTTTACGATTTGTGTTCTATATGCCATATTGCTTTTTTTTGGTCTGTCATTTCCTCTATTACTGACTATTTTCTTTGTCGTTATCGTGAAGATTACATGTAACATCCTAGTTATAACACTGTAATTTGAATTTATACCAACTTAACTTCAAGGGCATATACTCTGTTTCTATATAGCTCCATGTTTTCCCTTTTTATTACTGATGCCACAGGTTATATCTGTAGGCCCTAAAACATAGATTCATATTTTTTTAGTGAATTTACCTTTTAACTCATGTAGAAAATTAAAAGTAGAGTCACAAAATAAATTACAATAATATTAGCTTTTATAATTAGGCATGTATTTATCCTAACTGAAAAATTGTATTTCTTTATATAGCTCTGAGTAATTGATTACTTTCCTTTCATTTTAATCTTCATGTTCTTTAACCTTTTCTGTGGGGCAAGTGTAGTGGTAGCAAACTCCCTCAACTTTTGTTTATCTGAGGATATCTTAATTTCTCCCTTATTTGTAAGGACAGATTTTATTCTGAGTTGATTTTCTTTCAACTCTTTGAATGTATCAACCCATTGCCTGCTCATCTAAGGTTTTTGATGAGACATAGGTTGATAATTTCATTGAAGATCCCTTGTATATGATCTATTGCTTCTCTGTTGACATTTTCAAAATACTCTGTTTTTTTCATTTTTGACAGTTTGAATATGATATGTCAGTGTGAGAAAAGTATCTGGATCACAGTTTACCTTGTTTTCATGAAGTTTTCAGCTTCTGTTTAATTGCTTATCACCAGAATCACCATTATTTTTGAGAGTGCCATTAAGCTTGAACTTCCTTATACTATGTTTCAAATAAAATTAGTTCGTTGGTCAGATCTTTAGAATTCTCTGTTCTTATGGATTGCCTATCTCTCTAGGCAAAATTTCTGCACCACTGAAAGTTAGGTGGGGGAGGTAGGAATGGAGATCTTCATAGTAACACCCCAGCTTTAAGAGCACTTTTCTGGAAAAGAGTGATACCTTCTGGTTTTTTGGACTTGCATCTGCTGGCATGGAACCTTTACCCAGTGAGTGATCTGGATGAAAGCTATTGAAACCTATTATTAGTCTGCCATGCCTGGAGTGGAATCTCCACTCTATGAATTGGGGTTGTGTAGAAGGGAGTCCTTGTCCTTTCAGCTGCATTTGCTTGGCAGCTAGCCTCTGCAACATGGAGGCAGGAGATTGAGAAATACAGTGGCCTGCCTTTCCCAGGGAGATAATGTAGATTGAAAGGGAAGACAGTGTTCTACAAGTTTCTATTTCTATTATTTATAATCCACAGGTCCTGAGTATGCTATAGTTTTACTGGAAAAAAGTAACTGTAAATGAAAGATGTCATCATTTTTTTAAAAGAATGCTGAAAGCCAATCAGAAATGAAATTAATGCTAATGAGATGAGAAACATATAACAACATTCTGATAATTCATCTAAAGAGAAAAAAAATGTCATTCATCAATCACCTAAATGTTTCAGGTCAAATATTTTATGTTTGAAATTTTAACTTAATTAATTCTTCTGATTATTATGCAATGAAGACAGATTATGGCTTTGCCCAATAATGACCATCTTAAATAGTCATATACACTAAAATTGCTAATAGCTCAACAAAGATTCAGTGGCTATAAACTTGTGCTTTTACTTTGTATAATTATGCAGCCAAAATAATCATCTATTCAATTAATATCAGATAACACAGATGATTTATCTTCTTCTGGATAAAACAGTAATGCTATGAAGTCATACTCTAGAGAAGTGATTTTTCTGCTGTTTAACTCCAAATGCTATGTTCAGCTCCAAGTTCTATGGATAAAAATTAAGTTCTTGGGTGTCTTTTTTATTCTAAAATTAAAATGTGCTGAATCTACAAAATCTAACACTTTTTGGAGGTTTTTCCATGGCTACTGTAACGAAATACATTAGACACAGGAGGAATTTCTATATTAAAAATATTTTTGGGATCCTAACAAATATATTATGAAAAAATTATTCTTACCTGCTTTCCAATGAGGAATATTTTATAAGTAAATGGGTTACAGAATATGGAAAATAAGATGACATGCATATAGGCTTTTGTGTGTATAATTGCTTTTGTTTTTATTTAGCGATAACAGCTCTGGTCACTGAATTGGGGTTACTATTGCACTTCAAAGATATAACCATTATTGGAAGTTTCGTTGACTATAATGTGAATGAGTTGGGGAACCTTAGCAATGGAAAAAGGTGCCACAGCCTTATCACTGTACCTAAGCCACCCACAAAGGCAGCTGATTCTACTTACTGCAGTATCTTAGTCCTCACTAGAGAATATTTTAAAACTTTTATATTATTTATTCTCATTTCTAATCATTTTATAATCAATATTTATTTTTAATATGTAAAATAATTTTTTTTCTTGAAATATACTATTCTTGTTGCCGCTTTTTTCCTCAGTGGAAATGAAACACACTGGTTATTATCTTTTGTTTAATATATGAAGGCAGTCAATAGTCATAGATATCATAAAAGTGACTAATAAGGTCTTTACTAATCCTCCTTGTCCCTAACTAAACAAAATATTCTAGTCTGTCATATAATAAACTTCCCGCTTCCTCTACAACTATATAATCATCTCCAGTTTGCCATGCTTAAGGAGATTGCCATAAATTAACCTAAAAATATATTGTCCAGTACTTTATAGGGTAAAAAAAAAAAAGGATGACAGTATTTATATCTGAGGGCCTTTGCTTCATTTATCTCCTTATCCTCTTTCCTCCTTCCATCTTGTTCTATCAGTATGACCTCTACATTCTTCTACTAGTGCCAAATGTAGATCAACAAAGTGTTCTACAATGTAACAATGAAAAAAGAAAAAAAATTGCTTCTCATTTTAAATAGCAAAAACATGAAGCATTAAGCACACATATTAACCATAGATATTGTCTCTTACACTGACAGATTATTTCCCAACAAACTAGGCAGGATTTTGATGGGGATTACATAGGGGCTTATGGAAGTTAAGTAAAATGCCCAAATTCACAGAGCTAATAAGTGAAGTTCCTGACATTGAGAAATACACTTATCTAACTCCAAATTTTGGGCTTTTAACTACCAAAGCATAACCAATAATAATAATAATAAAAAGTAGATGAATCGGATATCATTAAAATAAAAACATTTATGCCTCAAGGGACACCATCAAGAAAGTGAAGTGACAACCTACAGAATGGGAAAAAATATTTGCAAATCATATATCTGATAAGGCTTTTATCAAGAATACATAAATAATACTTACAGTTCAATAACATAAAGTTGGATAACCCAAGTAAACAATGAACAAAGGATCCAAATCGACATTTCTTTAAAGAAGATAAACAATAACCTAGAAGCTCATGAAAAGATGCTCAACATTATTATCCACTAGAAAAATGCAAATGAAAACTACAATGAAATATTACTTCATACCCACTAAGATAGCTAAATAAAAAAAATAATATCAAGTGTTGGAGAGAATGTGAAGAAAGTAAGATTCTTGTATACTGTTGATGGGACTGTAAAATGGTACATTTGTTTTGAAAAATTATCTAGCAGTTTTTGAAAATATTAAAGAGTTTCCATGTAACCAACATTCCAGTCAAGACAAATAGAAGCATACATTCAAACAAATACTTGTACATGACTATTCACAGTGGTATTATTTGTAATAGCCAAAAAGTGGAAACATAAATCAACTGATGAATTAATTAATGAAATGCAGTATATCATACCAATGGAAATATCCATCACCCCATGGAATATTTTCAGCCAAATACTTTTATATTTTTCTGGAAGAGACAAAACTATGGGAACAAAAAGATCAGAGGTTGGCAAAGGTTTGTGACAACAAAGGAAGTATGAACGAGTATAGCACAGTGAATTTTTAGGGCAATGAAACTTCTGAATTATAATTAATGGTGGATATATGTCATTATACATCTGTCAAGACTTACAGAATGTACACTACAAAGAGTGAACTCTAATGTAAATTATGGACTTTAGTTAATAAAAAAGTATCAATAATGATTTATGAATTTTAACAAATGTACCACACCAATGCAAGTTGTTAGTAATAGAGAAAACTGTGTGGAGAGTTAGAGAGGCAGTGTATGGTAACTCACTGTACTTTCCATTCAATTTTTCTATGAAACTAAAATTAGTATGAGAATATATATTGTAAGAAAAGGAATGAAGAAATGATACATGCTATAATATGAATGAGACTTGAAAACATTATTCTCCGTTAAAAGAGCCAGTCATAAAGGCTACCACATATTATATGTTCATTTGTATAAAGTGTCTAGAATAGGCAAATCTAGAGGCCTAGGAACTAAATTGGTTGTTGCCAAGACTTGGAGGAGGGGTGGGTGGTTGGGAGGAAATAGGGAATGATTGTTAATGGGCATGGGGTTTCTTTTTGGAGTGACAAAAATGTTCTAAATTTGATTGTGGTGATGATTGCACAATTCTGTGTATACTAAAGAACATTGGTACACTTTAAAATGTTAAGTTTTATGGTATATGAATTCTATCTCAATAAATCCATTAAAAAGTGTAACAGTAATTAGTTAACTGTCTGCAATAATTCTTTTGTCTGTATTTAATGCAACAAAGCTAAAGATTTCTGTCAGGCATTTTTAGCCCTTACACTACCTGAAAATCCAGCATAAATTCCAGCAAAGCCTGTGCATGCTCCACTCTTTTTCCTTTTACTTTCTTTTTAAAACAATCCAATTAATACATCCACTTGCAAGTGAATAATCCTTCTAGGTGCTCTGAAAGCATTTTGAATTAAAGGTTATCAAATAATGTGCCAAGAAGTTTCTGAATCATAAGAGAGTGACTATGATAGGTTAAGTCATAAATTGACCATTCTTTGAAAGGAAAGAGCCAGCGTCACAGTGAAAATAGATGGGGAGACTTGAAGAGGAGCATCTTTTGGGATCATCCTGAGAATTCAACTGTAGTTTTTGCCTGCTGAATTATTGAGATTTGGATCCTGAGAAGAAAGAAAACAATTGTCCAGTACTGTGTTTTTGTTTGTTTGTTTTGGTAACTGCTTTATTGAGATGTAACTGGTAATAATAAAAGGAGAAAGAGAGAGAAGTAGAGGCAGGAGGGGGAGCCAGGCAGAGTTCATAAGGGCAGTGGCTAGAAAAAGGGAAAAAGTCCTAGTATGAAGCCAAAACAATAAAGATTAGAGATTGTGAGAGTAAAAGGTTAGGATGCTTATGGGCCTGGGCTTAAGGGGATAAATTAAAGGTGTTACCCCAGGATAAATTGGAGTTAATGAATTAGAATAGATTTTGAGCAAATGTGGTGCAAAATATCTTCTCTTTTTACTTATGATTTTATTCAGTTAAACTATAAGAAGTAGAAAAAAAAGGGTAAATAACTAGATCTTGACCATAGATGAGTTTACCAAATATGAAATAATAGACTGAAATGATAAATCAGAGAGAATTAGTATTTATAGTCATTGATTGAAATTTGTGTTTCACAATCTTTTTTTAAATTAATTTTATTTTGAAGAGAGAGAGCATGCAAGCATGGGAGAGGGGCAGCAGAAGAGAGAGAGAGAGAGAGAGAGAGAGAAACAGAAGGAGAGAGACAGAGACAGAGAGAGAGAGAGAATCCCAAACAGGGTCCACACTCAGCCCAGACCCAACAGGGGGCTCAATCCCCCTACCATAGGATCATGACCTAAGCTGAAATCAAGAGTCGGGTGCCCCTGTTTCACAATCATTTTTTTAAAATACAGCTATAACATTATGATTATATCCCCCAAATATGTCTTTGTTATTGATTCTTTATAGTTAAGCCCAAAGTCTACCAAAGGTATTGCTTATACTTAGGCTTTTGGAACAGAATGCAGTTTCTAATAATATTTAAGTTTGATAAGTTTCCAAATAGCCTTTTTTATGTTCTATTTTGAAAATCTCATTGAGAGTCTAATTAAGATTAGGCTTTTGTTTCTCAATAATCCTTACTTGACCAGGATTGGGAAGGTTATAAACCTTGCATATAGGCAAGACTGAGATCAGTTGATGACAATAAGATTTTGGTGAGAAATAAGAGGAATCTATGAGAACAGAACTAGTGAAAATCTTCTAGATGAAAAAAGATAGCCTTTAAACTTAGAGTCCTTCACGTCATGGTTAAGAATACTTGGAAATGTTGTTTTTGACATGGTCTAATGAATCCATCTCATAGATAGGATTCATTTCATGAATCCATAAATGGTGTTCATAAGTGGTGTGTTAGTCTATAAATCTATTAGCCTAAATATAGAAGCAAAATTGTCCCTATACATATATGCTGAAACAGAAATGTTGAAACATATTTTAAAATCAGTATTTCCAGGAAATTTTCACATATAGATATATCCTTAGAAAAATCACGTATGGCGAAAAATTTTTTTCAATTCCAGTTAAGATGATGGTAGTTCCACCATTCTTCGTAGCTCTAAAGATAAATATGTCAACTCTTTAGTTAATAAATTACATGGAGATCTGAAGACTTGAATCAAAATCCAACAGCATGTGCCTTCAAAGGATTACAAATATCAAGGTAGATGACATCCTTTTTATAAGAAAGCTGAATCAGGATGAGAAGGAACATATTCTTACCATAGGAAACTCTTAAGTATGAGTCCTCTGGTATTGAGATTAGAATGGCCAATGCACTTTTATCTCTGCTAAAGATTTTTTTTCCTTTCACAGTTAGAAAGCATAGTTTTTACATCTAGAGAAAGAAAAAAATTTTTTGTACACAAATTGCAAATTTTTGTGTACCAAAAAAGCAACTATTCACTCAATTCAATTTTAATGAATTATTCCTGTATTCCAGACACTGCTCTCAGATCAGGAATATATATATATAATGGGGCTCTTGTCCTTATAGAGTTTACATTCTAAAAAGTGGAGACAGATGATAAACAAATAACAAACGAATAAAACAAGAAAAAACCCAGGGTATTAGTTTTCAGTTGCCAGTATATCAAATGACCACAAACCTAGTGACTTAAAACAACACAGATTTACTGTCTTGTAGTTGTAGAAGTCAGAAGTCTGAAATGGATTTCCTTGAGCTGAAATCAAGGTAGCAGCTACGTTGTGTTTCCTCTGGGGTATCTAGGAGAGAATCTATACCTTAGCCTTTCCTGCTTCTCTATATCTCCTGTATTCTTTGGCTTGTGACTCCTTCCCCATCTTCAAAAATGTAACACTTTAACTTCTGCTCCCATCATAATATCTCCTATCTCTTACCCTAAACTTCCTGCTTCTCTCTTATAGGATCCTTGTGATTGTGTCGGGCCCACCTGTTTAGTCCAGGGTAATCTCCCTATCTCTTAATTTAATCTCATCTTATTCTTAATCATATGTAGAGTCTCTTTTGCCTTGTAAGGTAACATATTCACAGGTTTGGGGGTGAGGATGGTAACATTTTTGAAGGGTCATCATAGCCCACCACAGGTAGTGATAAATGAGATACAGAGATCTAAACCTCATGGTACTATAAAAAGTGGCCGACTTGCTCCTTTAGGTGGTCAGGAAAGTCTCTCTGAACAGGGTTAGTTAAGCCGAGATCCTCGTGATAAAAAGGAATCAAACCTGGGAAGATCAAGTCATAGAACACTAGACTAGACTAGGTAAAAGAGCTAGAAGCAAGTTTGGCTGTCAAAGAAAATAAAGAAGGCCAGTGTGCTGGGCCTTAGTTACCTACTAGGAAAGTGGTATGAATAGAGATGGGAGAGGTAGGTTGAAACTTGATTATGTAGGATTCAGTAAAGTAGGATAAGCAGACAGATAAGCAAACAGTAAGCAAGTAGTACAGATCTTTGCATCTGGTACTTTAGCAACATTTCAAGGGAGAAATAGTAGTTACTAGAGATAAACTTTATATATAGGGTTAAAAGGATGTGTTAGGTAGCCCCATATAGCATAGCGACTGAAAATTAAAACTGTTGGTTGGTGGTAGGGTTGCAAAATGTAGACCAAATCATCTGCAAAGATTCACTGAAGGGTCAGTTAAAAAAGAGGAAATTGACTTTAGAAATGGTCACCCTGGAGGTGCTCGAGTGGCTCAGTTGGTTGAATGTCTGACTCTTGATTTCAGCTCTGGTCATGACCCCAGGATTGTGGGATTGAGCCCCCTGAGCATGGAGCCTGCTTGACATTCTCTCTCTCCCTCTGCCCCATCCCCCGGCTCACACTCATTCTCTCTCTCTCTCTCTCTTTTTTTAAAATTTTTAAAAATGTTTATTTATTTTTGACAGAGAGAGAGGGACAGAGCATGAGCGGGGAGGGGCAGAAAGAGAGGGAGACACAGAATCCGAAACAGACTCCAGGCTCTGAGCTGTCGGCACAGAGCCTGACGCGGGGCTTGAACTCACAGACCCTGAGATCATGTCCTGAGCCGAAGTTGGACGCTCAATCTACTGAGCCACTCAGGCACCCCACTCACTCTCTCTCTTTAAAAGAGAGAGAGAGAGAGAGAGAGAGAGAGAGAGAGAGAGAGAGAGAAATGGTCACCCTGGAAACCTAGGTCCTCATCAGGAAGGAGCTTTGAAGGAAATTCCATTTCAAGGCCTAACTGGGAAGTACGATTATTTCTACTGAAGGAAAGAACACCCAGTCAAATAGGTCCTTCAAAGGTAAAGATGCTTAATCAGTGAAAAATGCATTAAAATAGGGTCACATCACCATGGCTGAAGCCCAGATTCATTTTTTTCAGTCTTAAGTCCTTCTAAAATGGCAGGCTCCTCTCTTTCTTAAGAAAATAGGAATTTAGGAATGTATCATTAGCTACTTCCTATTATCCAGAGGACTTCTGTGTGGGGGACTGGAAGAGGTTAGGATTGAGAAGGTAATGATTCTTTATTCATTTAACAAACACTTAACAAGTATCTGCTTAAAAGAGAATTGTGAAGATAAGTGGAAGCTGCTTCCCAATACCAAGAGATTGGGAAGAAAATATATATTCTTAGCTACTTGTTGCTCTTTTATCCTATAAAAGTTCATCTTCTTAAAATTCATGTGATACAGGTATACTGACTTCTATGCTTCTACATTGTCATCTATTGATAACATTTACAGATTTCATTAAAACTTTCAGCATAAAGCTTGTAATCTTCCTTTTTAATTCATATCCAGCTATTTTTCCTGCCTGTCATCATTGTGTGGATGACAACATCCTTGATTTCACTACTAGAGAGCTTTACTTTCTTCTATTTCAGCCACTAGTACCAACGGCTAGATTGTGAAAATTTTTGCTTTCTGCAACTATTCTATTATGAAATCTTTTTCAAGTATAATTAATGTACAGTGTTATATTAGTTTCAGATATACAATATAATGATTTAATAATTCTATACATTTCTCAGTGCTCATCAAGATAAGTGTACTCTTAATCCCCTTTATCTATTTCACCCATTTTCACCCAGTCCCCACCCACTTCTCCTCTGGCAACCACCAATATCACTCTGATCACCACTTTTATTTTTCTGGTCATTTCATTTACTTATTCTCTCCACATCCATTCCCCAACTTTTTAAAGACCTCCTTTTTCTTTCTAATTTTCCCAATTAAACTAGGCCTTTCTTATACACCTTCTTCTCTATTTCTCTATGCCATATAATCTAGATTGAACTTCTATCAGTCTGGTCGATTGATTCAACTTATTTATTCCTTAGATTTACTGCATTATAACACCTAGCAAAACTTTAGTCTTGGGTAAATCTGTCTGCAAAATTGGCATCTCTGTCTAAGATAGCACTTGAATGCATTTAACAGATACTTAAGTACAGCAGCTTAATTGAATGAGGTATTTATTGTTTTAATAAGAGCAATAAATTCAGAGGTTGACAGTCCAGGGCTGGTACAGTAGTTCTGCTATGTCATTAGTATTCTGAGCTCCTTCTATCTTTCTGCTCTGCTATCCTTATAATTTGGCTTTACATCCCATCATTATCTCATTATTGCTTCAAGTCCAAAAGCATTTTGTCTTCTTCAGCCTCACATTCAAAAATCAGGCAGGACAAAAGAAAGGAAGTACCAAAGAGAAAAGTAGCCGTGCCTATATTAGGAAAGCAATAGGTATCCAGCATATATATATGTATGTATCCAGCATATGTATTATCCAGCACACTGCTGCTCTCAATGAACTCATATTTTGCTAGTAAGGAAGAGGAGAATAAATATTGAGAAGGTCACTGCCATAGCATTATTACAAATTATGTTTTCTAATGTTAACTCCACAAGTAATCCTACTATTTTTATCTAGCTATATACCTCTTTGTATTAGTCTTCTGGGGCTGTGGTGATAAAATACCAGACTGGGTGGCTTAAACAACAGAAATTTGTTTTCTCACAATCTGAAGGCTGATTTGTTTTCTTCTGAGGCCTCTCTCCTTGGCTTGCTGAGGGCCACTTTCTCATGGGGTCCTTATATGCCCTTTTCCCTATGCACACATGTCCCTGGTGCTTCTCCCTCTTCTTTTAAGGACACTAGTCCTATTAGATTAGGGCCCCACCCATATGACCTCATTTATTTTCATTTACCTCTTCAAGGGCCCCATCTCCAAATACAATCACACCGGAGGTTAGGGCTTCAATGCATGAATTTTAGGCATCTCCTTACATGTAATATAGTCCATAATACTCTTCTATTACCTACAAAAGATATGTCAGAACTTCATCTCTCTTCAGCAATCAACTACACGCCATTTCTTCCATCACTCCAAAAAATATACCTTGCCTTCTCTGTAACTCACAGAGAAACTAGGGACTATGAGATAAGAACCTCTTTATCTTTCTCCCTTTTCCTCCTCACCTGAATTTATCCTCAGCTTTTACACATCTGTTGTTTCCTCCCAATTAAAGCTGGGTAAGTAACAATAGTAGCAGCTGAATATTTCAGAATTAAAACATATATGTAGAATGAACAGCATCTTCTCAAGTAGCAAAACTAGAATGATGTCAAATAACCACTATTGTTTCTCCAAGGTTTGGAGAATCCTTCTCAGCAGATAGTAGGACCTTTAGCCTTTCCCTGATGAAGGTAGTATTTTATCATTATTTCCAAGATAATGACAACATTTCATATGTTTTCTCCTTCAGAAAAAAAAATGTATGAAACTTTCTTTTTAACTTTATCAGATATATGTTGTCCATCAATATTTGAATGACATCATAATGACATCTAGTGGCTGTAGAAATTTCTTTCATCTCTGAGTACATCTTTAAGTATAGGAAGATCTTTCTAAGCTGGAAATAAAGGAAAATGAGTCATTATAATATAATCATTATCTTTCCAATCTGTTTTGTTTTTGAAAATGACCTTTTTCCCACCTCTTCTACATTTATTCCATTCTATACAGAAACGGAAAGGATATGGGAAAATTTGATACCTGATCAAAAGTGCCATATTAATGTCCAGTGTGACCCCTCGTGGAATCCTTCTTGAGTGTGCAGGAATGAGCAGCTTGATACAAACGTGTTAATAAATATCCTATAGAAAGACTTTCAGGTAAGACCCTAAGATCCACAGACAAATGTTCTAGATAATTTTTTTAAACGTTTATTTATTTTTGAGACAGAGAGAGACAGAGCATGAACGGGGGAGGGTCAGAGAGAGAGGAAGACACAGAATCCGAAACAGGCTCCAGGCTCTGAGCTGTCAGCACAGAGCCCGATGCGGGGCTCAAACTCACAGACTGCGAGATCATGACCTGAGCCGACGTCGGTCGCTTAACCGACTGAGCCACCCAGGCGCCCCTGTTCTAGATAATTTTAATGAGAGAACCATATCAAAGTCATCTTTTATTTGCATAACTCTGTGCTTTACATAAAAATTAAACAATAGGAAAATGTCTGCAATGGTAAAGGATGGGGTGGGTGGTGGGTGGTGGTGATGTGGAACATGAAATACTATCTGTTAGGAATGTAGCATTTTCCAAGTAAGGAAACATGGTAGATATTGATAAAACATTGCTATGAGTAAAAGGTAAGTGTATTTTTTATAACCTTGAAGAAGTATGTATTTTAAGTTGTTAATCTTAAATGATAAATTAGGTTCTATAAAATAATATTACATTAAAGTTTTTGCCTAACTTTTGGAAGAAATTGTATCGTAAGAAAATTCCTTTGGATTCTTTGTGTTTTTTTTTTTTTCAAACTTTTTACAGTATGGTGACTAATATATAGAACCTACATTCTTAGCCTACAACATCTGTTCAGTCTCAAAAACTTTCACCAAAAGGCTATGAAAAATATTCTCCAAATTTTGATACCCTTTCAAAATAAATACTCTGTTTTGTGAAATTGATGCTGATGACCCCACAGAAATAAACTGAGTTTCATTTAATTAATAATTTTAGAAGGGCAAGGGGACTGAGTCAATCATGATATATTTGAATATGTGGCTGTAAAAGTCTGTGTGATATTTTGGACCAGTTAGACTTTTTATTCAGCTAGTAGAATATACTAGATTACTTCTCATTTTTTCCCCACTTGACCTAGGCATTCAGAGCTTCATAGAACAAGTATGGGATCCTTTCCTACAATTCTCAAACATGTTTGAAGGATTGACTAGGACATGTGAATATATGTACCTATGAGAACATAAAATAATTTGTGGGAAGGGAACTAAGACCACACAGGTAGGCTCAATTCTTAGTTCCTCACTTTGTGGTAATTCTTCAGCTTGAGCTGGAAGATAGACCACTGCCATCTGGAGACATGACTGATCCAAATTTAGAATACTGTTTGAGGCATTGGTTTATGTATTGAATTTTCAGGGGAGTTATTTTCTTATTCTTTTGTTGGGTGATCATTTATTGGATCATTTGACTGGATGGTGGCTGTACAACAATATTTATGACTCTAAAGTTTATTTGAGGTCTGTAAAAAGAGCAAATACTTAAAGAAAGATCATGATCAAGTGTGTAGACCTGTTCTAAGCCTGGACCCTAAAACCCTAATTACATCAAGAGAGTAGATCTCATTCCTAATTCCTAGTGCCAGCAACACCTGATATAAAAGAATGGCCAAATTACTTAATTTCATAAATTTCTTGTTTACTTCCTGGGTCTGCTTAGTAATATTAAAGATTGCTGAGAGACTTTTGGGATATGACAATAGATGTCCACCCTTGAGTGGTCAGTATTATAACTAAATTAGCTTTTTTTTGAACTACTGCTTGTTCAACTTCATGAACATCTTGGGCAAAGCGTTTTATGACTTATAAACATTGTATAGTTCTTCTGCAGTTCTCGTAGCATGTAGAATTCTCCTCGCTCTTGGAGTTTTCCACACAGAATGAAAATAAGAGATTTGGGATGGAAGAGAGCATTCCTAACATTTTGGATTCCAATTGAGGCACGCCTTTTCCATCCGTAGTTAAATTTTTTAATGTTCTCTCTCTCCCTTCTCTTTTTTCCCCTTTTACTCTCTTGAGAAGACCCAAGAGCCAAACTGAGCTTTATCCTGAAGTCAAGCATCAGTTTACTGATACAACAAATCCTTACCTGATTTAAAAGCAGTAGCCAATGGGCTTTTGGCTGGATATTTTTTATCATTAGTCATTAAGGGCCATGATCTCCTTTTAGCCAAAATACCTTTGTGAAATTTTCAGAATATTGTAATGTTTTATTACCATATAATAACAGTAGTACTGCACCAGACCATCCCTTTTTCATTAGTGAGATTATCAAGTAGATGTAAAGCAAAAGAGCTTGATGTTGAGTCTAAATAATGACCTTATTTGTAAAGTCTGTAAAAGTGAGATAGCCACCACATATATACCCAATCTTCCTTAGTTATTTCCCAGTCTTGTTTCTGTGAGAGTTTGGTTACCAAAGCAGTTCTCAAAAAAATTATCAAATTTTGTTGGTGACAAAGCCCCCCTATATCAAGGTCTAATATGAAAGAAGGCTTTAGATTTATATTTTTTCTTTTCTTCTTCCCCTTCTCCTACCCCTACTCCTTCCCCTTCTTCCCCTTCTCCTCATTATTATTTTTAATAATTATTTTTAATATTATTTATTATTATTATTATTATTATTTTACTGATGTGTTTTTTTTTCTCTACAGTGTAACTTAGTACAAATTCCCAAGAAATTATCTCATGTATTACAAGGAATTGGTAATAAAGGAGTGCCATCCAGCTTCAATATCAGTTTCTTATAATACATGAATAAATTTGTATCCTTAATCACTCCTTAGTATAAGTTCATAACCTGTCTACAATTTGCTATTGATATGGGTAAAACATATAATGAAACCAAGGAGTGGCTAAGGATGCAAAAATCAACATTAAAGATAGGGACTTCATAAATATCATAGTTACATGTTAATCTATTACAGATATCATGATTAGATGTTAGTTCTGTTAACATTTCAGAACTTTAAACTGGCAAAAAGGGAAGAATAAACAACAAACAAGAAAAATGGTGGTGGGAAAAAACAAGCAAATTAAAATATGATGATCTGTGGTTGTGATCACTTGAATCTTAATTGGTGGGTCTTGGACAGAAGCTGTTCTTTCCTGCAGTTGTCTACTTGGTCCTAGGCCTTTGGTGGGTACTACACCCTCCTGAAAGTTATTTGTTTTTGTAAGATTCCTAAAAATTCTCAGTTTTAAATCTCACAATGGGAGAGTACATCATATAATTCTGTATGTTGTCTTTTTTAGCAGGCAGACATAAATCAAAAACCTATACACCAGATTTGCATGAGGTAAAAAATATCTGACAAGGCCCTTTCAAATATAATTTTAAAGCATTTTTCTTTTCCAAAAAAATGAAGTCTCCAGTTTGGGGTCACTTAGAAATTTCTTGGGAGAATGTCAAAGAAAGACAGCTTAAACCTGTTGGAAGTAAGACTGAGTATATTTATGAGTTCTTTGTAGTGCTTTGACATGTTGAACTGAAGTGAGATAGTGTCTAAAGTTAGGGGAGAAACATTCATAAGGTGAGCTGTAATAACTTTATATGAACATAATCCATACTTTTTGCCTTTTTGGCAACACTGGAGACTGTGAACATAGGATCATGAGAATCAGAGCTTGACTCATTGGCCAAAGAGTTCCAAGAATATCAGTTAGTTTGGCTATAATTTGATATTTTTAAAAATCAACTTTAATGAAGTAAATGTACTTGCAATTAACAGCATACATTTTAATTGTACAGTTTGACGAGTTTTTTTAAAAGATACAATCAAATAATTAGAACATTTCCATTAACCAAAAAAAGTTCTCCTTTGCCCCTTTCAGCTCATATTCATCTTCTCCGCAAGCCCTAGGTAGGCACTGATCTAGTTTATCTCTATAGAGGAGATTGTGTTTCCTAGAATTTCATATAAGTGAACTAATATAGAACAAAATATCGTGTCTGATTCCTTTCACTCAGAATCATGCTTCTGGGATTTGTCTGTGCTGTTCCAGATATCATTTTCCATTCCTTTTAATTGCTGAGTGGTCTTCCATTGTTTGGATAAACCATAATTTGTTTATCTACTCACCTATTGATGGATGTTTGGATTGTTTCCATGTTTGATTATTGTGGATAAAGCTTCTTTGAGCATTCATATACAAGTCACATAATTTGCAACCAGATTTATTTCAATATATCTTTTTCTGATGATAAAGCCATTCATCAGCATTCTGTACTATCTATCGTCTGTGCACATTTCCAATGGTTTGGTCTGTTGGGATATCATAGGAGAGGAAGATTTTAGTAAGGGCTTCTGTCTGATGTAATCATCAACTGGGGCATTATGCCCACCTCCCAAGTGTTTATGCCTCATTGATCAGACTGTCTTCTTGCTTGTATGTAATTAATAAGAACTGTGTCACATAGCCACCTGTAGCTTCAATTGCGTTTTAATTTTTTTACCCTCTATAATATAGTTAAGCAAAAATAGGAGGTTGGAATTACATGGTAGTTTAATCAACCTAGTATCTGTCACACAATCTTATTAACCATAAACAAATGTTTTGAGAGTGTGAATTTATTGTAAAATGATTGATGTATTAGGGGACAATTTGAACATAATGTAAATTTGACATTGGCTAATGCACAATTTTGTCTACAAAAACCACTATTTGAATGCAGAAAATTGCACAGTGCCAAATAAAACTACATAGGAATACACAAAATGTACACATGTGGATATTTCAAACATCTACCAACTACCTCAGTTTACTGTGTGTTATAAGCCACATTCATCCACATCTATTTTTATAATTTTAAGTCCAATTCAGGATAATTTTCATACCATTCCCCCACAGTAACTCACAAGGTGCAATCTTTCATATGTCCACATCCACAAGAAATCTTCAGTTTTTTCAAAGTAAACTTCCATATTAATTGTATTATTGTGTATTTTTAACCATTTAACAAGTGCTATTATTTTTATTAAGTTTCTATTTTTTTTAATTACTTCATTTTTAAGAATAATTTTATTTACAATAAAATTGAAAGGACAGTACAAAGATTTTCTATGAGAAAGAGAAAGAGCACAAGTGAGAGAGGGGTAGACAGAGAGGGAGAGTGAATAGAGAGCCTGGAGCTGGGCTCGAGCTCACCAGAAGCAGGGCTCAAGCTCACGGGAAACGGGGCTCAAATTCACAAACCATGAGATCATGACCTGAGCTAAAGTTGGGTGCTTAACTGTCTGAGCCACCCAGGTGCCCCCAAAATGGTACATTTTTTGACCAAGCATGCACCTATGTTGACACATTACAATCACCAAAAGTCTGTAGCTTACCTAAAGGTTTGCTGTTAGTGTTGCACATTCAATGGGTTTGGACAAATGTATAATGACATATATCCATCATTATAATATTTTACTATTTTTACTGCCTTAAAAATCCTCTGTACTTTTCCTATTCATCTTTCCCTCCTCTTCCTCCAACAAAACTGATCTTTTTATTGTATCCATAGTTTTGTCTTTTCCAGAATGCGATATAGTTGGAATCATACAGTATTTATCCTTCCCAGACTGGGTTCTTTCAATTTGTATTATGCAACTTCCTCCATGCCTTTTCATGGCTTGATAGCTTATTTCTTTTCAGAGCTAGATAATTATTCCATTGTCTGGGTGTACAAGACAAAATTTATGTATGTATGTATGTATGTATGTATGTATGTATGTATGTATGTATGTATTTATCTATCCTCTCACCTCCTGAAAGATATCTTGGTTGTTTCCATGTTTTGGCAATATGAATAAAGCTCCTCTAAACATCTGTGTGCAGGTTTTTGTGTGGGCACAAGTTTTCTACTCCTTTGGGTAGATACCAAGGAGTGTGATTGCTGGATCATATGATAAATGTATTTAATTTTGCAAGAAACCAAAACTCTTTAGTCTTCTAAAGTGACTGTACCATTTTGTGTTCCCACTAGCAATGAATGAGAGTTCCTGCTGTTGCACATCCTCGATGGCATTTGGTATTGCCAGTGTCCCGGATTCGGGCCATTTTAATAGATTTGTAATGGTATCTCATTGCTGTTTTAATTTTCATTTCCCTGTGAAATACCATGTGGGAGCATCTTTATAATCCGTATTTGTTATCTATATATCTTCTTTGGAGAGGTGACTGTTAAAATTTTGGCCCATTTTTAAATCCAGTTGTTTGTTTTCTTATTGCTGAATTTAAAAAATTCTTTTTATATTTTGGCTAAGTCCTTTATCAGATGTGTCTTTTGCAAATATTTTCTCCTAGTCTGTGGCTTATCTTCTAATTCTCTCGATACTGTCTTTCACAGAACAGAGGTTTTTAATTTTAATGAGGCTCAGTTTGTCAACTATTTCTTTTATGTATTGTGTTTTTGATTTTGTATCTAAATCTAAAAGGCATCACTAAACCCAAGGTCATCTAGATTTTATTCGATGTTATCTTCTAGGAATTCTATAGTTTTGTATTTTATATTTAGGCCTATGATCCATTTTGGGCTAATTTTTGTGAAGGGTCTAAACTCTGTGTCTGGATTCATTTTTTGCATGTGGTTGCCCAGTGGTAACAATATCATTTGTTGAAGAGGCTATTTTTGCTCCATTTTGTTGCCTTTATTTATTATTATTATTATAATTTTTTTTTTAATCAATTGACTCTATATATGGAGGTTTGTTTCTGGTTTGCCTTTTCTGTCCCATTGATCTGTCTATTCTTTCACCAACACCACAGTCTTGGTTACCGTAGCTTTATAATAAATTTGGAAATTGGGTAGTATCCATCCTCCAATTTTGTACTTCTCCCTTTTGATATTGTGTTGACTCTACTGAGACTTTTGTTTCTCCATGTAAACTTTAGAATCAGTTTGTAGATATCCACAAAAATCTTGCTGGGATTTTGCTTGTCATTGTCATAGAATCTATATAAGTGTCTTCCATCTTTTTTAAAGTACGTAACTAACAAAGTTTTCAGTAATGTGCCACTAATGTGCCCGTTTTCCCCATAAACCCGGTGTTCTTGTTCAACAATTTTGCATAGTGAGGATGTTTAGGAATATGTATGTGTTACAGCAGAACTGACTGTACATATGATAGATGGATTTTTTTAAATCTATAAGCTCATTTTCCATGAAACTATCTTTATATTTTCACTGTTGAGAGTCAAAAAGAAAACTATGTTTTTTTTATTGTATTCTGTATCATGTTAAGGAAAGGAAGGGCATAGAAATTTTTAAATAACCATATGAGCAATATCTCACTTTTGTCCTAACAAACTTACCAAATGCTTTGAACTAGCAAAATGAATGTCTTACCTCAAAAGAAAAGCTTATCTTTTGTCAACCTCAGATTCTTCAGGAAAATCAAGTTTTACCAAAACTATAAAACCAGGCATAATTTCTATAATATAATCAAGGCCTTGTGGCCTTGCTTTCTCACATACCTACATAATGACAGAGTTAAACTTGCTTTCTCACATACCTACATAATGACACATACATGTCATGACATTTATTTCCTAATTAAGTGCTAAACCCACTGGAAGAGACCACACCTCCTGTGTAATCAGTAAACTACAAGGCTTGTTAAATGCTGAGGAAAAATGCAAAGAGTTTGAATCTATTTTATAAATAATGTCATAGAACTGAGTATTTTTTCCTAATCTGGTTACACATAATTCTGTATTTTTTCATGGTATTAAGTATACACATCTAGCAACTTTAAGGAGTTAATATGTTTCCTTATATCCCTAACAGAATGGTCTAGTTGAAGGCAATACTGGAAAGGAGTACTCCTTTGTTGTCTATTCAATTCTGAGGGAGCACCGAGGGCAGATTCTGTATGTTATGTATGGCTGAGCGGAGCAATTAGGAACATGAGGGAGGAAAATAACTTCACACTATAAGAAATGATTATTATTCATGAAAATAGAGTCTAAAACCCTCTTCTTCCAATGTTTCATTTCAGTGGCAGAAGGAAAATTATGCTCACTACCATAAGGTAATTTGCTCTTTCTCCATTCAGAGAGCCAACAACTATGCTTCTGTTTTTTTGTAAAGTTGGGTAAATAATTTTCCTTTATATTAAATCACTGTATATTCATCTTAGAAATTTTTGAAAATGCAGATGGACAGAAAAAGAGAACAAAAACCATTATTATATCTTCTACCGCTGATATAGCATGGCACTATTTTTGTATGCATTCTCATAGATTTCTGTCTCTATATGCATAGACATAATTTTTTTTAGTTAACATAAAGCATGCAAGTAAATTCTTCTCGTTAACTATTCTTCAATAAATTTAATGACTACGCAATATTTTATTTTTTGTGTCCTAATTTATTTAACCTGTTTCTCATTATTGGACATTTAATTTTTCCCTAAACTTTTCTTTACTACTAAATAATATCCTGATGACTCTCGTTGTTAATATAATTTCTTGCAGGTTAATATGATTTCCTTAGCATATATCTCAAGAAATATATAAAAATGTCCTTTCTGCACATCCTTTTCAAATCAAAGTATTATTATTATTTTTTTAAGTTTATTCATTTTGAGAGAGAGAGAGAGAGAGAGAGTGCAAGCATGAGCTTGCCCTGCTGCTGGGCTTGATTCCACAAACTGTGAGTGAGATCATGACCTGAGCTGAAGCCAAGAGTCAGACGTTCAACTGACTGACCCATTCAGGTGCCCCCAAATTAGAGTATTATTATTATTTATTTTTTTAATTTGGTAAGTGAAAAATAAATATTTTGTGTTTATCATCCAATTAAGTTGAATTTAAAATATATTTAGTCATCATTTATATTTCTTCTTTTGTGGGTTTATTGCATGTCAGACAATTTCTATAAGGACCTAAGAATCCCCAAGAGTACATGGAGAACAAATAATCCTGAAAATGCCACTCTACTGATCCCCCCAGCTTGTCCTGCGAAGGAAAACCGGAAGCATTTTAATTTGATACGTTTTCTTCACACCTGCATGACTTTGTCTATGCCTACCCTTCTGCCTACGATATCTTTCCTTCCATGAGAGAAACTTATTCTTGCACTCTAAGATCAGCTCAATTGTCTGTTCCCTCACCATATGCTGTGGCTTCTGTTATCATGGAATGCCTGGTTTTAGGGTTAGTGATCTTCTGTCTGTATCTGGAATAGATTGTGAGCTGTTTCATGCAGAAGCCACATCTTATTCCTCTCTGTGCCCCTCCCATCATTGATTTATTAGCCCAATATCTTGAACATATCGAGTGTGCAGTGCATATCAAATTTATATTTACAGGGGCACCTGGGTGGCTCAGCCAGTAGAACATGCGACTCTTGATCTTGGGCTTGTGAGTTCAAGCCCCATGTTGAGTGTAGAGATTATTTAAAAAAAATCTTAAAAAAGTTATATTTATAATAAATGATGGAGGGAGACATAAATAAAACTTAATTTGGCATTTTATAACTCTCTTAAGTGAGAAGAGCCTGTGCTCAATATAGAAAAGGATGATTTGTCTAGAATATATTTCAACTTTTAATTTAGTACAATACTACTTAAAAAATGACCCAGTCAAAAAAAAAAAAATGACCCAGTCAAATAAAATATAAAAGACATATGTCAGTGTAATTTACACATTTACACTGTTTATTGCAAATATCCTTACTAGACAATACATGGAGTAGGCAGAAGGTTGTTTTGCACACTGGTCTATGATTCCTTTACTGTAGGTTCTGGTGAGGCAGTGATACTTACTGCTTTAGGAAGTGTTTGAACTATCTTCAGAACAGTGAGTACTGAGAGAGGCCAGGTACTGCGATCTGTGTAGTTGATGTTTTCCATTCATCTAGTGAATGTTTTACAAAACAAGAAAGGCCATCACTTTATCTCCCTTACCACTATCCGACTACACACATGCACACAGACATAGTCAAGCCAGCTGAAATCATTGCCTCAGGGACAGGAGAGTTTTTCTGCTATTTTATCCTAAGAACCCTTAGTATAGCCAAGGAGGTTGTTAAATAGTATAATATTTGGATTTTATGAGACAAACACCTGTTAACTTAAAAGTACGTAATCTTCTAACCCATCAGATGATTAGAAGGAGGACCTTCCTCTGAGGCCTGGGTTTGGCATATTGAACACTAACTTTCTCTTTTATTTCCCACATATTCTGACCCCAGTGTTTTGTTTTGTTTTTTCATGAATCTGCTAATGTTGGATCACATTTTTAAAAGATGTGCAATTGAAGCAGTGAAATAAAACAGAGCAATGGCTGAGATTCCCTCATCCTTCAAGGATTTTTCCTGGCTAAACAAAATGTATGAGATTTGGGGATCGTTTCTCCAAACACACCCTGGGCTGGATGATATTGGTGAAAAGACTACAAATGCTTCTCCTGGGTTAAGATTGTTAACACTTTCAAGTAAAGTGTCTTCTGAGTAGCCCAGTTATCTGAATGGTATTGTAGATGCTATGCTATAAACATACTGTTTTCCCCCTACATAAACTTTCTTTTGCTTTTACTTCTACTCACCAGATCTCCGATTCTCACCTTTTCTCTGAGATTTGAAAACTTTTAGTGATTTGTTTCTTAACTGTGTCAACTATGTAAGAAAATTGCCATCATACAAGTTGTAAGTGAAACTGCTTGGAGTGAGATCTTCCAGCGAAAATGTATAGAGAAAGATCTGAGAATAAAAGATGAAGCTTTGGAGCACATGGACACTTAAGAGGTGAACAGAAACAGGAAAAGTTGAAAAACGTGGGGTGGCTGGAGACTTAGGACTAAAATCAGGTTTATAGAAATAAGGGAAGAATTTTATTTTATTTTATTTATTTTTTAACGTTTATTTATTTTTGAGACAGAGAGAGACAGAGCATGAACAGGCGAGGGGCAGAGAGAGAGTGAGACACAGAATCGGAAACAGGCTCCAGGCTCTGAGCCATCAGCCCAGAGCCAGACGCGGGGCTCGAACTCACGGACTGCGAGATCGTGACCTGAGCTGAAGTCGGACGCTTAACCGACTGAGCCACCCAGGCGCCCCTGGGAACAATTTTAATAAGAAGAAAGTAGTGATTACTGCTAATAGCATTTTAGTCGATTTTCTGATTTATCCCTTGCTTCAAAATGAAGCTAGTGAGTTTATCAACGTATCTTTATGAGTCTAAGCAAACTGTTTGCTCTGCTTGGAAATGCCGAAGAAATAGATTTTTCCTGAGTTCTTGTAATCTGAACTTTTCTAATCCTAATTGACATATATGATAAATACATAACCCATGTTGTCCCAAGGCAACTTAGAGGAGGGTATATGGAGATAGATTATTAGAAAGAAGCAATATTTCCTTGGCTTTCACTTTCATCTGCTATTTTGAGACCTGACTCTACTAAACGTCTTTCTTACTTAGAAAGCTAGGAATTATGCTAGGTAATATATGTGTGTTCTTTAACACATTCTCAACCTACACACAGGTAGCCGTGGCCTCTAGCCCCTGCATCCCCAGTACCATTGTTCTTGGAGTATGCTGCCACTGCGGGCACTGTTAGCTATGCAATGTATCCCATTTCCCACACAGCTGGGGGACAGCTGATATCCTGTACCCCACAGTGCTACCAGGTCACTGGGGAGTATGCCTTTCTGTTGTCTTAGTATTTTGTTTCCAATGAGTATGTCTTCAAGGATTGGCTTGAACCTCAACATTTTATGAAGTGTTTTCTTTTTTTTTTAAGAAACAGCTTTTTTAGTTTTGTTTTCTTTTCTAGTTTATAGTCTCAGTCTCTAGTTCCCTAAAACTCATACGTCAGATAAATTTGACTAGTAGTTAACTCCTTATTGTATTCACTATCACACTTAACTACCAACCTCACCGATTAACTCAGTTGTTTTAATTGGGCCATGTCTGTGAAATTCGCTCTTATCCATTAGGATAGACTCTGTTCAAGGAGGTCCTTTACCTCTCAAATAAACATCTTGCCTGATGTCTTCCATATATAGACACAGGGCTGTCTGAATCTGAGCTGTGCACACCGCATAGCCTCTACCTGGGACAGGTTCTTTCTCCATTACACAGCCATAAACATGGTTCAAACCTCCTATCAAAAGAACAGTTTTCCCTACAACTTCAGACCAGGAGGCATTTTATCAGATGGTCATCTTGTGAGTAAAACACTTTAAACAAAAGAAAACAAAACAAAACTTTGAGATTAGGAGTGGTGAGAGAAAACGGTGACTTTGTGCCCACTGACCTGGATTAGTGTAAATGTGGCTAGCTTGCTCAGAAGAGGCCTATCAGTTCTGAATTTTGCTTTGAAACTCATCCCTATCAATACCAACCCTACATACTAGTCTATTGTCTTTAAAAATTCATTTATATTTTTTAGATTATGTATGAAAATTTCCATTTAGGAAAATATGTGATCCTACTTTTAATATAAGTTATATTCTGGGAAAAGGTAATATTTCTACTAAATTAAGTAGTTCCTCAGATTTTAGACAAGGTATTTCCATATTTAACTCCCCTTGTCTTCTGTTCTTCCTACTATATATTAGGCCCTGTGCTAGAATCAATTTGTTATAATTTAAAAGCCCAGGATTACCTGAGGGGCTGAGTAAATCCAGATTAGAAAACTCTCTGCACCCATCAGAAACACAGTGGTTAATTATGGAGAACAGACTAAACATTTCACAAGTTAGTCTTTCTCAGACTATTGGTATGACACATCCAAAAGAAGCTGAATTTTTCCCTCAACTTTATCATTTCTTTTTAAGTACCTGAAATCTGAAGAGTGGAGAACCTGTTCAGATGGGGAACAAGAGAATTGTTTTGGAAATAAGGGGTAGAAGGTGGTTGAAAATGAATAAGTAAAAATAATGTTTAAAACATATGGAAAACAATGTTTTAACCAGTTAGTTTAAGAAAATGCAATGTAAAACAGCCTTTACCAAAACCTCTTATTGAGCAAAAGCACAAAACAGCAAATTTGGGTGTTAAGACTCAACTTTGTCCTGATTATGAAAGACAAAAAGGCTGAACTAAAAAAAAATTTTCATAGAAGATAATGATGATGATTGTAATTCTATCAATGTCACTCCAATCTTTTTCTATTTGGGGAGTACGCTCTCATATATACAGAATAATCATAGTGTATTCATCCAGCCTCAAACGGAATTTAGGATATAAAACTTTGACGCTGACTAGCGAAGTGGCCATTTTAGTTTCAATATTTTCTCTCTGAACCCATTGAAAAAGATTTTAATAGATTCTCTTCCAAGATAGGCAAGCACTTGTAGAGGCAAAGCGAAGTGCTGGAATGCAGTTTCAGAAATCTGTTGACTGCGTGTTCCCATATGTGTTCCAGGAAATTCACATTTGGATTTCAGTACAACTGGAGTTATGGTAGTGCTATCCAACGCTTTTTTGGAAAGGAGTTTGCTTGATACCAACAC
This sequence comes from Panthera tigris, assembly GCF_018350195.1. Lineage (NCBI taxonomy): Eukaryota > Metazoa > Chordata > Mammalia > Carnivora > Felidae > Panthera > Panthera tigris. The sequence goes on from NC_056664.1 coordinate 113,129,146, forward strand.
AAGCCTTGCCAGAACTCAGCAGGCCAAATTCTAGTTCTGGAATATGTGGGAACCAAGAGATCAGCAGTTAAATGATGAGGGCTGTATCCCTTTCAGTGCTCCAAGGAAACAAATTTACCTAATGGTCTAGAAGGTCATTTTAAATATAACCAATAATCTTTCAAAAATGAAATGTCTCTTTTGTGGCATTTTATAGGACATGTAACATTTAATAATGAAATATACTATTACATTTTTTCTTCTGAATACTGGCTAAAATGTTTCAGCTTTTCAGACTTAATTATATCTGGCCAGACATTTGCAAGTATGCTTACCTTTAGAAATGAAAACCCACTAGTATTCATTGTGTATATTAAACTAACTTTGAAATTCAGTCATTTTATATCTAATCTGTATCAAAACGGCCCTGGCTAAAGTGAGTAGATTGCCATTAAACTCATTATTGAGTACAGAATTCTCATTTTCCTCTAAAATATTGCCATTAAGTTGGCAAAATGTGATATGTTCAAATTAAGAAATCATAAATCACAGTCAATCTAAGAGTGTCCTTTTCTTTTCCTGAGAATAAACTATAAAATACAAGGGCTGGGAGTGATCTCAAAGGTCAAGTGTCAAGTACTTAGACTTTAAGCAAGGTGAGGCCAGCCATTCAGAATGAATTATCTTTTCCATTATTAAAGATCTTTATTGCATGCCCTCTCTTCTCAGTCTGTTTCAATGCCTGCCCACATAATAAAACATTCTCAATAATCCCAATTTTGGCCTATCCTGCTAAGTTTTACAAGTATTTCTGCTAATGTTTTAAAATTCTTTCATCTTGTCATGGTGTAGAATGACTGGTTAACATCCTCTTCATAATGTCCTTTCATTTTTGTCTTAAGCCATCCTAACTTCTTTACTTCTGTGTAGTAAGAATCAGTTTCTCTCCTTTGAATAGTTTTCATTTGACCTCAGGAAATGTTATTTTTAATACCTCTTTCAGAAGAGGGAAAAATTTGATAAAACTTTTTAATGAAAGTGTAAAAGGTGACAAGTATGTTATTTTTCTTATCTTCTTAATGTAAATCTATATATCTTCATATTAAGCTAACATTTTTTACTAATAGAATGTTTAACCTCTCAGCCATTGTGATTTTTATACCTTTTGTTTTCCTGCCTTCTGGTGCTCTATTAGGGTTCATCCATCTTTTATCTGTTTATTTGGAGAGAAAAATTCTAGATGCATTAGTAGGACTTTGTGAGTTCTCAGTATACCATATCTGTTGTTGAAATTGGATAGTTAATTTAAGGCCCATGTTTTGCTATTAAATATAAAGGTGGATTTGACATTTTTACGAATCCTGCAATCCATATTACTTATGTAATTAATTTTCTCAGATGAACAGTATTATTCCAAGTTTACTGTTTAAAAATAGTAAGCGAGAGGCCAAGTCACTTGCCTAAAGAGTTGCGGCTCATTAGTCAGAGTCATCTGGAAACCTTTGGACCAGTGCTCTTCCTACAAGGCCATATTGCTCATATTTCACTTTGTGTAGATAAATCTTTATACTTTAAGTGCTTTGTTTTCTATTCTTGAAAAAGTGTACTAACAAATATACTAGAAACTTTGGGGAAATAAATACTACATTTTTTTTCTGTCATAAAAATAATGTTTCAGTGTTACTGTGCTGTCATTAAAAGCTTGGTCTGTAATTGACTGTATACCAAGTGATTCATCTTAGAACCAATCTTATTGTCCAAAGTTTAGTGCTCTGGGGTTAGTATGGGTAAGGAAGCCTATAATGTTATATACAAAGTATTTCCCCACAATAAAATCTTTGGAACTAGAAATGATCATAACCGATGTGATGTATTTTATGTATTTTTCCCCCCTACCAGCTACATTTACTAGGTAATCTAGGTATAATCCTGCCTGGAATCAGGTAAGTGTACTAATCACTTTTAAAAGACTTTTTAGCCTATGGTTCTGTGAAACTGAGTAATCAGGGAAATGGTAATTTTACTAAGATTGGTTTCAGTCCATCAAAGTTAATTTGTCTCCAGATTGTTAGTGCTAGAAAAAATAACAAATGATTGATTCTGTTAACTGAAACACAATTGAAATCTATTTTATAGTGTCTTTTAGGGGTCCATCTTCAGTGAGGACTGTGAACACAGCTTTACTTACTAGCATCTCCCAGATATGCTGCTTCCTCCTAAATTTAGACATTGTTTGGCATTGTAAGGAAATCGAATGTTTCAAATACTTCCATAACATTGGGATGCAAATTGGTACTTGAGCTCCTGATACACGAAGCACAGAACCAAAGATGACAACTTGGGAAAATATTTTAAAAGATCTATGACCTCATAAAAATTCACTTTCCTTTAAAATGTTTAAAACCTCGTCATGGTTAGTAAAATCTTATCATAACTTCTCTTTTCTCCATATGCCTTTAGGCTAAATGAAAAAAAAAAGCCATCTTAGATATGTGCTGCCATTGATTTTTCTTGCCATTAAACATACCAGTTTATTAATAGGAAAAAAAGAGAAATAGAACTTGTAGATATATCATCCGGTTTCTTTTAGGCACATGGCCTGCTTTCTTTCCAGTCCCAGGTTAATGGATTAATTCATATAATTGTCATTCATTAAGATGTATGAAATGACATTTATAATTGGAGATTTAGTGTGTTCTAATGTTACATGATGTAAAAGTCTATAATGGATATTGAACTTTTTTTGCTCATAGTGTTTGGCTTGTTAATTAGTAAACTACATTCAGTTAACCTGTATATGAGTTATTGAAAGGTTTTAATTCGCTAGGGACACCATAGATAAGACTATAGATAGTGACTTTTCTTTAATGTCCAAAGTTTTCTCTGGGTCACTGAATGGATCATTTCCTTTAATCAAAGTTTCATGTACAAATATGTTGAAAATTGCCTGGCATGGAAAAATCCAGAGAAGTTGTTAAAGAATTAAATAATGTAAAGCTAGTTTAAATTTAAATATCTCTCAAAATAAATCTTACCATACCATTAAGTCTTACACAAAACAATCAGATGTATCAGTATCACATTCAAACTTTGAATATGACCCAGTTGAAATTGGTTTCCCACCAACTCTGCTGAAGGCCAATGCCATGGCTCCCATCCCTTGAGCCAAATCAGACAATGAGCAGCCTCTTTGGCTCCTTAGTTGGTGAGAAGACTTTGTAATATTATAACCTCAGTTTGAGCAAACATACGGTTTGAAATTACAGTACCTCTTGGATTTTTTCACCCAGTTTTGTCTACAAAAGAACTATGTATTTACTGAGTAACTGAAATATACTTTAATAAAGTGTTTTAAGTGTTTCCGAAAATCAAAAAAGGAATTGTATAGTGGTTACAATAACAGTTTTAAGCTTATTGACTTTTAAAAATTGTCAATTTTGGTTTTGTTGTAATCTCATTTTATTCCTATATGAGAGTTATAGACTGAAATGCAATTTTTCTAGTTCTGAATGTTCAGTTTGTAATGCTAATATTTCTAGAGGATTCAGAACCATGTGAAGTTACTTTACCATAAAAAGTTAGTGTTAGAAAACATTGTGGTAATTTTATCTACCTAAGCAGCTATCTTGCTCTGAAGTACAGACTCAGTAAATAAATTTCAATTAAAATATGCAAATTTTTAAATATAATGATATATATTGACCCATTATGAGAGATTGACTGTTTTTCTTTTCCTTCTTCCAACCCAGAGAAACTTTCAAAATTCCCAAAATTAACTTAGGGTTTTATATTGTTCTTCTATTATTAATAACCATTTCTCTGGAAGAAAACATGTGATGTTAGCATCTAGCAAAATATAATCTTTATTTTTTTCTTTACAGACATTTTCTTTGTGCTTAGCTTCAACAATATATTTTATAAACTGAAAATAAAATGTCTTTCTTAAGAGGTTTTCCTCTTATGGAAATCTAAGTCAGATTGTGCTATTTTAACAAAATAAGAAATGTAAATGAAGTTAATTCATTTGGATATAAAATTCACATAAGAGTGTAGGTAAATGATATGTAACTGATTGAAGACTAAATAAAGTAAGGGCTCCAAATGAATAAGGTAAAGTGTAGGAAGAGTTTTATCTGATCTCAACATGACTAAAAAGGAATGTATTTACTGATAGAAAAAAAATGATCACAGATTAACATCTGGACGTCATGTGGATATTTGCTCAATAATTAGCAGCAGCCCCTGTTCAGTTACATTCCTACATCTGGGAACAAAACATCACAGGGACTAAAAATAAAGACAAGGAGAAAAGTAAAAAATTGCCTGCTGTAAAATAGCATGGTTGCTCTACAATGTAAATTAAAGGGATCTTGTCACCCTCTTTGGATGCCAAAACACACTTTCTCCAATAGATATACCCCAGATACTACCTAGATATACCTTATAAACTGATGTTTTATTATATTCAGAAGAAAAGATTACAATTTTAAATCATGCTTAAGTGATTTATGATTTAAAGAATGATTGAAATATTATTAAAGGATTTTCATGCTGATATACTTTCAAATAAACAGAATGTATCAATATAAACTGATAGAATCATTATCTCATATGTTTCTTTAGGGCATAATAGACAAAAAGTAGTTAAAGTGCATTGCATGCTATTGAGAATATGGCTTATACACTATGTATGAAATAGTGTGCATAGTTTAGTATATTATGGCTAGCAAAAGAATATATTTTTGCTAGTCTTTTTTTTTTAATGTTTATTTATTTTTTAGAGAGACAGAGACAGAATGCGAGTGGGTTAGGGGCAGAGAGAGAGGGAGACACAGAAGCAGAAGCAGGCTCTAGGCTCTGAGCTGTCAGCACAGAGCCCAACGTGGGGCTCGAACTCATGAGCCGTGAGATCATGACCTGAGCCGAAGTCAGACGCTCAACCGACTGAGCCACCCAGGCTCCCCTTTGCTAGTCTTAAAAGGACAAAAATTGCAGAATTCCAACTGTAGTGGATGGTCTGCAATTTTTATCCTGTTAATAATGGCAAAATAAATATATCTATTTGTGCTTAAGGACAATCTGATACTAGCAAGTTTTGTGTGACTCTAAGGCACATTTTAATTGTCTGTTAAGTTATAGATTCTATGGAAGATACATCGTATAGTTTCTCTAAAGTATTGTGGAATATGTACCATATGTTTTCTGAGACTGCTTATCTTTTAATTGACTTAAGAATAAACCCATATGGTAAACACAAGCAGGGCCTGTAGTTCATTGTAAGGATGGAAATAGTCTCCAGAGATTTGAACTTTGTTTGCCAGATCCCTCTGGGCCAACTTGAAAGAGATTGGTCATTGTCTCTGACATTGGTCCAATAATCTTGAGCAAGAAGGAAGCGTGAAAACTGCCAATCTCTCTCTGGTCTATCAAACTTGGTTATCATCTGTTAGGTGGCTCTGCGAGGTGTTAGGGGCAAAGACTACCTTCATAGTTTTGTAATTTTCTTCTCTCCCTTGGTTTAAATTTTTTTTTAACATTTATTTTATTTTTGAGAGACAGAGACAGCATGAGCAGGGAAGGAGCAGAGAGAGAGGGAGACACAGAATCTGAAGCAGGCTCCAGGCTCTGAGCTGTCAGCACAGAGCCCAACGTGGGGCTTGTACCCATGAATGGGTGAGATCATGACCTGAGCTGAAGTCAGAAACTTAACCAACTGAGCCACCCAGGCAGCCCCTCTCCCTTGGTTTTAATTATTATTTCTTTATTATGTTAGTTAAAAAAAATTCAGTCCATCAACCAATTACTATTTTTGTAACATCTGACCTCTAAGATCTGTGCATGAATATTTGTACTAGATTGATTGGTTATTTTAGCTATTTGAAGATAGCCTATAGTTTATCAAAAACAAGGACTTTGAAATATACCCATTTTAGGTCAATGAACCAAAGATTTCTAACCATTCTGTTTCTTCCCTCTTATTCAACAGCCAAGATCATGGTGGTCCTCTGGCTTCATTAAACCATTTGCTCTTTATTACCTTCTGAATTATATTCTAATGATTCATCTTTGCCTTCAAGTAATTCCTTTACCCCTACCTTCATCTCTCCACACTTCTCTATTCAATTCACATGCCTCAACAAATTATATTTGCTCATTTGTTTCCTTTTCCATTTTGATTACAAACAGAATTATGAAATATTTAAGTCAAGTCACATCTGGTAGACAAGCTTAGATGAGCTGATGCACTTTTAACCCACTTCCCCTAGAAGACAAAAGTCCTTCACCCTTCATTGAGTTTACTTATATTTAAATGATTTCATGTGTATGGATGGCTATTGGAAAAAAGGAAAAAGGTCTTCAGTAAAGGGATGCTATCTAGAGGTGAGAACATGAATAAATATAGTTTGTTATAAATCAAGTTCCAGAAGTAGCCATAAACAATGAACGCTGTGTTGAGAAGAGAAGAGATGGTGACCCTTCCATTTTAAAGACTATGAATTTTGGAACTTGGCCTGTTTTGTAGCAAAAGTGTCCTTTGGGGGTTATTACTATTATTTTTTTAATGTTTGTTTGTTTTGAGAGAGAGTGGGAGAGGGGCAGAGAGAGGGAGACAGAGAATCTTAGACAGAAGCAGTCTCTGCACTGTCAGAGCAAAGCCCAATGCAGAGCTTGAACTCATGAACCGTGAGATTGTGACCTGAGCTGAAATCAAGAGTCAGATGCTTAACCCACTGGAGCCATGCAGGCACCCCTGGGGGTTATTATTACCAAACATGATTTGGTAATATATATGCTATTTTACGCTTTTTAAAAGTAGCTTCTAACATATGCTAAATACTTTTCAAAAGATAATTATCTTTCTTTTTAAAAAAAGTTTTTTTTAACATTTATTTATTTTTGAGACAGAGAGAGACAGACCATGAATGGGGGAGAGTCAGAGAGAGGGAGACACAGAATCTGAAACAGGCTCCAGGCTCTGAGCTGTCAGCACAGAGCCCGACTCGGGGCTCAAACTCACGGACCGCGAGATCATGACCTGAGCCGAAGTCGGCCGCTTAACCAACTGAGCCACCCAGGCGCCCCGATAATTATCTTTCTTAATGAGCTTAAAAGATAATCTAAAACCAAATGAATTAAATAAATACATACTTATATTTATATAATATGCTATAGATGGCTACACAAAAAAATAGATCAAATCAAACAATTCAAACATGTATCTGCAAAATCAATTTATTTTCATAAAGGTAGCAGATGTATGCCTTTTTAAAAAGTCATCCTTCTGCTCTACTTGACATTAACTATACATAATAGAAAAGGACAAGCTTAATAACATTTTAAGAGAGGATTTGGAAATACTGGAGAAGCCCAGGAAAGATAAAGATATTCAGGAAAAAAAAAAATGTCCCTTTGAGGAGTAAGTAGGACTTTTATTAAAGAGGGAAAACATAGATTGAATTTAAGTATTTTAGAACGTGATGGAAGACACGTATTTTGGTTCACCTAGTCAGCATAACTCCCATCTAGCATAACTTTTGTGCGGTAGAGTCTAGGCTAAAGCTAAGTATTTCTCAGATCCCTTTGCAGCAAGCGTTCTTGTGACCTAGGTTCTACCAAGCAGATACAGGAATTGAAAACTGGAGGCAGAAGTGAGTGGTGGTGGTTATGCTGAAGAGATTAGATCAGTTGGCAATCCGGATAGTGAAGGCACTTGATTCATTTAAGGCAAACTGGAATCCAAGTTTCTGGAGTTTCTGGCAACCTGTCCCCATGTCTTAGTTGTTATATAGCAAGATGAAATTTGGTCTCCAGTCATGAGTACACAAGGATAGAGTTTTGAGCATTTCTCTTTGATGCTCTGTAGTATTTAAACTCAATTTTTGTTCTTTCAGAAATTCTATAAACTACCTCTTTTATTATTTTCAATAATACCCTTCTTCTAAAGCTAGCTATAGTGGATTACTTTTCATATGAGTAAGGGTCCTGCATGATACAGCTATCAATGAAAATTCTTATGTGAAAATAATAACTAGTACATACTTTTCACTTGCCAGCATTTTAAATACTATCTCATTTAATCGTTATATCTGTTCCCTGAAGCTATATCTCAAAACCACCAGGTGGTCAATGATAAAAAAGAGCAAGTCTGTCTTGAAATGGCCATTTCTAAGAAGGCCAAATAAAGGAAATGGGTTCAAATGTAAGCTAAAGAGAGCTTACTTTAAACATAAAAATAGTTTAATAGAAGATTAGTTATGTTTATGGAATAGATTAATTAGTGAACTCAAAGTTTCATGACTGAACATTCCCAAAATGACAGGTTTTGGACCAAACAATCATTTATTAGACTAGAACTCATTTGATACACTTTCTAGCATTTCAATTGTTTATTTTCATCCATAGAGCTTCTAAATTTCTTTTTGATCAATGTAATATAATGTTACCATGATTCTATACTATAATTTCATGCTACCATATTCATAAGTTAAATAATGTGACTACATAGTACTAAAGATTAGATATTTTTTAAAGTTTATTTATTTTGAGAGAGAGACAGACAGACAGACAGAGAAAGGAGTGGAGAGAGAGGGAGAGAAAGAGAGGCTCTGTGCTGTCAGCATGGAGCCCAATGTGGGGCTCAAACCTACAAACTCTGAGATCCTGACCTGAACCAAAACCAAGAGTTGGATGCTCAACTGACTGAGCCACTTAGGTGCCTAAAAGATAACATTTTTTTGGGGCGCCTGGGTGGCTCAGTCGGTTAAGCGTCCGACTTCAGCTCAGGTCACGATCTCGCGGTCTGTGAGTTTGAGCCCTGCGTCGGCCTCTGGGCTGTATGGCTCAGAGCCTGGAGCCTGCTTCCGATTCTGTGTCTCCCTCTCTCTCTGCCCCTCCCCCATTCATACTCTGTCTCTCTCTCTGTCTCAAAAATAAATAAACGTTAAAAAAAATTGAAAAAAAAAGATAAGATTTTTTTAATGTAAGATTTATATAGTCAGCTTATTCTTCTAAGAAACGGAATTAGTGTCTACTTAAAATCCCCCATTATTTCCTTAATATCATCATATATCCAAAAAAGTATTCAAATTTCCCCAATTGCTTTATAATTATTTTTTTAAATTGTTCTAATCAGGATTGAAATAATGTTTATACATTGCAATTGTGTGACATGTATCTTAAGTCTATTTTGACTTATTAGCCCACTTCACTCCTTTATCCCTGCAATTAGTTTGTAGAAAAGACTATATTTAGTCCAGGAAAATTTCCCACAGTCTGGGATGTATACCTGTGGGCTTATTTAACATGTTCTTCTTTCCCCTGTGTTTTCTGTGAGTTACTGGTATTTATAGACTTTCAAACTCAGGTTTGATTTTTTTTTAATAACAAAATTACTTCATAGATGGTGATGTGTACTTTTATCAGGATGCACATGTTGTCTGGCTGTTTTTTGGGTTTTTTTTTACATTTTTTAAGTGTATTTATTTATTTTGAGAGAGAGAGTGCACATGGGAGGAGGAGAGAGAAAGAATCCCAAGCAGGCGCTGCACTATTAGTGCAGAACCCAGTGGAGGACTCGAACTCATGAACCATCAGATCATGACCTGAGCTGAAATCAAGAGTCCAATGTTTAACCCACTGAGCCACCCAGGCGCCCTTGATTGTTGTTGTTGTTGCAGCTGTTATTGTTTTTATGGTATTAACTACCATTAAAAATTGTGTAGGTGTGTTATTTAATTAAGGGTTAATGATATTCTAACTTTATGATACCTTCATTTATTATCTAGGAACATCTTTAAGGTAATTAGCAGGTTTATTATATTTTCTATATTCTCTCTTCCTTCTTCCTGCACTCAGTAATTGTGCTGTGTCTATGTCATCAGAATATATAGCATAGCCATTGTGTATTATGTTTTCTTTGTATCCATTATTTAATCTTAGTTCTACAAATAAATATGTATTAAATTCGAACCCCTGGCCCTTGTGTCATTGACTCTAATCATTTTGGTTGTCCAAAGTCTGTTCTCTAGATTACCCAAGAATGACTCCATGGGGCTATATTACCTGAATTCTTGTATGTTCATAAAAAGTTCAACATTTTTACTTGAAGGTCACTTTGCATATAAAAGCCTTGGCTTATGCTTTATTTCCTCGAGTATCTCAACTAAGTTAAGATATTTCAATCTTCTGTCATAAAGTGTTCCTGTTAAGAAGCATGATGAAAATCAAGTTTCCTTTCCTTACAAGTCATTTTGCCTTTTGACTAGATACTCTAGAAAGTCAAAGGACTTTTTTCCCCCCTTAAAAGTTAGTTTTACTATAACAATATGTGTTCTCTTTTGGTTAAAAAATTTTAGGTCTATGGTTTGCTCTTTCAATATGTATACAGCTTAACGTTTTTTATTTATTTCAGGAAAATTTTCCTGGATTACACATTTTATATTGAGTCTATTCTATTACTTTAGGTATCTTTTATGGAGACTTCCATGGCATAGGTGGTGGATTTTATTTACCTTTTCTCACTTTCTTTTAAATTGTTTCATTTCTTTTTTCAAACTTTCATATATATTTTTAAATTTCTTCTTTGCTATATTCTGTTTTCTGTAAGGCATTATTTGTGTATCCAAAGGCATTATCCATTCTCCAAAACCATTTATTTGTTCCTGTGTTCCTTCTAGTTTGGATATCATCTCTGAAAGGGTTTATATTTTTATTTCCAAGTCTTTCCTGAGTTCTGTCCTCTTCCTTTTCAAAAAGTCCTTATTTTCCCCATCAGCTCATTTCTGAATGTTTGTAATTCTTTTGGCATTCTTTCACTGTTTCTACTATTTTCTTAAATTCTTTTAGCTATTTTTCTAATATTTTAGATATTTTTAATCTCATTTTGTGGGATGTTTTCTGGCATGCCCTTATTCCCCACATGAATATTATTTTGCTCACTATTCTTTTTCCTTATAAAAACCTTACATAGGATGTGTCTTCATTGCATTCCTCTTGCTTATTTTAAATGGGAAGGGTTTTCCTGTACTCAAAGAAAGGAAGGACCAAGCAAGCTTTCCTTAGCTTCCTGCCTCTAGCCTTCTCACCAGTAATTTTATTCTGGAACTTCTCCATATTTTGTCCTGGTGTTTCTACTCTGCTGTGTTTAGCTTCTTCTCCCAGCCATTCCCCTTGGGTTGAGCATGTGTTTTGAAAGGGGCCTTCGGCTGGTCAATTGTTGAGTTCTTGGTGTCGAGACTCTCCTGCACAGTCTGTTGTGCAGTCCCTTGAACTCACTCATGCATTATAGCCTCTGAATGTCCCTCCCACATGTGTCTGCAGTTTTCAGACAGGCTCACTGAGCTTTTCACACTAGTAGGAACATCTCATTTTGAGGGAAATACCTGTTAGGAATTTGTTTTCTGGATCTCAACATCATTCAAAGTGCTTTTGTCTTCTCTCCCTGTTTTCCTATACAGTTGCTGATATCACGTGGGCCTGATGGCAGGTCCAAGTGTGGGGTGTGTAGGAATGCCTTTTTCCTGAATTTTGCTGTATATGTTGTCATGAAATTTTGTTTTGTTATTCTAGGATCTCTGTCTTTTTATTGGAGGTTTGGAAAGTTGAAAAAAGTAGGCCAGTATTGCCTATACTCCTGCTGGAAGCCAGTAATCAGTTTGTCCTTAATCTTTTCTTATAACTACATAAGAATTTGACCTCTCTTTCCTTGAAGGTTAATTAACAATCATTTGGGACATTTGGGGCAGTGATCTTCAAAAAATCTTTTGAGATCTTTTGCCATTATTATATCCTACATAATACAATTTAGTCACTTTAGAAAAGCAGTAGCTAAATAAATTCTTAACTAGTAGAAACTTTATAAATGTATTTATAATTATATATATATGCATATAGCTTTATGTATTTATAATTTTATAAACATGTGTTTATATATAAGTTTACTATATGTAATATGTATTTATGCAGTGTATAAAGAAAAAAACTATCAGAAATAAATTTGGCTTATACATATTTTAGAGATTTTTTTAAGAAATAGAATATGCGGTTTTATTTTTGCTTATAAAAGACAAAAACAATGCATTCCCACTTTAATCATTTTTGTTTTTACCCTAAATGTTTTCTTTTCACCTAATAAAGAAGGGAAGGAATGTTTTGCCAAGCTCAAGACCCATTGGATCTGTGGTTTCTAAATGTCAAGCCCAAACTGAACACTCTGGAGTTTAACCTTGTTTGCTTTTGGCTAAAGTGACTTCCTGTTTCTAAGAAAGGAAAAAAAATAGGCTATAAAAGTCTATTAAAAAGATCACAAGCCTTCTGCAAGACCCAGTGGCTCACATGACAAAACACTTTGATGAATTAAGTACAAATGAATCTTAAAATGTAAATTAAATTTACCTGTAAAATACAGTTGGCTCTATAATTCCAAAAGGGAATGGTAGGCTGAGACAGAATGTCCTTGGGAAAAAGACTAGGGTTTGGCCAAACCCAAGTGTTTGAAAAACACTGTTGCTGGAGATGTATAATGAACCAATTTTTTTTGTAGTTTTTGTTTTTCATTCTTATAATTTTGTTGTACTTATTCTCACCGCCAACTTCAAATGACCCTCTATCCCCTCAACTAGTAAAAAAAAAACAGGGCAGCTGAAAAGTTTGCTTAAACTTCTTAATACTTTTAATCCTTACTTGTTATAATTTGATTACTAACACAGATTTTCTCTGTGGGCCTCCTATTAAATCACTTTCAAGTTGAAACAAACCAGAAATCGTTCTAAATAGCAGAGCTAGTATTCTCTTTAAACTGCTCAGAATTTACACAGAAACTGTAGAATGTCTCTTCTAAAATGCTTGTAAATGTGCCCAGAGGCTACTGTGATGGTTTATCCTTCCAACCTAACCAAAAAATAAATAAACAAATAAATGAACATGATGTTGTGGTCTATGAAGTAGAGAACAGTGTTACTCAGCCAGTATCTGATTTCATTTCTTTTCTATGTTCTTAGATATCAGTGTTGATAAGGTTACCTAAAATTAACACTGGAGGTAGTTTTTCACTGCATGCACCCAAGAGTGTATATTTATTTGGTTTGATATTATGGGGATCTGGTCTTCACTAATCTTTACATTGCATACCTTAACATGGAAAAAAAAAACTATTTAAATGTTTTCTAATGTTTTTTGTTTTGTTTTGTTTTGTTTTGCTACTTTTTGGATATTCAGGAATGATATGGATCTTGTGTCTTTAAAAAGCTATTTTGAATCATTCACCTGGAAGGAGGAACACAAGTGACTAAATTTATAACAGCTGAGGCCTACCCAGAGGGGAGAAAGAGTGGAAAGAGTAATAATTGCAGTAATTCTCAATCTTTTGTGTGCATAAAAAATTCTAGGGAAACTCCTTAAAGATGCATGTTCAAGGGGCTCAGCTCCAGAGATTCAGATTGAGTAGGTGATGCCCAAGAATATGCATTTGAAACATGAAGCTGCAGGTTCTCTTTAGACCTTAGTTAGAGAAATAACTTTGTTAGAACTTTATCCAGGTAAAAAATCTGAGAACAATTTGGGAACTTCAGTGTCCAGGACAGAATTGTTTTTTGAAAAAGATATTTAGCAATTGTGCTTTAAATAGCAACAGAGAAAACAAATGGGACAAATAGGATTAAAAATTATCAAAATGACAGGTAGCTTGATAGATGAAGAAAAAAAAGACTCCTTAAATGGAGAATGGAAGTATGTTTTGTAAACTATAAGAAACTACTTTGAAGTGAAGGCAGGATGAGTGCTGGGCAGGTATTAACGTCCAAATAAATAGATATGATGTTTTGAATGTCCATGTCAAATCTCTCAACTCTTTCAGATGAGGTGTCAGGCCAGCCAATACAAGTTAATATTGAGCCTCTCTTGAGCAGCTTACTCTGAACCACTTTATGCTTAATATGTCCTGACCTGTTCCTGATTTCCTAGCGTGTCACCCCACGACTCACTTTTCTGCTCATATGTCCTCAGAACGGGCTTTGACCTTTGGCTTCCCTTCTTTAACCACTGTGTATTTAGACTGCTCTGGCTACATTACCACCCACTGCCTTGGTCAGATCCTGCTTCCTCTACCCACTACTACTTACTGAGCCAGCTTTTGTCTTGAAGTGTGAGGACTCAAGAACCTGAGTCAAGTTTGCCTTGGCTCCTTTGTGTTCACACCCACCTGTTATCCCCACTCACCGTTCCACTTCTTGTATCGTTCCTTCTGGCTTTGACTGAAGTGACACTTGGCTTTTGGGGATATGTACCATTTGCTGCCATAATGGGGTCAGCATCCTATACACAGGTTAGGCTGCATTGCTTTATGCTTCTCAAATTGTTATGTTCACTATAATTAACAGGGTGGTATGTTAAAAATAAAAGTGCTCAGGCCCTAGTAGCTCTGAGGAGCAATACAGGTCAGTGTTACCCAAATTGTGATCCTCAGACAGATTGCACCAGCAATCACCTGGGAGCTTGTTAGGAATGTAAATTCTTGGGTTCCACCACTAAACCTTCTGAATCAGGCTTTCTGTGGGTGGAGCCTAACAATCTGTGTTTTAACAAGGAAGGTTCCACCCTGATTTACTGACTTAGGGTAATGTTAGTGCTGGCTTTTGGTACTTAAAAGTATGATCTGATTCCAGATCTGCTGAAGCAGAATCTGTATTAAAAAAAAAAAAACAAAAACAAAAAAAAACAACTCAGGTTTTAGAAGTACTGATCTGATAACTTTTCTTTTAACAAATTGCCACAGTGGTTTTTAGGTATAACAATGTTAGAGAACATCTACTTTAATACATGCCCTGTACTCAGGAGAGGGGCAGTACTGTTCAGTCTCAGCTTGATGCTTCCTCAAAGATTTTCTGTTTAAATATCCTTCTGCTAGTGCCTATATGGTTCATAACACCAACCCAGTGTAATATCCATGTTTTCAGAGCTGATTTGAGGCTTTACTACTCAACACCTATAAAACCTGCTGAGATCCTCTGGTGAATCCCAGGATCAAAAAAGCAGCCATATATTTGGGCTTTGCTGTCACTGTGACTATAATAGATTTTAACATGACATTCATATAACTCTCTGCAAATGATGGCTGTATCCTCAAACCAGGTGCTATGGCAAAAAGAAATAAACCAAACAATAGAATAACCCCTCCCCCCCCACACACACAAATCTACCCCTCTGCCCCAAAAGTAAGATGGTTAAGAGGCAACAGAGTATCCATATACAATCTTTCATTGTTCATTTATTGAATGTTGAAACAATATTCTGTCAAAACTATCTTGCTGGTAACCAGAAGCTCTGCTGAGAAAGTTTGTGATGTCTTATTTTGTTGTAAGTTCCAAAGCATGTACTACAGTTTCTGAATGAGTCAAACTGATGCAGTGCCATCTTTAGAGGGTGAGTTGCAAATACTTACTTCACCATATGTTAAAAAATAAGCCTGTTTTGATCTCTTTTAAAGATATCATGACTCTGGGGTGCCTGGGTGGCTCAGTTGGTTAAGCATCCGACTTTGGCTCAGGTCATGATCTCACGGTTCATGAGTTTGAGCACCACTTCAGGCTCTGTGCTGACAGCTCAGAGCCTGGAGCCTGGTTCATATTCTGTGTCTTCCTCTCTCTCTGCCTCTCCCCACTTGTGCTCTCTCTCTCTCTCTCAAAAAAAAAATAAATAAATAAATAAATAAACTTTAAAAAAATATTTAAAGATTTTTTTGAGTTTTCTTAAAAAGAGAAATGAGAACAAACATTCACCAACCCCACTGGGTGCCATTTGAATACATACTTATTTCATTAGAGATGCTACTAAAACTATAACCCTTTGTCGCACAATCTACCTTGTAATGTAATTACTTGTACATGTGTCTGTCTTCCTACTAAGTTGTTAGTCTTTAGAGAAAAAAGACTGGATCTTATTTATATTCGAATTCCCCAAGTGTCTAGTGGTGGCTTGCAAAACCTCAGTAAATATTTATAGAATGAAAAACTGGATGATCTTTTTGTTCCTTTCAAATATTGGAACTTTGTTCATTCTCTTTAGTGTATTGTTAACCAAACTTCTGGCTAACAAATAAGGTAACTTAAATCTCAAACCATAGGGCCCATGAGTGGTTCAGTCAGTTGGGCATCCGACTTTGGCTCGGGTCATGATCTCATGGTTTGTGAGTTCGAGCCTTGCATTAGGCTCTGATCTGTCAGCACAGCTGCTTCAGATTCTGTTCTCCCTCTCTATCCGCCCCTCCCTTGCTCACACTCTGTCTCTCAAAAATCAATAAACATAAAAAATTAAAAAAAAAAATAGCTCAAACCCTTAAGAAGCTACCTGAGTGATATGGGAGGGACCAATTAATTCCTGCATATTTATCCATTTTTCTCTGCTCTATCAGAAGGGACTGTAGATTAGATAAAACTAGTAAATAACTTCACAAAGAAAATAACTAAAGTTAATCTTACCCTCAGTACAAACATACCCTTCTCAACTCTTAAAAGTAATGACCTAAAACTCTCAGAATAGTATCCTATCCATGAAGCCATCTTATAAATAGCCTTGCTCAGTAATGTAGGGAAAAAAGACGGAAATATTAAAAGAAATTGTGCATACTAAATTATGGGAAATGACCAGCTAAGAGAAAATGACCTAAATTGAATAATAGGATATTGCTCTTTTTGTAGGTGAAAAATAATTGAATATTAACAGTTTCCCATTGTTCAAACTAATGTCTTCTTGCAATTCCCAAGCTATTATATCTGAAATCTCCACAATGCTTGGTGTTGTCTTTCAAGTAAAAGCCTTTAAACAATATAATAATTTCTATTACTTCCAAAAGTTGAGTTCAGGAGAGTCATAAATTTTGTAAATCAAGGTTCCAAGAACACTTATGGTTAGAAGCTCTGTGCTTCTATTTTTTTTTTTTAATTTGAACTTTGCTTTTATTTGTTTCCTAATAAGTCTCAAGATAGAAGGAAATTGGAATATTTGATTATATTTTCTAAATTGTAGTTGCTAAACAACATTCACTAGATCACTTTGGGTATTTGTTAAGATGTAATTTTGTAGCCCCGAATGACTGACTTAGAATCTTAGGGTGAAGTCTCTGAGGTCAGCATATTTACCAATAATTCAAGATGAATCTTATACCAGATCTGGTAAAACACTCCTTTCTGTGGGTGAGATAACTGAAGTCTAAAGACATGAAGTGATGTTTCTTAATGTCATACAACTAGTAAGTAGTATAGTTGGTTCTCTAATCCAAGAAGATGGGATAAACTTCCTCTCTACTGTGGCTCTCCCCTGCCCGATTGTTTTTCCTCCTCTCTGTCTTTTTGCTACTTGAGTCTAGTCATAGAAGTGTGTGACAGGGTGTAGTAACTAAAATCTCAGCTTTCTGCTGACAAGTATGAAAAGAGGAGTCCAAGAGAATTGGTAAGTATGGGGGGACCATGGAGAGAGAAAGGGTCTAGAAAATGAGTGCATGCATAGATTTGAGCCTAATTACTACATTAAAGACTTTGAGATGAGAAGTAACCAGCAGACTACAATCCATGCCACAGAGTGACCACTGGCTGGTGCACAGGTGGGATAGATATAAACAGAACTGCTAAGGCTTTGAAAACTGAATTGACTTTGGAACTACTGAGCACAGAACATGGGATAGAACTGATAGCCTGAATTTCACCAGATCAGTTGCCTGCTAGAACAAGAATACCAACATTCCCAATAAGATTTAAACAGATTTAAAATAAGATTTAATACTGTCTGATGATAATCAACAGATATAAAAACTGAGATAACACAGGTGTTGGAATCTCTAAGACTTTAAACATCTTATTATAGAAATGTTATAGCAAGCAACTGTAAACATTTTTGCAATGGAAAGAAAAATAGAAAGCTTAGCAAGGAAATAGAAGATATATAGAAGAAATAATTGGAATCTGAGAACTGAAAAATAGAGTAGCCCCCCCCTCCCATTCTCTTTGAATGGGCTCAAAAGCAGAATAGGGATGGAAATGACATATGGAAGAGTCAGTGAACTTGGAGACAGATCAATAGAAATTATATAATCAGAACAGAAAAAAAAAAGTTTTTAAATAATGAAAAGAGCCACAGGGACCTGTAGAACAATGATAAAATGTCAAACATCCAAGCCATTGGAGTCCCAAAGAGGGAAAGAGTGAAATGTTGTAAAAACAGTTTGAAGAAAAATGACTGAAAGATTCTCAAATTTGTCGAATGACGTAAACCTAGAGATTTAAAAAGGCCAGCAAACTTCAAGCATGATAAACAAAAAACAAACAAACAAAAAAATTATGCCCAGACACCTTACATCAAACTGATGAAAGCCAAAGACAAAAAATTACTGAAAGCAGCCAGAGAAAAATGATGCATTACCTATAGAGGAAGAATGATTTTAATAGCTGTGAATTTCTCATCAGAAGCCTGGGAGGCCAGAAGGAAATGGACATTTAAAAAGTGCTGAGGGGCGCCTGGGTGGCGCAGTCGGTTAAGCGTCCGACTTCAGCCAGGTCACGATCTCGCGGTCTGTGAGTTCGAGCCCCGCGTCAGGCTCTGGGCTGATGGCTCGGAGCCTGGAGCCTGTTTCCGATTCTGTGTCTCCCTCTCTCTCTGCCCCTCCCCCGTTCATGCTCTGTCTCTCTCTGTCCCAAAAATAAATAAAAAACGTTGAAAAAAAAATTAAAAAATAAAAAAATAAAAAAAAATAAAAAGTGCTGAAAGAAAGTTAGCGTCAACCTAGCCTTATACATTCAGCAAAAACTTTTTTTCAGAAGTAAAGACATTCTCAGGTAGATGATATAACTAAGAGCAGCCAGCAAACCTGCTTTAAAAGGACAGTGAAAGTCAATTCTTCAGACAGAGGGGAAATCACACAGAATGGAACTTGGGACTGTAGAAATGAAGAAAAAGCAACAAACATAAAAGTCAGTCTTTTGTAATCTAATCTCATAAGTGACAAAGTCTGTTGTCATATTCTATTCCTTAATCAAAATTACTATGTCTCACCCACCCACAAATGGAGGGAAGTACACAGGACATATATCACATGACAGGGTCATTCGGTGCCACTTTAGAAGTGGACTTTCACACAATGACACACTCATAAATGAAAGCTGAAGAGGGTTTTTTTTTTGTTTGTTTTTTTTGTTTTAATATTACAAGAGTAGACTTCAGAGAAAAGAAAATTACAAGGAATTAAAAGGGACATTACATAATGATAAAAAGGCCAATATACCAAGAAGGCATAATGATTCTAAATGTGTATGTACCCCTAAACAGCCAAATTGGATAGTACTGAAAGAAGAAAAAGACAAATTCACAATAATGGTTGGAGCCTACAATCTTCCTTTCTCTATAATTAATAGAAATGTACAGAAAATCAGAAAATAAAGAGAATGAATAATACCACCACCCTAATGGATCTAATTGATATTTTAGGACACTCCTTCCAAAACCAGCAGAATGCACATTCTTTTCAATACACATAAGACATTTACCAAGATCATATCTTTGGTCATAAAACCTTAACCAAGTAAAAACAACAGCAGCAGCAACAACAACAACATATGAGACTGTGTTCCCAGACCATAGCAGAATTTAAAAGTAGAAATCAGTAACAGAAAGTTTATAAGAAAGTCCCCAAACACTTGTAAATTAAACAACACCCTTTAAGGTCATCATTGGTCAAAGAGTAAATCTAAAGGTATATTAAAAATATTCTTAATGGAATAAAAATGAAAATGCAACATATGAAAAAGTTTGGAATGTAGCTAATTAATACTTAGAGGAAAAGTTTACAACATTACTGTGTTCATTAGAAAAGAAGTTAAGGTCTCAAATCAGTATCAAACTTCTTTATTGGAAGCTAGAATAAGAAGAGCAAACTAAGCCCAAAACAAGCAGAAATTAAAAAAAAAAAGATGAGTAGAAATCAAAGAAATAATAAAACAGAAAAATAGAGAAAAATCAAAGAAACCAAAAACTACATTTTGAAAAGATCAAAAAATTAACAAACTTCCAGCAAGACTGAAAAAGAATAAAAGAGGGAAGATATATTACCAGCAAACATATAAAAACAAATGTTGTCTCATTTATATCCTGGAAAACAGGAAGTAAAATGAGATACAATTTTGCTTTCTCATCAGACTGTAATTTTTTTTTTTTAATGTGACATTTAGTACTGAGAAGGCTGTTGGTAAAAGCATACTCTACACTGTTAGGACTATAAATTATTACAGTGTTTTTTTTTGGAAAATAACTTGCTAATATTAAATTTTTGAATGTGCAGTTTTGACTCAGCTATCCCATTTGTGGCATAAAAATAAGAACATAAATATACATATACAAAAATATTTACTATATCCGTGTTTGCAAATATAAAAAAACAGGAATCTACTTAAATGCTTAGTGGAATAACTGAATAAATTACTGCATATGCTGTAGAATATTCTACCACCAAGGAATGTCTATATGTGTCTATATCTATATCTTATCTATCTATATCTATATCATCTATATCTATATCTATATCTATATCTATATCTATATCTACATTTGGAATGTGTATATATATATTGGAATGATGTTCACGTTATTTTGTTAAGTAATATAGCAAATATGGTGGTTTCAAAAACATGGCCCCCAAATTCTTTGACACTCTTCCCACCAAGAAGTGGAATCTATATTCTTCCCTTGAATCCGGGTTCTGTGACTACTTGGCCAATAGGATATGGAACAAGTGGAAGGTGCCATTTTTTTGTTACCAGTCTTTAAGAATTGAACAACTGCCATTTCTTGTTCTTTGAGATGCTAACCTTTGGAACTCAACCACTATGCCATGAAAAAGTGCAAGTAGCTTGGGGAGAGGCCAGCTTGGGGAGTTCAGTTGAAGAGGAATGGGGACTTTAGGGCCACAACTTGAACTTGGTTCCCCGTGATCAGCCAACACCAAGTTGCCAGCCATGAATGTGAGTCACTGAAAGTGGATCCTCCAGGGGTGCCTTGCTGGCTCAGTAGGTGGAGCACAGGACTCTTGATCTTGGGGTTGTGAGTTTAAGCCCCACACTGGGCATGGAGTCTACTTAAAAAACAACAAAACAAAACAAAACAAAAGTGAAAGAGGATCCTCCACTCCTTGCTGAGTCACTCTGACATTGTGTGTGCCAGAGACTGACCCTGAACCTCATCTGAGTTGCAGCTTTGTGAGACTTGTGAGCAAACTAAATAACTGTTTTTGTTTTAGGCTACTATAGTTTGGGATGGTTTTTAATGTGGCAACAGGAACAATAAGGTACAGAATATGTATAGTATAATCTTTTTTTTTGAAAAAATAAAAGTAAAAAGAAATTCTCTATATTTGTACATGCACATGGGAAGATTAAGATTAATTTCAGGTGAAAAAGACTGTTGACTTGACTTTAGATATTTTAGAATCAATGATATAAAAATATTAGGAAAGTAAAACTAGAAAATATTTAAGTTAAAAACTTGATAGAGCTTGAAAGGGGAATTTAAAATGATTTTGTCAAGGTTTTATTATTATTATTATTACTATTATTATTTATTATTATGATTCCCATAGGCATATCAGACTAGATAGAATTAACTACCTTTTTAAACTAGTCTCTGAGGGTACTACTCTGAATTTATAGAATAGAAAAATATGTCTACAGCCAATATTAGTGTTACTTTTTTCTTTTTCTTATACTGTTCCTTTTTTTTCTCATCTCATTCTTATTCATTCAATGTGTGTTACACTTTAACACTTTTTTTTTTTTTTTTACTTTTGAGAAAGAGAGAGAGAGACAGAGGCGGTGAGGGGCAGAGAGAGAGGGAGACAGGAGCCGAAGCAGACTGTGCTGATAGCCCTTTGGAACTCAACCACTCACAAACTGAATTGCAAGATCATGACCTGAGCCAAAGCTGGATGGCCTAACTGACTGAGCTACCCGGGCATCCGTGTTACACTTTCATCTGAACCTCAACCATTTTCATTTCCTAGAAGGTCTAGGTAACTGTGTTAAACTAATACTATTGAGTAAGCACTGTAAACAGCACATTAGACTTTATGCTTCCAGGAGGTGATAGTCAAAGACATGGATAACATTCTCAGCATTGTGTACATTACACGAAGGCAAGTAGAACTATAATTGGTGTCTTTCATATGTTGCCTCTGTAGCTGAGTAGCTAACATCAGAATGTGAATAATTTAATCCAGGGGTTCTCAAATCTGGTTGGGTATCAGCTCTGCATGAAGTTTTAAAAATATACATTTGAGGTTTCACACCTGGAGACTTTGATTCAGAAAATTTGTGTTTGGTGTTTAGGAAACTATATCCTGAAAATGATTTCCAGGTGATACTGATGCATAGTCAAGTTTGAGAGCTAATAACTTAGTCACCAAATAACCATGATTGCTGGGAAAAGACGATAACCAAAATCTGGGCAAGAAACTGAGGGAAAGGTGATAGGGTATATATGTGTATTGCTGTATATGTGCAGGCAGAGGTAGGTACTGTCTCTCTCGTTTTCTGAGTTGGGGATATATGCTTATTTCCCACTGAATAGATACAGTTTATGTAGAATTCATTCATTCATTATTCAACAAATTAAATTAATTAAGCATCCAACATTTGGCACCTGACTAATCTAGGGCACTGAGAAATAAGCAATGAATAAAACAGAACAATCCTGCCCTTATGATTGGGGAGAGATAAAAATAAAGAGAATAAATAAGCAAAGCATGGGATATGTTAGAAGTTGCCAAGTGAAAGCAAGTTATGGTGATGTCCCTAGTTCAATTTCACTCTCACTCTTCTCAAAAATATTTCCTATCTTCTCCTTTCTGCTTAAAGTACAACTCCTCTTCCTCCAGTCTTCACTCCACTTCCAAATTCACAGAAAATGGAAGCAACCACAAGAGAACTTCTCCAGGTTCCTGTCACCATATCTGCCATTTACCAGCATTTGTACCTACTCTACCAGCCTATTAATATTGATGAGTTTTACATGCTTCTATCTAAGTGTCATCTCTATATTTGTGCACTGGATCCATTTCTCTGAAGTAAAGAATTTTCATGGCGACAATGAGAATGCTAGTTGAATTAGCCTAATGAGGGCAGCTAAGTGTGAATGAGAGCATAAAGTTGCATAAAATGAATAGTTCATTAATGTTATTTCCTGAATCTTGATAGAAACAAAGTTCACCTACAGAGAGGAGTAGTAATCAGTTTGGAAATATAACTAAAGATATTTACATGTAATAATGTAATGTTTGATGAGTTTTAAGAAAAAGACACTGCAGTCTAGAAAGATCATGTTCTCAAAAGCGGTAAAGGCAAGATTTATGAACTCTTCCTATGTCTACCAATGCCATGATTTCACACTTAAATAAGATACAAATTACTAGGAGTTTATCCCAGGAATTGGAATAATTAAATATACATTATGCAATTTACTTAATTTTACATTTCCAAATTCCCTCTTGGTCTAGGTAGCAGGTGATGAATAATCTGCTTTCCATATTTGATGAAGATCTATCTAGGATTCCTTCACTGACTACTGAAACTACCTGCTCTAGGATGTTTTCTCTGTACGTAGTGATGTCCATTATGTCTAAATTTTTATAACATTTATTATGTGTACCACATGTTTTTGGTTATTTATTCCTAAAATATCCTTGATTGCCATTTAATTATTTCATATCTTCCCCCAGACTCTGATATCTGTTCTGATTTATACTGATCTAAACCAATGGATTTCTTAACTTCTTTGTGACCTGCTATGATTTCTAATCTTTACATGAAGAAGCTTTGCTATCGAGTCTATTAATTAGCAATGTAAAGTGAAGTGATAAAGAACCAAATAACAATAAAATTGACCAATAGCAATGTAAAGTGAAATGATAAATAACCAATAAACTCCAGGATGGTCAGAAGTAAAGATTAAAAGTTGGTAGTAATTTGGCATGCAGGTATAATTTCCCTTATAAGGTGATCTACAAATAAGAATCAGAAAATACTTATAGTTAATATATTTAATGTATTTAAGTTAATGTATTTAATCATTAAGTTACTCTGTTTAAGGCAGGCTAAGCAATTATTACCTTACAAAAGAATATAGAATTCTGAATATAGAATTCACATAGCAATTTGTGAATTGAATTATCAAGAAGAAAACTAAGCAAAAATGAAAATTATTTCCAAAGAACATACCAATTGGATAAAATAAGGTATGCTGTAAACATTTTATATATTTTCAACTACCTTGCAACATTTCATGTTAGAGGTATCTAATGTAGATATGTTTGTAGATGAGGATTTCAAGAGCAAGTCAGTGAATTAGCTGCATTATAAGCACACTCAAGTCATATAACAACCATAGTATTAGATGAGATTGCTCAGTAGGTCATGAAACAGTTTCTGCTTCTCCCTAATTTTATGCCCACTTACTCCCTTAAAATATTGGGATTTAGTTTGGTTACCTCTTCATACTGAAAAACTATAAGCATTAACAACTGTTAGATGCCTCGAAATAATTTCCTGTCAACATCGACATGTCCTTTTTTTCCTACCATTTTTTCTTTTTCAAGGAAAGCTTTATTCTTTGGTAGTTGAATTTTAATTATTTGTTTTTGAACAAGTAATTATCCTTGTGGATAATTGTTGTGTTTTCAATAACCAAGATGCAAAATTGCTGTTCATATTTAAGCTGGATAAAAATTGGGACACCTGGGTGGCTTATTCGGTTAAGTGTCCAGCTTTGGCTCAGGTCACAATCTCGCATTTCGTGGATTTGAGTCCTGTGTCAGGTTCTGTGCTGACAGCTCAGAGTCTGGAGACTGTATCTCCCTCTCTCTACCCCTTCCCTACTTGTGCTCTGTCTGTCTGTCTCTCTCTCAAAAATAAATAAACATTAAAAAATAAGCTGGATAAAAATTATATTCAAGTGATGACAATTCTGAGCTTAAAACTTAAACCAAATTTTGGTAACTTGGTTTACTTTTGATAAGTTATCATGAGAGTATCTAAACTGGCATCCACATGTGTTAATGGGGAGACAATTTGGATCAGAGGGTGGGGATTTGTTTTAAATTTACTTAAAATTACTTAAATTACTTAAATTTACTTAAAAAAGGAATTCTGAATTACACTTGAGACCCTTAATTTAAGACTTTAAAGTCTTTCCTAGTTAGTACCAGTGTAACCAACATTATTTTCTAACACATTTTAATACTCATAATGATTTGGCTTGAAATTATGGGAATTTGACTTTATTATCCATATTTCTTCAGTTGTTTTCCTGTGCAATGCAAGGGGAGACTTCTCTACATTTCCAGTCTAGAGTGTTAATACTCTGCCCTAACATCTTACCCCCTCACTATTACAGTATCCTTAAAAATGCCATTTTTCCCTCTCAGCACATAAATTATTATATTGTTATGACTTGTTTCTATGTTTATCTCCTTACTAGTGTTAAAGAAAACCAGAGGTGGATAGTAGTTAAAGCAGTAAAAGCAGATTTCATTCCAGAAATATTGCCTTAAGGGAAAAGAGACCTCAATAGAGAACTGGTCTCAATTCCTAATTGAGCAGGGGCAGGTGGGGATTTATGGCCAAGGAGCAGGATGGGATCAGTGGATGGAAAATTGCAAAGAGGAAATATCAAGGGTAAAGGGGGATTCTTTTGGTCCAACCAACTTGACAGGATTCATGCTGAAAGCAGGCCAGGGTGATCACATAGCAGGGGTGGAGGGTAAGGAGTTTGATCAGAACAAAGGTGATCAGATTTCAAGGGTGGGGGATTCTCTCTGACCTGACTTAGCAAGATTCTTGCTACAGTTAGGGGATATAGACTTGCCAAGGACAACAAGGACAGACTCCAAGGTCAAGACCTAGAGGGCTTACTGGAGAGTGACTAAAGTTTTGTCGAAGAGAGAATCTTTGTCATTAGGGGATCCCTTAAAGGCTCTGAGTAAATCAGTTGTCTATTTCTAGTTCTAAACAGAGTACGTGGCACACAGTGGATGTTCATTGTTTTGAAGGAATAAATTAGGAATAGGGTATTGGCATTTGCTGAGTGCTAAGAGTGCTACAGATACTGAGTTTTCCAAGAAACAGTGCTGGCTTTCGAGTCAGACAAACATGGGTTTAAATACTGAATTTAACACTAGCTGTGTGACTATGTGCAATTTATGTAGTTTCTGAGGTTTAGTTTCCTTATCTTTAATGGGATAATATACTTAGCTAAATTTTTCATATGAGAATTAAATGTAAATAATATTGTCAAGTAGCTATGTGGTAGCCACTTTGCTACGTTATCTCTTAGCATACTTTGCACTATGTCGGGCTTCTTCCCACATAGAATTATGGGGGTTATATAGTTTTAATTCATATTTTACATAATAATAGAGAATTGTAATGAAATGAAAAGTTTTCACTAACTATGTAGCTTCAAACCAGTCTCTTAATATATACTTTCATATATAATATTAATATATACTTAATATATAATCTTTAATATATAATATTAATATATACTTAATATGTACTTTTCTCAGTTATAAAATAAGAAGACTCAACTAGATGATCTCTAAGATTTCTATTGGTAACATTAAAAATTTTTTTAATGTTTATTTATTTATTTTTTTGAGTGAGAGAGTCAGAGCACAAGTAGGGGAGGGGCAGAGAGAGAGGGAAACAGCAAGAGAGAGAGAATCCACAGCAAGCTCCAGCTGTGAGCTGTCAGCAAGAGCCCGATGAGGGGCTTGAACGACCTAAGCTGAAGTTGGAAACTTAACAGACTGAGCCACAGGTGCCCCATCTATTGGTAAGATTTTTGAGTTATACACCTTAGGAACCAGAAGCAGGTTCCTTTCTAACAATGCTGTTAGGTGGATAAACTGACCAGTAGTTTCTTTCTTACTAAAATATTAGGAACTTCATATACTATTTCTTCCGGGAGAATTTTCCATTTAAAAAAGAAGAGAGATGGGATGTTGAAAAGCTTGCTAACGAGTGGATTGTTAATAGAGTTTCAGTTACCAGTAAGGGAACCAATTCTGAACAGTAAGGACATCTTTCTAGTGTTCCTATCATACCATTTTACCTCTATAACTTGTTAGACGTTAAACTGGAAAAAAAAATACCACCTAAGGGTTTTTAGGTTCTCTGAAGAAGCATTTCTTGATTTGGTTTATATCCTTTAGGACATTCCAGAACATTGTTCAATATGTTCATGTTTAGTTGAAAGTTGAAGAAACAAGAAAACTGTTTCTTAATCTTTCCCTCTTTCTTTCCCTCTCCTTTTTCTCCCTCCATCCCCCGCCCTCATTCTTGCTCTTTATCTTTCCGTTCCTTTAACTTAAATAACTAGTAGGTTCCCTTGAGCACTACTAGTCACAAAATAAAACTGTACCAGATTGAGATTGATATACAAAATATTCTACTCCTTCAAAATTACTAAAAAAACCCAAAACAAAACAGTATCTACTTTTCCACTGCGATATATTAAAGTTTTGGTGGCTTTGCCTGTAACTGTTGTAATGAGCTCAGTGATGTGACCGACTAGAAAGGACAAGGCTTGTAAAATCAACTGCTGGATTAATCTACTGGCATGTTTTTAAGTAGAGGGCATACACACTAAAGGTACAAAGTCCAACTTTTTAAATATGATAAATTTTTGTTATATCATGAATTAGGATTTTATTTTATCTAAAAGGTGTCATTTTATAGTAGGATACTAAATCTAGTTAATACTATGACAGTTTAATGGGACAAGGTTAGGAGATAGTACAATAAATGATAAGAAGATTAGGTATAAAGCCTGGAGCTGTGAGTTTTAGCTGTGGCTCTGTTTCCAATTTACTGTGTGACATTATACAGACATTCCTTGTTTATGTTACATTACATGATTTTAAGTTCCCTCCTGTATAGACATCTGACCAGAGCACATTAATAAGAAGACCAAAGTCCTGGATGTTCTGAGAGTTTGGGCTGTTCCTAGAGTTAGGTAGGTTATCTATGAAGTGTGACTTAAATATAAATATCTTTTCATTGGGACACCTGGGTGGCTCAACTGGTTGAGGGTCTGACTTTGGCTCAGATCATGATCTCACGGTTCATGGGTTCAAGCCCCCAATCGGGCTTTGTGCTGACAGCTCAGAGGCTGGAGCCTGCTTCAGATTCTGTTTTCCTCTCTCTCTGCCCCTCCCCCACTCACACTCGGTCTCTCTCTGTCTCTCAAATATAAATAAACATTAAAAAAATTAAAAAAACATTAAAAAAATCTTCTCATTAGCACACACAAAAATCTAACTTTTAGATTATGGTTTAGAAAATAAGAAAAATATGTATTATCTCCTTTAAAAGACATTAGTTTCCAGCTTACGAAGTAAGAAAATGAAAAGATAAGATCAAATTAAGTAGAAGAAAGGAAAAAAAATAATAATCAAACTAGCAATCAATGAAATAGAAAACATGAAAATAATAGAGAAAATCATTGAAACCAAAAGTTTGTTCATTGAGGAGGTAAAAAAATTGACAAAATTTTAGCCAAAGCTGATCAGGAAAGGAAAGAAGACACAAACTACCAATATTAGTGAAAAGAGATATCATTGTGATTCTACACATATGAATAGGATAATAGATGAACAACTTTGTACTAATAAATTAGACAACTTCAGTAAAATGGACTTTTGTAAAAGATACAAATTATGAAAGATCACTGAAGATGAAATAGATAACCTGAATAGCCCTATGTCAATTATACAAATTGAAATTTTAGTTAAAAACTTTTTCATGAAGAAACTTCAGGTCCAGATTGCTTCACTACTATATTCTACTGAACATTTAAGGAAGAAATAATACCAATCACTCACAAATACCTACAAAAACTTAAGAGGAGGGATTACTTTTGACCTCTTTCCATGAGGCCAGAATTACCATGATACCTAAATCAGACAAAGATATTACAAAAGAGCAAAAGCATGGATCAATAAATCTATGTACATAGATGCAAAAATTCTGAACAAAAATTTGAGCAAATCAAATACAATACTATGCTAAAAGATAATCCATTATGATCAGATGGGGTTTACCCCAAGAATACATGGCTGGTTTAACATTTGAAAACAATCAATGCAATAATTAATATGATAAAGGATACCAATGGAAATCCTAAACTTAATAGTGAAGGACTTCTAGCGAATGCTTTCTTTCTAAGATTGTGAACAAGACATGTCCATACTCACTGCTTTTATTCAATATTGTACTGGAGGTTTTAGTGCATGCAATTAGGCAAGGGAAAAAAAAGATATCCAGATTGGAAAGAAAAGATGTAAACTATTTTATTCATAGACAATATGATTATCTATGTAGAAAATTATTTATCTATATTTAAAAACTATAAGAACTAATAAGTAAATTTATCAAGTCATAAGATATAAAATCAATATACAAAAATATACGATTATATACTATCAAAATTATTTTAAAATTTAACTAAAATTTAATTTCATTAAAAACTGAAATTAAAATTAATACAACTTATAATAGAATCAAAACGTATGCCTAGGGATAAGCCTAAAAAAGATATGAATTATTTATATCTTTAAAACAACAAAAGATTGTTCAGAGATATTAAAATATCTTAATAAATGGATTAATATTCCTTTTGCATGAGACAGAAACAATGTTAAAATGACAATAATCTGCCAATTGATCTATAGAGTCAGTATAATATCAGTCAAAAACAAAATAGGCTTTTCTGTGTGTGTAGAAATTAAAAAACAAAACAAAACAAAACAGAAATTTATTGTCTCACCATTCTGGAGACTAGACAAAAACCAAGGTGTCTGCAGGGTTGCTTCCTTCTGAGGACTGTGAGAAAGAATCAGTTCCATGCCTTTAAATATCTTCTGGTGATTTGCTGACATCTTTAGTGTCCCTTAGCTTATGGAGAATTGCCCTGATCTCTGCCTTTATCTTCAGATGGTGTTGTCTATATGCATGTCTGAGGCCAAATTTCCTGTTTTCATAAGGACTCTTGTCATGCTGTAATAAAGGTCTAACTCTTCTCCAATATGACATCATCTTAACTAATTACATCTGCATCAGCCCTATTTCTGAATAAGATCACATTTTAAGGTACTGAGGGTTAGAACCTCAGTATATGAATGGTGTGTTGGGAGGTTATGATTCAATTCATAATAACAGGGAAACAATAGACAGGCCCATACCCTGCTTTATGGAATGAATATAATAGACTGTAGAACAATCCCAGAGGCCAGAATCATGACTGGCACTCCACAGGTTAACCTCATAAAACATGTGAACCCAAATCAAATGTATATATTATATAAAATGAGTCATTTGCTCCTCTCCAACTTGTCAACTCTGTCTTGTGGCCAGTTTACCCATGTGTAGAAATTGACAAGCTGATTCTTAAATTTATATGGATATTCAAAATATCTAGAATGACCAAAACAACTTTGGATATTAGAGGGCTAAAGCTACCTGATTTTAAGAATTATTACAAAGCTACAGAAATCAAAACAGCATGATACTGGCAAAAAATATATAAATCAACAGAAATAAACCCACACATACATGGAAAATTGATTTTGATTGTATAAAGGCAATGCAGTGAAGAAAGAGTAGCTCTTTCAACAAATAATGCTGGAAATATTGCATATTAATGTGTCAATTGATTCTAGATTAGAAACAAAGAAGTAAAATTTTTGTTCACAGACAGCATGATTATCTATATTGTATGACAATAAGGTTTCGTATTTCATACCTTATACAAAAATTATCTCAAAGTGAATTACAAACCTAAGATGCAAAACAATAGTGACAGTAAAAAGATTTAAGTAACTGTCAGGGATTTGGGACAGGATGGTGGATTTTAGTTAATAATAATGTATCAATATTGGTTCATAAATCTTAACAAATGTTCCATACTAATATAAGATATTAGTAAGAGGGGAACTGGATGCAGGGTATATGG
Organism: Panthera tigris; assembly: GCF_018350195.1. NCBI lineage: Eukaryota > Metazoa > Chordata > Mammalia > Carnivora > Felidae > Panthera > Panthera tigris. The sequence continues at coordinate 113,160,163 of NC_056664.1, forward strand.
GAACTCTCTGTACTATTTGCAATTTTTCTGTAAATTTAAAACTGTTCTAAATCTAAAGCTGTTCTAAAAATAACATTTGTTTATGAAAATACAGTGAGGTACCATTAAATATCTATCAAAACAACTGTAATGTAGAGACAGAATGTACAAACTGTTGGTGAAGATTTAGAACAACTGAAACACTCATACACTGTTGATGAAGTGTAAATTCATCCAAATACTTTGAAAAATTGTTTCTGGAGATAAACAAGCAGTTAATCTACAATGAAGATGATTTGCATATCTTGTGACCTAGCAATTCCACTCCTGCATATACTCAAATACATACATATATTCATCAAAAGACATGCACCAGAATTCACCTAGCAATACTGCTTGAAAAGTCCCCAAATAGAAAATAACCCAAATCTTCAGCAACACGGAAATAACTATATATTTTCACAACAAAATATTACAGGGAAATGAGAATAGACAGCCTGAAACTACTCACAAAAATACCAAGAACCTCACAAAATTGATGTAAAGTATTCGGTGTACAAAGTATATATAATTTTGTGACTTATTTATATATTATACAGCAGCCAAGAGTAATGTATGGTGATGGGGCACAAGAGGGTTTACCTTGGGGAAAGGGTAGAGTGGCTAGAAGAAAGCAAGGGAGGACTTATGAAAACTTGATAATGTTCTATTGCTTGATCTGGGTGCTCATCACATGGATGTATTCAGTTTGAGAAAATTATTACCTATATGAATTGGGATATAAATAAATTTTGCATACTAATCCATTATCTATTATGTAGATTACAAATCTCTTCTAGGTTTGTTGACTGTGTTTTCAGTTTCTTCATGTTATTTTTTTTTTTTTTTCAACGTTTTTTATTTTTTATTTTTGGGACAGAGAGAGGCAGAGCATGAACGGGGGAGGGGCAGAGAGAGAGGGAGACACAGAATCGGAAACAGGCTCCAGGCTCCGAGCCGTCAGCCCAGAGCCTGACGCGGGGCTCGAACTTACGGACCGCGAGATCGTGACCTGGCTGAAGTCGGACGCTCAACCGACTGCGCCACCCAGGCGCCCCTTCATGTTATTTTTTTAACAGAAGTTCATCTAAAAATAACTTTTAGTAATAGAAAATTTTCAAACATGCACAAAGGAAAAGAGCAAATGTTCATGAACCCTGTGAACCTACCATCCAGCTTCAACAACTACAAACTTTGGCAATCTTATTTAACCCGTCTCCTTTACCTTACCTTTTTTTTTTTTCTGGTGTACTTTTAATAGCTTTATTGTATTATAGCTGGTACACAATAGAAACTGCACATATTTATAGTATAAAATTTGATAAATTTTGACATAGGTATACATCCATGGAAACCAACACCCATAATCAAGAAATATGTACATATTCCCCACCCCCAAATTTTCCTCATGTTCCTGCCCAGCCACCCTAGCTGCAACTGATCTGCTTTGTATCACTGTAGAGAGCTTGCATTTTCTAGTAATGCCACATAATATGCATAGGTTTCTTTTTTTTTAATTGTGTGGAAATATCTTATGAAAGTGAATGTAGGATCTTGCCAATTCTCCTTAAATATTTGACACCATTAAGAAAAACATTTACTCTGACACAAATGAAAAATTAACCAGCTTAGCTTAGAAAAAAGACATAGTTGTGCATTCTGTAATGTTCATCTGCTACAGGTAGTTTTATTAGGGACTGGTTCTTGGGCAAGCCACCACATGCTACCAGAGGTGTAAGCAATTGGTATATAGTTTTATTGCCTCTTTCAGTCAATTCAGGATAAACATTCTTGAGGGAAGAGAACTTAGCTACCAAACTCTTTGAATTTTTTACTGTTAAAGTTCGTAGTGTAAATTCATAGTCTCTTGTGTATTTATATGGGTTAATATTCCCAAAACAATGTTACATAATTACAGTGATCATGAACATCTTTGACTTGTTCATGATTCTAACAAAACTGCTTCTAGGATTATCACTGATAAACATAGTATTGGTTTTTGATTAGAAATTATATACCTGTGTAAAATATTTATTAGTTTGTAAGCCAAAGATCTATTCTTGACATCTATTCCTATGAACCTTGGCTATTTTTTTTATAACGTTCATTCATTCATTTACTATTATGGTAAGGACATTTATCATGATCTACCCTTTTAATAAAATGTTAAGTGTACAATACAATACTGTCATCTGTAGACATAGTATTATGCAGTCTCTAGAAGTAACTCACCTTGTGTAAGTGAAAGTTTATATACCCATTAAATAGTAATTCCATATTTCCCAAACCCTCAATCCCTGCCAATTCTACCATTCTACTCTTTGCTTCTATGAGTTTGACAATTTTGTTTTAATTAAGCATCTGGAAATAAACTCATACATCTATGGTCAAAAGAAATTTTTAAGGTTTATTTATTTATTTTTTGGGGGGGGAGAAAAAGTGAGCAAGTTGGGTAGGGGCAGAGGGAGAGAGAGAAAGAGAGAGAATCTGGAATCTGAAGCAGTTTCCATGTCCAGTGCAGAGCCAGATACAGGTCTCTATCCCATGAACCATGAGATCATGACCTAAACTGAAATCAAGAGTTAGATGCTTAACTGACTGAGCCATTCAGGAGCCCAAATGGCCAAATTTCCTTTAAAAATATTGATTAGTTTATTGTATAATTAACACACAGTATTGTATTAGTTTCAGGTGTACAGTTTAATGATTCAACAATTCTATACATTACTCAGTGCTCATCTGGGTAAGTATACTCATAATTCCCTTTTTTCACCTATCTTTCACCATCTTTTTCACCTATCCCTCCACCCTCACCTCTGGCAACCACCAGCTTATTCTGTGTATTTAATAATCTGTTTTTGTTGGTCTCTTTTTTATTTGTTTTAGTTCTTAATTCTACATATGAGTGAAATAATATGATATTTGTCTTCCTCTGTAGGACTTATTTCACTTAGCACATACCCTCTAGGTCCATCTATGTTGTTGCAAATGGCAAGATTTTATTCTTTTTTATGGCCAAATTTGACTTTTTTAAACACCTTATCTGAGTAGAAGAATACAGCATTTGTCCTTCTGTGCCTGACTTATTTCACTTTGTATAATACCCTCCAGATTTATCCATGTTGTCACATATTGCAGAATTTCCTTCTTTTTAAAGGCTGAATAATATCCCATTGTGTGTATATTCCACATTTTCTTTATGCATCCAGGAACAGATGATGAATCCTATTAAACATTTAAAGAATAATTAATGTCAAACCTTCTCAAACTCTTCTTAAGAAACTGAGGAGGAAGGAATATTTCTAAACTCATTTTATGAGGCCACCAACACTACTCTGATAGCAAAGCCAGACAGACATTATAAGAAAACAACAACAACAACAAAAACAAACAAACAAACAAAAAACCCACACTACATTCCTATATCCCTGATGGTCATAGATGCAAAAATCTTCAACAAAATACTGAATTCAGCCACACATAAAAAGGGTAATACATCATGATAAAATGGGGTTTATCCTTGGGATAAAAGTCTGGTTCCACATATACAAATCAATTAATGTGATATACCACATTAACAGAATGAAGGATAAAAAACACATGATCATCTCAATAGATGCAGAAAAGCATTTGACAAGATTTGACACCCTTTTATTACTAAACAAAACAAACCAACCACCCCCCCCAAAAAAACCCATCTCAATAAACTAGGAGTAGAAGGAAATTATCTCAGCATAATAAAGGCTAAATATATAAAGCCCACAGCTAACATTTTAGTGAGAAATTAAAAACTTTTCCTTTGAAATGGAAAACAAGGCAAGGGTACTCCCTCTAGCCACTTCTTTTCAACATAGTATTGCAAGTCCTAGTGAGAGCAATTAGATTCTTAAATGTTTTCACACTCCTTGCTAAGGATCCAGAATAACATAATTTTCCACATGAAAGTCTTGTGCATTTAAAAGCTCTGAAATTCTGAAGAGGGCTTGAACCAATTACTAAGATCCCACACTGCAACCTAGCCTTCATATTTCTCACTAAGAGCGTAGAGGCTTCTTGTATTTGGCCCAGAGCAAACAAAAAAATTAGAATAATTTCATAACATGTGGTTCCCCCAAACACTATTACAGCCAATAGAAAGAGTTCTCATCTTTTATCTCCTATGATAGTCATCTCTCCAAGATTCTACTTCCCCAACTAGGAAATCACTATCATTTTAAAGTTGGCCAGAATATTTTATCACCCTCTGAAACAAATACTTTATAATTTAAATCATATGCAAAAAGTGTCATTACCTTTCAGCACCCCAGGCATCTATTTTCTCTGACTCACTTGTTTTGTTCTCTATTCACCTGTGATCTCTAACTAAGGTGGCATGTAAGATTTCTAAAAGTAAACGTGGGATCCATTGAAGATTTTATTAGTTCTAGCTAGTAAAAATAAAGTGGCTTTAAATAAAACAGCTACATTATCCGGTTTCATAAATTTTACTTTCCTACACACAAAAGCAAATTTTAGGTGCATGTTATTAAGGGAGAGGTTGTATTACTCCAGCCTGTCTATCTTACAAGGCTCATAATCACATTATATGTGGCATGTGGAAGGGAAATACTTTGCAGCAGCAACCAGTGCTTTTAAACATCTGTTTCTGAAAACTGAAAACACAGTAACTTTAAAATTTGAAATTAAAGATGTCTAAAATTCCTTATTTTTATTTGTAACTGGATTTTATTTTAATAATATTTGTTTCAAAAATTTTAAACTTGAGAGTGTCCCCTCAATAATATAAGTGATGAGTGACACCCACCTCTGTATTAGTCATAATTACCAGGAGATTTTACATCAAGAAATGAAAGGCTTCATGAATTATGAGTTGCAGTTCAATTTCATTTTCTCAATATATAACGGCTGGAATGCAGAGTCATTTTTATTCAGACCTTGTCAGCAATCTCCATAACCTGGCCAAAATACTTGGTGTGTTGGAAAGAACAATGGCTTTATATCTTGCGGTTTGGAATTTAAACCCTGGTTTTCAACTTTCTTTCTTTCTTTCTTTCTTTCTTTCTTTCTTTCTTTCTTTCTTTCTTTCTTTCTTTCTCCTCTTTCTTTCTTTCTTTCTTTCTTTCTTTCTTTCTTTCTTTCTCTTCTTCTTCTTCTTCTTCTTCTTCTTCTTCTTCTTTACCAGCAATTTCTGGTATATCACTTAATCTTTCTCATGCTTAAGCTCCCTCCTTTGTAAATGTTGATGATAATATTTACCCAGCAAGAAAGTTTTAAAAAATTATAATAATATATATAATGCCATTGACATAGGGCCTTTTAAGGCACTGAAAAATGCCTTTTTGATAATAATAAGAATAAACATATTGTTTATATGTGTCTACAGTATCTGAGGTTGCTTATGTATTCTTCATACCTCCAATACATTTGTCATCTTTATACATGGAATGCCAGAGCTAAAAAAGACCATGGAGATTATCTAAGTTGCCACTAAACTTTTTTATTTTACAGCTGAGAAAACTGTCACCATCATGTTAAGAGTTATCCAAGGTCACACAGTGAATTAATAGCCCCGCTAGTATTAGAACTTAAATTCCTGGCTTTAATTTCTACATTTTTTCCTACCTTTGCTGACAGTATATTTTTCTCCTTTACATATAAAAGCAAAAAAAAAAAGTCATGTAATTAACTTAATTAACTTTTTCCTATCAGGTCCTATCCTCTTCTTAGGTAGAAACCCAGAAGGCGAGTTGGGTATTAACTAAAGGACAGAGTCAGGTTGGTTTTTTAAAATGTCTTGTGCATTATGGTCAGTTGCAGTGAGCAGTTGCATTTTATGATTATAGTGTTACTGTTTTTTAAAATATTACTTTTGATGAATTTAAACTGATCAACATATCCTTCAGTTTTCTACTGAAAGATTCTAAAGGTTTTTCTATTGACATCAGTGATAACCAATTTTTTTTTAAACTTCATTTGACTCAAAATCTTGAGAGTATCAGGGCTTTTGTTCAAAACATTTAGTATGGCTCATCTGGAGGTAACATTTTTTATCACTGTGTATTTGGTTTCATCAAGTTAATCCTGCATTGAAAATATAGTTTGAACATCTTTGTATTAGGAGAATCACATTATGTTACTTTGAAGATTGCAAAATGGCTTTCACTAAAACCCCATTTCTGATTCCCAAAGACCTTGCAATTCTGATTTGGGATTATGTGTAAGACTTCCCATCTGTGTTTTCTAACATTTTGCAGCGTATCTATTATCTAAGTTTGAGAAATGGTCAGTGCATGTGAATCTCTTCTGAAAGAGATGTTTTATCAGTTAGACAGTCTTTTCTCATTCAGAGAGACAGATGCTTTGATAGATTGTAGCTGTCTTTATATATCTATTTGTGTTATTATTAATTAGAGCCAGAATTCTGGAAGCGTCTAAAACCAGATAAGTGAAAGAACTTAAACTAAGCCTTCCAGTTTAAATGGGTGGCTCTTCTAACTTAATTCTCTATAGACAGTAAATGAGAAAAGGAACTATTCTAAATTAAAAAACAAGCAAGTTTTTAGGGAAATAAAAGCTAAAGAAATAGTATTACCAGATTCAATGAGGATAACTAACACTTAGAGAAAATTCAAATCTACCTTCAAAAGTCTCGATCACATTTTACCAACTTGCTTTTGCTAACATCCTATGTCTCTGAAGTATTATTGAACAAACACGAGTTGTCCCTTGAGGGCACAATGTTAATGTAAAATTTTCTTACTTCCCTAATAAATCATTGATATAATTTAAAACTAGCCTACTGGTAACTATTAAGAACATGAATAAATGACAAAACTGCAAATCATTACAACCAAAATAGGTTTCCATGAGAACCAATCCAAAAGGAGCCTGATTAAATGAAGAAACTCATTAATTTTTTTGTGCTCGATTTTTAGTCCCTGAAGTGGTGACATATTCCATTAATATGTGCAAATTTGTGATAGATTATTAAACCATTATTACAAACTCTGCTGAGAAATAATATATTAATTACATTAAATTCTTATATACTACTCTGTGATAAGTACTATTATTCCATTTTCCAAAGACAGAGACACTCAAAAAAGTTAAATGGCTTGCTCAATTTTGTGTTGATAGCCTGAAGTGTGAAGGTCTGAATTTGTATGCATGAAGAAAATAATTGTGATAGTAGGAGGAATTTTAAGTATTTTAAAAAAATTTTGAATGATAACATTTACAAGATGCTTAAAGATTAATTCTCCCAAATCATCTTTTGATGCTGTATGCCTTTTTCTTTCTTTTCTTTCATAGCTAAACTTCTGGATTCTCAGCTCACTGGCCTCTGGCTTTTGCTTTCACCATTGCTTGAAACTATTTTGCCAACAGTTGAGCAATTGTTAATTGCTTAATTGTACAGGCTGTTTTCAATTCTTACCTTACTTGACCTAGGCTGCACTTAACCCTTATCATCCAAACTTCCTCTGGCTTCAAGCTTCCATCAGGCTGTGGATGCCAATTGGTCACATTCATAGGAATAACCTATATTTCATACTTATGCATCCTTCCCTCTTATTCTGATAACAGCAAACATATTCCTTTGGAAAAACAGCTTCTCCATGACTCTATGGATTTGGAAAGGGGACTTTACCCAATTAAACAATCACAGTGTTTAGTATAAGTGGCCAGCATGAGTAAATTGGTGATTTTCTTCGGATTGTTAAATAATGAAGTAGGAAGAGATATACCTCATTTTTCTTCCACATCACTAAGCTGGAAGCTTTGGTCTGCCAGAAGCCATTGTTCCCCACTCCCTCCCAAATAGAACACACACATACACACACACACACACACACACACACACACACACGCACCTAAACACATGTGCATACTCTGTGTGTGGAGGAAGCCATTGAGAATAAAGAGAGTGGAGCCAAAATATAGAGAAAGCTCAACCTACAGCTGGAGAGAAAGAGGTGCCCTAAAGGCGGTTTTGAGTCCCTGAATCCTTTTCTGTCCATTCCATGTTTGTGAGCCACAATGCCCACATTTGCTTACACTTGCTACAATTGGGTTTCTGTCATTTCCATTTTTAAAGAGGCTTGACTGATCTACTTAACTGCTCATTGCCACTGGTGTCCTCCTTAGACCCTTAAGACCTGTGTGAAGATGATATCCCCCAAATGTCCCAGAGCACACTACAGCTGCTAAAAATGGTGTCCCACAGACATACTCTGACATGTGAAGAAGTAGGAGAATCTTCTTGGCTCTTTCTCACTTTGTTATCCGGATGTGAAAAGCAACACAGCTGGGCCTCCATGTTTCAGAGCTCCTTATAAAAAAACTTCTTTGGCTTCTGCAGCTGCCTCTGTCTTTATAGGGTGCATAGGCAAAGAAAGGCCTCTCTTCTTTAACCAAAAGCCCTTGGATAAACCTTCTCATGAGCCTCACTACCAGCTCCTCAGAAAATCCTACACACATCTGAGTCCTAGGCCTGCTAACACGATTTGCTCTTTCCTCCTTCTTGAACAGTCATCCCTTGGTTTATGTGTCACACATACTTGGTTTTATCTCAGCTCTTCTGGTTCTCCTCAGTCTTCACCTTAGGCCAATCTTCCTCTGCTTTTCTTATAAAGGTTGTTGTTCCAGGGCTCCGTGTCTTTAATCATTTCTATTTCTACTTGGCCTCTTATCCAAGAAACCACCATGTCATCAGATACTAAACAAGTAACTTTTAGTTTTTTATCTACAATCCAGCTATCTGTCCTGAGCACTAGACCCTCACGTTTACCTGCTTGCTACATACACATCAACTCCTAGATATTCCATGAATGTCTTGTATCTTCTACACACCACTAAACACACATCCCATCTACACATTTCATCACCTTTATCTTCTTTCCTTTAAGTCCCTCTCCCACCCATAAACATTACCATTCCTCTGGTGGCCCCCTCCCCAAAACATTAGGGGATACATCCTATATTTCCTTTTTCTTTCCAGATTCATAGTTTCTCAGTATATAAAATGTGTCCCTGTATATCCTAGATATTCTTTAGCATATTAAGAAAGGCGGGTGGTGTGGAGGAAGGGAACACAGACCTCTTTCCCTTACATTTTTAATTCCCATTTTCTGGATTGGTTTTCTTTTTAGCAAGCATGGGTTTATATTTGGATCTTTAATTCCTTTCAGGTTTTTTCTATAATACATAATCTTCCACTTGTTACATGAGAACACTATAATTTTAAGACATGTCTTCCAGATTCCATCATTTTATTTTATTTTTGCCCTTTTTTTTTCTTAACATCCTGGGAAAATTTTCCCAATGCATTTCCTAACTGCTTACACAACCACTTAATATATGGCTTTCGATGTCTTAAAAATAAGTACTCTTCTGACCAAACTGACCTCCCACCATGCATGGAGGACATGGGTGTGAACCAGAGGCCCATCCCAGCAACTAAGAGTCAGTGATGGTTATACTTCTTTTCTATGCTCCCACTTCCTCCTCCACCTTCATTTTTACAGGATAAAAAGATACAGCAGAGAAGACTCAGGTTATTTAACTTTGCTTTATTATTTTAAAAGTCTTTAAATACAGAGACAGACAAAAAACCAAAATAAGAATAATATAAGACATTTCAGAATGGCAAGGAAAAGGTTAGAGGAAATAAAAATATTCTTTTAGTTTAGGATACTTAATGTAATCATTTGGGTTATGAGGCATAGTCTTGTGGTCTATGAACATAGGGCAGGGAATCAGAATTCTAACTAATACTGCTCTGAAAACGAACTCTGTGGGTGGCCATGGACAAATTGCCTGATGCCTCCATTTCACTTCTCATGATTTCTAGTCAACAAGGAGATTGTTAATTTGAGTGACAATTCAACTAAATAAATAATGCCTTAAGGTTTAGTTGGGAATCTTAAGAAATGCTGATTTCTTTAGAATCATATAATATATTTAATTTGTTATTGATAGGTCACTTCAAATACCACAAAATGAATGGGAAGATGAACATTGTGTTAAAAACTTCCCAGAATTCTAGAGGAAACTCTCTAGTGTTAAATGGCTTCTTTTTTTTTGTGGCAAAAACCTTTTATTTCAGAGAATAGACATAAACTTGCATTTTATTGGATTACATAGTTCTCTTGGGCTATTTGATCAAGCTTGATTTTCTCAGTCCAACATTTCTGAGGGCAAAATATGATCTACTCAATAAAGTAAGTATATCTTCTAAAGCCAGATGAATTCCTTCCAGCAAGTATATTAACATTTAATGTGTTATATTTTACCGGAGGTGAAATATTTATACTCTAAAATCTTTTGCCCCAGGGACAAGAGAATGCTAAAAATATCAACCACCACACATAGCTTGGCACTAAGATCATGGGGTCCGATGGAGCCAGCCTCAGTTTGCACTACTGCATATACACATGTAAAGGGTATGTCTAGTGGACTTCTCCCTTTATGATTATGCCTAACTTATTTACTTTATCACTTCAGTATTGCATTTATTTTCCCTCTACCTCTTCTTATACTTTTCTAATTTTGGAGAGATGTATTTTATCCAAGTGTCTTGTTTCAGATGATCTGACCTCAAACGTGGAATTCTGTACTTTTAGTGTTTAGGGTTTTGTAGTTGATAAAAATAAGCATTTGTTTTTATTGGGTGAATATATAGAAATGGAATTGCTGTTTCTTATGTTAGGCATATGTTTGCTGTAAGACTGCTAAACAGTTTTCCAGGTAGACGAACCAATTTTAAACTCCCACCAGCAGCATTTGAGACTTTCAATTGCTCCATATCATCGTTACAATAGGTATAGTCAATTATTTTAATTTTAGTACTGTGATATTAATTTTTGTTATTAATGTTGATTTCCTAAATGACTAATGATATTGACATTGAACATATTTTCATACCCTTATTGATTATTTAGATATACTACTTCGTGAAGTTCCTGTTGAAACCTCTCACCTACTTTTTTATTGTCTTGTTAGTCTTTTACTTACTGATTTGTAGACATTCTATATGTACACCATTATGATTATTTTGTCAGACATATATTGCAAACATTTTTTTCTAGTGTGTCTTGTGGTTCTACCGTATCATTGGTGACTTTTAAAGAATAGAAGATTTTATTAAGGTAGGCTTAATACCTCAATCTTTTCTCTTATGAGGAGTGCTTATTTATAACCTGTTTAAGAAATTGTTGCCCACTCTAAGGTTGTGATAATAGTCTTCTATGTTTTCTCCTAGAAACTTTATTTTTTTTAATATTTCACATTTAATTGTGATAGTTCTTTTCTTTAAAAAAATGTTTATTTGGGGCGCCTGGGTGGCTCAGTCGGTTGAGCGTCCGACTTTGGCTCAGGTCACGATCTCGCGGTCCGTGGGTTCAAGCCCCGCATCAGGCTATGTGTTGACAGCTCAGAGCCTGGAGCCTGCTTCGGATTCTGTGTCTCCCTCTCTCTCTGACCCTCCCCTGTTCATGCTCTCTCTCTCTCTGTCTCAAAATAAATAAATGTTAAAAAAAATTTTTTTAAATAAAAATAAAAAAATAAAAAATGTTTATTTATTTTTGAGAGAGAGAGCAAGCAGGGGAGTGGGAGAGAGAGGGAGACAGAGACTCCCATGCAGGCTCTGTGCTGTACATTTCATGACTTGAGCCAAAGTAACTGACTGAGCTACCCGGGTGCCCCTAATATTGATGGCTCCTGAATAGATTTCTATACATGACAATATATAGGGATTAAGATTATTTTCTTTTCATGTGGACCTAGAATCATTTATTGGAAAGATCATCCTTTATACTTTGAATTACAGTAGCTTTTTTTTTTTTTTCAATACTAGGTTAGTATTTTGAGTGGGTCTATTTCTGGACTCTAATTTGTTCCACTGGTGTACTTATCTATTGTCATGATAATTCCTCACTATCTTAATTATTTTTAGCTTCTCAATAATTTTTTTAAGATACATTTTTAAGTTTATTTATTTATTTTGAGAGAGAATGCAAGGATGGGAGGGGCAGAGAGAGAGAGGGAAAGAGAAAATTCTAAGCAGGATCTACACTATCAGTGCACAGCCTCACATGGGGCTCAAACCCACAAACTGTGAGATCATGACCTAAGCTGAAATCAAGAGTCAGACGCTTACTTAACCAGCTGAGCACTCTGGTGCCCCCACAATAACTTTTGATATTTGGTAATATAAATCTTCCAGTTTAGCTTTTTTTCCTCAATATTATTTTGGCTACATTAAGTTCTTGGTTTCCATTTCCATTTTAGAATAAAGTTGTTAATTTGCACAAAGTAGCATGCTTGGAATTATGATAGGGGATGCATTGATTTGGGGAGGAATGACATTTAGTCAGTATTGAGTTGTCTAGTCAATGCAAATGGTATATCTCTCCAGTTATTGTTGTCTTCTTTATTTTCTCTCATCAATGTTTTGTTGTTCTCAAGGAGGAAGTTTTGCACTGTTTTTATGTATTCCTAAGTAGTGGATGTTTTATTTGATGTTATTTTAGTGGTATTTTTAAATTAAATTTCATTTTCCAATTATTTCCCATATAAAATGTCATTTTGCCATATTTTGGCCTTGTTTCTAGTGACCTTATTAAATTCACTTATTTTTAAGTTTGTAGATTCTTTTAGATTTTCTACAGAAAATCTACAGAAACAATCAAGTCATCTCTGAGTAGCAGCTTCCATATCTATGTTTCCATTTTTGTATTTTTTTCCTACCTTACTGAACTGGTGAGAACGTCTAGTAAAATGTTGAATAGAACTACTGGTAATTGATATTGTTTTCTTATTCTTGTTGTCTTCAAAATTTACTAGTAACTGTATTTGTTTTTTGTTTTTTGTTTTTTTTTGAGCAAGGGGGAGGGGCAGAAGGAGAAAGAACGAGAGAGAGAGAGAGAGAGAGAGAGAGAGAGAGAGAGAGAATTTAAGTAGGCTCCATGCTCAGCGTGGGTCCTGACGTGGGGCTCAATCCTACGACCCTGGGATCATGACCTGAACCAAAATCAAGTGTCAGGTGCTCAACCAATTAAGCCACCCAGGTGCCCCAAACTGGATAAATGGATCCCTTTATCAGATTAAAAAAACTACTCTCTTATTTTTAATTGCTGAGTTTTAAAATCATAAATAGGTATAGAATTTTATTGAATGCTTTTTACTAAATTTATTGAGGTCATCATATATTTCTTCTTTTATTAATAGGTGTAGAATTTTATCAAATGCTCTTTTCCACATCTATGAGATTGTTACAAGGTTTTTCTGTTTTATTTATTTTTTGATGAATAACACTGATTGTTTATTATGACTTTATTTTCTTACAGCAGTTTTAGGTTTACAACAAAATTAAGAGGGAGATACAGAGATTTCTTTTTTTTTTAATGTTTATTTTTCAGAGAGAGAGAGAGAGAAAATGCAAACATGTGCCTGTGAGCAGGGAAGGGGCAGAGAAAGAGGGAGACGGGATCCAAAGCAGGCTCTGCACTGTCAGCACAGAGACTGATGTGGGGCTCAAACTCAGGAACCATGAGATCATAACCTGAGTCAAAGTAGGACAGCCACATAGACACCCCCAGAGATTTCTTTATATTTCCTGCGCCAACATATGCAGAGCCTTCCCCATAATCAACATTACTTACCACAGTGGCACATATTTTATCAAGGACATATCTACATTGACACATCACAGTCACCCAAATTTCAGTTTACCTTAGCATTTGCTCTTGGTGTTGTACATTCTGTTGGTTTGGATAAATATATGATGACATATATCCATTACTATAATACTACATAGAATATTTTCAGTGCCGTAAAAATCCTCTATGCTTTTCCTATTTATTTATCCTACTCCCTGCCCTGCCCCCCCCCCCCCACCAGCCTCCCCTTCACCCCTGGTAACCACTGATGTTTTATCTTGTCTTTATAATTTTGCCTTCTCTAGGATGTCATAGAGTTGGGATCGTATGTAGCATGTAGCCTTTTCAGATTCGCTTCTTTCACTTAGTAAATACGCATTTAAGGTTTTTTCATGTCCTTTCATGACTTGATAATTCATCTCTGTTTAGCACTGAATAATATTCTATTATCTGGATGTATCAAGCTTATTTATATATTCACCTACTAAAGAACATCTTGGTTCCAAGTTTGGGCAACAATGAGTAGGATTGATTTTTAAAGTATTAAACCAATCTTGCAGTCAGTCCTGGCACAAATTCCCATTGGTCATTTTATGTTTTCTTTTTATATAATACTAGGTAAAATTTGATAATATTTTGGATAGGATTTTTCCATATATATTCATGAAATATATTGGGCTATACTTTTATTGTCCTATAAAGTTCTTGTTATGTTCACATATCAGGGTTATTATGGCCCCATAAAATCAATTGGAAAGTTTTCTCTTTGTTTTCTATTTCCTGAAAATTTTATATTAGAATGGTTTTATCTTTTCTTAAATATTTGAAAGTATTTGCTAGCATTGCCATCAAGGCCTGAAGATTATTCTGTGGGAAAATTATAAAATGGAAGATTAAGTTTCTATAGTAGATATTGGATTATTCATATATTCTATTTCTTACATAGGTTTTAATTGCTTAAGTTTTTTAAGGAATTTGTTGATTTTTTCAAATTATCAGCATAAAATTATTTATAACATCTTTTATTTTCTTTTTAATGTGTATAAAATCTGCAGTGAAGACTCCCTTCTTATTGTTAACATTGATGATTTCTGTTTTTTATTTACTCTTTATCAGCCATTCTAGGTTTTTAATCAATTATATTATTTTATTGCTATATATTATTTTATTATATATAAAATATATAACTACATATAATGTCAATATTATATTAATATTTTAAAGGTTTCAGTTTTGTTGATTTGTTTTCTGTTGTATGCTTATTTTCTAGTTAATTGACTTCTACTATATAGTTATTATTTCTTTTCCCTTACTTTTTTTGAGTTTAATTAGCTGTTCTTTAGCTTCTTAAGACAGAAGATTAGATCAATAATTTTTAATATATTTTCCCGATTAAACTATTCACTTCAATTCTTCCTGTAGTTTCTTGCTTTTTTTATGTGGAATAATTTCCTTTTACAAGAAAGGCCTAGTTTTTATTTCTTTAGCCTAGGTCTGCAGCAAAGAATTTTTCAGCCAGCCTTTGTTTCTATTCATATTCATTTTTGTTTGTTTACTGATGTCTGTATTTTATTCATTTTCCTTAGTTTTTATCTAATGTCCCTTTTCTGTCCTAGGATCCCATCCAGGATATCAAATTACATTTAGTTGTCATTTCTCCTTCGATTTCTCTAGACTGTGAAAGTTTTTCAGACTTTCCACATTCTTTAAAAATTTTTGTATAATTTTTTTTAACGTTTACTTATTTTTGAGAGAGAGAGAGAGAGAGAGAGAGTGAATAGGAGAGGGGCAGAGAGAGAGGAGACACAGAATCTGAAGCAGGCTCCAGGCTCTGAGCTGTCAGCACAGAGTCCGATGTGGGGCTTGAACCCATGAACTGTGAGATCATGACCTGAGCTGAAGTCAGACATTTAACCAATTGGGCCACCCAGGTACCCCTAGACTTTCCACATTTTTTTAATGTTTATTTATTTTTTAGACAGAGAGAGCATGAGCAGGGGAGGGGCAGAGAGAGGGAGACTGAGAATCTAAAACAGGCTCTGTGCTGATTGCAGCAAGCCCGATGCTGGACTTGAGCTCACAAACCATAAGATCATGACCTGAGCCGAAGTCAGATGCTCAACCTACTGAACCACCCAGGTGCCCCAGTCTTTCCATATTTTTGCTGACCTTGATAGTTTTAAGGAGTGCTAATCTGTTATTTTGTAAAATGTCCTTTAAATTGGGGATTGTCTGATATTTCCCTCATGGTTAGATAGAGACTATGAGCTTTAGGTAAGAAGACCCATAGAGGTAAAATGCCATTCTCATCACATCATTTCATTAACATGACTATTGATGTGCTAGTAACATGACTCATTAACATGCTGTTAACATGACTTCTTACTGATGTTGTTAACCTTGATTATATGAGGTAGTATTTGTCAGTAATTCCAACAATTGGTATTGTCAGTGTTTTGGACTTTATTCTAGTAGATGTATACTGGCATCTTATTGTTTGAATTTGCAATTCTCTAGTGACAAATAATGTCCATTTTTTCATATACTTATTTGCTTTCTGTATTTCTCCTCTGGTGAAGAATTCAAATCTTTTGCACATTTTTAATTACTTTGCTTATTTTTATATTGTTAGGTTCTTTGTTTATTTTGCATGCAAGTCATGCAATAAATATTTTCTCCCAATCTGTAATTTATTTGTTTAAATTATTTTAACAGTGTCTTTCACAGAGAAATTTTAAATTTTAAAAATAGTCCAACTTTTTGGGTTTTTTCTATGGATTATACTCTGGTATCATATCTAAAATCTCATAACCAAACTTGAGGGTCACATACATTTTCCCTGTCTTTTATTTCAGGAATTTTATTGTTTTGAATTGTATTCACCTTCATTTTTAAAGGATATTTTCGTTGAACATGGACTTCTTTGGGAAGTTTTAATTTCTTTTAATGCTTTAACAATTTCATTCCACTGTCCCCCATTTTCCATTGATTTCTTATAGAACAACATTCAGCTATAATGTTTTATTTTTATGTATATTGTATACCTTTTCCTATATTTTTAAAGCATATCTGTGTCTAGGTTGTTTTCCAATAAATGGAGTCTGACAGACATTCTTAGCCGCTTGATTTAGTGAGGAAGTGCTTCCAAGTGTTAGTTTTAAGGGAGTGAGGAACACAAAACCGGGAAGTGAAAGAAAGTTAGTCAAAGATGTGGATTCTGCTGAAAGCTAACTTCCTCCTGACCCCATGGGGTATATGGCACATCTAATGCCAAAAGAGAGATATCTCATTTTACAGCAATGGACCCAGTCTTTTGTATCCATTTTTCAGCTGGTTATGGTTTTTGTCCACCCCTCTGCAGGGAATATATCCTCTTACCATTCTAGACAAGCTCTTATCAGCCAAGGCAATTCTCAGAAGAGAGCAGTTGTGAGATATTAGCAGCTAACACAGCAGCTGAGGGATGGATGCTCTGTCCTAAAAGGATGTATTAGATCTTTTCCTGTGTCACATATGTCTCTCAGGCTCTTATATGTATTTTTCTATCTTTTTATTTCTTTGTGATTCAGTCTATATAATTTAAATTTAGTTATCACCTTCTCTTCAGCTGTGTCCTACCTGTGGTTAATGTTATAGAGAGAGGGAGACACAGAATCCGAAGCAGGCTCCAGGCTCTGAGATGTCAGCACAGAGCCTGATATGGGGCTCCAACCCACAAACTGTGAGATCATGCATGACCTGACCTTAAGTCAGATGCTTAACCAACTGAGTCACCCAGGCACCCCAGTGAATGTATTTTTTAAATCTGCTATTTCCTGCTAATCTTCTTAAATTCTAGTTCTCTGGAGAGATACTCCATCTAGTTATACATTTTTCTTGAACACATCCCCATCACAACTGTTTTTAAAACCATGGCTGATAAAGCCAATATTTGAATCACATTTATTTCTTATTCTATCCTGTCCTCTTATTCCCACTCATCAATCTCAGCCTTGTTTCCTATATGCTGGTTTGTTTTTGATTGAGGACCATACATCATTATACAAGACTGTGTAGTTTATGGGTGATGCTATTTTCATCCAAAGACAATTTGTCAACATTTTTTATTCTTTTTTTAAATTTAAATTCCACTTAGTTAACATATAATGTAATAATGGGTTCAGGAGTAAAATTTAGTGATTCATCACTTACATATAACACCCAGTGTTCATCCCAGCAAGTGCCCTCCTTAATACCCATCACCCATTCAGCCCATCTTCACACCCAACACCCCTCCAACAACTCTTAGTTTGTTTTCTGTATTTAAGAGTCTTTTATGGTTTGCCTCCCTTTCTGTTTTTATCTTATTTTTCCTTTCCTTACCCTATGTTCATTTGTTTTGTTTCTTAAATTCCACATATGAGTGAGATAATATGATATTTATCTTTCTCTGACCGACTTTTATCATTTAGCATAATACACTAGCTCCATCCACGTTGTTGAAAATGGCAAGATTTCATTCTTTTTGATCATTGAGTAATATTCCATTGTAAATATATACCACATCTTCTTTATCCATTCATCAGTCGATGGACATTTGGGCTCTTTCCATACTTTGGCTATTGTTGATAATGCTGCTATAAACATTGGGGAGAATGTACACCTTCGATTCAGCATTTTGGTATCCTTTGGATAAATACCTAGCAGTACAATTGCTGGGTCATAGGGTTGCTCTATTTTAATTTTTTGAGGAAACTCCATACTGTTTTCCAAAGTGCCTACACAAGTTTCCATTCCCACCAACAGTGCAAAAGAGTTCCCCTTTCTCAACATCCTTGCCAACACCTGTTGTGTCCTCAGTTGTTACCTTTAGCCATTCTGACAGGTGTTGGGTGGTATTTCATTGTGGTTTTGATTTGTATTTCCCTGATCATGAGTGATGTTAAGCATCTTTTCATGTCTGTTAGCCATCTGGATGTCTTCTTTGGAAAAGTGTCTGTTCATGTCTTCTGCCCATTTCCTCATTGGATTATTTGTTTTTTGGGTGTTGAGTTTGGTAAGTTCTTTATAGATTTTGGATACTAACCCTTTATGTGATATGTCATTTATAAATATCTTCTCCCATTCCATCGGTTGCCTTTTTGTTGATATTCCTTTACTGTGCACCAGCTTTTTATCTTGACGAGGTCCCAATAGTTCATTTTTGCTTTTGTTTCTCTTGCCTCTGGAGACATGTCTAGTAAGAAGTTGCTCTGGCAGAGGTCAAAGAGGTTGCTGTCTGCTTTCTCCACTAGTATGTTGATAGTTTCCTGTTTTATATTTAGGCCTTTCATCCATTCTGAGTTTATTTTTGTGTATGGCATAAGAAAATGGTCCAGGTTCATTCTTCTGCATGTCACTGTCCAATTTTCCCAACACCATTTGCTGAAGAGTCTGTCTTTATTCCATTGGATATTCTTTCTTGCTTTGTCAAAGATTAGTTGGCCATACATTTGTGTGTCCATTTCTGGGTTCTCTATTATGGTCCATTGATCTATGTGTCTGTTTTTGTGCTAGTACCATACTGTCTTGATGGTTACAGCTTTGCAGCTTGAAATCTGGAATTGTGATGTCTCCAGGCTTGTTTTTCTTTTTTCAAAGTTACTTTGGTTATTCAGGTGTTTTCTGGTTCCATACAAATTTTAGAATTGCTTGTTCTAGCTCTATGAAGAATGCTGGTGTTATTTTGATAGGGATTGCATTGAATGTGTAGACTGCTTTGGGTGATATCGAAATTTTAACAATATTTGTTCTTCTAATCTATGAGCATGGAATGCTTTTAATTTCTTTTTGTCTTCTTCAATTTCTTTCATAAGCTTCCTATAGTTTTCAACATACAGATCTTTTTTACTTTGGTTAAATTTATTCCTAGGTATTTTGGTGCAATTTTAAATGGGATTGATTCCTTAATTTCTCTTTCTGCTATTTCATTATTGGTGTATAGAAATGAAACTGATTTCTGTACATTGATTTTATATCTTGCAACTTTGCTGAATTCATGTATCAGTTCTAGAAGTTTTTTGGTGGAGTCTTTTGGGTTTTCCCTGTAGGGTATCAATGTCATCTGTGAAGAGCGAAAGCTTGACTTCTTCTTTGCTGATTTAGATACCTTTTATTTTGTTTTGTTGTCTGATTGCTGAGGCTAGAACCTCCAACACTAGTTTGAACAACAGTGGTGAGAGTGAAGACCCCTATAATGTTCCTGACCTTAGGGGAAAGCTCTCAGTTTTTCCCCATTGAAGATGATATTAACTGTGGGTCTTTCATATATGGCCTTTCTGATATTGAGGTATGTTCCGTCTCTCCCTACTTTCTTGAGGGTTTTTATCAAGAAAGGATACTGTATTTTGTCAAATGCTTTTTCTGCATTTATTGAGATGATTATGTGGTTCTTATCCTTTCTTTTGTTAATGCAACGTATCATGTTGATTGATTTTTGAATATTGAACCACCCCTACAGCCCAGGAATAAGTCCCACTTGATCATGGTGAATAATTCTTTTAATGTATTGTTGGATATGATTTGCTAGTATCCTGTTGAGAAATTTGCATCCATGCCCATCAGGAAATTGTTCTGTAATTCTCCATTTTCGTGGGGTCTTTGGTTTTTGAATCAAGGTAATGCTGGACTCATGGAATGAGTTTGGAAGTTTTCCTTCCATTTATATTTTTTGGAACAGCTTCAAAAGAATAGGTGTTAACTCTTTTTTAAATGTTTGATAGGATTCATTGGCTGGGAAGTCATCTGGCCCTAACTGTTATTTGTTCAGAAAATTTTTTATTACTAATTGCATTTCTTTACTGATTATGATTGTCTTCAAATATTCTATTTCTTCCTGTGTCAGTATTGGTGGTTTATATGTTTCTAGGAATTTTGTCCATTTCTTCCAGATTGTCCAGTTTGTTGGCATGTAATTGCTCATAAGATTCTCTTATTATTGTTTGTATTTCTGTGGTGTTGGTTGTGATCCTTCCTCCTTCACTTGTAATTTTATTTATTTGTGCCCTTTCCTTTTTCTTTTTGATAAATCTGGCTAGGAGTTTATCAATTTTGTTAATTCTTTCAAATAACCAGCTGCTGGTTTCATTGATCTGTTTTGCTGTATTTTGATTTCAATATCACTGGTATCTGCTCTAATCCTTATTTGTTCCCTTCATCTGCTTGTTTTTGGCTTTATTTGCTCTTTTTTTTCCAGCTCCTTTAGGTGTAATGTTAGGTTGTGTATTTGAGACATTTCCTCCGTCTTTAGTAAGGCCTGGATTTCTATATAGTTCCCTATTATGACTTTGCTACATCCCAAAGGTTTTGGACTGTCTTGTTTTCATTTACATTGGCTTCCATGTACTTTTTAATTGCCTCTTTAATTTCTTGGTTAACCCATTCATTCTTTAGTAAGATGTTCTTTAATTTCCAAGTATTTTTGGTCTTGCCAACTTTTTTCTTGTGGTTGATTTCAAGTTTCATAGCGTTGTGGTCTGAAAATATGCACAGTATGATATTGATCTTTTTGTACTTGTTGAAGGCTGATCTGTGACCCAGTAAATGATCTTTTCTGGAAAACGTTCCATGTGCATTCAAGAAGAATGTGTATTCTGCTCCTTTAGGATGAAATGTTCTGAATATATCTGTTAAGTCCATCCATGTGGTCCTGTGTGTCATTCAAAGCCATTGTATCCTTGTTGATTTTTTTCTTAGACGATCTGTCCATTGATGTAATTAGGGTGTTAAAGTTCCCTACTGTTATGGTATTATTATCAATGAGTTTCTTTATGTTTGTGATTGATTTATATATTTGGGTGCTCTCATGTTGGGGGCATAAATATAATTGTTAGATCTTGGTGGATATACCTCTTCTTCATCTGTTGTTACAGTATTTGTTTTAAAATCTAGTTTTTCTGATATAGGTTCATAGCATGACAGATGGTTCTCCATCCCCTCACTTTCAATTTGCAGGTCTCTTTAAGTCTAGAATTTAGCCTCTGGCAGGCAACATATAGATGGGTCTTGTTTTTTTGTTCATTCTGATAACTTATGTCTTTTGATTGGAGCATTTAGTCCATTTATATTTAAAATGATTAATTAAAGATATGAATTAATGCCATTGTGTTGCCTGTAGAGTTGGTGTTTCTGGTAATGTTCTCTGGTCCTTTCTAGACTTCATTGCTTTTGGTCTTTTTTGTTTTGTTTTTTCAACACTCAAGGAATCTCCCTTAAAATGTCTTTCAGGGCTATTTAGTGGTCATGAACTCCTTTAGTTTTTGTTTGTCTGGGAAACTCTTTATCTCACCTTCTTTTCTGAGTGACAGCCTTGCTGGAAAAAAAATTTTTGGCTGCATATTTTTCCAATTCAGTACATTGAATATATCCTGCCATTCCTTTCTGACCTGCCAAGTTTCTGTGGACAAATATGCTGTGAATTTGATCTGTCTTTCCTTGTAGGTTAAGGAGTTTTTTCCCTTGTTGCTTTCATGATTCTTTCCTCCTGTGTATTATGTGAATTTGACTATGATATGCCTTAGTGATGGTTGATTTTGTTGAGTCTAATGGGAGTTTTCTGTGCTTATGCCCATGTCCTTCCCCAGATTGGGAAATTTTTCAACTATAATTTGCTCATATAAACCCTCTGTCCCTTCTTCTCTCCATCTTCTGGGACTCCTATGATATGAATGTTATTCCTCTTTAATAAGTACCTGAGCTCTATAAGTCTCATATTATGATCTTTTGCCTTTGTTTCCCTCTCTTTTTCTGCTTCGTTATTTTTTATTATTTTATCTTCTATCTCATTGATTCACTGCTCTGCTTTATCTGTCCTTGCCATCATGGCATCCATTCACAATTGCATTTTGATTATAACATTTTTAATTTCAGCCTGACTGGATTTTATTTCTTCTATCTCTGAAGAAAGGAATTCTCTGGTGTCTTTGTGCTTTATTTGAACCCTAGCTAGTGTTCTTATAATTGTGGTTTTTAAGTTCAGACACCTTACTTATATCTGTGTGGTTAAAACCTGGCCAACACTTCTTGTTCTTTCTTTTGGGGTGAATTCCTCCATCTTGTTTTTTTAAAGTAAGAAAAAAATTAATAAAGTAAAAAACTAAAATTAAAAAATTAAAAACAAAACAAAACAAAACAAATAAAGCAAGCTAGATCCTAAGTGTGCTCAGTCTGCTTGTTGAGGGAAGCTAGATAGAAAAGGAAAAAAAAAAGAGAAAGAAAAAAAATCAAAAAAATAAAAATTAAAAACATTTAAATAATAAAATAAATAAATAAAATATAATAAACAATAAAATAATAAAAAATTGTTCTTTTTCTGTATCCAAGAAAGAGAAAGAAAAGAAAGAAAAAGAGAAAACAGAATAAACAAAAACAGCAGCAAAGAAAATGAACGAACAAACAAACAGAATGAAATCTGAATGAAGTTACATCCAGTTTCCCCTAGCACTGAAACTTTATAGCCCACTATAGCACTTAGACTAAACAGGTGGAAGGGATTTGCACTGGTCTTCTGGGGGATGTGCCTAGAGGGTGTACATGAGCAGGGCTTGGTGAATGGCTCTGTTCTCCACTTGGTGGTGCTGCTTAGTCACTGGGGTCAGTCTGTGTGTGCACTTGTGCCTGCGCCCATGCTAGATTTGAAAATGGCTTCACCCAGCTCTCTAGTCTCAGGCATGAGAATTTTGTGCCCTCACAGACATGTGATCAAGCACTCTTCCTTTGTCTCAAGTTTCTATCCACTCTCTGGTTTTACCCTGTCTGTGTCTAAGCTGTCTGCTTACCAGGTGGTGCCTTCCTCCAGAGTTTTATCCCAGATGGGGCTATGTTTCAAAACCTCACACTTTAGAGACTCCCGTGGCTTGGACTGACACCAAATCTCTGAAGGAGGGTCTTGCTGAGCAATGGCCAGGCATCTGCTTGTCCCATAAAATGTTCATGTGACCACACAGCAGCAGAGGTTCAGAGTTTATGGCAAATCACAACACACAGTTGGCACCAGGTTTTGCTGTACTCTGGTGTCTTTGTTCCAATATCAGTAAATGTGGCAGCTCTCCTGGGTCCACCAGGACTTTTGCCCACTGGGAGGCCAAATGGCCTCTACCAAATGCACTCCAATCAGGAGAACCACTTCTCCCCCTGTGGCACATGTGCTGCCTTAGACTGTGCTGCCTGGTTCTGGGGATTCACCCTACTTCCTCACTAGAGCACTGCCAGGCACTGAGCTCTGAACCTTCAGACTCTGCACTCTACTGTTTATAGAAGCCTGGTGGTACTGAAACCGTGTCCTTTTTCCCCATCAATGGTTTTGGGTAATAGATTTCTTTTCCAGTCCCCTGTGAACGTTTTCACTCTTGCCCTCTTTCTTTCTCTCCAGCTACTTTTAGGGAGAGTGATTTTTTGTGTGATCCTGATACACTGCACTCTTCCTCTTTCTCTTTCTCTGTCCTCTCTCCTTGAAATGAACTCCCTACCCTCCACAGAATCATGGCTTTTCTCTCCACCAGTTCACCTCTCCATTCCATGTATGTGCCAAGTTCTCTGGCTCAAATTATGCAGATTGTTGCATTAATCCTCATATCAATTTCCTAGGTGTTCAAAATGGTTTAATGCTAATATAGCTGCATTTCAGGGATGAGACAAGGTCAGGGTCCCCATACTACTCTGCCATCTTAACTCCATCCCTCAATCTGTCAACTTTTAGCAGTCAAATAATTTAAGGTAAGATTATCTCAAATTAAGGTTTTATTTTTGTGAGGCTTGCTTTATTTCCTATTTACCTTAATTCCAAAGTATATTTTTTCAGTAGTCCCAAGTGACACTCCGTGATGTTTACCGGATCTTCTCCTCTTTGGTGTGAACCACACTTTATTATTCCCCTCCCCCACCCCACCCCTAAACTGTGTGAATGTCAAAGACCTACTTAGCTTTTTGGTAAAAGTAAGCCATTCCCCGCCCCCGCCCCCCCCCAACTTGTTCTGCTTAGGAATCAGCAAGACAATGAGGAAAAAAAGCAGTATAGAAAGTCAGTTTTTCTTCTATGCACTTGCCTTCCCCAGTAATTTTGACTCCTTAAAATTTACTTTAGAAGTGCTAAGTCTACTTTTTGTCTCCCTTAACACTGTGTACTGCCCATCTTTGCTCAGTTACTGCTCTTTGTCAGCTCTCCCCTTGACTCATCAGCCTCTTGGTTTGCTCCAGTTATTATTGGCATTTTTACCTTCCAGTGAAAGGGATTCAAAATGTTGGGTTTATCTCAGTGAGCTTTGCTTCCCCATGAAGTCTTGGGTCCTCAAACACTGCCTGTTTTAATTGCTTTCAAATGGGTGTTTTGTATACTTTATAGCCATTTTTCCAGTTATTTGTAGTGAATGTTTGGTTTGTTGCAATCTCCATCACAGGAAGAAGATGGGTCTATAATTCTTTTAACAGAGATTTTTATTGTTTGTACTTACTGATGTGATAGATAGGCTTAGATTTAGTTCTGTTATCTTATGTAATATTGTTCTTCCCAAGTTTTTTTGCCTCTTTTGTTTTATTTATTTTAATGTTATTTATTTTTGTGTGTGTGAGAGAGAGAGATTGTGAGTGAGGAAAGGGCAGAGAGAGAGGGAGACAGAATCTGAAGCAGCCTCTTTTAAAAAACTTTTTCATTGTGTCACTTGTGCTTTTCTTTTTCTTCTTTTTTAATTGAAGAATAGTTGACATAAAACATTCAAGTGTACAACATAGTGATTCAAGTCTATATGTTATACTTGCTTACCACAAGTGTAGCTATTATCTGTCACCATAGAATGCTATTACAGTACTATTGACTGTATTCCCTATATTGTATCTTTTATCCCCCTGACTTATTCATTACATAACTGGAAGACTATCTTTCCCATTTCCCTTCACCCATTTTGCCCATCCCAGTACTCCCTTCACCTCTGGCAATCATCATTTTGTTCTCTGTATTTATGGTCAGTTTCTGCTTTTTGTTTGTTTGTTTATTCATTTGTTTTATATTTTATATTCCACATATAAGTGAAGTAATATGATATTTGTCTTTTTCTGACTCATTTCACTTAGCATTATACTCTGCAGGCCCATCCATGTTGTACAAATGACACAATATTATCCTTTTTTATGGCTGAGTAATATACCATTGTGTATATATGCCACATCTTCTTTATCCATTCTTTATCCATCCATTGGGTTGCTTTCATGGCTTGGCTATTGAAATAATACTGCAATAAATATAGGGGTGCATATATCTTTTCAAATTATTGTTTTTGTTTTCTCTGGGTAAGCACCCAGTAGTGGAATTATTGGATCATACGGTATTTCTATCTTTACTTATTTGAGGAGTCTCCGTACTGTTTTCCATGGTGGCTACACAAATTTACATTTCCACCAATAACACACAAGGGTTTCTTTTTTCCCCACATCCTCACTAACACTTGTTATTTCTTATCTTTTTATCCTAGCCATTCTGACAGGTGTGAGGTGACATCTCATTGTGGCTTTGATTACGTTTCCCTGATAATTAGTGATGTTGATCATGTTCATGTGCTTGTTTGCCATATGCATGTCTTATTTGGAAAAATGTCTGTTCAGGCCCTCTACACATTAAAAAAAATTTTTTAACGTTTATTTATTATTGAGAGACACAGAGCAGGGGAGGGGTAGAGAGAGGGGGAGACACAGAATCTGAAGTAGGCTCCAGGCTCTGAGCTGTCAGCACAGAGTCCAACGTGGGGCTCGAAGTCACAAACCGTGAGATCATGACCTGAACCGAAGTCGGTCACCTAACCAACTGAGCCACCCAGGCGCCCCATTATTATTTATTTTTGAGAGACTGAGACAGAACATGAGCAGGGGAGGGGCAGAGAGAGAGGGCGACACAGAATCTGAAGCAGCTCCAGGCTCTGAGCTGTCAGTACAGAGCCTGACTTGGGGCTCGAATTCACAAACCAGGAGATCATGACCTGAGTCAAAGTCAGATGCTTAACCGACTGAGCCACCCAGGCACCCTGTGGCTCTCTACACATTTTTAAATCAATTTGTTTGTTTGTTTGTTTCTGGTGTTGAGTTGTAGAAGTTCTCTATGTATTTTGAATATTAACCCCTTATCAGATATATCATTTGCAAATATTTTCTCCCATTCAGTATGTTGCTTTTTCATTTTGTTGGTGGTTTCCTTTACTGTGCAAAAGCTTTTGATTTAGGTGTAGTCCCAATAGTTTATTTTTGCTTTGTTTCCTTTGCCTTAGGAGACATATCTAGAAAAATGTTAAGGCAAATGTAAAAAATTACTATGTTTTCTTCTGGGAGTTTTGTAGCTTAGTGTTTCATATTTAGGTCTTTTATCCATTTTGAGTTTATCTTTGAGTTTATTAAGAAAGTGATCCAGTTTCATTCTTTTGCATGTAGCTGTCCAATTTTCCCAGGGCCATTTATTGAAGAGATTGTCTTTTCCTCCACCATATATTCTTGCCTTCTCTACTGTAGATTAATTGATCATATAAGCATGGTTTTATTTCTTGGCTTTCTATTCTGTTCCCAAGTACTTTAAATAAATGATCTCATTATAATAAACTTATAGTTTATATATAGTAAACTTATTATGTTGTCACCATTATTATTCCCTTTTACAGCTGACAAAAGTGAGGGAAAGAGTTTGAGTAAATTACCAAAGCCATACAGTTAGTGAAGGTCAGTTTGATTTGAATTCAATTTGATCTGGAGCTCACTTTTATAATCAGTACGCTATGTATTGAAATGACCAACAAAGTTAACTACTGAATGGAAGTAAATGTTCTAGAGCTATATTCTATATTTGGCAAAGGGCAAAAGACGAGAGATAGAAGCAGTGTCTTGTACAGGGAAATTAACAGAACCTTAGACATGAGAAAGAGGCTCAGGAACTGTTAACAGTTCCTGTACAGCTTCCCCTGAACTCTTCTCTTTTCTGCCATGTCTCCAGGTAACAGAATAAATGGATAGGACATGAAGTAACCAGCTCTTCAATTTTGGCTCATCAGGGAAAACATATTATTCTCAGGAGGTCAAGAAGTCATTCATTGTATCAGAGAAATAGGACAGACAATTCTGAAAGGTTCAGCAAGAGAATATCAAGAGAATATCAAGACAGCTATGTAAACATACCATTGTTTGCATACTGTATGCAAAAAAAACCCCCCCACAAAATAACAGTTTAAAAACTCATTTCACAGTCCAGTATGCTAGAAATCTGAACCTGTCTACTTTGACCCATAATTCCTTTGACCCATAATTATGCTCTTAGGTATATTCTATGAGAAAGAAAAAACATAATAGCAGCACTATTTGTAATAATCAAATCTGGAGCAACCAAATATCAGTCAATATTAAGTGGATAAATTTGTATTATATTCACATAAAAATAATTTACAGCAAGGATAAATGAGCAGAATACTTCTAACTATAGTGAAGTTGATGCACCCATAAACATAGTGAGTAAAAAAGCCAGACCCTATCTGTATGAATTTCAGCTACAGACTAAACCAATCTGTGTGATTGACATTAGGGAAGTGGTAACATTGGAGGATGGGAGTGGCTGGAAGAGCAATGAGTGAAATTTATGGATTCCTGGTGACTTTTTGTTTTTTGATCTTTTGTTGGCAAGACACAGGTCAGGTGAAGAATCTTCAAAGCATTCAGTACATATATCAGTACATATATTGCAATAAGGGTTTAAACAAAAACACTAAACAGGCTACAAAGACATTTTTTTTATGATGAAATGCAGTTTTTAAAAAGTCACAACATTGTATGCCACCAACTATGATAGAAAGAAATGAATAAATATAACTATTTGTAATACAGGAAACTTGAAAAAATAGTTATAATAAATTCTTTATTTATGCCTGTCTCAGAATTGATCTAAGAAATAGTATCTTGTATTATAAATAAATATTTGTATGGTGCTTAGAAATTTCTTCATATTTGGAGTGCCTGGGTGGCTCAGTCAGTTAAGTGTCTGACTCTAAATTTTGGCTCAGGTCATGATCTCAGGGTCCTGAGATGGAGCGTCATGTGTGGAGCCTACTTAAGATTCTCTCTCTCTCTCTGCCCATCCCTACTCACATGCTTTCTCCAAAACAAAATAATAAAAAAAGAAATTTCTTCATATTTATTTTATGTGTCTTCTATTCCCATAAAATAAAACTAAATTTAATTATTTTCATTGAAACAACACATGTAATATCCCATTTTTGTACAAGTAGTTTTATTTATTCATCCATCCATCTATCCTCTGTCCATATTTCTATATATATTTTGGATAGTTATTTCTAGGTGAGATTTTTCAACTTGCTTTTTAGTACTCATTTGCATTGCCTAAATTCCTTTAAATGTGGAAATGTTATTTCTGTAAAGCAAAGGGATTTTCATTTTAAAAGTCCTGGAAAATCCCCAGATTTGAATTACTTGTTAATTCAATTCCACTAAATTGGCCAACAACTTGTTTTAAATCATAAATTTACAATTTTAAATAAAATCTTATTTTTTGGCATCAGATATTTGAAACTTACAGCTCTACGAATCAAAATTTTTATCATTTTAACTTTTCTTGGGAATGTTTCTAAGTTATCTTTTTCTCTGTCTTCTTAAATAATGTATGACTTACAATTTAAGAAGTGATAGATAATTCAGACTTTATTTAAAACTTCAATCATTAGACAAGGCTGTATATCCTTCAAAGATTGTTGACATTTGAAGGGATGATTGTGCTCACACTAAATAGTTCTAATCTCTAATTTTGTACCTTTTGCATTTTTTCCTCTGTGGAGATGTCAACTGTTATTTCTTGCTTTTGGCAGTTTGTCAAATTTGAGCAACCTCTTTCTTTTATTTATTTTTAATCTTTCTGCTTATACTAACGTAAAGTATAAAACTGTATCTATTAGAGAATGCATTAGTATAGGGATCTGTATATACATAGATAGGAACTCAACAAAAAAAATATATTTTTTGAGTAGTTAACACGAAGTTATGAAGTCTACACAACAAAATCTCTACTATCTTCACAGAGAAGAAATAATCAGAAAGATTTACACTGTGGTCCTCAAGGTAAAATCGTCTCCTTTTACTTAGAATTTCAACACTACATTTAACTAAAAATACAATTATGATAAATCCTCCATGAAAATGTATTTGCTTTGTTAGACTTAATTACTGATGTCCTTTCTTAATTATACTCTGTGTGAATAAATAATGCCTGTCATATATTAGGTACCAAATCAATAATAGGTTAATGATTATACAAAAATATGAGTTATTATAAAATACTTTTTGCCACTTTGTTCTAAATTCTATCATTGTATAGATATTTAAAGAAGATAGTATTATAGTTAAAAACACACTTCTTTTTTATTTTTTATTTAAATTTTAGTTAACATACAGTGCAATATTGGTTTCAGGAGTAGAATTCAGTGACTCATCACTTACCTATAATACCCAGTGCCCATCACAACGTGTCCTCTTTAATATCCATCACCCATCTAGCCTATCTCCCACCCACCTCCTTCCATCAACCCTGTTTGTTCTCTATCGCTAAGAGTCTCTTATGGTTTGTTTCCATCTCTCCTCTTTTTCCCTCCTTCCCATATGTTCATCTGTTTTGTTTTTAAATCCCACATATGAGTGAAATCATATGCTATTTGTCTTTCTCTTACTGACTTATTTTGGTTAGGATAATACACTCTAGCTCCATCTGCATCATTCCAAATGGCAAGATGTCATTCTTTTTGATGGCTGAGTAATATTCCATTATACACATACATATGTATATATATCACACATCTTCTTTATCCATTCATCAGTTTATGGACATTTGGGCTCTTCCCATAGTTTGGCTATTGTTGATAATGCTGTTATAATGCTATAAACATTGGGGTTCATGTATTTTTTAAAAACATAAACTTCAAAAAATTAAAAAACTGGGGTACAGGTACTTCTTCAAATCTGTATTTTTGTGTCCTTTGGGTAAATACCTCATAGTGCAATTGCTGGATCATAGGGTAGTTCTATTTTTAATTTTTTTGAGGAACCTCCATACTGTTTTCCAGAATGGCTGCATCAGTTTGCATTCCCACCGACAATGCAAAAGATTCCCCTTTCTCCACATCCTCACCAACACCTGTTGTTTCTTGTGTTGTTAATTTTAGCCATTCTAACAGTTGTGAGGTGATATCTCATCATGGTTTTGATTTGAATTTCCCTGATGATGAGTGATGTTGAGCATCTTTTCATGTGTCTGTTAGTCATCTGTAAAAACACACTTCTAAAGTGGGATTAGTTGTCACCAAAAGTTTTTGTCTACTGCTCAATTTGAATTCTGTGTACTTTTTCATATGACTTCAATTAAACAAAACTTTTCTTGTATCAGTTTTGTTTACACACACTCTCATTACTTATATTGTGCTTTGTTTTACTGACAAGCTTCCTAAAACATTTTTCTCTCCTTGATTAAAAGAAAATTCAAGAGCTCTCTCTTATACTTAGGTTAACAACTAACAACTTAAATTAGTTAGTAGTTTGTGACTATATAATTTGATGACTTGAATATTTAGAATTTTACCAAACTGGTATTTTCAGAGTAAAACTATAATAACCGAAGTTCAATTCTTGAAGATATTCTAAAAAATGAAGTTATTTTTCTCTTACCAGCTTTGGCTATGGAAAGATAGCTAGGTCAAAAAACTATACACTCTCAGATCATAAAAATTTTGCTGGTGAATATTAACCAGTTGAAAAAAATTAGTAAAAGACAAAAAAGGGGAAATGAATAAGTAAAAATTGTGTTTCTCATAAAATGAAAAATAAAATTCGAGTTGGAATTTACCATGGAAATCTCTGCTCTAACTCCCAGCTTGAATTCACTTTACAACATAACTGGCAATCTTCCCAGTGATATGGAAATCACTACCACTTAAATCAGCTGATTCAGTTTTCATATGGCTAAAATTCGTCTGAGTTCTGTTGTTGAGTCAAATTTTGCGTCCATGATAATGGTCCATCATCCGGTCATATATAAGTCCTCTTGAGACACACATAACCGATTTAATTGCTCTTCACTTGTCTTTTAAATATTTAAAGACTGCTTTCACTTGCCATCTGAGTCTCCTCCAGATAAAATACCAATAGTTGCTCATATTTTCCTCAGAGAAAAAAATGTTGACTTCTCTTTTTCCCTCTGTTCTCCAGTTCTCTACCTCTATAGTTTAAAAAAAGGCAGAAAAAACCCTGCAAACAACAAAAATACTACAAATAAGTATGACCAGAGTAGAACAGAATGAGTGATACACAGAGTATACACTGCCTAGGATTGAATTAGATGTTTTTTAAAGGAAACACTAGGTTTTGGTTATCTGGGGCCTTCAGTGATGTAGAATCGCTATGGCTTTCTCACCTGAAATGCTGTTGACATGAATAGCTCATTGTGTGGAGCTTTTTGGTTTGTTATGTTTGTTTTAATAAAAGTATAAGACAATACTTATGATTGTTTAATTTCACAAAGATTTAACTCAATTTTTCTAACTCTTTGAAATATTTTTGGATTAACTAATTCATTCTTTTACCTAGACCAAGAAGAAAACAAAACCCAAAACAATCCTACAAATCCTTATATTTAATTCTTACATTAAGTTGGATGCATGTGATTCAATGTATTCACTCTCTTTCCACCTTTAGGTTATGTCCATAACCAATATTCATGCTATTTCTCTCTTCAGATTATTGACAAAACAATTGAACAGAATAGGAACCGAAAAGAAAACAGGGATCCCAGGACATCTGCTTTCATAATGACATTAATCCCTTATTCATAAGCCTTTTGTAAAAACCATTCAGCCCAATATAATTCCTCCTAACTTTACTATCACTAAGTCCATATTTCTTTATCTTGTTGCAGATACTATCAAATTAAATACCTGGCAGAAATTCATTTATATGATGTCTCTATTGTTTCTCTTACTTGTCACTTTTAGTACTTCCTTTATGAAAAGGTGGGGAATAGCATTGGTTTGTGGAGTGTATTTATAGTAAATTTATAGTCCTTTCAAAATATCATAGCTTCCGTTTATTTTTGCACATAGTCCTTTGTTTAATAATCAATACAATGATTTTCCCTGAAATTGACTTAAATTTAATTAAGTGGAGAGTTTCTATTATATTCTTTTTCTTTGAGAAATCTGATCTTTATTTGCCTGTCTTGGTCACTTGTCTTGTTGTTCTGTATTAGTCACTTTACCAAAATTTATGTGTGCAACAATTACATATACAGATTCAGTAATTTAATATATAGCTTTCTGGGTAAAAAACTTGAGTTCATTTAATTAGGTGTTCTATTTGCTTAACTACCTGGGGTTTTCATTCTCTCATACAAATATTTACTCCACTTTCTAGTCTTAAAAGCATCCTGAGCGGAGAGCACAGAAGGGGACACTTTCACACTTTTTTCTATTATCTTTTGCCATCATGTTGTATATCTTGACCAAAAGTCTTGTTTCTTTCTTCATGTGGTTTCTAATATAGCTTCATAATATTCTTCAGAATTTGTCCCTGTATGTAATTTCATTTTGGGAGTTAACATCTTGCTATTATAGTAAGAACTCCTTTATTTATTCTCCAATTAACTATTAATTACTTAATTATACAATGATTGAATATTTTCCATATTTAAATTACTGTTTTCATAGATAAAACTAAAATATAAATTATATATACAATTATTATGTTATAATTACATACATATTTTTTTATCCTTCAGTATCTCACAACTTATTCAGGACAAAAAAAAAGTAATACTAATTAAGTAAGGATGGCTCAACATCAGAAAAATATTTACCCTGAAACACTTCATAACAAATTAAGGGAGAAAAATACATATTATTGCCATCTCAATGAATGCAGAAAAAAATTATAAAAATCTACATTCATTTAGATTAGAAAAAAAATCCTTTCATGCCAATCAGGGATACTTACCGGATTCTGCAATGGAAACTTCATTAATCTAATCAAGATCTGTCAAAAATTATAGATAAAATATCATATTTAATGATGAAGCATTCCCAAGAGCAAGAGTTCTATGCAAAAGCAAGAGTAGAATACCTGTTGCTGTTACTTCTGTTAAATATGTTACTATTGTTCCAAGCTAAAATAATAAGTAAAGAAAAAGCAAATGATAGGGAAACTTACTGAAAAATAAGAGAAAAAAACTATTTGGCAATGATGATAAGATTATCTACGTAGAAGATACAAGAGAATTTATAGACAAATGTTGAGAACTGATAGGAGAGTTCAACAAGATTGCTGTACATATATATGACCAACATTTAAAAAAATCATCAGACTTCCTAAACATGAGTTGTGACTAATTGGAAAATGTTATAGATAAATACGGTATTCACATTGCAATGAACACTCTATGGTACTTTATAGACAAATTATAACAATTTGTTGAGGATATTAAAAAAGGGCCTAGCGATTGGAGAACAATATTGTATCCATAAGTTGGAAGACTCAGTATTCTGAAGATGTCAGTTCCCTCTATATTAATTATAAGTGAAATGTAACTTCATTCAGATCACAAACAGATTTTTGGGGGAGGGGGCTTAATAAGCTTATCTTAAAATTTATAAAATGGAGGTAAGGGTGTGGAAGATAAGGCAATTTTTAAAAAGAGAAATAGGGTAATTAGTGATCAAATATCAAGAGTTTTTGTAAGGTTTTCATAATTAAGAAAGTGACCTATTGGTTCAGGAGTAAACATTAAAACCATTGTAAAAGGAAAGAGAAGCAAATCAACATCACATGAAAAGTTAATTAATGAATGAGAAGAAACTACAAAGAACTATCCAATCAATGATGCTGGGAAAACTGACTTTCCAAAAGTAAAAAAAAAAAAGAAAAAAAAAGAAAAAAGAAATTACATGTTAGTCTTACACAATACACAAAATAACAATTCCAGATTATTTAAAAACTAATGTAAAAATCAAAATATTAAAATTTTAGACAAATGCTAGGGTAATACCTTTATAATTTTAAACATTGAAGTGTGCCCTAAATACAACAACATAAACTTTAAAAAGTATTGAGTTCTATTATTTTAAAAATGAAAAAGAATTTGATGAAAGATATAATAACATAGTTATTATAGTTAAACATAGTTAAAGGATAGTTAAAGGATAAGCCACATAGTTAAAAGATAAGCCACAAACTGGAAGGACATATTTATAAAACATATAACAAAGATTATTACACAGGCTGCACAAGGAATTCTTGTTGAAATGTTCTTTTGAAAATAGACAAATGGAATGAGCAAGAAGTTCATGAAAAATTTGGGATGGTCAATAATTATATGAAAAGCTGACTAGTTTCACCAGTAATCAGGCAAACACTAATTTAAACGATTGGCCAAACTAAGAGATCAATTAACCTGATGCACTGGCAAAGAATGTGCAAAAATAGGAATGTTACAATGAGACAAATATTGAAGATGCATATACTCCACTATAGAAGTCCTAATCTACATAAATATCCAAGAGAAATGCTTACAAATGTGGACAGAAAGACATTTACAGCATTTTGCTTTGTCTAGGTAAATCAAGTAAGTTGTTAGCAACTTAAATGCCCATTAAAAGAGAAAAGATGATTGGTCTGTTCTTGTGGTATAATTATACAATGGATGCAACACTTTAGGGGAGTTTGGGATGAAGAGAGAAATCCATCACATACTCAGAGTAAAACCCTGATCTATGAGCCAAATATACACAGAATTAAATCCGTGTTCCTGAAGGTATGTGCAGACATTAATTTAATATACTTTTGTGTTTTGAGTTGAGGGTGAAGTTCATGGTTACTACTATTTGTTTGCAACTGAATGCTATACATCAGTTTAAAAACATGTAAAGTATGCAGAGGGTCAGGCTGGTGGGGTAGAAAATACAAGGAGCTCTGTATGACTGCTGTAATCCTCATCCCCCCCATCCCCCCACCCCAAACCACTTCTATGCCATTTAAAAGATTTAAAACATTTTCTCCAAAAGACTTTTGCTGGATTAATTCATAGATGATTTATTTTGTTGCTTTTGAAAGTGGCTTCTTACTTTGTATTATATGTTTTAGGTGGTTACTAAGAGTGGAGAAGAACATTTGTATTTGTTGGGTTAATATTTGTGAGTTTTCTTTTACCTAGAAAACTTGTTAAGCTATCTTCTCTGAGTCTCTCTATTGATTCCATTGAATTTCACAAAATCAGTTTTTGGTTATCTTTGTTTTAAACTACTATATTTGCAGCTATTTCCTGCTTTATTCACTTTATATTTTGTGAATTTGAATTCCTTTTATTCTCTATTCCCAAAATACATGTCTCGGTGGTTTTCAGTGATCATAATGGCAGACGTAGTCTTTACTGAAAATATCTTAATTTTGTTGTGCGTATAAATGATAATTACATGGTTGTCAAATTTAAGATTGACAAATTTCTATCAGTGCTATACAACTGTTTTCCCATTGTTTTCTGTTCTCTACTATTACTATAAAAAATTGGCTTTGGTTTAAATATTTTTGTATATTATCTTTCTTTTATCACAGGTTTGTTTTAAGACCTCATTCTTTTTTGGTGTCTAGCAGTTTTACTACAATGTGTCTAGACAGGAATTTAATTTGATTTATCCTGTGTAGGGCTTGTGGCCCTTGAAACTGGGCTATTATTTCACTGCATATTGTCTTTCCTATCATTTATCTCTTTTCTCCTTCCGTACATCCTAGCAGAAGTTGATGCTTTCGTTTTGCCTTCTATATCTCTTAAACTCCTCTTTGTGTTTACTATCTCCTAATCGTTCTATGCTTCATTCTGTGTAATTTCCTCAGACCTGTTTTTACCAGTTCATTAATCCTCTTTCTAACGATGTCTATTAGGCTATTTATTTAAAAAACTTAAAAATATCTTTCTATTTTGAGACACAGAGCCTGAGCAGGGGAGGGGCAGAGAGAGAGAGGGGGACACAGAATCTGAAGCAGGCTCCAGGCTCTGAGCTGTCAGCACAGAGCTCAACATGGGGCTTGAACTCACAAACAGTGAGATCATGACCCGAGCCTAAGTTGGATGCTTAACTGACTGAGCCACCCAGGCACTCCTAGGCTATTTATTTTTATATTTCAGTGACCATATCTCTCTCTTGTAGAGTTTTCCTTGTTCTTTCTACATCTTTTTGTTCTTATTTCTGAGCTTTCTCCATGTGTGTGCACTTTCTTTTGCAATTCCTTTATTTATATCTTTGTTTAAAGCATTTTTATAATATCCATCTAATTATTTTGCCATTGTGAGTACTTGGCTTTCTAATCCTTTCGTTTTTTTCTGTTGACTCTAGCTTATAATTCAATGTTTCCTTATGACTTTTGTAATTTGTAATTGTGAATTCATCTTCGCTGTGAATTTGTCAATGGGAATTGTATGTGATCTGAATTAATGGTTTACCCTTCTGAAGTGGTAATCATATTCTGTCAGATTCCTCAGTGGTGTCATCAGTCCAAGATGAATATTTTTTTAGTATTTTATTTTGTTTTATTTTTATTCAAGCATAATTAACATACACTGTTATATTAGTTTCATATGTACAATATAATGATTCAACAATTTTAGACATCACTCAGTGCTCATTGTGGTAAGTGTACTCTTAATCCCCTTCAGCTATTTTACGCATCCCCACACTCACCTCCCCTCTAGTAACCACCAGTTTGTTCTCTATATTTAAGAGTCTGGTTTTTTGTTTGTTTGTCTCAATTTTCTGTTTGTTTTGTTTCTTAAATTTCACACACGAATGAAATCATGTGGTATTTGTCTTTCTCTGACTGACTTATTTCACCTAGCATTAATACCCTCTGACCCATCCATGTTGTTGTAAATAGCAAGATTTCATACTTTTTAAAAAAGATTTTATACTTTTTATGGCTGAGTAATATTCCATTATGTATATAATTATATTATATATATATGTATAAAACCTCACATCTTCTTTATCCGTTCACCTATGGATGGACACTCGGGTTGTTTACATATATTGGCTATTGTAAATAATGCTGCAATAAACATATAAACATAGGAGTGCATATATCTTTTTGAATTAGTGTTTTCATTTTCTTTGGGTAAATACTTAGTAGTGGAATTGCTACATCATATGATAATTCTCTTTTTGATTTTTTGAGGAACATTCATACTGTTTTCCACAGTGACTGCACCAGCTTACATGAGTGTTCCTTTTTCTCCACATCCTCACCAACACTTTCTGTTTCTTGTGTTTTCACCCAAGATGAATTTTTAATTCACTTCTTGACTTGGGGCTTTCCAGATCATAAAGAGATTATAATTTCAAACTTCAAATTGACATGGGGCACAGCTGTGGAATTCTCATAGGAGCCTCCCCACCCCCCACTTTTTTTTTTTTGTTTGTTTGTTTTGTTTTTGGTCATCTAAAGTCCTGACATACATACAGTCCCTCAATATTTTATTTTGGTGGTGGGCAGAATTTCTCTTGTCCATCCTTATGCCACGTATGTGTCCCCTTGAGGTTCCTGCCTTTTGTTTTCCAACCATTCCCGCATGAGATCCAATGTCTCTTTTACTATGTTCATGTAGACTTTAAAACCAAGGTCTTTGGGTTAGGAAGTTCCCCAGTTAACCTTCTTACCTTGTAGTCACACCATGTGTTCACAGAAGCCACAGATTTAGCTAATTACTGTATTATTCTCAGTTCCTGCTTTTTTCTTTTCTCCTTAAGCTGTGCATTTTCCCTTATTTCTTGAAAACAAAGCAAAATAGTTATAGTCTCTTTTATATTGCTGTTTTTCATATTTCTACATATTTTTAGCAGGGGAATTTCAAGTGTAACTTCTGTATTATCATAACTGGATGCTAGGAATTTTCTGTCATGACTTTTCTTAACTTCATTGATCCTCAATTGTTTTTATCCTTATCATAGTGTCTCAAACTTTTTGACTTTGATTATTCTCTTTCTGTTACTTCTGAATCTTCTCTTTGACTTCTGTTTTGGTTTATTTTTTTTTTTCTTTCTGTTTAAGAATGTCATGCTGTCTCAGATAACACAAAAATTAGATAGATATTTTCCAAATCTTTGTACCATCTTCAAATACACAGAGATTTTTTTTTTAACTTAACACGTGATTCTCTGGGATCTTGTGTAGGAATTAAAACAGTATATATCTGCAGTGCATAAAACTAGTACTTTGATTTCCATGCTTTTATGACTCTGCAAGGGATTATAGACCCTTGTGA
Source organism: Panthera tigris (assembly GCF_018350195.1). Taxonomy (NCBI): domain Eukaryota; kingdom Metazoa; phylum Chordata; class Mammalia; order Carnivora; family Felidae; genus Panthera; species Panthera tigris. The sequence goes on from NC_056664.1 coordinate 113,199,169, forward strand.
TTTTTCCTGGAGACAATCCGTGGCAATCTATGGTGACTGAATGGTTAACTTGTTTGGCCTCTGAAGCTGGGCACTTGGTTTGTCAAGGATTCCTAGCAATACCAGCTTTAAGCTCATTTTTCTATTTTCTTCTCGATCCTTGAATTCTCTATGAGAATTTTTTGGTATTTGTGTATTTAAGGCATTTATCTTAGTTTCCTATGTTAGGAATGATCTCCCAGATTATTACCATCAAAATCACAAAACAGGTGATTGTTTTAAAGATGTGAACAGATTTGTTAAAAACCAAACAACCTCCCCCCACCCCCCAGCCCCGCCAAATGGTCTCCTATTTACCTTTAATCTTTCTCATAGGACACCCAAGGCTGCTGATCTGGTTAGACTATGCATTATAATTCAGTACTTGGAATGATACACCAAAACCAATAAGAGTTCTTTAAAATAGAAGTACAAAGGGCTTGACTAAGAGACAAAGATATTTGATTTTGTGGACTTATAGTTAAATTCACTATCATGTGCTTCTGAGTTGCCTATAAAATGCAACTCAATAATGGGTAATCAAATGATATAAAATTGCATGTAAATTTGATTTTTTAAATGTAGTGCTCATTTCATGAAGGCACAAGGTAAAGCTGTTTGTATTTATGGAATTCCTGTACGACAATAAAAAAACACATTTGTTTCAAAGGTGGAAGAAAATGATATTTTTTGTCTTTAATGTCTATGTTTGACATGGGAAAATATACAATGAGAATTTTAAAAGGTAATACAGTATGTATTTCCGAGCTTGTTTTAAAAAGTGCAATAACTAGTCCCATGTCTCTTGTGAAACCATCCTCAATGATTGCTGTAAAACTCTAGAGTTTTTCTGAGTGAAGTTGTTACTTCATCTCACATTTTCTTTTTACAGAAAAAACAATAAAAACTTAATGTACACTAAATGCTGTATATTAATTATATATAATATATAATTATATATTATATAAATTATTATATTAATTATACAGACAAAATAATAAGAAGTTAATACACTAAATGCTGAATAAAATTAATATTAATAATAGCACATTAATATAAGTTTCTATAACACACTAAATTTGTGTGTGTGTGTCACCATTTTTAGCCTCTTTATAATATGGATTGATCAGAGATGGTAAAATATGTTTATGATTCTGCTTCAGCAACATCAAAGCTTTGGTAAAGGATATAAAACTGGCTTATTGTTTCATTGGGAAAATTAGATTCCATTTATACAGTTTGAATTCAGAAACACTTTACAAGGGACATTACTGATTATATATGAGCATTATCTTGTTCTTATTTAAGAAGTTAATTTTAAGAGATTCAATTATTCAGATGGAAGTTTTGGAAAAATGTTGAAAACTGGCTGAAAAAATGTTTGACTTTAACGGGAGTAAGTTTCAATTATGTAGAAAACTCACATAGAAGTAAACACTTATTTCCCCAGGAATGCTTAGATGAAGAAATACTTTAGGAAAACAAAGAAACCTGTTTCTTAAAATGAGTTTCTATTTGCAAGGATGAGGGAAAATGGGTCATAGAAAATGCAGCCTTCAGCCAGCCCATTCCTTAGTCATTAGGCTGATTTTGAGGCTGTCCAATGAGAAAATATATCAAACAAACAAATGTATTTAATTTTTCTTCACATGAGCAACCAGAATACTAAATGATTAAATCTCTGTGATGAGCTTAGCATACTCCTCAGGTTTTCCTAGCACCTTTTCAAGCTACTTTCCCAAACAATTTTTATTAAGTGGAATAGTCAAGGAAAATTTCCTCGCCAGCTTGCCTTAAGCATATTGAAGCAGCAGTAATAGACATGATTGTCCCAGCCCTTTCACTGTGCAAATCCAAGCAGGAGTGCAGAGAACATCAAAGGGGTCAAAGGGATAGTTGAGGTTTTGTGTCCCAACTTGTCTCTATTCTCTCTGTGGTAGCTGATCCCATCTGTCTCCAAAGCTGAGTATAGCTTGTCCTATTGTAAGTATTGTTCACAAGTCACCTAAGTAAAGATTAAACTTGTGGCTCTTTTCCCACATGCTTAGTCTGGTGTTAAAATGTAAAAACGGGCATGTACTTATACAAACAAAGAGTCATAAATAATGTTACTTTGTAATCCAGAATAACACATTATTTAAAAATATTAATATTTGAAACACTTTATTATATTTTCTCTCCCTTTAAAGATTTTAGAGATTTAGGTAGCTGAATTGGGTTAATAATAGCTTCTCTGCAGGATGATTGTGAGGTTAGAGATTTCATAAACCTACCAAAAATACTTGATACGGTGACCGATGAGGGATAAGTAATAGTTATGAATCATCATTATCCTCCGACCATAATGAGATTCATTAGCTGACGAAAAGTGCTCTCCATGGAAGAGTATGTATTTTTGTATTTTCTAAAATCTTCACTTATTTTCTAATTCCTTTTTAAGCATAAGGATGACCGCTTCCATATACTGAGCAAGTACCACATACTAAGCTTTGTTGTAATCATGTTACACTCATGATGTTATGGTGCCTGATGATAAAATTTCCCCTACCAGACAAGGTAGATATTTAACAAGAATATATTACTATTTAGAATTAAGAAACAATTTATCCTTAATTCTTAGGCTAAGTTCTAGGGGAAACCAGTTAATGTACTTTATAAGTCTTCCTGAAGTATATACTATTCTAAGAGACTCTAGATTATTGACTTAAAGTATGTAGGTGGTGTCTACTGTGAATTAAACTGTCTGTCTACATCATTTTTACTTCTGATTTATTTATAATTATTGAGTGCACTTTATTATTTTGGCCACAACCCAAGAATTGATTGACGTTGGCATTTAAAATATTTTTCAAAATTAAACAAAACAGATAAGTTAAATTGCTTTTATGCTCTGCGAACACTCCAGCTTTGTTCATTATAGAAAACGGGGGAAGTACAAGTCATTTGATTGCTCTTTAACCTTTCATTATATTGACAATCTGTTATTGCCTAGCATCAATTCCATTCTTCTCAGAAGGTGGCTTGGCATTTTTGTGGTGTTTTCAATCTAAAGAGATAAATCTGCATCTCCATCTGGATTGACCAGATGAGGCTCCCTTCAGAGCCAATTAACACTTTACCGATGGGGTCACCTCAGCATGGTACGAGGTGCTTTGCACCTCCAGGGCTACCATAAACGGTCTCCACAATACCTCCAGATGCTCCAGGACTGGAAACCAATCAATCTTTTACATAAGTGGTTAGCATGCCTACCCCAGGGTCCTAGGAAGACACACAGCAACGACACTGAAAGATGTATATGGCTCTCCATACCAGACCCTTTAGAATTTCTTTTGTTAGCCTCTTCATGTACTTACAAAGACTGAGAAGGGTGTTCACAATCCACGAGAAGGCAAACTAAGCTTGGTAGGCAACACACAAGCCCCACTCCTGTTCAATTTTATTGTCATGTACACATGTTGTTATAACTTCTTTAGTAGCTTGACAAGAAATTTCTCAACAACTTCAATTGTGACAACCAAAAAGCCATAAATCAATGTGCAAAGCCTTTCAGTGCCCAGTCCAGGGTAAGAGTTACAGGTCATACTTGTTAAGATGCTAACGGCATGGCTGTGCCAGCTCTGACACCAGTGGAGGCAGCTTAGAGCATATCTTTGTGGTGTCCTGGCTGTACCTGGGGTATCTGTGGTTGTTTCTATAGGAATCCAGACACGATTCACAGATTGCTGAGTCTTTTCTGCACAGGCATCTTATTTAATGAAGCAATTCTCTTTACTCTGCTTTAGCTGGGAAAGAATGCAAATTAAATATTCTTTAGTAAGAAGGGTGGGAGGGGTGACAAGTGAAGGGGAAAAAAGGCAAAAAAAAGGCACGGGGGAGCGTGGTGGAGGCACGGAGTTCCCTCAGGTGGCTGGCTAACTAGCTCAGCCTTTGTATAGACACTGTCTGCTTGTGGGATGGAGCTAAGAGACAGAAGAATGACAGTCTGGAGGAAGAAAGAAAGACAGTAATTACGGGATGCGTGCGATTAGTGCGGTAGCCAGAGAAATTAAGCCACAAGTCCTAGGAATCTTCCTTTCTGTATGGTACCTGCAGAGGGAGAGAAAAGGCCTCACTACAGAGTGCAGTTGGAATCCACTCCCTGCCAGCTCAGCTTGATTGCTTTCTGGGTTACCTACTGTGGAGGTTCAGCAGCTCGACCTTCCTTTCAGCAGAGCTATATTGTCCTGCCCTGAAAAAAAAGCAGATTAAGAATTTACAGGGATCCCTCCATCACTGGTCTCTGACAGGAACACTCAGGGAGCTGATTTTTCATGGTTCAATTTGCCTGGGGCCAAGATTCTTATCAAAATGTATTTTGTTAATGTAAAGTGCCACTGCAGATTTAAGAAATGTCTATTTTCCTATTAAACTTTCTTCCTCATTTATTCCCCCATGATCATCTTGTTTTTGTAAGGTGTCGTTCTTCCTGAACTACTTTACTTTACTTTATTGTTATTCTTTGAGGAATATATACATTTGAGTTCAGGTTTATAGATGAACGGTAAATCATGTCAGTTAAGAAGTCTGTAATTATTTTGTAGGGAGGTAAATTGTATTCTAACTGTCTTTTGAGTCTAAAATATTCCCAGCTATCATTCAGATCATATTTCAGTTGTTTAATTCGATTGAATGCTTTAATTAAAAGCTGTACGTTTGCAGAATAACTGCAAAACACTTTTTATTAACATGAAAACCATTTAAAATTTCATCAAGATGGGAAGAAACAAAGGCTATTCAGAGTCTTCTTAGTTTCAGGTGTTTTTGAGGGCTGTTTCAGATTGCAGAGGGGATGGGTTTGTCAGATTTTGTGCCAGGGATCATGTGCAACCTCAATGTACATTATCGTAGATAGTTCCATCTAGGGCAGAATATTGCTATCCTTCTTATTTGTATCGTTTGATTATAAGTGACTTGGCATCAACCGTTTTAGCATCCCTAAATTTATTAATATTTTTGCTGAAATTTTGAGGGTATGCTGATAAATGGCACAATTGTAATATACTTGTTCGTGGTACTCACCAAACTGAAGAGATTATTTAATGCTCTGTGTTTTGCTAACAAAGCAAGTAAAAAACTAGAAATGATGTTTATTAGAGATGAGAAACCTTAGCAGATGGTTGTAATAATTTTCCAGGAGGAGGAAATGAAACATCTTTGTCTCCTATTCGTATTGGTGCCACATGGCATAGTTAAATCCAGAACAGAGGAATTCATTAGCCAGCTCAGCAACAACGCCACTATTTATGATTTTTGATATAATAATTTTTAATGCATTGTATTCTGTTATATGATTTACATCTTCAAAACAGGTAGTTTGAGATTTATTCATCGATGCCCATTTCTTAAAAACATTCAATATAAAACACATATATGCTCTTGTTCTTACCTCATTCCAGAGGGATTTACATCATAGTCCATCTGATTATAAGGTCTTTAAACACAGATCTTGATCCCTATTATAATGAGACTCTAGTGATAGCAAGTCTAGGAAATGTGCTTCAGAAATGCAGTATGATGGCTACACTGACCTACTATCTCTCATAGCATCTCATCTATTTCGTTCTTACTTTCTTTGTTGCACTATACGGAAGAACAAGGAAGGAAGACTGACATAGTGTTCATTAGCTCTGAATGACTTCATTTTTAGATGTATTTATTAATAGTGAGGATGGTTTCAATCAAGGATGTGCATTTTTCATTTTAGTTACTTTGCACTATCCATTGACAATATGTATGAAAAATCCAGTGTGTTCTCCTTAAGTAATGCTCATGATTTTTTTCTAGTAAAGATTTGTCAAAAGATCAGGCTATCCTTCTCATTATACTCTAGCAGGTTAAGCTTCAATGACATTACTCTTTGTGACTCAAAAATGTTCAGTTTTCCTTTCTTGATTATTATTTAAAGAGAATTCTATTTTAAAGCACTGACATAATGCTGTGGCATTCTTCTAAGTCATGAATGAATGCCTAAATGGGGTGGGTGGGTTGGAAAGTCAAAAAATAAGAGGACAGACATTTGAAACTCAAAGTCATTTGATTACTAATATATTTCACTGAGAAGACAAAATAAATAGGGTGGTTAAAAAGACTAAAATGACTTGTTCACTTATATACCAGAGGCTAATGAATCATGTTAGGAAATAGTGCAGAAAAAAAATCATGCTGGAAAAAGTTATAAAACATGATCATTTGGCCAGAACAACAACAAAGAAGGTTACTGGAATGCTCCTAAGGCGAAAGGAAGGATATCAGCTCCAAATTAGTTCGCTGGGACAGACAGCTATGTTGAGACACAGAATATTGTCAAAATGAATACTGAGTATGTTGTGATGTTACCAGTGTACAGCAGAGTGTGCTAGCATTATTAAAACAAAACTACCCAGCAAGTTCAAGTCTGTGTTAATGTACTAGTGAAGGAAAGAAAAAGAGCCAAGGGAGAAAAGGACAAATAAGGAAACTAGCTGTTGATAGCTCGCACGCACTTTTAAGCCATAAAGGACTTTTTGAAGTTCTAACAGAAACAGTCCCTGTGGAGCAATGATAACAGGAGAGACAGACATTGATGTGTAAATGACATCATCACTTGAAGCCACTTTCATTCAACCAGAGTCCTGGATCATTTGGGGTTCAAAGGGACTCTAATCTTACCCTGTTCATTTTTTTTCCTTCTAAGTTCTTGCCAGAAATGAAGGAAGCACAGAGAGGCTTGTTCATGTCAGCTTTTCTGACTTGACCTGGAAACTGAGAGTCATGTAACTAGACAAGGGCTGCCCAGAGTTCACAGATTTTAGGATCAAGTTTATGAAGACAGTGGCCTAGATTTAGACAAGGACAGCAGTTGAAATTAGTGTTACATAAGCTTGAACAACTATCTCAGGAGATGTCTAATACTTTGACAGAAACATGAAGTTGTATCAACAGTTTATAAATAAATGTGAATTTATCATAATGTTGCTAGAACTTTCTGTGAAAGGAAGAAAGCTGCTTATTTATCCTGCCCTGAAAATTCTCTCTCGTCTCTTTCTGAATAATTTGATGCTATGTAATTTGGTATTTTATATACCACACTAATCAACATTACACTTTTCACTGGAAGATAGGCCTTTCTAGCAAAATGAAGAGGATACCTCCACTTTCTGAGTCATTGGTTGGAATTCTTAGGGATCACCATCTTTTGAAGAAATGTAGTGTAAATGACCTGGTTACTCACCGAGAGTGGTGCATAAATCACGATTCATGAAACCCAACACAGTCGAGTTTACACTGAAAGGACAAATGAAACAATGGCATTTGCCAAATGTTATCTGCTTTAATAAGCACCATAGATCTGAAGTGTCCCTAAATTCAAATGATAAAATCCCTTCTCAGTATAAAGTGTTTATACAGCACAAGCTAATTAGTATTAGAAATATCTGCTTTATTTCCTTTTCTGTGCAGCTTAGACATCTATCTGGGAGGGAGCTGAGTGCACCAAGTGTTCTTTTCAATGTAAGCAGTAAGTAGTTCACTTCCTGTACTCTCTGTGAACTTTGTAATGGTTAAATGGAGCTATATTCAACATGAACTCGTGAATACCTCCCTTTTAATTTTTTTGGCTAGGATTGAGATCTCAAAATAAAATAGAAAGCATTTGACTCTCTGTTCTAACACCATAACAGGTTCTTTAATGGAATAGTAACATTAATCAGATTTGGCAATTCATTATCATTATAAGTTAAATGAGAACTTTGTCACTGTACAATATTGCATTAGGTGTATATTCTTATATATTCCTCAGCTGTTAAAATATTATATGAGAGTTGTGGAGGTATTTAGTAAAAGCTTTTATAGTAATTATTCAAATATCATGCTAGATTCAGTTCATCCAGTGAGAGCCTCTGAGGGGCTATTTGATTATATTTGAAAGAAGAGATTGACTTGTAAGTGAATGTGTTTGTATGTGCTAATTTGAAATGGGTATACTTTGGCCAGGATTAAAGCTGGCAATTTGGCAGTGAGTTAAATGCAAGGTTAATACGTAACAAATGGCGAAAAAAAAAGATGAAAATAGGAAGTTAAAAGTTAGTGTGCAGTTTTTGAAGGACGCCAGCTTTGATAAGTCACAAAGAGTAATACCTATACACATTCTCCCTCCCTTCTACCTCTGAAGCTTTCATCCCTTACTCTGTGCTCTCTCAGCTGTTGTTATTCTTCTTGGTGTACCAGTCCATAGTGACTCTACTTCCTGGATATTTTCCCATTCTCTCTTTCCACTGGCTCTCCTTTTCATCATCCACGTTCTGCCAAATTTAACCCCCTCAAGCATCCTTTGAATCTCTATACTCATCTCTACCTCTTCTTTCATTGCCTCAATTCAGACCTTGGTAACATGTTTCTCCTCCAGTCTAAGCAAATTAAGTTGAAACTGATCTCCTTGCTTTTAGTTAGTCTATGATACAATTGGCAAAGTGTTCTGTTTCATCTGTCCACATCACTTTCCTTCCTAAGGTGGCTCTTCATTATCTAGGAGATAAAATCCAACCACTGTTAAGATGTTTCTAGACCCTCCATAATGTGGCTCTTGCTAATCATTCCAGCTTCACCCCATCTCTGTTCATTTTCTTCCTTAAAATTTGGGGCTGCAGACACATGCTTTCAGAGCCTAGACGTTAACTTAAGTAAGTGAAACCGACTGGGTAGAAGAAGTAAGGTGTTCTAGGAACTTCGGCCATGTGTAGTATACATCCACCCCACAAAGCACTCAGATTTATTTCTGTTGGAAGGAGAAGTCTTCAGAGCAAAGTTGACCAACATTACCAATTTGTGACCTGTGCTCGTAACCTCAAACCACTTACACTTGCCTGCTTCTAGCATGTTATGTTTTCTCTTCCACAATGCATTTGCTCATACTATCTCTCTTGTGGATAATGCTTATATGTTCCCTCTCACTCATCTCATCCTTCTCAGGATAACCACTTTATCATTATTTAAGATTTAGAACAAATAGTCATCTCCTTCAAAAATCCATGCATGATCCCAATTTATTTTCCTATAGTTTTCTACAGCACTCAGTGTATTTATTTTAATTAAGTGCTTGCTTCTCCCATGATGCTATGAGTTCCTTGAGAGAAAAGACATATTATATTAATTTCAGTATTCTCAAAGTATAGTGTAAAGATAGGCACTTAGTAGGTACTCAACAAAGGTTTGAAGATTGTGTTAAGTCACATAGAGCCATGGCCCAATACCTTGGGTCAGCCTTAGGATCTATGGTTCTGGAAGTCTACGGAAATACCAACGAGTCACTTGACACCAGTTAGGGAAAGACAATGGAAATCTGTCTTAGGAATCTTTCTATCCCTGGGATCTAAAATTATATGCATCGCACTGTGGAAGGAAGAAAAGCAGATGGAAAAGAAAGAAAGAAGGAAAAGGTTTATTTTCTTAATCCAGAAGTGGTGTGGAAGAAAGGAAGGAGATAGGGAGGTAACTGAATTGAAGTGAAGAATAGAAATAAAATCCAGTTTTAGAAGAATGAGGACTTTTGAGGTAGCCACACACAAACTGAGAACAGGTTGAACTTGGAAAGTACTACACTGCTCTGAGTTACAGTTAATTCCCCAGAAGGACATAGATGGGTTCTGTTTCAATTCTTTAAAACAATCTCTCCTAAAATAGAATGAGTCCTCATATATATTTTCATCATGCAACAACTCATTTTGATTTTACTTTGAAGAATAATGTATAAGAGAAGAGAGGGGATGTTCTCAAAAAACATAAACTTTAAGAAGGGTACTGTAGCTGTTGGTAACAGGAGTCACAATGAAGAGAGGTCACCTAAATGTGGCATTTTATCAGAGGGCACTACTTTGCCTGGTCATCTTTTGCCATCAACCAGAATCACACTTAAAATGTCCCTGAAAGGTATGCCCTATAGACACTCTTGATAAATTCAAAGGTCTCAGCAATAAAACACTGATTAAGAATGTAATTTAAATATTTGAAGGTCCTATGTCTGCTTAACTCAAAGTATATAGTAGCAAGAGCAAGAAGAGACTTATTAATGTGATATGATATTTCTGGTTTGAGTAAAGTGATTGAACACACTTGTCTCCAAAACACACACCAAACATAATGTTTGTTCCCTATTATGGTAAACCCTATGAGAAGGAACAGGACAGAAAGCACCTAAAAGTCCTTGAAAGATAAATATAAAGGATAAATATCTGACAGTTTTCTTGTAACTCATTTTCACAGGGCTACCAAATGTCTCTACTGTTTGCCTCACACCAGGGGTGTGTCAATGATGTATTTTTACAAGTGCTTAAATACTGAGATAAAAAGTAATGTGAATGTCAAAGGTGGACTAAAACACAAAGCTCTCTCTACTCCTTACCAGTTCTCACTGAAGATAAATAGTTTTGCTTTGTAATAACAAAGGATATGCACATCTCCAAGTCAACTACCTTCAAATCAGGAAGTTGTTCTCAAGGAGACCCGGATTAGAGCTGACATGTCTCCAGTGGTGGGTGGAGAGTGTCATTCTGGTCCAAAAGGCGACATATTGTATAATCCTGACATTTTAAATCAGCTCTTGCAGCATAACTCCCTTTGCCAATCTGGATTTAGAATATACTCTTAACTAAACACTCTTCAGTATATAGCCACCATATTTCTTTCTGCCCCCAACTACACCCTGGGCCTTAGATGTGAGTAGTGAACAGGACCATGTGCTAGCCAAATTCCCTTTGATAACTAGAACAGAGAAATCAAGTGGTTTTATTTTTATTTTAGCAAAAAAATAAGCCAGTTAAGCTATATATGTATGTGTATATGTAAATATATATACACATATATATGTAGTTACATATTAATATATGACATATATTTACATTACACTGTGGATCTATATATATAGAAATGCATGTACATATTCATAAAAATTTGTTACTTGAGTTCAATAAGGGGATAGAAAATACAAAGAAAATTCTTGGAATTCAGAAGCATACAAGAACAACTAAGCCATTGACTGTGAATGTTATCTAAAGGGGTTAAAAGAAATCAGACTTCCCTGTGGGCTGTGCATAGGGTATGCATTATGTGCTGTCATTAAAGTATTTTTTTTTCTCTGTTAAGCAAGCATCCCCTGCTGGGACATCTCTTTGGTTTGGTGGGAGTCTGGCGTTTATACATGAAGTGTGTGTTATCAGCTAGAAATTACTTCACATAAAAATTTAATGGTATTGTCCTAGCTATTTTTCAATTAGTGCATGTGTCTTATTCATATGATTTGGATTATTAAAGACATGAATTATAACTCTGTGGTAAAGCATGATTGGATTTTTTTTTTCCTCTGCTATAATCTTATGACTGATGAGAAACTCTGAACAACTAAAATGAATACAATTAAAATAAATGAAGCCTTACTATTGGCAATAATGCTAAGATGCTAACTTATTTTATATTGGCTATTTAAGGCTTTCATTCAGATTACCTTTAAAACTACATAGTATTCAATTACTACACCTTTCTCTTTGCTTTCAGCTCCTTGTGTTTAAATACATCAGTGTCATGGAGTAGTAGGGTTTTGAAAAATATTTGGAAGGGCACCAAGCCTGAATGTTTTGAGAGCACTAAGCAAGATACAAACACAGGACTGAATGTATTTTCATGGAGATTGAAACAGACTTTTTTTTTCTAAGAACGTTATTAAAGAAAACCCTGGATGCTTCCAAAAGACAGTAGAACCAGTCAATGGATAGAGCTGTTTTGCTTAATTAAAACCAAATCTTTTTGCAAGCCTTTTGAAATTGAATAATCAATGAAAGACCCTAGCAATCTCTTTTGTGTCTTATTTTTAAGACAAATTAGAATCGTTTATTTTGTAAGATATGTATTTTTAAAGATAAGTAAGCATGTGAATTTTGGAAATGTAACTGGGTTATCTATTGGAGGTTATGCTGCAATCAGTCACAAAACTTAGTTACATTTGTGCCACTCTTTCTGTTATAATTCATACTTTTGTTCAGCATTTTTGTATCAGATATCTCTATATGTAATATAAATTTTATAACAGACCACTTGTTTGTTTTACATTTCTCTGAATACTTTGAGACTACTGAATTTTCTCCAACAACTTGAATTTAATTGAAATATAACTTTAGGCAAATTTATTTTTCTTCACTTTCGACAAGTCCAATGAATAATGATTGGATACATGGATATTTTTTCCTTCAGAATTACCCTTTTGAAGGGACTGATTAATTAAAGGGGAATCCTCCAGAGGTGTATTATTCCAATATCTCTCTCAGCACCCCATATATTGATCTATTTAACATCTTTCTTGTGTAAAGCTCAGAACAACAGTTTTGAGTCTCTCTGAAAATATAGCATCAATCTATGCCACAATTAGAATGTTATGAAATGAATTAACTCATAGGCTGATGCAAATCTGAAATGGTTTATGGTGAAAAATTTTTAAATCAATGAAATCAAATGTACTCTCTGTCAATCTTTGAGTGAACTTCTCCCTTCTTAGATTATTTTTAATGACCAAAAAGTGTGTGTGTGTGTGTGTGTGTGTGTGTGTGTGTGTGTGTGTGTTGTATTAGATATATGTAGATATTGGGAGGGCAATGCATTACTCTTCCTGTTTGTCCCTTCCCTTCTATTTCCTTTGAGAAATTAAAGAATTACCAAAAAGTACAACAAATAATCTAAGAAACATGTTACTCTTACAGCCCTAAATTATTGGCTATGTGTTGCTTTTTTTGGTTCAGATAAAAAGTTTCAATATCCTAAAATATGAATTTTTTCATAAACACTAATTAATAATAAATGTATTCTTATTTTTTAGCCACAATTTCCTTAATGTTAACTATTGAAATTTACTGAGATATCTAGAAGAGTCTACAAGGGAAATCCTGCTAGTTTTCCAAAAAGAGAATTCAGTAAAGTTGATAATGTTGATTCATTTGGGAGCACTCAGTTGGCAGGAACCAGAGAGGGACTGTAATTTGGAAAATTTAGCACGTTGGCATAGAAGGAAACGTAAATCAGTTTGCATGCTGTCACATTTATTTCCTCACCATGATTTTATCTCTCTTTCATTATTTTGTTGTTCTTCTTGGAAGTAAAATTTGTCTACATTGCTTTATTTTACTTTTTTGAGGGAGTCCATGGCATATCTTTTAAAATATTATAAAAAGTGGTTAAAGATGCTACATTTAAAATTTTTAAAAAATGAATAATTCTGAGAGTGAGGTGGTGGGAAACTAGTTCGAATTAGTAAAAGAAAAAAAAAGTAATAATAAGAGTGTGAGACTACTGATCCAAGTTAAATTTCATTGTTCTCTATTTGGAAGAGGGACGACATTATTTTGCCAACTTTCAAATATGGTTCACTCAAAAATTGTCAGCTCCAAGTTTGTGGATCACATCTCAGAATTAGTTTGGCTCAGCTCAGCTATGTGACTTTTGGTTTGCTTTTACTTTCAATTCTCTTGGTAATTCTGAAGGAAAGAATGAATTTCACAAAGGAATCTTTTTTGCACATTGCAAACCACCTTTCCTACCAAAAAAAAAAAAAAAAAAAGTAATTGTGTGATTTATGTTTTCCTGAAAAGAAGGCCCTAAATTAAAGTTAACTGAAATTAGAAAAATGTTATAAAAACACATTTTCTCTTTGAAAGCTTTCATAAATAAGTGTGTTTCTTTTTTTTCCTTTACAATGTAACAGTTGTTTTATTTTGTATAGAATGATAAAGGTGGCTCAAATTCTATTTAATGTCCACTAATTTAAGCATTTAGTTGGATATTGTTATCACTTATATTCACATATGGCTGTACTGGTGCTGCTACCTTTGCTGCAGCTGACATTGTTTTACATTTAGGAGAGTGAAAGGGATAGGAGAATGTTCTTTCCAGTCTGAATACACAGACATGAATGTGTACTTCAGTATCTGCTCTTTAATTTTGTAGTCCATCACAGGGCTTCTTTGCATGATTAGATCTCCCCCATCCTTTTTCAAGGCAGGTGGTTTCCTATTTTTCAACAAAACTGAAGGGAAACCTAATCTTGTTGTCAACCGGCAGATCATTAAAAATACTTCTTGATGATAGATCACCCCATGTGAATATTGGCATGAAGTGCTGACCAAGTTCAAATACTTCTGGAAAATTTCTATGAAAACAACTGTTCCATTTCCATCTCTTTATTTTGTGAACAAATTTTCCTGTGCTATGTTTAAAAAAGGTGAAAAATAGAATAGACTTGATGACATGCTGTGTTTCATACTGGTCAGAATGATATTTACTTATTAATAATGAACAAATTGAAAAAAAAAAACCTGCCCCATTCATCACATTGTGAGAGTAATTGCCCCCAAAATTTACTTTTACGTTTAGTAATTATCAAAATTTGAAATCTAGGTATGCTGTTTTGGCAAATTCTGCATTTTACTAGTATTAATAATTCAATATAGAACACTTAATTTTAACTCCAGAGACTTGAAGGACAAGAGAAATAGATGCCATTGTTTTCTATTTACACACACACACACATATTATCAGAGAGGTGTTATAACAATAAGAGACTTTCAAGCGTGCAAATATATGAGGTAAAATTATGTCATGAAAGTGGAATTGATATAAGTTCAAGACAAAATATTAATGTAAAACTGAAAGGAGAGGTTATCCATATTTATTTAAATGGATGACATTTGTATATGTCAAAGCACCACTCAGGTTCTATTGGATATATTTAAAAGACTCTTGGAATAACATTATTTTAAAAGCCAATATATTGTTATCTGGAAATTGTATCTTTTGCAACTGTTTAAACTTATAATGACTATTTTATTTACATATTAATTTAACACCATATGAGGGAGTATCTACCTTTCAAAATTCTTTTGGAGTTTTTGAATAAATATGTTTGAACAATACGGTCCTATGCCAAACCCCAACCTATTTGCTTGGGGTTTTACCAATTGCTTCACTCTGGTCCAATCTTTTATTGGATCACCACAGATCATGAAGCAGGTATGAGTCATTGTGAATTAGTTATCCTTCTTTGGGCACTTAAATTGGAGACTTCTCACTTCTCTCTGGTTCACACCTATCTCAGAGCTATTAAGATGTCCTTTGTTAAAAGTCTAGCCCTCCTTTAACTAAAAAAAGTTTGTCTCTTCTTTGTATTGTCCATAGTCATCCCAGCTGGAAGTAATTGCCCTTTGTATCTTTTTAAGAATTAGCTTGTACCACTTCATAACACTTATCTGACACTGCCTTTTAGGTAGATTCTGAGCATTTTCTTTCCTATATAAACTCTGATGTGGAGAGACTTCCATGAGTTTATAAGCTTCACAGTGCCATATATAGAATCCAATATATAGAAGGGTAATTTATTAAATGGATACATGAATGAATTATATTTATTAAAAGGGAAATGTTTTTAATTATATCAAAGCTCCTTTGACGTGGCTTTCTTGTAACTTCTGTCTTGGAAATCTCTGGGGATACTGCAATCAGCAGAATGTATATATAGACCAGTGAAGGAGACAGAGTCAATGTTGAAGAAACCATACCAGGAAAAATATTTTATTTTTATTTGTTTTAAATGTTTACTTGTTTTTGAGAGAGAAAGACAGAGCGTGAATGGGGGAAGGGAAGAGAAAGAGAAAGAGACACAGAATCTGGAACAGGCTCCAAACTCTGAGCTGTCAGCACAGCACTCGAGCAGGGCTCAAACTCAGGAACAGTGAGATCATGACCTAGGCTGAAGTCTGATGCTTAACCAACTGAGCCATCCAGGCACCCCCAGGAAAAATATTTTAGATAGCTAAAATTACTGAGATTAGGAAGAAATGACATCAGGAGGAGTTGAGACTAGGAAAAAAATAGAAGCATTTTCAATTTGTCATGCTACCAAATCAGGTAGGAGTGATTTTGAATGGGATGGGAGGGGAAAATGATGGGCTGAACCCACAGGTAAACACACAGGGAGGAACAACATCAAAGGAGATGGAAGGAAGCAGGAGACTTGGTCAACAGATTTTTTCTTTTTTCTTTTTCTGATCCAGCTTGTAGGAATCTAATCTAAGAAGTGTATGGCCAGAACAGCTGTACCTTTAATGGTTTTATTACTTTTTTTTCACAGCATGAGTTCCAAAGTAATCAAATTACTTAGACAAATATAAAGGGTTTTTTCCATTACATTTTCTCATAAGATTTTTGTTTTGTTTAGTTTTTATTAGGGAATGAAATATTTCTCAACTTTTCTAAATTTTAAAATAATGTTCCAGAGGACAGCTATCTATAATCTAGAACCTACGAGTGGTCTCATTCCTCAAATAGTGCTTTTAATAGTCTCATAACAGTTGAGCCAACGTGACTGCCAGAACCAGAAGTCCAGTGTTATTGAAACAGTGTCTTCTGGGGATCTAGCAATGTCAGGTTTTTTGTTTTTGTTTTTTTAAACATGCAAAGCCCATGGGGTGCCTGCATGGCTTAGTTGGTTGAGTGTGGGCCTCTTGATTTTGGCTCAGGTCATGGTCTCATGGTTCATGAGATCAAGGCCCACGTTGCTAGATCCCCAGAAGACACTGTTTCAATAACACTGGACTTCTGGTTCTGGCAGTCACGTTGGCTCAACTGTTAGGAGACCATTAAAAGCACTATTTGAGGAATGAGACCACTCGTAGGTTCTAGATTATAGATAGCTGTCCTCTGGAACATTATTTTAAAATTTAGAATCTGCTTGAGATTCTCTCTCTCCTGTCCCTCTGCTCTTCCCCCACTCATGCATACACACTCTCTCTCTCTTTCTCTCAAAATAAATAAACCTAAAAAAAAAAGCATGCAAAGCCCAGGTTTCTGACATGGTGAGTGTATTTTGGGAGCTAATTTGTTATACATTCTTACACTTTTCTGTTTTGAAAGAGAACAGCAATTATCTTAAAACTGGTTTTGTTTGCTTGCTGATCTTGGATTCTTGAAATGTACTATATACTCTTTTTGGTAACTGATAGCAAAAACTCAAGAATTTCAACAGCAAATTTAATTATAGGAATAACTAGATTAGGCAAAATCTTGTGAGGAGTTTCCAGTAATTATAGGACACTGATAAGGAAGTAATAACAATTAATTACCAAATTCTGAGAGGAAAAATAACCTTTGAAAAATATATGTTAATGAAATACTGCCTTTCCTGGGTATATAGAATTTATACTGTGACATTAAGGTTTTTGAGATCTGTATTTTAACAGAGAAACATATTTTCTTCTTCCCTCATATACCACTACAGAAATAAAAATCCAAGAACAGACAGAAAGACTTATAAATATATATAATCTCTTTCATTTATAGATATATAAAACTGCATGCACACATGTACAGTTATATCTGCATTCATGACCTTATAGTTTAGATGATGAAACTAATAATGTAAATGAAGATGTCCATGCATTTGGATGTAAGTGAAAAATCAGTTTTGTAATGGTCACATATCAAGATAATTACATTCTAATAATAACACACATTAGGTACCATGATTATGATAAACTTTATATTAGGGTTGATTCAGGAAAAAAATATTTATAGGCTACATTTTTATTAAATTAGGATAAAAATAGCTTTACTGAATTCCTGGGGAGGACATCATTATCCTATAATTTATAATACTTGCTTTATTAAATAGAAAACTATGAAAAAAAATTGATATTCTCAAAGACCATTTATTTATTTAAAAATTATTTATTGAGTGCCTACTATATGTTATAATACCTACTAAATACCATTCTAGTCAATGAAGAAAACTAACAAAATCTCTGCTCTTTTGTAGCTTATATTGTTAATGGAAGATGGAAATAATACAAGATATGTGTAATAAGGATAAATACTATCAATAATAGAAACCGGGATAAGGAAGTAGTGAATGATAGTTCCAAGTAAATGTTCTTTCCAATGGATTTGATCAGGGAAGGCTTCCCTCTATCTCTGGGCACAGTGAAAGAGAAAGCCCTGGCAATATCCAAGTTTTCAGAAGGAAGCAGCAGTGAGGGCACACCTGAGCTTGTGTTCTAGGAAAAACAAAAACAAACAAACAAACAAACAAACAAACAACAAGAGTCTAAATATAAATAGAGTGAGCAAAAGGGAAAAGTAAATAGGATCAGGCCAGAGATAGGCTGGAGGTAAGATCACAGATGCCTTGAAGGACATCAGTAGGACCTTAGTATATTTGGAATGAGCTAGAATTATTGAAGGATTCTGAGCAGATGAATGGCTTTGTGTAATTCTTTGCTTTGCAGAGAACAGATCTTAGAGCAAAATGAAGCAAGATACCCAAATAGGGGCCATTACAATAACTTGTGGGAGACATGAGAGAGTTCTGGGACAGGATGATAGCAATAGAGGTAGAGAAAAATGGTAGGATTCTGCACTGATTTTGAAGGTATAGCCAATGGAGTTTTGAGGATGTGAAAGGATGCAGAGAATATGTAATTTATGTACCACCCTTAGGAAAATATGCCCTTTGGAAGAAAATTCATGATGAACTCTAACCAAAAGTACATGAAATCACAATGGCTGCTGTTGAGGACAGTGACTATCAAAATTAACCTGGTGAGAAATAATGGTTACTTAAAGCAAGATTTTGGTGATGAGGGTGATAAAATGTAACCAGATGCTAATATATGTTGAAGTGGGTACTGACAGAAGTTCTGATGGAATGACTGAGAGAGATAAGAAAAAGTGAAATCAAAAATTATGCCAAGAATTTTACTTAGAGAAAGATTTTAAAATCTGGACAGATTTTTATAATCATTGCTTTGAATTTGGTTATCTTTCCATTTCTCAAATCTGGATGGTCCAAGGCTATTCATAACCAGTTTTTAACACACCTGAATGTTCACTGACTTTCTAAATGTAACGTCACTTTTGACCCTGTCCACTTGTGTAACGTAAGGAAGTAAAAATTGTTTCAGTTTTACAGACGGAGATGAGTTTGGGGGAGGCTGCATGTCTTGCCCAAGGGTACAGTTCTACTGATGGGCAGAGTGTGGATAAAAACCCAGACTGGCTGACCCTAGTTGTGCAAACATACTGCCTTAAAAACTAACGCTATGTTTATAGAATTCACACTAGTTGTAGGATATTGAACATCTTTCTGGGTATAATCTTTACAAAGGCAAGGATCTTTGTCTGTTTTGTTCACTGATGAGTTTCAAGTGCCTAGAATAGTGCCTGGTACATAGTAGCAGGCCACTTAATCAATATTTCTTAAATGAAAAGAAAAATCTGCAATCTTGCCTGCTATATTTGATATGCTTAACTCAAATGAAATTTGAGCATTAATCTAAGCCAGAAGTGGCCCAACTTTACTTTAAAAGGGAAATTAGTTGCTTTCATAGGGAAAACAGAAATATTTTGGTTTTGATCATGGATTAGAACTATGAACTCTACTCTAATACCATTAGAACACCAAACTATGTTTGAATATCTTACTTCCTGCTCTTTTATCGTGTTCAATTATCCTATAAGATTAATGCTATTAATTAGCTATTTGTGAAAGAGAAAGCCAGCTTATCCCCCAAATACATTCTGCCCCTTCCAAAGGATAACCCAGCCAGGGACTATAATTCATGTGTACTGTTTATCCAGATATAGTCATATAATTCATTCTGTCCACTGAAATGTGACAGTAAATTGTGGCCCCATACCTGGGCCTTGTTTTGAAGGAGCTCATAGGGCATCTCCATATTATCTTTGCTTGCTTGCTAGCAGAACCTCTTGACTGATGAGACTAGGACACAGATTTATCATCTCACAGGAACTGGAATATTATGAGTAAGAAATGAACATCTATTGTCAATGAAAAAAATTTTGTTATAGTGACCAATGTTACCTATATATAAATATATATATTTAATAAATTTTAATATTTTAATAAATAATTTTAATAAATATTAATAAATATTTAATAAATTAATAAATAAATTTAATAAATATATATTATATAAAACATTGATCTAAAGATTGGATAGTGATAAAACAGATATTAGGGGTCAGTACAATGGAGATAGCATGTTTGCAGTGGCAAAGCTTGTGATAAAACTGTTGCCTTCTAGGTAGACCATATGCCTTCCAAGCCTATGGCTCTAGGCCCAGAAGTTGGAAGACAGAATATTGCAGTTTGTGTTTGTTGTTATTTTCTGAATTTTACAAGATATTACCAGAAAGAGATGAATTCAGGCAAAACTTGACTGGTCTTAAGAGTGTAAATAAAAGGGAATAGATAAAATCCAGAAATCTCTGACCTCATAAAGTTTGGGAAAACTTCAGGCTCTGGACCCCAATTGGATGAGATAAGGTTGATAAAATCCACTAATATTTCAGCTAAACAGTTGGGCTCCATGTTGTAGTGAAGGCAAAAGAACTTTGACTGTCATTATTGACACATGGAATTCCCTAGAAGTAAACAAATCAGAAGCCTACTAACTTTGAAAGAATTGTATTGGCAAGGAATTGTGAGCCAGAGTCTAATCAGAGAGTTCTGTCATTCAGGGTAAGGGTTTTCACAATGTCTGTCTGACAGGACTTCATTAGTACTATGTACCAAGAATACCATGTATTTCCCATTCTTCCCTTTTCTCACTGGGAATTTTTTATGGTGATTATCCTGTCTCTGCTGCAGTACTGTATGTTGAATGTCAGGGGTGTGGAAGGAAGACAACTTGCCTTTTAGTTGATCCATCCCCAGACTAAAATTTGCAACATATGGATCTGATGGAGAGGACTGTGTCACACTCAGAGCTCCTAAATTTTGATCTGGATGCTGTGACTGGACAGCTTTAGGGTGGGGGTGAGTTCTGGGGGCGGGGAGGAGGAAGAGTGCACAAGATGTTCACATAGAATCTGTGTTCTCTCTTTTATACTGTTGAACTCAACCACTGGAAGAAAGTGATTCTACTAGAAACTACATTGTCCAATGCATTTACATCTAGATGAGTCATTTGAATTAGTTTTAACGGATGGAATATGTATGGAAGTGTATGACTAGATCATAGGGTATGTGTGGTTGTTGAAGAGGGGCAGGAAATAAGATTAGAAAAGAAGATTAAAGTCATATCATAAATTGTATAAAAACTAAGGAAAATAATTGATGGAAGCATGATGAAATGGAGCACAGAGTTCTGGATAGAAGATCTTTTCTTTTTTTCCTACTCCACTAACCTGTTGTTCAACACTTTATGAATAGTATGATAATAACAACAGTAATAATTACACAAATATTTATGATATTTATTTACCACATTTTTTTGGAACAAATATGCATATAGGGATGTCAGCAAAATAGTTATGTCCTTAGTTGTTAATCTTTGGCTCCTCAGAAATGCATATAGACTATCTCTACAACAACCCAATGGGAAGACTTCAAAGAAGAGATGAAATATCATTCCTCTGCCCCTTGTGGTCACTTAGACAAACTTTCCCACTGCCTATTTCTTCTTGATGGTCCTTGATTTTCCTATAGATGCCTTTCTCTCTTTTACCAGCATTGTGGAGCTTTAGAACTCCATTTTAGGCCCTGTTTACTCAAGTGTCTGATTCTGACTCTTTGGCACTCACTCTATCAGAATTTGGAATTCTTTGGGTTTTTTGTATTCTAGATGTGGGTGGAATGCGTTTGTAGGTCCTCTCCCAACTTGATGGGCCTGTACTTGCATACATAAAAATCATGTATGATTTTTATCATAGGGTAAAATCACTAGGGTAAACATATTAGTTTCCTGTGGCTACCATAAAATATTACCACAAACTTTGTGGCTTAAAACAACAAAAATTTATTCTGTCTTAATTCTCAAAAGCAAAAGTCTGAAATCAAGATTTCAGGAAACCCATGGTCCCTCTGGAGGCTCTAGGAGAGATTCTGTTCCATGCTCTTCCAACCTTTGGTGGCTTCAGACATTCTCTGAATTTCAACTGCATCATTCCAGTCTCTACCTCCATATTCTCACTGTCTTCTCCTCTTCTATTTTTCTTCTTTTCTTTCCATATAGAATTCCCCTCTACTCTATTTTATAAGCACACTCATGATGACATTTAAGGCCCACCCAGATAAAGATAATCCAGGGTAATCATCTCATCTCATGATGTTAATTACATATAAAAAACTATTTCCTCAAATGAGGTAACCTTTACATGCTCCAGGGATTAGGACTTGGTATCTTTGGGTGTCTGTTATTCAACCTACTCTAGTAAGTTTGATTATTTTCATTTTATAGATGAGGAAACTGAGATTCAGAGAGATTAATTTGCAGAGATTCAATATTAATAAATGATCTAGCCAAGCTTCAGGCTACACTGACACTGAATTAATTTCTTCTATAATATGTTATTTCCCTTTATAAGTAACATGTATTAAACTTCTATGATAGATCTGGTATGTACTTTCATTTCAACCCTCACGACATCCTGTAAGATATTTTTAACTCCATTTTATTTATAAAGATGCACAATGATTAGTTAAATTGGAAATGTAATAATTTTCCCAGAATTATAGGTCTGTAGAGCTGAGATGTGCACATATGTTTATCTGTTATGCTTCTTAATGTTTCTCAATGTCTTTACTCAACTTTAAAATGAGATCCTAAGGTAAGCTATCTAAAGTCCTAACTAGCTTTAAAGAAAACCTCTATTTCTTCTGTGGGTTTAAAAAATGTTTTCCCTGGGTGCCTTGGTGGCTCAGTGAGTTAAGCAGCCGACTTCGGCTCAGGTCATGGTCTCAAGGTCCGTCGGTTCGAGCCCCACGTTGGGCTTTGTGCTGACAGCTCAGAGCCTGGAGCCTGTTTCGGATTCTGTGTCTCCCTCTCTCTGACCCTCCCTCATTCATGCTCTGTCTCTCTCTGTCTCAAAAATAAATAAACGTTAAAAAAAATTTTTTTTAAAAATATTTTCCCCTTATGTACAACATTTTTCATGAAACGTGTCTATAAATGTTTTCATATATATTGGATGGAGGTAATTGCTTTCTTTTTTTTTGTTTTTTGTTTTTTTGTTTTTTCCCTAGAGGAAAAGCATTCTTATGTCCCAGATTGGTGTGTAAATAAAATCATTGAATTTTGAGGTCTATTCTGTTATAAAATATTTATTATAAAACCCAGATATATCTTTTAACAATCATTTATTTTTCATGGATTATTACATTTTTTTTCATTTTGCTACCGATGTTTGGGTGATAGGTACATTTTTCCCCCCATTTATACCTTTATACTTACACTCTCAGCTCAATAACTATTGAATCTGTGGTAGATCACAAACATTGGGGATAAAAGACAAATAAGATGCAGTTGTGCACTTTAAAAAACTTGTAGTCTAGTTGAGCAGCCTTGCAAATAATTAAGTCAATCATCAGATAATATGATAAAGGCAGTAATAAAGAAGCGTTCACCATGCTACAGGGCTCAGAGAGAGGGTATAACTCAGCTAGAGGAAGGATCACCACATTTTGTTTACTGACTGAAAGTGACTTCATATTTTCTTAAATTCCTTTGTTGTGAGTACTCAGTAAATATTTATAAGATAGATAATCTTAATTTTTTCATGTAAAATAATACTAATACCAAGCCAGATATGATTTGATCTATAAATTCTGACAAAGTATGAAAGAGGACAGTAGTGACCCAAAGTAACAACTCAATGATTTTTTGATGTTTACTGCTAGGAAATTCTTTCTTGTATCTAACCCAAATCTCTCATGTCAATTTCTAAGTCAATTTCCTTTCCTTCAGGTCTTGGCAGATGGAGTTTACCAGGATGAAAAACTCATCATATCTTCTTCCTTTCTGATCTTTCTCCTTGAAACTTCAGTGCTATTTAGTGTTTTTTAAAAATATTTTTATTTATGGAGGATAGTTTGGCATGCCATTTCATACTTTCTCCTTCACTAAATTTTGAAGTCATTGTAACTTCAAATTAAGTCTGATATTTCTAGGATAGAGTAATGTAGTTTAGCGTATAAAACTGAATCTGAAATGTATCATAAGAAATATTTGATTGGTAAACTATACCTGGTTTTATGGATACTTTGCTTACTTCATTTAAAATGAGTGATTGATTTTTAAAAAACAGAGGAAGGATTTGTCAAAATATTTGTATCAAAAGATCATTCTACTGGAATTAGGATGTTATTGTTGAAAACCTAACTTTGATATTTTTTGGACTACTATATATTGTCTCATGTGACAAATAAAAGATTTACTCAGCTAAAATATAAAATGACATGGAATAAAGTAATTATTCACAATGCCTTGCATATACTGTTTAAGACCTTAGTTTCTGAAATAAAAGAAACTGTCAACTAAAATTATTATTCTGTTTTCCTAAAATTCTTTAGAAATGATTGCCCTTCCAGAGTCCTATTGAATTTTCCCTGAGATTTTTATTTATAGCTGATGAGGTGCTCTAAAGTTGGCTATAGATTTTTAACCTCAACAATAAACCTGAGACTATGTATGCCTTTTCTCACTTTCTTGTTTTCACACTCAAAATCATTTATTAAGTCCTCCTGTTGTTTTACACATTTGGAAGCTCTAGGATTGAAACAGACCATTTCATTAGACACAGGAGCTTACAAACTCAGATCAACAATGTTAAAAACAAGTTACATTATCAGCACAGTTACTGTAGACACATTACATGATTATAATTTTCTTTGTTGGGAGAAACATTTGAGGGTCTGTGTTACACATGCTATCTAAAATTAGAAGGTCCTTGATTTTTCCTTTAAAGCTAAGAAAAAGACACAGATTAAATATATGTTATTTTAAGCTGAACATGTTAAGGGGAATTATTAAATTCCTACTATGTTTTTGATCTGTAACTATGTATTTTATACATTATATCAGTTAATCCTTAAAACAACAATGACTTATCAAAGAGATGGTAGTTTTTTAATCCTTTGCTTTTTTTCTGACAGGTAGAAAGATCCTTTCAACTTTCCTGGGACTTGCCTACTGTGTGCAAAGTTCTCCATTCTTGTGCAGTGTTGGTGAGAAGAAAAATATTTCCATGAAAATTTCAGCAATTGAAAATGGCTTACACTGTGTCTTTTTCCTGAGAGTCTATGTTATTTTTTTATTATTTATTTTTTTTTTTTGCCGTTTAAAATTCTTATTATTTTGTTTTAAAGTAGCCGTCACAATGTGACCATTAGCAGAGTGGTTTCACCGGGGTTATATCCGTTCTTCTCATGCCATGGCCCCCAGGATTTACACCACATGTATGTTCTGAGAATGTTATACCACTGATTTTTAAAATTTCCAGTTCTAGGACATGTACTATCTTTGTCCTCAGAACTTTTCCTAATGCTTTGTTAAATATGGTTTTAAAAAAGGTGGGTGGTCTAGGCTGAGTTTAGTTTAAGACTGTGGATACCAATGGTATAATGTGTGGAAGAGTTTCTGTCTCTGTCATTGTTATATATCATACCGCTGGAGTTCCCTTTTATAGCAAACTTATATTTTGTTTGGTTAAGGTTAAGAGAAAAGCAGGAGAAAATTTCTCCAAAGTAAATGGTTTTCGCAGGCATGTGACCTGAATATTGTTACTCCAGAAGGAAAAACTTATTCTGATATTATACTGCTTTTATAAGAGTCTCCTTCCTAGTCATATTTTGTACGTGTTGAAGTAGCCTTGTCTGAGACATTGAGTGGAAACTTTGGGTCATAAAAAACAAAAATTCCTTCCTTCACTTGTTAGATATGTTTATGAAGTAAAATTATTTTGTGGGCTGCTAGTTTTCATTACATCTAACATATAACTTAGCTAAACTGAGAAGTGGCCTTTAATAGCACTTGGGTGACTGCCCAGGTGTGAGGAATCCTTTGGGATTAAAGGTGGATGATACTTAATTCATAAAAAAAAACTTTGTTAATTAAAAGGGGCTCTTAATTCCTTGGTATGTATATCTAAATCTGGTTAGTAACTAGTTTGCCCTGTTAAAAAACAAACTTCAACATATTTAGAGGTTAGGTTTGAAAAACAACTCTCAAAATTTAGCACTTTTTATCTTGACACTGATCTAATCTTTTTTAGATGTGTCTAAAGCAATAATTTCTATTTATTTCCTTTAATACTTCCACAAAGTTCCTTACAGTAGAACATATTGAGGCCAAATTGTAGTTTTCTTGTCAATTCTGTCCTTGCTCAAGAATCAGTGAAATTTGAATAACAGTGGGGACAGAATTCATCCATAAAGTAAGGCCCTACAGGGGCACCTGGGTGGCTTAGTTGGTTGAGGGGCTGACTTGATTTTGGCTCAGGCCATGATCTCATGGTTCAGGAGATTGAGCCCTGTGTCAGGCTTTGTGCTAACAGAATCCCTGCTTGGGATTCTCTCTGTCTCTGTCTCTGTCTCCCTCTCTCTCCCAAACAAACAAACAACAAACAAACATCTTTTTAAAAAAAAGTAAGGCCCTACTGAGTTTCTCAACATAGGTGATTCTCCTTGATTCATAGTATTGTGTGCCTTATGTATGTTGATTCTTGAGAACAGAAATAATCTGTGCTTTTCTTAAAAAAAATGGCTGATTTGTTTTCATCTCATTTCTTTTGGAGTTTTTTTTATTGGATCAAATTAAAATAAGAACATACTAAAAATTTATGTTTTGTCAAATCCAAATAATTTTGTCAAATTTATGTTTATTGCTTTGTTTCTGCAATATCAACACGAGGATCAGTCTTCTGGGACCATAGTTCCTTTTTGGTATAACATCTGATTTAAAAAAATGTGTGCTTGTAGTCAGGAAGTCTACATATAAGTCTAGATGCAGGGGAAACTCAGAAGTCAGCTTTAAGAGAGGAAATGCCCTTCTCTGGTGTCAGAGTTAGCAACGTTCTAGCCTCTAGTACAGTAGCTGGCATAGGGACAGTAGTATGGACTCAGCTGAGAAGGTAGCAGTGAAATAGAAGCATTTGAGGCCAGTGTCAAGTGGATAGAATGTAGGGTTTGAACAGATAGTGGTAGGAGTGTTTGATGATACAAAAGTGATGGTGGTAGCTAAAAAAGCTTCAGATTACAATGTATAGAAAAGCAATGCTTTTATTGTAAGACTTAAGTTTTTGTTATTTCTTGTAAAGAAATTTATCAATGACTGGAGTCACCACTGAAGTCTACTGCAGGAAGCCAGTCATAGAAATAATCTTAGGGAACTCAGAGTAATAGTTTCAACTTGCCTTCAACAAAATCCCTAGTTTATTGTGCAGAGGTAAATCATCCTCTTTAGGGAGACCTGAGAAATGCTTGGTCCATTAAAAAACAAAACAAAACAAAACAAAACAACCTTCTTTCTGTCTTTAATGGTGAACTTTCTTTAAGACTAGATGAGGGCACCTAGGTTGCTCAGTGGTTGAGCATCAGACTCTTGATTTCAGCTTTGTTCATGATCCTTGTGGGATCAAGCCCCATGTCAGACTCCTTGTTGAGCATGGAACATACTTAAGATTTTCTCTCTCTCTCTCTCTGTCCCCCCGCCCCCCAAATAATAAAAAAGACTAGATGAAATCATATGGGCTGAGATGAACAAGAGAAGCCTTGAGCTGCTATGAGAGAATTAGGCAGAAAGGTCTAATACATAGATAGCTTTCTTCTCTGGGTAATATCCCTGGTGATTCAGGCCAAGCCCTGTGCTTTTGAGTGGGTGTTTGAGGACTGATTTTTCCTACTCCCTTCTACTTTCATTGGTTCCCCAGAGTTGTGTTTTGTTTTGTTTTCAACATTTGCACGTATGATCATTTTTTAGCTTAGCTAACCACTTTTGGCTATTTACTGCTGATAACTGGCTTACCAAATCATAGTTCATTCAATGTAGTTAGACTACAACATCCTTCACTTTATAGAAATGAGATTTACTTATTGTACCAATGATTATAATTAAAATTTTCATATTGGTTCCAAAGAAACATAGTCAAGGTAAATAAATTTTGAATCTAGATATGGTTTGAATATTTAATTTTGATCATATTAGAGTCAATAGAGTGATGTAAATATCATGATTTGAATATCAAAGTAGTTTGAAGATATTATTCACTTGATTATTAAAGACTCATACAATCTCAGAAGCTAGTCATGAGGTTTCAAAATAAGCCCTTTGCATTTTTAAAAAGCTTTCTTTTTAGAGGGTCTTTTTTTCCTTTGAGTCTAAATCTATCTCTTTAAAACTTCATACATATATTCTAATTCAGCCTTCTGGAATACGCAGCTTTTATTTATCACATGGCTATTGTTCAATATTTGAAATGTTCATGTTCCTTGGCATTATTTTTCTAATATAAACAATCTTATTTACTTCAACCATTTAACTTATGACATGTTTTTCAGAAACTTTGTCTGTAGTCACTCTTAGAATCACCCTAGTCTGTTATTTTCTCTAAATATATGTCAACAGAACTGAATGCCACACTTTAGTCAGTATAATATCATATCCCTTGTTCTGGATATTCCATTTCTATTAACACATTTTAACATTACAATCGTTTTGTTGGTTTGGTTTGGTTTTGGTTTTGGTTTTCAAGAATATTACTATTTGGCTCATGTTCAACTTACACTGAATTTTGCTTTTTAAGCAGAATATACTTGTTCAGTTGGATTTTCTTCATCTTAAAGAGATGTTATTGTAGTTTTTAAAATATAAGTTCAGAATTGGTTCTTAATAATTTGTTCACTTACCATTCATTCATTCATTCATTCAACAGCACAAGATATAAAAAATTAAACCAGAAAGACAGTGCATTCTTTACCTTATGAATAATTTATATTTTCACATAAATTTTGCTGTGTTAGGCTTACCTCATCAATATAGCTCAGTACTAGAATTCAGGGTGGTTTTGTTCCCAGGAAGCATTTGGCAATGTCTAAAGACATTTTTGGTTGTCAAAATTGGAATGGGGAGGCATAGAAAGTTGCTATTAGCATCTAGTCTGCAGAGGTCAGGAATCTTTCTAAAGATCTACAATGGACAGGACAGCTGTCTGCCTCCCCTCTAAGAATGAACTGGACATAAATGTCAATAGTGCTAAGTAATATACTCCTGAAGTATATCCAAGAAGATGTACTTTTTAATCCTTTATCAGTAAATATAATGAAACTGTCTTCTATGTCTTTTCTTAATTAGCTATTAAATGATCACCAGAAAAAAAGATGCTCACTAGAAAACCCCAAGCATAAAACCCAGTGACACAACACCAGAAAATTCTTCCTCCTGATTAAGTTTTCTCCATTAACCAATCTCATAGGGCACAGCCTGAAAACAGTCTCCAATTTATTTAATAGTGTTGACATCACCTTGGCCATATTTCTTCATCTTATCAATGATATCTTCAAACAGTTGGCCAAATACTTTCCTAAAATCAAACTATATGGGGTTTACTACCTTAAAGAATAGCAGGAATTACATGTAGTTGGTATTCACCATTCTCTTGTAAGTATGTAGGTTTCTAGTGACTATAACATTCTTCACAAGTACCCCAAAAGTATTTATTCCAGAATCTCCTGTAGATTTATGTCTAATTTACTTTTCTAGAAACTTTTTTTACACCTTTTAAAAATATTTGATAATTCTCCATATTTTGAAAACTTTTCATTTTCCAAAGATTTCTCATTGATTACTTATAGTAGTTTTACAATGTCAGTTTCTGAGCAAATCTCTTATGTTCCTGGCTCTGTGCTTGGCTTTAGACAGAGGTGATTAGTACAGGGTCTCCATTCCTCACTATCTATGGTATAATCTAACATTTTAATAGATAACAAAGGAGAATAATGGCAAGTGGTATAATACACATATAGATTAACAATGGAAATCCAGAGTTGGAAACTAAATTTCCTGGAGTACACCAAGTTAATAAGTTAAGTTTCCTAAAGAAGATAGTTGAGTAGGTCAGTAAGAAAGATTTCATTAAGTGGAAAAGTCTTTTGGCATTTCAAGCATACCAAATTCCACAGACAAAATTGGAAAGGCATGAAGTGACAAAGTATTTTAGGGAAGTATTAGATAGTCCAATATAGCATGTGGATTGTGGAAATGGTGGGAAATGCAACGGTAGTTGTGACACATCCATGAATGGCCTTGATGTCAAACCAGGGAGTTTGGGCTTCATTCTTCAGTGTGCCTTTTCACGTTGTGATTAGTTAGAAGGAGAAGCCCATTGGAATTTAATCAACATATCATTCTATTTCTCAAAGCAACACTTTTAAGTAGTTATTAGTCTCAATTGATAGATAGATAGTGTTAGGGGCTGAATGTTACTGGCTCCCTCTTCCGCCTCCTCTCACATTCACATGTTGACATCTAATCAGCAACATGATTGTATTAGAAGGTCATTAGGTCATGAGAGTAGAGCCCTCATGAACTGGATATAGTGCCCTTATGAAAGAAACCCCAGAGAACTTTCTCATCCCTTCTACCCACCCATCTACTCACTACTCAGTGAGAAGATGGCTATCTATGAATGAGAATGTGGGTTCTTACCAGACACCACATCTTCCAAAACCTTGATCTTGGACTTCCCAGCCTCCAGAACTGAGAAATAAATAATGTTTAAGCCACCCAGTCTATGGTATTTTTGTTATAACAGCCTGAAGAGCCTGAGACAAATAGATTAAAAAAATTCACTGAGATTAATGGATTTTCTAAGTTCATATAAGGTTTATAGATTTTAAAACTAGGTTTGTTTAACAAAAGCCTACCAATTTGGTTAGATTTTGTTTATAGGAGGAAAAATTTGGTAGGCGTGATTAGATAAGCTGTGAAAATTTTTAGGAGTTAGTGGGAAAAGACCATATTCTTTTTTCTAATACAAAGACATACAACACTGAAAGAATGCTTGAATGTAGATGCTCATTTCTTAAGTATTTGAATAGCTTAGTTGGAGAAAATTGAACCAAAATATACTCATTAAAAATAGCTTGGATTCTATTTTGGAGAAAATATCAGATAAAGTTTAGAATAGTAGTAACAAAATCATTGCTTCCCCTTTTCCCAACACCAGCACAACCCTTAGTTGGTAAAGATTCAAATATAACACTTTTTAAATAAAATTATGAAGGCTCCAACACCCAGAAAGAAAATGGAAAGAAATTTGGCAAAAGAGCATTTCTTTAATTTTGATGTTAACTCCTATATTGAAATTTTGATATTTCTGTTAAAGTAACTGTTTTATTTACTCAGGGTTCAACAGAGAAACACAACCAATTATCTTTTATATTGATATATATGAGGAGATTTATTATAGGAATTGGCTCATGTGATTATGGAGGTCCAAAAATCCCACAGTCTGCCATCCACAAGCTGGAGAACAAGGAAAGGTGATGGTATAAATTCAGTTCAGGATGAAGGCCTGAGAATCGGGGACCCACTGATATAAGTCCTGGAGTTTGGAAGTCTAAGAACCTAGAGCTCTGAAGTCTGAGGCAAGAAATGATAGGCATTTCAGAAGAGAGAGAGAGAGAGAGAGAGAGAGAGAGAGAGAGAATTTGTCCTTCCTCTACCGTTTTGTTCCATTCAGGCCCTCAGTGGGTTGGATGATGACCACCACTACCACCCATAATGGTAAAGGCTGATGTCTTTATTTGGTCTACTGAATCAAGTTTTAATCTCTTCTAGAAACACCCTCACAAACACATCCAGAAATATTGTTTTACCAGCTATCTGGCATCCCTTAGCCTAGTCAAGTTGACACATAAAATTAACTATCATGGGAACATACTGTCTTAAATGGTGGAATAACTCTTAAGTTTAGGAAAGAAGATTCTGAATAAACAGTGAAATTCAGAATAAGCACCCCTGGAGGAAGAAAGATTTTGTGTAATTTGCTTAGACACCTGTATAGGTAATACACTAGAAGACACAATCAGATAAATAGTGCCTTGAACTATTTATTTATAAATGGATTTGAATGTAATATGAGGGGTACCTGAGCAGTTCAATCGGTTGAGTGTCCAACTTTGGCTCAGGTCATGATCTCGCGGTTCACAAATTCAAGCCCTGCATCGGGCTCTGGGCTGACAGCTCAGAGCTTGGAACCTCCTTCAGATTCTGTGTCTCCCTCTCTCTTTGCCCTTCCCCACTCATACACTGTCTCTCTCTCTCCCTCTATAAAAAATAAATAAAAAACATTAAAAAATTTTGAATGGTAATTTGATGTGTAATAGACTAACATAAGCCTGAATTTACTCCCGTTACTACTACTTAAAGCATTCCTTCTTTACATATAACCACTGGTGTCGTAGCCAGCGTACAAGTGGCCTGCAGTGATTCTGAATGCTTTCTGATAGTTATACGCTTGTGTTATCTCTTCCTACATGAAATGTTGCTGACCTGTGTAACTGAAAGGATATTAAAGAAATGAGGGCTTTATGAATTTTGAGGCTGGTCCTCGAAAACATCATGGCTCTACTTTCTCTTCCTGGGTTACTTGCTTTGGGGAAATCCATCTGCCATGTCATGAGGACACTCAAGAAGCCCCATGGAGAGGTTTATATGGTGAGGAACTAAGGCCTCCCTCCAACAACCATCACTAACTTGCTTGAATGAACCACCTTGGAAATGGACCCCTTAGCCTCAAACCTTCAGATGACTGAAGCTGCTGCAGACTTGCAGTCTTGGAATAAGAGACACTGAGGCCAGAAACCCCCAAGTAAGTAACTCCCAGATTTGTGACACACAGAAACTGAGCTAATAAAAGTTTCTTGTTTTTAAGCTGCTAAGATTTAGGGTAATTTGTTATGCAGCAATAATTAACAAATACAACTGGCCTAACTCTTCAAGTTAGAATCTGGCACAGAAATATTCCCTTTTCATTGAAAAGGTTTAGTCATACTAAATTAAAGTTGATCACTGCCTCCAAATTTACATTTTACATAGAAAATGTCTTGGGTCAGCCAACAGTCTCCTAACTGCTTCAATCTGTTTCTCAATAACAATAATAATGCCACTTACTAAGGTGTTATTATTGCTTAAAATTTCATTATATTTTATGTGATGATAGATTTAAAGCAAAAATATTACTCTTATGTTTAGAAAAATGTGGTCACCATTTTCATGTTATTTTAACCATTATATCATGGATATTTCAATATAGGTCTTATAAACAGACACTGAATGCCTTCTTCACTCTAATGGGTCCTTCATGACTTATAAATTATTTCACCTTTCTTTTTCTTGGGATAGACCCAGGCCATGGCATGTACTATATATTAGAAAAATGGGGATGATTTTCTTTGCACTATATCCAGTGGAACATATGTAATGCTTCTGAATGGTTCATTACTTTAGAATTGTTCTGAAAACAAAACATATACTCCTCCCTCTCCAAAAGAACCATATATATCACCATACCCTCAATTTTTTACTTTTAGAAATAATCAGCACTTGAGTCCATATTGTTATTTCTAAGAAGGTATATGTTAGCTCTAGGAAATGCCAAGAAGTTAACTGAAACAATCAATAATAAATAATGTGGGTAGCGTTCTGACATTTCTTTGAAAAAACTAGTTTTAACAATGTATAATTAAGACATTTGTTTGAGTGAAAGAAAAGATTTGGTATGGTTCTGAAATGAAAATTTCAATTTCTTGGCAGTTTTTGATTGCCATTTTGGCTGAGGAGTGTGTGGGAAGGGATGAATTGGGTAAGTCAGGTGTTTTTTCCCGTAGTCATGATTTTTGGTGCCAAACCATACTCAATGTTCAATATGGGCTGAAGAGCTGCAAATGTTTGCATCTCTAGCCCCAGGAACTGTGTCCCAGGGTTGACTCCTGGAACATTCTACTTACAGTGCCACGGTGGCTTTGTTCCAGTCTGCAATGGAAGTAAATCCATGGTGCAGCACCAGCACCCATTCTTTACTTATTACTGAGAGTGTAACACCAATAAAACCAAAAGAATAAGAAATGACAGGACAGCTGTCTAATGAGATGAAGGCTAAGGACTGTTAAACTGTGCTAGTTTCTAAATTATGATGCTTGCTCCAATGCTCTCCTCATGAGGGTTTGATATGCTCTGTTATTCTCAGGCAGTTTATGAAATCTAAGAATGGCCTACCTGCCTGTTTCTCTGGGAAGTGAACTGCTTGTAGCTCTTTCAATAGTAGCCCCATAGTAAACCATGATTAACAGAAGTCCAAAAATCTACCTTCCACATTTGCCTCATTGCACAGACTCCCACAGTCCTTTTCTTTCAACTCAGCTGTGACTTGTCATATTGTTGGTTGACGTGTCCCTAACACAATATTGACTCTTGTACAGATGTAGAAACAGATTTCTCCCATAACATTCTTGCTTCTTCACCATGAACCTGAGTTGGGGTGGAGGTAGGGGCAGAAAAGCTAGGCATGTCTTTATTTTTTCCTGTATCATGAGCAGGGGATGAGAGGAACACTCATCATTCCCATGAGCAACTTAGTGCCAAGTAAGGTGGAGATTATTCTATCACTCAACGAATATGTATTCAGCCTCCAGAATTGTCAGGTGCTGAGGATATAATGGTAAAAAAGATACATATGGCCTTTGCTTTTTTTTTTCTTTCTTTCTTTCTTTCTTTCTTTCTTTCTTTCTTTCTTTCTTTCTTTCTTTTTAGTTTCAAGGTGGTGGAAGAGACATAGAGACATATTGCAAGTCTACTAAGTGTCATATATGGAAAAATTTAGGATTCTATGAGACTAGATGTCAAGGGACAAAACCCAGGCCAGGAGATTCTGGCTTATCAATATTATTAAGTCAGGTGTTATCTCTTTTTCTTCTACTGTTGCTTGGTTTATTTTCAGTTTTACATATGCATGGGAATCACAGTGGAGTAGTGATGTGATGAACAGGAATATGCCAATTGACATGGTTTATATAGGACTGTAATGACAAAAAATATCGTCGTCTGTTCAGAAATGTTTACCCAAAGCAAGAGGCAGTGCGGCATGCTTCCAGTAACTGTTTTAGTAGTGATTCTCAGTCTTGGCTGCACATTAGAATTACCTGGGGAGCTGTTAAAAATCCTGATGCATGGGCCACCCCCAAAAGCAATTAAATCAGAATCACTGAGGGTGAGACCCAGACACACAGCTCTTTAAAACTCCCCAGGTTATTTTAGTGTGTAGCCAATTTAAGAATCACTGAGTTTTAGGCTTCCTACACTTTCCAAAACTCCCCAGAAGGACTCACAGCTGCCAATTTCACCACTTCTAGAGAAAAAAAATCACCAGGTGCAAGAAGCTCCTTTTGCCATCCTGAAGTTTTAACTTGATTTAAAAAAAAAAAAGGTAGAATTACACAGAAAAATGCATAGATCTTGCATAGAGTTCAGTGAGTTTTGACAAAGCACATGCTCATGTAACCAACAAAACAATTGAAATATAGAGCATTGCCAACACCTTAGAATATTCCTACTGTCCCTTTTCATTATTTGCCCCTTTCCACTAGAAACAAAAATTATTCCAATTTCTATTAGAATAATCGACTAATCCATAGATTAGTTTTGGCCATTCTTGGACTTCATAAAAATGCAATACTATGGTATATTCTTTTGTTCTGCCTGCCTTCCCTTAATATAATGTTTTTGAGATTCATCCATGTATCACAAGTTTATTCCTCTTTATTGCCATATAGTATTCCATTATAGGGATACACCACAATTTGTTTATCCATTCTCCTATTGATCAATATTTGGTTGATATAACGAAATGTGATCCAATTTTTGTTAATATAAATCTCAGTGAACATTCTATGACATGTTTATAGGGACATATATTTTTTATTTCATGTTCACTTCTTCATAACTAAGAGTGAAATTGTTGGGTCATGGAGTAGTTGTATATTTAAGAAATACCAATTTTCGATAGTGGTTATACCATTTTATACTCATGCCAGCAATGAGTGAGACATGAAGTTGTTCTACATATTCTCCAATATTTGGTGTTGCAAATTTATTTTAATTATTGATTTAATTTTAGGCATTCTCTTGAACATGTAACTGTCATTTTATTTGCAATTCCCTAGAGAGTAACAATGTTGGTCTTCTTAATTTGTGTTTCTTGGCTATTTGTATATCCTCTTTTTGTTAAGTGTCCAAAACTGTTCCCTATCTTGGAATTTGGTTCCTTGTCTTTCCATTATTAATTTGTATGAGTTCTTTATACACTCTTGATAGGAGTCATTTTTCAAAATACATATGATGAATTTTTTTCTAGTCTTATACTTGCTTTTTCACCTTGTCCATGGCATCTTTTGCTGAATAGCACTTCTTAATGTTGATGCAATTTGCTTTATAGTTTTTCATTTAGGGTTATTGATACTTGTGTCTGTCTAGGAAATCTTTGCCTATCTCCAGGATGTAAAGATATTTTCATGTTTTCTTTTAGAAATTTGAAAATTTTTGGCTTTGAGAGATCTGTAAGCCATCTACAATTTTGTGTATGGTGCTGGATATGAACCAAATTTTTATTTTTTCTATGTCTAGTTTCCAACATTTAGTAGTCCAGTGCCACTCATGTAAAATATTCCTCTTTTTCTATTGACTTACATAGGAAAGTTTGTAATAAAAAAAAATCCCTTAACAATATATATGTGCTTCTATTTCATCTCTGTTCTGGTCCACCAACCTATATATTTATGTATTATTTATCCTTATGCCACAATTGTATTGATTACTGTGACATTATAATAACTCTTGAAATCAGGTAGCACAAGTTTTTCAATATTTTTTCAAGATTGTCTTAACTACCTGAAACCATTAGATTTTCATATAAATTTTATATCAGCTTCTTGGTATCTAAAATAAGCCTGAGCTTGATCTGAATACACTGTGAATAGTTTAGAGAGAATTAGCATCTTTGTAATATTGAATATTTGTATTTGTTACATTTAATAATAATATAACAATATATTTATTATATTTGTATAAGTATTTTATAGATTGAATATTTATATTCGTTGTTTATAATTTTGAATATTCCAACAATGCCAAATCTTTTTTAAAACTTTTTTTATTTATTTAGTTTGAGAGAGAGAGAGAGAGAGAAAGAGAAAGAGCGGGAGCATGAAAGGGGGATGGGCAAGAAAGAGGGAGAGAGAATCCCCAAGCAGTCTCCATGCTGTCAGCACAGAGCTTCATGTGAGGTTTGAACCTGCAAACCATGAGATTATGACCTGAGCCAAAATCAAGAGTCAGATGCTTAACTGACTGAGCCTCCCAGGCTTCCCTTGAATCTTTTCAACAATACTTTGCACTTTTATATCTTTTGCTAAATTCGTCCCCAGATGTTTTATTTATTTATTTTTAATGCTATTTTATTTATTTTTGCATTTAATAACTTGTTTTATTTTTTGAATTTACATCCAAATTAGTTAGCATATAGTACAACAATGATTTCAGGAGTAGATTCCTTAGTGCCCCTTACCCATTTAGCCTATCCCCCCTCCCACAATCCCTCCAGTAACCCTCAGTTTGTTCTCCATATTTATGAGTCTCTTCTGTTTTGTCCTCCTCCCTGTTTTTATATTATTTTTGTTTCCCTTCCATTATGTTCATCTGTTTTGTCTCTTAAAGTCCTCATAGGAGTAAAATCATATGATTTTTGTCTTTCTCTGACTGACTAATTTCACTTAGCATAATACCCTCCAGTTCCATCCACGTAATTGAAAATGGCAAGATTTCATTCCTTTTGATTGCCGAGTAATACTCCATTGTATATATATACCACATCTTCTTTATCCATTCATCCAGCGATGGACATTTGGGCTCTTTCCATACTTTGGCTATTGTTGATAGTGCTGCTATAAACATGGGGGTGCATGTATCCCTTTGAAACAGCACACCTGTATCTCGTGGATAAATGCCTAGTAGTGCAATTGCTAGGTGGTAGGGTAGTTCTATTTTTAGTTTTTCAAGGAACCTCCATCCTGTTTTCCAGAGTGGCTGCACCAGCTTGCATTCCCACCAACAATGCAAAAGAGATCCTCTTTCTACACATCGTCGCCAACATCTGTTGTTGCCTGAGTTGTTACTGTTAGCCATTCTGACAAGTGTAAGGTGGTATCTCATGTTGGTTTTGATTTGTATTTTCCTGATGATGAGTGATGTTGAGCATTTTTTCATGTGTCAGTTGGCCATCTGGATGTCTTCTTTGGAGAGGTGTCTATTCATGTCTTTTGCCCATTTCTTCACTGGATTATTTGTTTTTTGGGTGTTGAATTTGATAAGTTCTTTATAGATTTTGGATACTAACCCTTGATCTGATATGTCATTTGAAAATACCTTCTCCCATTCTGTCAGTTGCCTTTTAGTTTTCCTGATTGTTTCCTTCACTGTGCAGAAGCTTTTTATTTTGATGAAATACCAGTAGTTCATTTTTGCTTTTGTTTCCCTTGCTTCCAGAGACTTGTTGAATAAGAAGTTGCTGCGGCCAAGATTAAAGAGGTTTTTGCGTGCTTTCTCCTCGAGGATTTTGATGGGTTCCTGTCTTACATTGAGGTCTTTCATCCATTTTGAGTTTATTTTTGTGTATGGTGTAAGAAAGTGGTCCAGGTTCATACTTCTGCATGTCGCTGTCCAGTTTTCCAAGCACCACTTGCTGAAGAGACAGTCTTTATTCCATCAGATATTCTTCCCTGCTTTGTCAAAGATTAGTTGGCCATGTGTTTGTGGGTCCATTTCTGGGTTCTTTTTTCTGTTCCATTGATCTGAGTGTTTGTTCTTGTGCCAGTACCATACTGTCTTGATGATTACAACTTTGCAGTATAGCGTGAAGTCTGGGATTGTGATGCCTCCTGCTTTGATTTTATTTTTCAAGATTGCTTTGGCTATTCGGGGTCTTTTCTGGTTCCACACATATTTTAGGATTATTTATTCTAGCTCTGTGAAGAATGCTGCTGTTATGTTGATAGGAATTGCATTGACTATGTAGATTGCTTTTGGTAGTGTTGACATTTTAACGATATTTGTTCTTCCTATCCAAGAACATGGAATCTTTTTCCATTTTTTTGGTGTCTTCTTCAATTTCTTTCATAAGCTTTCTATAAGTTTTCAGTGTATAGATTTTTCACCTCTTTGGTTATATTTATTCCTAGGTATTTTATGTTTTTTTGTGCAACTGTAAATGGGATCGATTCCTTGATTTCTCTTTTTGTTACTTCATTGTTGGTTTATAGGAATGAAACTGATATCCGTGCATTGACTTTATATCCTGCAACTTTGCTGAAATCATCAATTAATTCTAGCAGTTTTTTGGTGAAATTTTTGGGTTTTCCATGTAGAGTATCATGTCACCTGCAAAGAATGAAAGTTTGATCTCCTCCTGGCCGATTTGGATACCTTTTATTTCTTGGTGTTGT
Organism: Panthera tigris; assembly: GCF_018350195.1. NCBI lineage: Eukaryota > Metazoa > Chordata > Mammalia > Carnivora > Felidae > Panthera > Panthera tigris. Next base: position 113,238,584 of record NC_056664.1, read on the forward strand.
CTGGTTGCAGAGGCTAAGACTTCCAATAATATGTTGAATAACAGTGGTGAGAGTGGATATCCCTGTCTTGTTCCTGACCTTACGGGGAAAGCTCTTGGTTTTTCCCCATTGAGGATGATATTAGTGTTCGGTCATTCATATATGGCTTTTATGATCTTGAGGTATGCTCCTTCTATCCCTACTTTCTTGAGGGTTTTTATCAAGAAAGGATGCTGTATTTTGTCAAATGCTTTCTCTGCATCTATTGAGAGGATCATATGATTTTTGTCCTTTCTTTTATTGATGTGATGAATTGAACCAGCCCTGCATCCCAGGTATAAATCCCACTTGGTCGTGGTGAGTAATTTTTTTAATGTATTGTTGGATCTGGTTGGCTAATATCTTATTGAGGATTTTTGCATCCATGTTCATCAGAGAAATTGGTCTATAGTTCTCCTTTTTAGTGGGGTCTCTGTCTGGTTTTGGAATCAAGGTAATGCTGGCTTCATAGAAAGAGTTTGGAAGTTTTCCTTCCGTTTCTATTTTTTGGAACACCTTCAATAGAATAGGTGTTAACTCTTCCTTAAATGTTTGGTAGAATTCCCCTGGAAAGCCATCTGGCCATGGATTCTTGTTTCTTGGCAGATTTTTTATTACGAATTCGATTTCCTTACTGGCTATGGGACTGTTCAAATTTTCTATATCTTCCTGTTTCAGTTTTGGTAGTGTATATGTTTCTAGGTATTTGTCCATTTCTTCCAGATTGCCCATTTTATTGGCATATAATTGCTCATAATATTCTCTTATTATTGTTTTTATTTCTGTTGTGTTGGTTGTGGTCTCCCTCTTTCATTCTTGATTTTATTTATTTGGGTCCTTTCCTTTTTCTTTTTGATCAAACTGGCTAGTGGTTTATCGATTTTGTTAATTCTTTCAAAGAACCATCTTTTGGTTTCATTGATCTGTTCTACTGTTTTTTTTGGTTTCAATAGCATTAATTTCTGCTCTAATCTTTATTAATTCCTGTCTTCTGCTGGTTTTGGGTTTTATTTGCTGTTCTTTTTCCAGCTCTTTAAGGCATAAGGTTAGGTTGTGTATCTGAGATCTTTCTTCCTTCTTTAGGAAGGCCTGGATTGCTATATACTTTCCTCTTATGACGGCCTTTGCTGTGTCCCAGAGGTTTTGGGTTGTGGTGTTGTCATTTTCATTGACTTCCATACACTTTTTAATTTCCTCTTAAACTGCTTGGTTAACCCATTCATTCTTTAGTAAGATGTTCTTCAGTCTCCAAGTATTTGTTACCTTTCCAAATTTTTTCTTGTGGTTGATTTCGAGTTTCATAGCGTTGTGGTCTGAAAATATGCATGGTATGATCTCGATCTTTTTGTACTTACTTAGGGCTGATTTGTGTCCCAGTATATGGTCTATTCTGGAGAACGTTCCATGTGCACTGGCGAAGAATGTATATTCTGCTGCTTTAGGATGAAATGTTCTGAATATATCTGTTAAGTCCATCTGGTCCAGTGTGTCATTCAAAGCCATTGTTTCCTTGTTGAGTTTTTGATTAGATGATGTGTCCATTGTTGTGAGTGGGGTGTTGAAGTCTCCTACTATTATGGTATTACTATCGATGAGTTTCTTTATGTTTGTGATTAATTGATTTATATATTTGGGTGTCTCACATTTGGTGCATAAATGTTTACAATTGTTAGGTCTTCTTGGTGGATAGACCCCTTGATTATGATATAATGCCCTTCTGCATCTCTTGATACAGTCTTTATTTTAAAGTCTGGATTGTCTGATATAAGTATGGCTACTCCAGCTTTCTTCTAATGACCATTAGCATGATAGATGGTTCTCCATCCCCTTTCAATCTGAAGGTGTCTTTAGGTCTAAAGTGGCTCTCTTATAAACAGCATATAGATGGATCTTGTTTTCTTATCCATTCTGTTACCCTGTCTTTTGATTGGAGCATTGAGTCCATTGACGTTTAGAGTGAGTACTGAAAGATATGAATTTATTGTCATTAATGATGCTCGTAGAGTTGGGAGTTTCTGGTGGTGTTCTCTGGTCCTTCTAATCTTTGTTGCTTTTGATATATATATGTGGATGTATACACATATATACACATATATACACATACATACACATATATATATATATTTTTTCATCTTTTCTCCCCTCAGAGAGTCCCCTTGAAAATTTCTTGCAGGGCTGGTTTAGTGGTCACAAACTCCTTTAACTTTTGTTTGTCTGGGAAAGTTTTTATCTCTCCTCCTATTTTGAATGACAGCCTTGCTGGATAAAGAATTCTTGGCTGCATATTTTTCTGATTCAGCACATTGAATATATCCTGCCACTACTCTCTGGCCTGCCAAGTTTCTGTGGATAGGTCTGCTGCAAACCTGATCTGTCTTCCCTTGTAGGTTGGGGACTTTTTTTCCCTTGTTGCTTTCATGATTCTCTCCTTGCCTGAATATTTGGTGAATTTGACTATGATATGCCTTGTTGATGGGCGGTTTTTGTTGAATCTAATGAGAGTCCTCTGTGCTTCCTGGGTTTGATGTCTTTGTCTTTCCTCAGGTTAGGAAAGTTTTCTGCTATGATTTGCTCACATAACCCTTCTACCCCTATTTCTCTCTCTTCCCTTCTGGGACCCCTATGATTCTGATGTTGTTCCTTTTTAATGAGTCACTGATTTCTCTAATTCTGAAATCATGCTCTTTTGCCTTAATATCCCTCTTTTTCCTGCTTCGTTATTCTCTTTAAGTTTGTCCTCTATATCGCTGATTCTTTGTTCTGCCTCATCTATCCTTGCTGCTGCTGCATCCATCTGTGATTGCAGCTCAGTTATAGCTTTTTTAATTTCATTCTATTTTTTACTTCTTTTATCTCTGCAGAAATGGATTCTAATGTATTTTTGACTCCAGCTAGTATTCTTATTATCGTGATTCTAAAGTCTGGTTCAGACATCTTGCTTGTATCTGTGTTGGTTAAATCCCTGGCTGTCGTTTCTTTGTGCTCTTTCTTTTGGGGTGAATTCCTTTGTTTTGTCATTTTGAAGGGAGAAATGAAATTAATGAGGTAGAAAAATTAAAATTAAAAATATTAAAATTACAAATTTGGGTCTGGGTGTGAAAGTGGTTTGACAGATTAGAGAAAAAAAGGGGGGAAATCGTTTGAGAATTTGAAAAAATGAATACACTGAAGTAGACTGAAATGAGATAATGGGAGTAAAATATAACTTGAAAAAATTTACACAAAAGTAAAAAATATGGTAGAAAAAAAATTAAAGAAAAATATTTTTAATAAAGATTAAAAATAAAAATGAATTTTTTTCTCTTTCTGTATTCAAGAAAAAGAAAAACGAAAAAGAGAAAAAAGAGAAAAAAGGAAAACATTTGAAAATTTGAAAAAGTGAATACACTGTAGGAGGCTAAAATAAAATGATGGAAGTAAAATAGAATATGAAAAAAATTGCATAGAAGCAAAAAATATAGTAAAAAATTAAAGAAAAATATTTTTAATAGTAATTGAATGTAAAAATGAAGTTTTTCTCTTTCTGCATTCAACAAAAAGAAAAGAAAAGAAAAAGAGAAAAAAGAAAAAGGAAAAAAAAGGAAATCGCTTGAAAATTTGAAAAGGTGAATACACTAAAGTAGACTAAAATAAAATATTTTGGAAGTAAAATAGAATTTGAAAAAATTTACACAAAAGTAAAAATATAGTAAAAAATTAAAGAAATATATTTTTAATAAAAATTGAAAATAAAAATGATTTTTTTCTCTTTATGTATTCAAGAAAAAGAAAAGAAGTTTAAAAGAGAAACAAAAAAAGAAAATTGCATAGATGGACCTGCTAACAGATTGAAAAAGGACTGAAATTACTTCGTTTTCCCTAGATGTCAGACTATGTAGCGCTTTATAATCTATAAACTAAGTAGGCGGTGAGACTTGTGTTCTTGAAAAGCAAGGTTGGCCCAGTCGGGTGGGGCTCAGTGTAATGGCTTCATCCTCCAGTAGATGGCACTGATAGCCTACTGAGGTGGAGTGTTGTGACGCTCATAGGTGCGTAGGTGCATGCGGGGGAGCAGTGAAAATGGCGTCACCCTGCTACTGAGTCTCTAGTATCAGAACTCTGTTCTGCCCGATCAGCAATCATGCACTCGTCCTCTGTGTTCAACTTTCATCCATTCCCCGCTTTTTCACTGCCCATGACCAGGCTCCAGGCAGTACCTCTCTCGTGAGTTTTGTCTCAGATGAGGCTGTTTTCTTCGGCCCCTCACTTCTGAAGGACTGCGGCTTTGGCCCATCCCCCCCTCTGCGGGAGGGTCTCCCCACCCCAAGCAATGGCCCAATGATCAATGGCCGAATATAGTCTGCACCCAGGAATGCTTGCTGGACCCTGTTGCTGCCGGTGCCCTGAGACTGAGGCCAAGTGCCAGCTTGCCCCAGAAAAAGTTCCCAAGATAGTGTTGCAGCAGTGTTTCAGGGACTATGGAAAATCATAAGACACATCTGGCACCAGGCTTCACCCTTAACGACCTCATTCCAGCACCAGCAATTGTGGCCGTTTTCTGGGGTCTCCTGGGACCAGGTGGCTTCAACAGTCTCTACCAATCATCCTTCCAGCAGTGGAACTGCTTTTCCCCATGTGGCCTGAGAATCTCCCAGACCCCACTCTGTTCCTGGGGATTTGCCCTTCCCACCAGAGCACCGCCAGGTATCAAGCTGCGGAGTTGCAGCCTTTGCATTCTCTTGTTAGAGTCTTAATGGAATTTAAACCCTTTCCTTTCTCCTTTCTCCTTTTTTAGTTTAGTGCCTGTGGCTGTTTCCAGTTTTCCACTTTCTCTCCAGCTGCTTTTGGGGAGGGATGCTTTTTCCGTATTCTCTGCACCCCCCCCAGTCTCTGTCCTCTCTCCACTCCCAAAAGCACCTCCCTTCCCGCACCTTCTCGCTCCCCCCAAGTTTACCTCTCTGCACCGCATACCTGCTGAATTCTGTGGCTCAGGCTGTGCAGATTGTTGTGTTAATCATCAAATCAGTTTTCTAGGTGTGTAGGATGGTTTAGTGTTGGTCTGGCTGTATTTTCATGGATGCAAGACACACAAAAAACTTCCATGCTGTTTTGCCATGTTGGCTCCTCCTATCTTTAATGCTATTTTAAATGGAATTAATTTTTAATTACATGTTTTATTTGTTTGTTATTTGCATATGTAAATACTACAGATTTTTGTTTTTAACCACATATTCTGAAAGCTTGATGAATTCACTTACTGGATCTAGTGAAAAGTTTGTTTTTTGTTCATATTCCTTTGGATTTTGTATTTATGCAATTATATCATCTATAAAGACAGTTTTACTTCTTTTTTTTCTGATATTTATGTCTGTTTTTCCTTTTTATACCTTATTTCCTTGAGTAGACCTTCACATTCAATATTGAATTGAAATGGTGGGAGTGCTTTTCTTGAATTGTTCCCCATTTTAGAGTAAATATTTCAAAATTTCACCACTAAATATAATGTTAGTTGCAGGTTTTTAGATTTATTCTTACTTTGCTGAGAGTATTTTTTTAAATCATGAATAAATTCGCGATAGAATCAAATACTTGTTTGTATCTATTAAGATGGTCATGATTTTTCTTCTTCAATCTTATGGATTAAAGTTTATTTTATTGATTTTGTATTTTTTATACATTCAAGTTCCTTATTTTATAGCTCTAGATTATGCATATTTTCTCTACAGATGGAATTAAATAATTAAAAATAAAACAAAACCTATAGGACTGAATAAATTAAACTCTAATTTCCTAAATCATCTGAGGCCTCTTCCATTAATAAGAATGTGTGAGGCTTATGTATGGAACAAGTGTTTTATGGAGAAATTTTTAGCTAGACAAACTATGATTCATACTAAGAAATATACCGTATCTGAGAAGAAAGTTGGATTAAAAGTAAAGATATTCATAAGTAAGAATCAAAGATAGTATTCATAAATAAGAATCAAAGAGAGTTGAGTGAATTACTTGTCTCCTTTCCATTTTCTGGTGTTCTTAACCCATGGTTTGTGCATCAGGGTCTTGAGAATCTAGAAAACCTACTGAAGGGCATTTGCATTTAAGAGCTATAGATCTCATGAGATTATCAAAGAGATCTGTGATCCCAAACAAGCATAGAGCATGTTCCTAAAAGATTCAAATCTAGTCTAGGAAAATTTGATTTTGATTAATGTGGATCAGGCTTTGTTTGATCTAAAGTGTCTGATATCTGTAAATGTCGTTATCATTGATTATCATTCTTTGGGAAGCAGGTTTGAATTAGACTTAAAGTCTTCTTAGCTCTCTCCAATTCATTCTAGCTGTAGACAGAAAGAAACATATATTATTGGATATAAAGTTCTAAAATGCCTTCCCTTGGTCAAAGAGTGTAAGCAGTAGAAACTTTCATATTGATTATTTTGGAGAGACTGTAAAGTGCTCATCAGCTGGCTTCTTGATCTGATACTCTGCTTTTCATTATTAAACTTATCAAAACCTCATCATTATTGGTTCCTATTTGCTATTAAATTGTGTTTGGTATAATGCTTTGAAAGATATTTCCTGAAAGCACTTAAAAATCTCTAAGTGAATCACTGGTAAAAATGTTTTGAAAGTATATATATTTATTTTGTTACTTTTACTACTACAATAATTTTATTATATTTTAGACACAATTTTTATTACCATGTTAGAAATACTGTAAGAAATCATCCAAAGAATTTACCAGGTGCTTAGGTAGATTGATTTACCAATATGAGGCCAGGTTTTGTTTGTGTGTGTGTTTGTTTGTATGCTTTGGTTTTGTTTCAGAGTCTAAGCTTTACTCCATCTCCAAAAGGTCTCTTATATTTTTTGTTTTTTAACAGAAGAGATTAAGACATTAGCTGATTCTTTTATGTTCTTAATCTGATCCTGAATCCAAAGGATAGAGAATAGAGTTTGAAAAAGAGTTTAAAAATTGACTTATTAAGGAAACATTTATATGGGAGGGCAAATTTCAGATAAACGATAATGACTGCCCTTTAGGAAAATAAAGCAGATGAAATGTTAACAAATAACATTTTCAGATAGGTAAAGCAGTTAAGATGACAAGTCAGAAAACAGGACCTAATAAATTATTTTATTTTTCAAGTTCCTCTAAGTAGTGACATTAAAAATTAGCAATTGGCATTAAAGTGCCTTCTGATCAGAAACTAAAGGTTCCCATTTGAACAACAACCAACAGAGACACGTGGTAACAATTGTGGGGCCAGTGACTGCTGGGGGTATTGGGCAGTTTTTTTTCTTTTTTCTGCTGTTTACTAATTATCACTATTTACTATTGGTCTATGACAACAATTCTACTTTGAAGAAACAGAAACAGATAGATATCAATGTTCATAATGTGCAAATCGATAGGTGATAAATGACCTCCTTTTAACCTTTGGCTCTTGTCCTTAACATGTAAATAAAACCAGGAGAAATAGGATCTTTAGTATTTTGGTAACAGAGGATTCTTTTTTCAAACTGAGTTGCCTGATGTTTCACTAATGGGTGGGTGAAATGCCCTAAGCTTAAGAGGAAGCAAAACAATGTAACAACTTCCAAAGTAATGGAAGTAAAACTGATTTGGGGAAGTGTAAACACAGTATAAATGTAAAACATTATTTCAAGGCTTAAATTATAGATTTATAATTGTAGAGATAACCTGAAGTAAAAGATGTATAATTCAAAAGTAAATACATTAATCTTTATGTGGCCTATTTTGTCACATCCAAATGAAAACATTGTTAATCTGTTTGCAAAAATAGGAAAAATAAGACTGCCACAAAAAAAAATGAACCAAGAATAAATAAATCATATGCTGGTATTAAAATAGATATTCATAATCAGTTGGTATTATTTTGTATTCAAGAATTAGAAGCCATCATAAAAGGTAGAGTGGAAACTTGGATGTTACTAAAGAGGTTCAGGACAGTCTTTCTTTACTTGCTTAACCTGACCAAATTATAAAAGAAATTCAATTCTATGAACTTTTATCAAGTCCATGCAATATCCATCTCCACCAACTGTTTTTGCTGTTTCTGCTAAATAATAAATATTATATCATTTACTAATGGGTGAGAGAATTTATGCTCTGATGACCACCAAGAGACAGTCTTGTTAATGTCAGAGGTTAAATACTTATGTCAGAAAGACTTTATTCAGTAACCATAAAAGATGACTAGGCATCACTAAAATCCCATGAAGTCATATAAGAACAGTGCATTTTTGAGCTGATGTGTATGTAAAGCAAGTATTTATTTTTCACATAAGCATTGAGATATTATAGTCAATATTCTTATTTCCCAGTATCTTTCTCATGCCATCTTCTCCAGAAAAAAATAGTGACCTCCGTTTAATTATATACATATAATCCAGAAAGTATCAGAACAGAGAAAGTTTTTTTTTAAAAGAAACTAAATTCTGATCAAACAGGAATGTGTGTGTTTGTGTATATGATATGATATATATAATATATATATGTGTGTGTATATATATATATATATATATATGATATGATACGATATATGATCAGGTTGCAGTGGGCTGGGAAATACCATTATGAGGTTATCTAGGGACACTGTTCTCATTAAGATTGTAGTAATTCAGATAGAGTGGTATATAAATTATATAAAGTTTTTAAATGTTAGATGAGGTTTCTTTTACTTAATTGAAATCAATAAACATTAATTGACACCTACTATATTGATAGTTTAAGTCAGAAAAATTCTTACATGAAATAAACCATAGTTATACAAGGTAGGGTCCACAGACAAACATCATCAACATTATATGGGGGCTCTAGAAATGCAAAAAGGGAGGAAGGAAGGAAGGAAGGAAGGAAGGAAGGAAGGAAAGAAGGAAAGAAGGAAGGAAGGAAGGAAAAGAGAAGAAAGAAAGAAAAGAAAAGAAAAGAAGAAAAGAAAGAGAGAAGAAGGAAGGATGGAAGGAAGAAAAAGAGAGGAAAGAAAGACAGACGAAAGAAAGAGAGAGAGGAGAGAGAGAGAGACAGAGAGAGAGAGAGGAAGGAAGGAAGGAAGGAAGGAAGGAAGGAAGGAAGGAAGGAAGGAAAGAATTAAGACACTATCCCAGATCTATTGAATCAGAATCTGCATTTTAACAAGATCCCTAAGTGATTTTTATGCACTAAAATTTGAGAAGCAAGGCTTTCAACTTTCTTTATCAATTCAGTTTGTGGCAAAATTTAGAGAATTTGTACAATTTATTTACTTTTTTTTTTAAGCATGCCCTATTTCAAAAGGGAAATGAGACATTAGGGAATAATGAGCTTTTACTTTGTAGAAAAACAAGGGTTCACCAGCAGAGCAGAAGAAGCAGGGACCCAAAGGTCAGAAAAAATTGTGTTCATTTCCCAGCCCAATTCTCAGCCACATAATTCATCATTTGGATCAAGAGCCTATTTCTGCACACTCTGGTAATGCAGGCATTCCCTAGTTTAAGAACTGATAGTGGTCCAAATGGTCATTTGTAAACTGGTGATTGCATGCAAAAACTTGAAATGCATTTTCGTATAGAAACAATGTTATAATCAATGGGTAGGTTTCTAGGCAGCCTGCAAAAATCTACTTAACTTACATGTGCTGAGAAGTAAAATGTTGGGAGTCTCTGGGGAAAAGCAAGCATATTAGAATAACACATAGCCAGGTTCACTTTTTGCTCTACCACTCTCCAACTCTTTATCTTGAGCAAGTTATTAACCTACTTATCATCTGTAAAACACACATAATAATAATTCTCTCACAAAATCTTTGGAAAGACTGAAATGTGTGTTAAGTCACTTGTTGCTGAATTGATAACTTGCATGATTGGTCACATAATAATAAATTAAACATTTTTCCGTACAATACTGGTAAGTATAGATTAGGGCGATCCCTGGAAAAAAAGGATGAGGATCTCAGGGAAGAGTTGCTTACAGAAAATTATACCTTGAAAAGTTAGGCAGTCCATAGGTGGGGTTATGTAGAACTTGAGGAGAATGTGCTAGGCAGAAGATGTAACCTAGAATAGAATAGAATAGAATAGAATAGAATAGAATAGAATAGAATAGCAATGTTTCTACGGCATAGATAGGAAATGTGGTGGGAGTGCAGAAAAAGAGGAGGGTATTCAATAGATTTGGGGAGACAGAATCTATGAAAAGAGCTACTGGTGTGTGCCTTTCTTTTCCTTTCTCCCTTGCCTCCATCTATTTTGATATTGCCAATCTATACCAAGCACTGTGTCAGATGAATAAGAAGCAAAGCCCAAAGTTGGCTGGGAGGCATCACAGTCTTCTTTATGGTCCCCAGCAGCAAGGAAGAAAGTGGAGAGAGAGCAAATAACTGTCAAGGGTAGAACAAGGTGGGGAGACCAATGCCTGTGGCCTCTCTGCAACCAACAATAAACATCCTTGTGTTGAATATAATACCTTAGATGATAAGGCTTTAAGATTGATAGAGGTAATATATGTGCTACCTTCCTGGAAGGCAGCTATACTCACCTTATATCACCAACACCATGCTACCTTCTTCATATTAGGTATCATTTTATAATGAAGAGTCAATCTAACATTCCACTTTAATTTGAACTATAAGTGACTCTGGGTTAGGAATTATTTTTGGTTATATTTTGATTTTTGATAGTCAAATTTCATTTTCCTTTGGCATCTTTGTGGCTATTATTTTGTTGATGATGCTGTTGTAGCAAACTAAAATTGTGTCTTCATTCACAAAACTAAGCAGACGATAGAGGCCATTATATTAATACCGACAGTCTTGCAGTCAGGTACTGGATATTTTCCTTTGTTTTTCTTAGGTGTTGTCAACTCAGCTTAGGTGTTGTTTTGTTTGTTTTTATTTTTGTTTTTACCTGAGGTTGTTTATCAATAAATGATGGGTTTTTTGGATGTCTTCTCATAGAAACTCTGAAAGTTAAGTATGATACATTATTTGTGGCACCAAAATATATTCATGATAATAATTAGAGTTTATATTTAGGTAGTGCATTAATGATGATGAAGTACTTCATACAGTTTTATAATGTGGTATATTATGTGGTATGCTTACCCTGTGAGATAGGCTAGACAGGTATGTTTATCTGCTTATCTATGAGGAGAACTTAGAAAGGTTAATGACTCACCTAAGGTCACACAGCTGGTCAGTGGTAAGTTGACAACCCAGATTTTCTGTACTCTTTCCATATTTCCTTTCAATGTTCCTGCCTTGTTTTCTGTGGGTCTCCATAGTGTGATCCTCTGATACCTCACCACTTGCAGTCTCAGCCTTACCCTAATTCCTTGACCTATTTGATCAAGACAGGGTATAGACGTATTGCCTCAGTTCTACCTGCCAAGGAAGTTAACCCCTTGAGTTATAACTGCTGGTTATGCTTAGACTTCCATCATCTCTTTGTTGCCCCTCCTGTGTCCTTAGTATGGCTACTTGAGTACTTTTATTTCTCTATTCCCATAGAATGGCTCAGCCTTTGGGACTAGGATACATCTTGATGGCTATTTCTAGGTTTTGACCAGGTATGCAGTACTCCTATTTCCTTCCTGGATTGAAGTTATTTTGAGGTCTCAAAACTGTTAATTGTAACCAGTCCTTTTTCCTAGGTGAACTGGAGACTGTTCTTATAACAAATATGAATTCTAGAAAAACAACATAAGCTTTTGGGAAATATGAATGAATTTACTTTTTAACTAAGTCAGGTATGCAAAAGAAACTGGGTGTATCTAATGGGCTTTATGGCTCACCTTTATAGGCTTGATATTTGCATAAAAGGTATGGAAATAACAGAAGGTCACAGTTGAGTGGTCAGACTGTATGTCAGGTCCTAATCATAACAGCTGACAACTTCTTATTTCCATTTTATTTTATGCTGCCCAAACTGATGTCATTTTCAACTTTCATAGTCTCTTGCCTACTTTCAGAAATACCCAGCATCTTTTAATTACTACCAAATGACCTTTTAAGACTTAATAATGAAAGTTAAACTAGAAGATCAATGTGATGTTTTTGCATGGCATATTCTCCTTTCCAGTTTCTAAAAAAAAATAGGGGGAAAGATCTTAATTCTATTTTTAAAAACTTGTTTTAAATAAAATTTTTTGAATGATGCAGTGCTCATTACTTGAAGTTAACTGTAAAGTCGTGGTACCACTAAATTACATTTAGTGACTTAACATTCTTCCATATTCTGCATGTATGACTTGAGAGTAGGAAGTTGCCTTGTCAGATCCAAAGTCAACTGGACCAATTCTTGATTGGTTATTACTCTTAATAATGAGTAAGAAAGAGTAAGAAAGAATTTAAACCCAAAGTTTAAGGGAAGAAACCATTCATTAAATTACTGTATTATTACACATTTACTCATTTTTTTCTAGGCAATGGGCTAATGTGTTTTAGAAATAAAAAGATTAGAGGGGAAAAATAACTTCCTGCAAGGACATTAAGATGTACCAGGAGTAATTAGACAATGCACTTAAATGATTATAATTATAAATATAAGGCTAGCAAAAGAACTGTAATATAAAGTAAAGTGCTTAATTAACTGAAAGTTTGCTCCAATCTTATTTTTGGCCACAACTTGTTACTTGGTTCTGCTAAACAGTTTAACATGATTTTTGCCATCAGTGACCTTGTATATTATGAATATAATGGTTTACCATGATATCTAATTAGCATGTCAATTCAGTAATATGAATAAACATTATTATTCACCTCAGTCTTTGATTACTGAATAATGATTTTAAATACTAGTAGAGATTCCATACGTAACTTGGAATGTAATTTTTTTTCTTTGTGGTAAGAACATTTAACATGAAATTTACCCTCTTAAAAAATCAAAATATAGTATTGTTAATTACATGCACAATATTGTACAGCAGATCTCTAAAATTTATTCATCTCACATAACTGAAGCTTTACACTCCTTTAATGGCAACTCTCCATTTGCCCCTCCTCATAGTCCCTATCATTCTACATTTTGCTTCTGTGATTTTGGCTACTTTAGATACATCCTATAAGCAGTATCATGCAGTATATTTCCTTCTGCAGCTAGCTTATTTCACTTAGCGTACTATCCTCAAGATTCATCCCTGTTGTTGAATGTCACAGAATTTTCTTCTTTTTAAGCCTAAGTAATATTTCATTATATATATCACATTGTTCTTATCCATTCTTCTGTTGATAGACATTTAGGTTGTTTCTGGATTTTGGCTGTTGTGAATAATGCTGCAATAAAAGATTTCTGTTATTTTGAGCAAATACCCAGAAATGGAGTTGCTGACCATATGGTAAGGTATATGTTTAATTTTTTGAGGATATTGATACTGTTTTTCAGAGTGGCTGCACCAGTTTACATTCCCACTAATAGTGCATAAGTATTCCAATTTATCCACACCTCTGCCAATATTTAACTTCTGTTTTTTGATAATAGCCATTCTAACAGGTGTGAACTGATATCTCATTGTGATTTTGATTTGCATTTCCCTGATAATTAGTGATGTTGAGCATTTTCCCATATACCTATTGGCCATGTCCTGTATGTGTCCTTTAGAGAAATGTCTATTCAAGTCCTTTGAACTTTTTTAAATTGGGTTATTTGTTATTTAGCTATTCAGTTGTAGAAATTCCTTACATATTTTGGATATTACCCTTAACAGATGCAATGTTTGCATATTTTTTCTCATTCCATAGGTTGCCCCTGACTCTATTAATTGTTACCTTTACTGTGCTGCAGAAGCTTTTTAGTTTGATGTACTCCTAACTTTGTTGTGTTTTTGGTATCATATCCAAGAAATCACTCTTAACACCAAGACCATGCCAATGTTGTGAAGCTTTCTGTTTATGTTTTCTTCAAGGAGTTTTACAATTTCAGGTTTAAATTTAAGTCTTTAATCCATTTTGAGTTATTTTTTGTGTATAATGTGAGAAAAAGGTTCAATTTCATTCTTCTCCATGTGAATATCCAGTTTTGCCAACACCATTTGTTGAAGAGGCAACATTGTGTATTCTTGGAATTTTTGTCTCAGATCAATTGATTGTATATGCATAGCTATATTTTTGGCATCCCTATTCTGTTCCATTGGTGTATATATCTGTTTTTATGCCACTACCATACTGTTTTGATTACTGTGACTTTGTAATATATTTTGAAATTGGAAAGTGATATTTTTCGAGCTTTGTTTTTCTTTCTCAAATTTGCCTTGGTTATTTAGAGTTTTTTGTGTTTCTATATGAATTTTGGGATTTTTTTCGATTTATATTTCTATTATTTTCTATTTCGAAAAATGCTATTGTATTTTGATAGGGATTGCATTAAATTTGTAGATAAGTAAGTTGGACATTTTAACAATAGTAATTCTTCCAATCCATGAACACAGATATCTTTCATTTTTTTTGTATCCTATTTAATTTCTTTCACTAGTATTTTGTAGTTTTCAGTGCACAGATCTTTCACTTTCTTAGTTAAGTTTGTTATTGATGCTATTGTGAATGTCTTTTTTTTAAATTTCTTCTTCATATATTTTGTTATAATGTGTAGAAATGCTTCTGATTTTTGCATATTGATTTTGTATTCTGCAACTTTACTGAATTTGTTCACCAGTTCTTTTTGTTGTTGTTGTTGTTGTTTTGGTGGAGTCTTCAGGGTTTTCTATATATAATATCATATATCTTCAAATGCAGACAATTTCACTTCTTCTTTTCTGATTTAGATGACTTCCATTTCTTTTTCTCACTTGACTGTTCTGGCTAGACCTTCCAGTACTGTGCTGAGTAGAAGTGGGGAGAGTGAACATCCTTGCTTTGTTTCTGATCTTAGAGGAAAAGCTTTCAGCTTTTCACTGTTAGTATGATGCTAGCTGTGGTCTTTTCATATATGTCCTTTATTAGGTTGTTAAAATTTCCTTCTACTTCTGCTTTGTTAAAACTTTTATCATGAAAGAGAGTTGAATTTTGTCAAGTGATTTTCTGCATCGATTGAAATGGCCATATGATTTTTATCTATCATTCTGTTAATGTGCTTTGTCACATTTATTAATTACATATGTTGAACCATCCTTGCATCCCAGGGACAAATCCCATTTGGTTATGGTGATAAGATTTCTAATGTGATGTTGAATTTTGTTTGCTAGTGGAGGAATTTTGCATCTATGTTCATCACAGATATTGGCATGTAATTTTCTTTCCTTATGGTGTCTTTGTCTGGCATTGGTATCAGGGTAATTTTGGCCTCATAAAATGAGTTAGAAATATTCCTTCAACAATTTTTTTGAGAAGGATTGGCATGAGTTCTTTAAATATTTGGTAGAATTCACCAGTGAAGCCATCTGGTCCTGGGATTTTCTTTCTTGAGAGATTTTCGATACTGATTAGATCTCCTTATTTGCTATTGGTCATTTAAGATATCCTATTTCTTCTTGATTCAATTTTTTTTTGTGTTTATTCTTTTTTTAAGTTTATTTATTTATTTTGAGAGAGAGAGAGAGAGAGAGAGAGAGCGAGCATGAGTAGGAGAGGGGCAGAGAGAGAGCGAGAGAGAGAATCCCAAGCAGCCTTCACACTGTCAGTGCAAAGCCTGACATGGGGCTTGAACTCACAGACTGCAGATTAAAACCTGACCCAAAACCAAGTTGGAGGCTTAACTGACTGAGCCACTTAGGCACCCCTTGATTCAGATTGTATATTTCTAGAAATGTATCAATTTCTTCTAGCTTATACAATTTGTTGGTATATAATTGTTTATAGTAGTTTCTTATGATTCTTTCTTTTTAAAAATTTTTTTAAATGTTTATTTTTGAGAGAGAGACAGAGTGTGAGTGGGGGAGGAGCAGAGAGAGGGAGACAGAATCCAAAGCAGGCTCCGGGCTTTGAGCTGTCAGCACAGAGCCTGATATGGGGTTTGAATTCATGAAATGCAAGATCATGACATGAGCCGAAGTCAAATGTCTAATTGAGCAACCCACGTGCCCTATATATTTTTTTTATTTTTTAAATTATTTTTTATTTTTTATTTCTTTGGTAACAGTTGGAATGTCTTTTCTCTCATTTCTGATTTTATTTATTTGAGTCTTTCCTCTCTTTTATTTTCATCTAGCTAAAAGTTTGTCAGTTTGTTGGCTTTTGCAAAAGACTTAGTTTTATTATTTTCTGTTTTTCTATTCTCTATACTGCTTATTTCTGCTCTAATCTTTATTATATCTTTTATTTATTTTTTCTAAATTTGGGCTTTGTTTGTTCTCCTTTTACTAGTTCCTTGAGTTATAAAGTTACATCATTTATTTGAGACTCTTTTTTTTTTTCAATTAAGCATTTTATCAGTATGAATATCGGTATTATGTTGGTTTTGCTGTAGCCCATAAGTTTTGATATGTGATGTTTTCATTTTCATTTGTCTTAAGATATTTTCTGAATTGTCTTTTGATTTCTTATCTGACCCATTAGTAGCTTAGGAATCTGCTTTTTAATTTACACATATTAGTGAATTTTCCAGTTTTCCTTCCTCTATTAATTTCGGTTTTGTTCCATTTTGGTTAGAGAAGGTATGATTTCAATCTTCTTAAAATGTTAATATATTTATGACCTAACATGGGATGTATCCTGAAGAATGTTTTGTGTATGGGGGTGCCTGGGTGGCTCAGTCGGTTGAGCGTCCGACTTCAGCTCACATCATGATCTCACAGTTTGTGAGTTCAAGCCCCGCATCAGGCTCTGTGCTGAGAGCTCAGAGCCTGGAGCCTGGTTCAGATTCTGTGTTTCCCTCCCTCTGCCCCTTCCCCACTCATGCTCTGTCTCTCTGTGTCTCTCAAAAATGAATAAACGTTAAAAAAAAATTTAAAAAGAACGTTTTGTGTATGCTTGAGAAGAATGGTTGTTCTCTTGCTGTTCAGTGGAATGTTCTGTATGTATCTGTTAGGTCTATCTGGTCTATAGTACTGTTCAATTCCACTGTTTCCTTTCCAATTTTCTGTCTGGATTTTCTATCCATTATTTAAAATAAAGCATTGAAGTCTCTTCCTGCTTTTTTATTGTCTACTATTTCTCCCTTTAGTTCTGTCAGTGTTTGTTTATATATTTAGGTGCTCTGAAGTTGGGTGGATATAGATTTATAATTGTTGTATCTTCTTTTTTTAAATGTTTATTTCTGAGAGAGAGAGAGAGAGAGAGAGAGAGAGAGAGAGCATGCACTGGTGGGGTAGGAGCAGAGAGAGTCAGATGGAGGACCTGAAACGGGCTCTTTGTTGACAGCAGACAGCCCAAAGAGGGGCTTAAACTCACCAACCACAAGATCATGACTTGAGCTGAAGTCAGTTGCTTAACCAACTGAGCCACCCAGGCACCCCTAGTTGTTATATCTTCTTGATGAATTGATCTTTTCATAATTTTTCTTTTGTCTCTTTTTTGTCTTTTGTCTTTTGGCTCTTTCTTTTTCTCCTTTTTGACCTAATGTCTGTTTTGTTTGACACAAGTAGAACTTCCCTGCTGTTTTTTTGGTTATTGTTTGAATAGAATATCTTTTTTTACCCCTTCACTTTCAACATATGTGTAATTTTAATTGCAAAGTGAGTGTCTTGTAGACAATGTATAGTTGGATCTTGATTTTTAATCTGTTCGGCCGTTGCACATCTTTTGATTGGGGAATTTAATCTATTTACATTTAAAGTAAGTATCAATGGGGAAAACTTACTATTGTCATTTTGTTGAATGTTTTCTGTCTAGTAGTTCTTTTCTCCTTTTTTTTATAGTGTTTTGTTGATATTTTTTGTTTATATGCTTTGATACCTTTATCTCTCTTTTTGTATTTTCTATGGGTTTTTGTGGTTATAATC
Source organism: Panthera tigris (assembly GCF_018350195.1). Taxonomy (NCBI): domain Eukaryota; kingdom Metazoa; phylum Chordata; class Mammalia; order Carnivora; family Felidae; genus Panthera; species Panthera tigris. The sequence continues at coordinate 113,256,453 of NC_056664.1, forward strand.
AGGCTTACATTAAATAAAGTTGAAATGATCTATTTTAAGCTAATAGCAACCTAACCTCAATCACATACAGAATGTCTACACTTTTACTCCCTACCCTACCCTTTATGTTATTGCTGCCTCAATTTATTTCTTTTATAGTGTGTATCTAATACATTTTTGTAATTATACTTATTTTTAATACTCTGTCTTTTCTTTTTTATACTAGAATTAATTACAATATTATAGTGGTCTGTATTTGTTTATGCATTTACCTATGTTTTCATATTGCTCTTCAGGGTCCTTTAATTTCAATTTGAAGACCTCTTTAGCATTTCCTTAAGGCAAGTCTAGTGGTGATGAATTCAGCTCCTTTACTTATGAAGGACACTCTTGCTGGATGTAGTATCCTTGGTTGGCCGTCATTTTCTTTCAGTACTTTGCATGTATCATGTCACTCCCTTCTGGCCTGCAAAGTTTCCGCTGAGAAATCTGCCAATAATCTTATGGAGGTTCCCTAGTATGTGACAAATTTGTTTAGGACACATTTTTCTGTTTCTTTATTTTCCTGACTCTTTGTGTTGATGTCTATGCATTAGAAAAGAGCCACTTCTCCCAGTCTTCAGGACTGGATTCATGCAGGAGAACACGCTCAACAATAAACCTGTTCTAAGATTGTTAAGGCACTTCATACCTTTGTGGTAACCACCATTTTGTTCCCAGCAGTCCCTAGGAGTCTAGAGTATGCTGGGTGCTGTCAGCCTTCTAAAACAGACAAAACAGAAGTCAGACTCTTGGGCAGACCCTAGAAATTTGGAATTCCGAGTGCATGTTTCAACTCGTTCCCTACCCAGAGAGAAGTTGGGATCTGGGCTTTTTGCCCATTTGTTCTTTGCTGAGCTGGGAAGAGGGGCTATGGCTTGTGCTTGCGTGCTAGTTCAAACTGTTGTCTTTGTTCTTAGTGGCCTCAGTCATCTAGACTCTGCTGAGTCCCATAAGTGCTCTGAGATAGGCAAAACAGAAGTTAGTCTTTTGGGAAGCTTCTGGAAAAGTTGGAAAATTAGATGCACTGCCTATTTTCCTTCCCAGGAAAATTTGAGATATGAGATTTTTTTTCTTGCTTACTCTGCACTGAGTTGGAAAAGAGAATATAGTGAGTGCATGCTTTCAAATCACTATTTTTGTTCTCATTGACCAATCTCCCTGGACCCAGACATCAAGAGTATGCTAGGTTCCATAAGCACTTCAAGGCAGATGAAACAGAAACCAGAACTTGGAGCAACCCCTAAAAAATTGGAAAGTTGAATTGTATGAGCTTTTCCTTCCCTCAAGAGAAATTTGGGGTGAGGGTTTCCTTCTGATCAGATGGTACTATGTCAGTGGTGAGAGAGTGTCTTACTGGCTCCTACTGGCTCCAGCTGGTTCTGTGCTCACCCAGGATGCAAGAGCCTCTCATCTAGTTTATAGATTTCTTACAAAGGGAATTTGCCCAAGTATTGTTAAAGTGATGTGTCCATGGGAGGAAGAAGGGCCCAAGGCTTCCTATTCCACTATCTTGTTCTAAAATTTTATGTGCTTTATATGTTGGAATTCTGTCATGTGGTAAAAATATAATTACTATTTATTAGTGCAAAGGAAAACTGGTGCAACTAGCTATTGATGATTGTTAAAGTTATTAAATGTATCTATGAAGACAATTATTAAAAACAAAAAAAGTTAAATAAATATGAAAAATAACAGACAGGACAAATAAATAAGATAGAGACTGTTAGCCAGATAATTTTCTGAGAATATAATATAGTGGAGCCAAAAACTATAAAAACTTAAGTTAAATATGAGACAGAAAAATAGAGATCATATTACGGTATAATTCTAATCTTATAAAAAGTAGTTTGTGTACTTATATTTGTAATATTAAAATAACTTTTAAGAACTGGTTTTTATTTTAATTGTTTAATTCCTTTTTGGCTATGAGTCATCCAAAAAAGTTTTATTTGGGATTGCTTCATATCACGTGAGTATGATTTGAAAGCTGAATGTCAATATTCCACCGTAAAATGTATTCAAAAGTATAATTTAAATCATATGCAATATTATCCATAATAGTCTTCTTTTCAGATAAAGTATAGAATATAAAGAATACATATAAAAGGAGAAAAAATATCCAAAATACATTTGGTTTTCAATAATCAAAACTCAAAATTCTAGAGGAATTTTTTGAGATAGTGTTTAGTAGTTTTGAATCTATGGTGGTTAAATTTATTAAACAAAAACCTAGTCAAAATGATTGCTATCAAATGGCACCAGGAATCATATTAAGCAGGAGATATAAAGATGGAATGAGATCCCTTACCTCAGGGATATTCAAGTTATTAAAAATAAACGTAAGGAAACAATCACAGAAAAGTGCTCGGTAGTATAATAAGGGAGACAGAGGATTATATGCTTTATGGAGGAGAAGCTAATTTATCTGAGTCTATAAAATGTTTTTATAAATTTTAAAACTAGCATGATTCACAATAGAAAATTTGTATGAAAAACAAAGTTAAAAAGAATAAAGTATTAATTACTCTACTTTCACCACTCTTGCACTGATTCTTAAAAACTGATAACAAAGTAGGAAAGAGAATTTCAAGGAGGGGATGAAGCGCATATGAGGGTATGTAGGAAGGAAAAATTGGATAATGTTAGGAAACTGTAAGTATATTGTGAAGATCAGAACAAAGGATATCTGTTGTATAAATTGGTAGACATGATTCAATAGGTAGGCATGGGCCAGAATTTGAAGAAAATTAATGGTGATGCCAAGAGATTTGAACCGAACCCTTTAGTTTATTGGCAGTCATTAAAAGATTTTAGTCAAAGATGCTACAAGATATACCTTGTGGTTTCGAATTCTTATTTCTGAAACATGAAGTGTAGAGTCCAGGTCTTATAAATTTTAGTACAATGCTTTGCTAAAACATGTCTTTCAAGAGAGAGATTCAGACTGATAATATGAATTTTGGAGTTTAAATACTATGTATATTTAAAGCTATGAGACTGGATGAGATGACCAACAGAGACAAAAGTAATGAAGTCTAAGGGTAGTCTTGGGCACTCGGACATCATAAGGTAAGGGAGAAAAGAAAGCAGCAAAGAAGATTCAGAGTCCTGGGAATTCTGGCTATTTTCCTTCAATATGTGCATGATGGGATTTTAACTACAATTGCAGGTGAAAATTTTATTACAGAGAGAACATTTAACATAAGACTACCTTTTTAACAAATTAAGTGTACAATATAGTATTGTTAACCATAGATACAATGTTGCACATCATATCTCTAGCACTTATTCATCTGTATAACTGAAGCTTTGCTATTGTTTTTGTCTGGTTATTGTTCTGGGTGTTCTTGAGCAGAGCTTGGGCTCACTCACATCCTCTCAATAGTCACACTCAACATTTTACATTAGCATTTACATACATAGTATAATTTAAAGACTGAGAGCAGCTGTTTTCTCCTAACTCCCTAGCTGTGGCTAGGACCAGTACATAGTGGGTAGCCTCAGGACCAACTGCATTTTTGTTACAATACTTGATGATCTTAGATTGTTCTGAATTTCCCTCATTATCATGTTTATTTTTCCTTATTTTAAGCTTATGCTTCAGGCTTTTTGTTTTTAACCACAAACCCGTGTTCCTTGGTTGTAAATGTTATATAAATATAAATATATATATAATCTCTCTATATACACACATATAAATACATATAAATATGTACACACATATATGTAAAATCTTCAGGCAACTGTAAAGTGTAAGATCACGAAAAAAACTGAATTTTTGTTATTTGGGGTTATTCTGGAATTTACTGTGGTGGGAAACAGAATTGGGTGCATTATCAATGTTGTAAATAAAATATCTTACAGAGAGCAGGAAGTTGTGGTAATTTGTGGGAGCCATTTTTTCCCTAACAAAAAATTAAACAAAAATAATAAGTAGCATCCTTAATGTAGTTTTCTCTTTTCTCTCTTTTTCTTTTGTTTTCTTTTCTTTTTTCTTTTTCCTCCCTTCTTTCCTTCTTTCCTATCTTCTTTCCTTCCTTCCTTCTTTCCTTCCTTCCTTCCTTCCTTCCTTCCTTCCTTCCTTCCTTCCCTCTTTTCCCTTCTCTCTGCCTCCTCCTTCTGAGAGAAATCATAATGTATATTTTTCTAATTTAGGGACATTACTAGTAATTCTTCAGCCTAGTGAGGTGCTAGTCTAGTCTGATCTTGCTCAAGGAGCAATGCTATTCCTATTCATTGGGCTGTAACACTAAGAACACAAGGTTAATTTGTATAACTCAGTGTGTCAAGTACATGAAATATACTCTGCACAGTAAGTTGTTCTCTGGTCTTTCATATAGAAACACAAAATTGAACATCATAGAATATAGGAACCTATTGTCTTTGCCTGACATTTCTGTGGCAGAAAGTGTACAGATTAAAAATTGAATTCTTCTAACTCTTATTAAAATTGAAAGTCTATGAAGATACACCATATTTATACTTGATTTAAGTACTTTGACTTTAAATCCTGAATGTGTCATTTCAACTGTGGATACTTTAAAAGTGACTTATTCTGTCTGGTTTTTAATTTATTTATTCATAAATCAATAAATAAGGAGTATATAACAAATTTCTTAAAGTTGTGGTGTTGACTAAATTTTTATTGCCTGGTTCATTATTTACCAAGTAGTGCACATGCTTAATAAATGGTGTTTCAGATTTGTCCAGACTGTCCTCTTGACTTGAATTCCTTTATTGTTGTTTTTGTTTGGTTGGTTTTTAGTTTTTTGTTGTTGTTGTTCATTGGCTTTTGCAGTCTGTCTACAGTTCTATGATTTTATTCCCTTCTGATTCATAGTTTTTAGTCACAGATGCTCGAAAAACGCATTTTTCTTTCTTAAAAGCATGTGTTGAGTTTTCCCCCTTAGCTTTTGTTTTGTTTTGTTTTTATTTTTTTAATGTTTATTTATTTTTGAGACAGAGAGAGACAGAGCATGAATGGGGGAGGGTCAGAGAGAGGGAGACACAGAATCCGAAACAGGTTCCAGGCTCCGAGCTGTCAGCACAGAGCCCGAAGCGGGGCTCGAACTCACGGACTGCGAGATCATGCCCTGAGCTGAAATCGGATGCGTAACTGACTGAGCCACCCAGGCGCCCCCCCCCCACCTTTAGCTTTTGTATTGAAGCCTAAACATCTAACTCACTGGAAATTGCCCCAATTATTCAGGCTACTGGTAACAGCAATAGATAATATCATATAAGACATGTACATGCTAAAAAAAAAAAAAAAGTACGTGCTATTTCTGTGTTTAGCTAAAAAAAAAAAGTTAGCTGGTAAATTACTTTTTATTTACCTTGGAATAAAATCCAGAAGAGGAAAGCTATTATTTTCACTCATAATTTTTCTATTTTAAACTCATTACTTTTAAATACAGTGTTTTGGAATTTCAATTGATCCATTCTTTCATAATTTTTAATAATTTCCCATCTGTGTGGTTAAGGATGCTTGTTGGCTCTTTCTCAATGCTTTTTGGGTGATTTCTCTTCTCTCTGACCCCTTCATTTTGTAGTGCCCTAGTCTCATTACCTCCTCTCTCTCCTGTCTTCACTCATTATCTTTGTAAACTCATCCAGTCCCTTGGTTTTAAACACCATTTGCATGTTGACAAATCCCAATATTTTATCTCCACCATGGTATCTGTCCCAAACTCCTGATTTCATATACAACTGCCCATTTATAATCTCTATTGGATTTTAACACACATTTCAAACCCACTACTGAGTCGCTGAACTTCTTCAAGAACCTACCCCACTCAGTCTTTCCTTTCTTAGTAAGTGGTAGCTAGTTACAGGCCAAATTCCTTAGGATTCATTCTTGATTCCTCTCTGAGTTCACATTCTGTCCACTAACAAGTACCTTTAGCTCCACTTTCTAAATAGAATCTAGTGACTTATCACTTTCACTGTTTCCATCCTGGTCCAAGTTACTTCTTACCTGGATTATTTCCATAACCACTAAGCAGGTCTGCCTGCTTACACTTTTGCCCGTCCACTGTTTAGGAATTTAGAAAGAGTCTTTTAAAACAAAAGTCATATAATGTCATTCCTCATCACAAAATTGTCAAATGACTCCCCCTTTCAATGAAGTTCTTATAATGACCTACCAAATTCTTACCTGTATCATTTCATCTCTTAACCTTCCTCCTACTCACTCTACTTCAACCCCACTGGTCTTCTTCCTTTCACATGTTAGTCCCTCTCCTGCATTAGGACCTTTGTCCTAGCTGTTTCTTCAGCCTAGCATCCTTTTTCCTCCAGACATCTTTTTCACTCATTCTCTTACCTCTTTCAAATCATACCTACTGAATAAGTAAGACCTACCTTCACCACACTATTGAATAGTGCTACCTGCTTCCTCTTCCTTGCCACACTCCTGACTCTCATGCCTGGCTTCAGCACCTTCTAGTGTACTGAATAATTTACTTAGTTTTTTTAGTTATATTGTTTATTGTCAGATTCCTTATACTAGAATGCAAATTTTCTGAAGGCAGGTGTCTTTGTGTATTTTTTTCCTCCCCTGATATATCAAGATTCTCAGATATTGACTAGGATCTAGAGGTAGACAATCAATGAATACATGGTGGCTGAATGAATGAAGAATTGCAAATGGTCAGTCTTTCTTTTTTATAGAAAAATTCTGACATTGTGTTTATCAAAAATACCAATGAAAAATTGGATCCATGTTTTTGCAATACAAATATGAACACATATTTCACAATAAAATGTTTTTATTAAGTAGTATTTATGTAATCATTTTTTCCTATGTTCTTAGGTACCATTTATCGTATTTGGTTTATACTATGACTTAAATAAAATGGCAACCTGTTTTTACAAACACTTGATATTTACAAGTTACTTATTCTGTCTGGTTTCATTAATTTATTCACAAAATAAGGAATATATAACAAATTTCATAAAGTTGTGGTGTTGATTAAAATTTTATTCCCTAGTTTATTTACGAGGTAGTTCACATGATTAATAAACAATGTTTCAGATTTGTCATTGCATGTGTCATAAATAACATATTCAGGGGCAAAAACTATCTGAATGGACATGTTCCATTGATCATTGGTGGAAATCACCTATACTTATATCTATATATCTGTGTCTCTATCATCTACTTATTTATCATCGTCATTATCTATCACTTGTCTATCATCTATCATCCATCTTATCTAATCTATATATCTATGTATCTTTCTACCTTGTCTATCTACCTCTCTATCTGAAGGTAGATCTTGCCCAGTGAATTTAGAAAACTAAAGACATATTCTCTTTTTCACTGTTATCTAAAAATGTCAATCAGAACCATGCTTCTCTGAGTAAAACCAGTGTCCCGAATTTTTGGGGGGGGTACTCTTATCTCATTTTCTTTGAGTGTTTGTATTATATGGCTTTGCTCTGCTATGTTATTTTAAGATATTTTCTCTGCAGAATGATTGTAATAGCAAGTTAGAAATTTTTTAACAGCTGCCTGTAGTTTATGATAATAGATGGAACTTTATATAATTTCAGAAAAATTTCTACATCTGTAAAAATTTAGTTGAAAATTGCATGATATGAATTTAAGGTAACTTGGTACTTATAAATTAAAAGGGGTAAGGCATTGAAATGTGGTGTGTGCCCAAATACCCATCAGCATTATATACAGGTGGGCAAGATGGAGAGAGAGATCTAATTTTTTTAATATGAAAAACTGACAGATTAAAATTTTGTGTGAACAAGTGTATATTGGTTTTATTACTAAGTTCTTTAATTCTAAATTCTATACTGTTTTGTGGCAGCTATTTAAAATAAGAAGTGTATTTTTTCCTCAGGCTTTGTATTTGTATAATTTAACCTGGATAAGCAATCTCTTTCCTCCCTTCCTCTTGTCTAAATTATCTAGATAATTAGAAGAATGACTAATATACCTTCTGAATTGTTCAGATTGGCTAGAAGATTTTAAATTCACTGAATTATTCTCAACTTCACTTTTTGCTGGTATACCTTTTCTCTTTGTAATATCAATTAGATAAGACAACATGGATCATTAAGAGCCTCCTAAAATCCTTCTAATAATTCTGTAATGCAAGGACCATTTTCTCTTAAATGTTTCTAAGTAAGTAGAAAGGACTTCCCTTCTGAGAAAGAGAACGCCTAATTTTCTCTTAAATAATAATTGAAATCCTTAAATTAATGTACTGAAGATTGGTTGATTTTCTTTTCAAACTACACCATTTATCCTTATCTTTCAACTCAGATTTTCTGATGTGGCCAAGCCATCCTGCTGTATGTCCCCTTTGCACAAAACAAGTATCTTCAGCATTTAAATTTATGTAAGTGCTCCCACTGCATTTAGAGTAAAATCCAAGCCCATGCTCTGGTTATGGCGCTCCATGCAATTCTTGCCTGCCTGCCTACTCTTCTCAGCTTGTACCACCCTCCCGGCCATTCAGGTCTTTCTATTCCCCACATCTGCCAAACTCATTGTCTCCTTTGGTCTCTTTGCATGGAATATCATTCTCTGACAACAATAATAGTTCTAATAGCTAGCATTTATTTAATACTATATGCCAGGCACTCATAAATTTTGTATATGTATCAACTTATTTAAACTTCTAGCAGTCTGGATAGCTAGATATTATTCTGATTTTATAGATGAAAATAAACTAAACCACACAGAGATAAATATCTTTCCAAAGATATACATTTGGTACAGAGTTGAGAATGGAATTCAAACAGATGTTCCCAGCTTGAGAGTTTAACCAATATGCTATGTGATATTCACATGTGTAAAAATGCTGGATTATTTACATCTCAGCTTAAAAGTGATTTCCCCCCCGGAATTCCATCCAGAACTAGTCATATTTTAGTCTTAGTCTTTAGTCTTATTTAATTTTAGTCTCTACATAAGTTATTATTTAGTCATTTTTTATTTGTTGATGTATTATTTGTACCACTTTTAGTAACACATCAAAAATACAGGCACCACAAAACAATATCTACCTTGTCTTCTGAGTCATATCTAGTATATAATTGGAACCCAATAAACATTTGTTGAATAAATGAATTAATAAACCTTCCCAATTCATGTCTTTCTCACCAGATTATGATATACATTAAACAAATGTGGTTGATTTTGTTTTGGGGGTTGAGGTGAGATGATAGGGAATATTTCCTAAATCATCACATTTCTTTACACATTCTTGATTGTCATAAAATATAATAGACCTATATAGTACATTTCCACTCCACGATTTTGAGTCTAAGGATTAAAGAGAGTTTTTGTACTTCATATTAAGGAGTATAATTTTAAATGTCAATTAGAATTATATTAATATTAATAAATTTTGCGGCAAAAGTTCTTTTTGGAACTAATTTTATTAAGCATATTAAATTTCTTTATTGATTCTTTATAGTGTGAACAGTTTTATTTTTTTACCATATATAGTTCACTATATTTTTAATAAGATCAACAATTTAAAAATATAATTTCTGGGTCTCCTGGGTGGTTCAGTCAGTTAAGTGTCTGACTTTGGCTCAGATCGTGATCCCGTGCTTCATGGCTTTGAGCCCCAAATTGGGCTTTGTGCTGACAGCTTTGGAGCCTGATTTCAGATTCTGTGTCTCCCTCTCTCGCTGCCCCTCCCCTGCTTGCATTCTGTCTCTCTGTTTCCCAAAAATAAATAAATATTAAAAAAACCTTTTAAAAATAAAATATATAATTTATATATTTTTTGTTGTTATGATGTCAACTTTTCCCAATTCTGGTTTCTGCCACTAGGAGTATTTCAAAAAGTTCTTTCTATGAAATTCATTTTTCCTTGGATTGAATTTTACAGATCTAAATTTTACCAAAAACTTTATTATACCTTATGTTTGGTCAATAATAATGCTAACTTTTAATTTTTTCGTCATTGTCAACTTTATTTTTATCTTAAATTATGTTTTGTATTGAATTATTTCTACCAGTAACACATACCTAGGATTTAATGTAAATTCTAACCATCAGTGAAGAGTCTTGGCAAAGCAACCCTAGAAAACCTGAAGGGATGATAAATTCATAATAGCAGGCTAATTTGATGAGATTAAAATGCACATTCATCGGGGAGCCTGGGTGGCTCAGTTGGTTGAGCTTCTGACTTCAGCTCAGGTCATGATCTCGCGGTTTGTGAGTTCGAACCCCACATTGGGCTCTACATTGACTGCTCCGAGCCTGGAGCCTGCTTCGGATTCTGTCTCCTTCTCTCTCTGCCCTTCCCCCACTCATGCTCTGTCTCTCTCTCTTTCTTTGTCAAAAATAAATAAACATTAAAAAACTTTTTAAAAATGCACATTCATCTAATATCAACTAATTTTTCAAAGTAGTAAAGTTTTTAGTAATTACTCATTAATACAATTTTTATGTTAAATGATACCTTGAACTTTAGTTAAGCCTTTTCTTCCTGCTAAACTAGTATCATTTCATTTATGAACCCTCAAAAATACAGTTAACAATTTAAGGGTTTTTTTCCTTCAAATTATTTGGGTATATTATATCTGTTCCTATTTTATGTACATACATTTTAATACAGTGATTCTATATTATAATAAAATGTGAATAGAACAGTAAGCAAATTCCATGGAGTTTTACAAGAGCATTAATGAAAATATATGTAATCTATTATTAAAAACCAATACGAAGAATTCAATTATTAAAAGATTAATTTCATGCGAAATAACATGAAATACAAATGGAATCAGGTCTTGGGATTTTGTTTGTATCATTTTCATTATTAAGTCTTCTTTTTAAAAAAGTTTTAAGGGGAATGAACAAGTCTTAGTAAAAATTCCGTTACATAAATTTGAATTTAGAAGAGCAAATCTTTTGGAGTATAATTAAATATGACTACTCACGTGAAGTAGCCATTTAATTGAACAGCCTAAACTTGAGGGTGCAAACAGGAAACAGTATTTCTTTTCCCTCCTATCTTTACCACTGAGCATGAGAGGACAAATTTTCTTTACCCATCTTTCAATGACATCTTGAGTGGATCCCATGGCTTTCTGGTCATTTTAAAGTATATATATATATATATATATATATATATATATATATATATAGTCCAGTTCCAATTTAATCCAATTTAAAAGTTCAAATTCATATTTTTTCCTCCCTAAATTTGAATGTGACTTTGGGCCAAGGATCAGTGGTGGTATCAGTGAGAGCTATTCTTTCCCTTCTCATTCTCTCCCTCTTCTGGGTCCACTTTTATCCAGGCATAGAGAGGAATAGTTTAGGGAAGAAAGCATACTCCCCTCACTGTTGATTTTCCTGCACCTTCTAAACCCCCTTTAGAGTAGGCCTTTAAATGATGGTCTCTTAAGTGTCCCATGAGTTGGTTCTTTGGAGGCATGTTTGGGAAATTCTTCATTTCATCATTCACAAATAAAGGGAATTATTTTCTGACTTGATCTTCTCTGAACAATTTCTTAGTTTCACCTCTGTTTATTCCTTAACTCTTGCCAGGATCTCTTGGTGGAATACGAAACAAATAGCTAAATCCCGGTTACCTTCCATCTTGTTCACTTGTCCATTATGAGGCACACATTTACTGCCACCCAAAGAAGTAAGAGTGCTTCATTGCATTCTTTCTATATACTGCCCCTTTTCTCTGCTCTGCCATATACTCAAATTCTCTACTCCTCCTACACTCTTCCCTCAATCAGAATGGACAGATGCAGAGTAACGACTCTGTTGCATAAACAGATGTTAAGTTGGGAAATTAGATGATTGTTTTTATTGTAGCTCAATTATGTATGTATGTAGTTCCAAGGAATCTCCTCAAATATCTCTGGTCTTTTTTTATTTGTAGTGGTAGGGAGTATAGAGGATTTCTGCCGCTATTTAATAGATCTTGTACAAAGTATCTGGTGACTTTTCTTAATTGGACCCAAATCCATAGTTTCTTTTGGTGGTTACAAAATTTTGGAATTAATTTGTTTTTTATAATTCCCAGCCCTGAGCACCTAAACTTTCTGTTACTAGAGAGTATGGTCGAATTGTCCTTATATTTGTCTCTTTCCTAAAAGGGAGATGTGCCAAAAAGCTCATTTAACTTTGAACTTTTTCACCTGACAATGAGATAAGAATTATCTTCAATTATTCAATTAATTTTTACTTTTTTTATTAGGATCATGATGGATTTTGAGGTTTTTGTTTTTGTTTTGTTTTTCCCCCTTCGATAAAGCGTTTTTTTAATTTTTTTATTTGCTCTTTCTTTTTGTCCCCTTACCCCCTCAATGCATAGACAACAACTCTCTTTCAAGATTGGCTGTTTTTGCATTTAACACCTCTTATTTTGCATTTAACCCTTCCTCAGATGACAGTCTGTGATGGTTGGCAGATGTTACTTATGATCCATTCTTCAGAAACCCAAAAGAGTTTGAAGTGAGATCTAGCAAATTAACAGAGAAGAAAACATTTCTATTGTTTTTAAAATCATTAAAACTCTGTTGAAAAAGTTGGCACTTAAAAAAATTATATAAGAAAAAACTGAAGACTTTTTATTTTTCTTTCTTTTTTAAAAAGTGTATTTATTTTGAGAGAGAGAGTGCAGGGGGATTGACTGTTCATTCTTAAAATGATACGTTCTTTATTTGCTCACTATTTAAGACGACAAATAAAAGTGATTTTTGTAAAAGTTGGGATTTATATTGAATAAAATGTTACCTAATATTTAAATATCAGCATGTATTTCATTTATATTAAATTTGGTACAAACTTTTAGTTAAGCATCTGATTGAGAATGAAAGTGGAAATGATTCCCCAATTAGTCCTACATTTTGTATAAGAGTTAGTGAAAAGTCTTATATTTTGTACAAAGCTAGGAAGCCAGGAAATTTTTAGACACTGAAATTGCAACATCTATTTGGATTCAAAGTTTGAAGAACAAATAATCTAAACATGATTATGTAAAATATATTGAGTTCAAAATAATAATTTATTATGCTTTGAGTAAGAAGTGCAACTGGTTTACCAGTTGTAAAGAGAACCAGGAAATCTGAACAGAGTCATTTTTGACAAAAAAACCCAAAAAACAAAAAACAAAAAAACACTGTAAGTACATTTTTGAGAGCAAGATGGAGTTGAACTTCGGTTTCTACAACAAAACACAAATGTATGCTTTATAAGAAATAATTTAGGGATTTCTTTGAACAAATTTGACATATTTTTTTCTTCTAAATAGACAAACAGCTTACATTTTAGTGGAGTATTTCACAAAATGGGCTTTAAGTATTGTCATGGTTTAGTAATGCAAAGTAAAAACAAGGAAAATCAGGCAAGTACTGGGTGCTTCCTACATGCTATCTCATTTAATCCGTCAATCATCTATCTGAATCTACATGGAAAATTTAAGCAAGTTTTCCAAAATCATAGCGCTATTATACGGCAAGGCCAGGATTAAATCAGAATCTGTCTGTCTTCCAGGAGAGTATTTTTCCCAAGAGGTTACATGGCCTCTCATGAAGTGAATGAATACAGCTTATGAAACAGGACAGATGTGAACCCTGAAGGAAGACCAGCTCTGGAACTCATGCAGACGTGCCTCAGAACCTCCCAGAATGGCACTTTAGGAGACAGAGGCCAGGAAAAGATCACCAGAAAAATATTTTAGTATTGAATGTGTTTGATACCTTTGTCAGTTATTTCCATATGATTCTTAAATGAAGCCTAAAAAATCATAAAAAATAAGCCATTTTGAAGGAATCTAGGATAAAATCTTCAGAAAGATAAAGAAGAAACAGCAGCAAAGGTTCAACATCGTGTTGACCTCATTTATATTGCACAGTCAATCGAGTGATATATTCTGTAATTTTGGTAAATCTTCACCTAATATGCGTGAAGAGTTTCTAGCGTCATGTCTTAGATTCTATAGATTTAAAGAAAGAATAAATAATTGTGTGTGTCTATAGGTCATTTATATGTAAATGTTGAGGTCATAAAAGAGTATATATATTTTTTTAAATTCAATTTTTTATTTTGAGGAAGAGAGCACACGCAAGCAGGTAGAAGGACAGAGAGGAGAGAGAGAATCCCAAGCAGACTGTGCACTATGAGCGTGCAGCCCAGCACGGGGCTCGAACCCACAAATCATGAGAGCATGACCTGAGCTGAAGTCACGAGTCAGACACTTAACCAACTGAGCCACCTAGGTGCGCCAAAAGAGTATTTCTTTTAAAGGAATTTACTGTGTTGCGCATCTTTCTCCATTCTTATTACTACTCACATGACCTAGGAGGATGGTGCATCTCTTTTAGTAATTTACTACTAAATAGACTCATCTTAAAAAATACAAAATATGACGTGTATCACTTCCTAAATAGAAATTGCTTTCTTGTCATTGGAAGATTTGTGATAGTTTGTAGGGTGTCTGCCCTTATACTCATTTGACAAAATACAAATCGTATAGATATTGGCTCTGATGGCTGTGTTAATAGACATACAGTGACTAATAGCCCCAATATTTGTATTTTAAAGTAGGAAGGGTGGGGAAAAGAACACAATTGTAATAGTAAATTGAATTATAACTCAGTGAGGTTAATTTACACTTTAGTGATATACTAGTAATAAATGTAGCAAGATTCAATACAAGAGACAACATGCTAGGTCTTTACAATCTCTAATTTTATCTTTTTAGTCTTAAAAGCATTTCCACTGCATGATGAACAAATCTTTTATAATCTTGAAAAATATGTTATGATTTTTTATATTTCAAATTAAAATTTATGCAACTAAATTAATCCCCTCCCCAAAATCTGTTTCTAGTCCCTTTAATCTAATCACCCATCACTTAGAAGTCCCAGGGATTTTTTTCTTTTCCAAATTCATCCTTTATTTTTTTCTCTGCCTCTTTCATTATGTGTGTCAACATGCTTCCAAAGCAACCACTTCATTCACTCAATTCAGTGAAAAAAAGAAATCCATCAAGTCAGTTGCTAGGTTCCCTGTAGACAAAATATCCAGCTGATTGACTAGATGTTTCACTTATCAACTGTTTGTTTTGGCATTATTTAGATATAGCCTTTGTCTCCTTCTTTTCTCCCTTTAGTGAGTTTGCTCTAATTGCTTTTGTATTATCTTTTTTGGCATTCTTCTAGCTTCTTCCTTCCACTTTTGATTGTTTAAACAGTTCTATTTACAATTGCATTCTTCGGTTGATCTGTATGATATGTGTTCTAAGAGGTTTAGCACAAAGTATATGGGCTGTTTATCTTGATATTCAGAGTCTGTGCTCAAATAACTTGAGTCAAAGTTTGATTTGGAATAAGATTCAAGGCCATGTGTACTAGCTTTTTTTTTTTTTTCTCATATCTGAGCCAGCTTTCTAGTATTTTTAGAAAATACATGTGTGATAGCAGAGAGAAAATAATGTCAATTATCAAATAATCAGGTACTGATACTTTGCTTCTTCATAATTTCACTTTTATACTACTTCTCTTAGATTCCATGGTCCAGACATCATATTCTTCTGACAAAACCTGGTACCAATGAAACCCTTCATTCTGTGTATTTTCTAAGTTCACCTAAACAACAAAACCTGGTCAAAGAAAAGCACACAAGTGCTCAAACTGGATTTAATTTAAATCTTTAAGAGACACTTCAACACTCCAGAAGACCACTAGACTTTTCTCATAAATTCACATCCCAATTTTTTTATCCTTGAATGTTTAATAGAATCTTCCCTTTTAACATTCATATGATGATACCTCAAAACATTCAGAGAAAACAAATGTAATTTGATAAAAACAATACCACATTTCCACCACCAGTTATGAAAACTTGTCTTGGTTTGCACCTGCTTGGCCTTCTATCCTGTTATGAAAAAGAAAGTGTCTCTGCTCCTCAGGCTAGCTCCTCCTGTTTGCCCTGGACCTCATCCCCTTTCTCCTCAAAGGCTTTACTCCTATGAATATATTGCCTAACCACCCCCCCCACCACCCCTACCCCACCCCTGCTTTCACTTGAATCACCAATTTCTCCCTCTCTGCAGAATTAGCCTATGCACATCTCGACATAACTCATCTTTAAATTAAAAAAAATTGTTTTAATGTTTAGTTATTTTTAAGAGAGAGAGAGACAGAGAGAGACAGAGCATGAGTAGGGGAGGGGCAGAGAGAGAGGGAGACACAGACTCTGAAGCAGGCTCCAGGCTCTGAGCTGTTAGCACAGAGCTACAAGCAGGGCCCGAACCCACGAACTGCCAGATCATGACCTGAGCCAAATGCTTAACCAGGTGTCCTGCTGACATCACTCATCTTTAAAAAACAAAAACAAGACCAAAGCCTTATTTTTTGACCCTACATTCTTTTCCAACTACTGCTCTGGTATTCTCTAACAGCACAACTCCTCAAAATGTAAACCTACTTTTTGCTCTCTCCACTTTCTCACTTTCCATTCTCTTCAGCCCATTCCAATGAGAAAATTTTTTCCTGGTTGTTGTTTGTTGGTTAGCTTTCCAAAGATCCATTGAAGCAAAAGCTGGATGGTCAGATACCTGATGGGAAAAAATACGCAGTTCCTGTGGTATTCAAAATATTTTTTAAAGGCTAGTATATAGCAAAAGGCTTCATAAATTAGACTGTGCTGTAAACTTTTGTTTTACCTAAATCTTTAGGAGAATTGGTTCTTAAGAGCCAGAGCTTCTTTTTCTTCTACATCTATCCTCTGCTACTGAAAAACTGCATAAATTACTAGGAAGCTATTTCTTTAAGATATGGATTGCTTTTCTATTATTGCTGGAAATATATTGCTGTACTAAGTTGTGCGCAATTTTTATTGATATCATCATGATGGGGCAAAGGTTCATTGAAAACTTATCTCTAGTTTTAACCTTCTTAATCAGAAGTATCCATTTTGAGTGGCTGTCAACCAGAAGGAGTGAATCCAGAATGATTTTCCTTAGGTTCAGAGAAATTTGAAAAAGGCAGAGACACACTATTCTTGTCTTCTAGCAGCTTCCTATTAGGTGGCATTCTGAAAAACAAGGCCGTGTTGATATTCTGCAGGTCCAGATGTACAAGAAGGTGGCAGTCCACTTCTCCCTTCCTGTTCTGAATCTTATCCTGCAGGAGGCCAATAGTGTTTTCTATTTAATGCATCTGGACCGCCCTAGACTTAGTTCTTTAAAGCCAGACATTTTTTCCAAGTGAGGGACTCAACCAATATCCTTTTGACTACTGATTCACCTGGTTCAGGGCATCATTGCTCTAGTGTAGTGAGCAGTCTCACAGAGATCAGCAAACTTGGGCTTGTGCCATTCTTCAATTTTCCAAAGGTTTTTTGCAACTACGTTTTCATTCTGCTGCTGCCTATTGGGGAGAGCAGATATTGGGGTCAGGCTTGGAAACATCTACACCACTTTGCCCATGCGACTCCTGAATCTGAGCCTGTAGCTCATGGATTTCATCACTGTGCTGTTTCTCAAAGTCAGTCTCTTCTAGAAGGAGTCCACTTTATGTTCAGGGTCAAAGATTGCCAAAGAAACATTGTCAACATCCTATCTGAAAGTTTCTAGGGTGCTCTGAGCTTCTCTCTGGAGCATCTCTCTTGCAGCTTCTTCTGGAGTTGCATGGTGTCCTTGGCCAGGTTGTCACACAGCACCTCAGTGTGGATCTTGTCCGTGGTAAACAGGTCCACCTAATGGCACAGCTCCTGAATCTCCTTCTTGCAGATGTCCCCAGGTGGGACTTACCTGGCCCTTGCACTTGGAAAGCAGGACCTTATTCTGTTGCACTAGGGAGTGCACCTTGGTGCTGTAGGTTAGGTGATACAGTCATTCAGCTCCTGCAGCTCCATTTTCTCATTAGTGTGGGTATTTTTTGAATGCAGTGTTGATGGCATGTGGCCAAGGAGGGTGTGGTGTACATGCTGCCCCAGGGACAAGGCATGGGGGCTGCAGTTGGTGCTGGGGTGCAGAGCACTGCCCAGGCTGTATGTCTGGTGGAACACAGTCACTATGCTCTGTCTGGAGCTGACTCTGCTTGCAGTACTGGGGTCACTGAGGTCCTCAAGTAGGACGAAGAACCTGATCTAGCGGATGTGGATGCAGGGAGTGGCAGTGCTGCCTGGCTCAGGAAGGAGAGGTAAGAAGAGTTAGGTGGGTGTGGGCAGTGGAATCACTGGTATAATCTCTGGCACAGAGACATCCAAGCAAGAGTGGCAGAGCTCCAGTAAAGCTTTTGTTTCCCTTTTCTTCCCTGAAATAGCTCTCGCCAAGGTGACAAACTACTTATATCTTGCTAAAGCCAACAATTTTTTTGTCCATATCATCCTCACTTCCCGGAAGCGCCTGAAAAGGCTGACCGCTGAAAACACTTGCCCCTCTCAAGGCGCCTGACATTCTTGGTTGCCCTCCCTCATGGTCCCTCCTCAGATAGCTTTACTGGCTCCTCCTCTGTCTAGCTCTAGATGTTGGAGTGCAGGTGAGCTCCACCATGTAGCTTCTCTGCCTCTCTATGTAATCTTACCCTTTTCTGTGTCTTTAATTACTTACTTGTTCACATATTGATTCAAAAAAATTTTTTAATCTGGAATCTAGGTCTCTTTGACCTCAAAAATCATCTACTAAATTGTCTCCCTTCAATCTCACCTGGGTCCCCAGATTGCTGACTCACCTGCAGATCTTGGGATTTGCCCACCTCCATAATTACATTACCCAATTCCTTATCATAAATTTCTCTCTCTCTCTCTCTCTCTCTCTCTCTCTCTCTCTCTTACATGTATACGACCTATTGGTAGTTTCCCTGGAGAGCCCTGACTAATATATGCCCAAAGAGATTTCCTTGAATCCCCATAAAAGTCACATTATATTCCATTGTGTGTGTGTGTGTATGGCTGTTTTAATAGAGCTCAATATTGTAAAATAATTACAATCAATAGAGTATTTTTCTGCTATATTTCTTGGCTAGTGGATAAGATTCTTTCTTCACTGGATCTATTAACTTCAGAAATTTAAGCTGAATTAAAGAGAATTGGCACTCATTCCAGGTTCAACACTGAACAATTTGTACTTGCTTTTTGGTGTTGGTGTCACAATGTATTGAAAACATAGTTTCTCACATAAATATGTAGATTTGGATTGTTATTTTTTCTGTTTTCCATAAATAATTATTCCATAATTTATTTTCCATAAATATTATTTCCATAAATAATTCTATTTAGGTAGGATTATTGATAAGGATGTCTTCTTCCTGATAGGTTCAGTGGCTGCATGATATTGTAGATTGACAGGGACTCAGGGAAAAGACAATTTTCTGGTGGTTAATGATGTTCTTTATTTTACCCATAGTGTTATAATTTTCATCTCATGTAAATTGAAATAAATTTCAAACCATTCGTTCTCCTGATCAACCTTTAATCCAATGTTCAAATTCCATTTCAGCTAGCATATTTTGTAATGCACCGAGAAAAGCAACACATTCACAATTTTACCATGTAGTTTTTATTATATTTGTCTCAATATAATAGTATCTGCTAAGTAAGCCAACTGTATGTTATTTTTTATTATTGAGTTAAAAAAGGAATTCAATCTTTAATCAAAGATCAATTAAATGTCTAAATTATAAGCCTCCCATTATTTTCCCTAACTCTACAATAAAGAACCAAGTAATGGAGTGGTATAAAAGTTTATTAAAATATTTGACACTATCATCCAAAAAGTGTCACCTACTTGAGCATGACATTTCTCTTACATGTAAAGCTGATTTGATTTCTTGAGTTATCGGTGTTTTTCCTATTGAGTACATTTTACTTTCCTGATTTTAAAACTGGTTTTTGTGGAAGCATAAGCAGTTGGGAAATAAGTACTGGTTTGAGTATCCTTTTTATTGAGTTGTCTTTAACTTTTCTCTTTAATTGTGAAAAATTGTTTTAAATGCCCATGACTGGATTTTAAATGTAGTTGCCAGAATGATGAGCTCTTAAAGACATTACTCAACTTTATTTAGTTAATAGTTGCATATTGTAAATAAAATCTGTACATTATACTTATATTGGCCACTCTAAAGACTCCTTGATTGTGGGAGGGGGTTACTGTCCTCTTTACTACCGTGTTCCTTGTGGGGAATTTCAATAAAACTCTTTTACATTGAAAATATCAAGGATTTTAGATTTTTAAAATTTTTTTCTGTCTTTTGTGTATTTTGTACTTATTTCAAGCTTATACGTTAAGCATTCTCTTTGTATCCAACTTATACATGTTCTAGTTTAGATCTAGTTTTTAAATTGTAATGCCATAAAACAACAGCAAAAAAATTATTTATTTATTTAGTTCACTTTTGCATTATTGGGGAATTGCTTTTGTAGGAAGTAGAATTTATCAAATTTATAATTGGATCAGGAAATTAAGTCGATTAGTAAGAGACAGTTGTTTTTTAAATGTTTTTTAAAAATATTTAAAATATCAAGTTTAGACACTTATTTATAAGGTGACACATCAATTTAAAATTATAGTAGTGTGGGCTCTGATTCATGGATAAAGCAGGTGAGTTAGCAATAGCCATTTGGGCAAAAGACTTTGGCATAATCTGATCTGAATATACTCTGTTCATATTGATGTGACTATAGCTGCAATAAAACAGTCTTCACTATAACAAAAATATCAAGTATTATTTTATAATATGTTGTGACTTTTTTTTAAATGGATATCCCTTAGGAAAAAAAAATCACTATTTAAAGCAAGACCAACCTCAACATAAATTAAACAGGAATGGAAATATATATTTGTATCAGAAGTTCTCCCAAGACGGTGTGGTTGAACATCACTTTCTTTTTTTTTAATTTTTCAATGTTTTTATTTATTTTTGAGACAGAGACAGAGCATGAACAGGGGAGGGGCAGAGAGAGAGGGAGACACAGAATTTGAAGCAGGCTCCAGGCTCTGAGCTGACAGCTGACAGCTCAGAGCCTGACGTGGGGCTCCAACTCACAAACTGTGAGATCACGACCTGAGCTGAAGTCGGACGCCCAACCAACTGAGCACCCCAAACCTCACTTTCTTATTTTAATTTTACAAACACCTTCCATGGTTTTAATTACATATCTTAATTAGTGGCGACTTGTAAAATCATAAGGCATGAGGCAAAATAGCTACCAGATCAAAAACTTTAGATGGGCCATATCAAATCCAGCTTTCATTTTGCTGATGGTATTTATCTAAATTGCATAACATATAAATGCTATACTCATTTAAGTAATCTAGTTTTGGCAAATTAAAAACAGCCACTGTGACATAATCTTCTATGCAAAACCACTATTTCTCTTGGGTTTATTATTTGCCCCTATATGATGTGTTTAAAAGTGATATGATGGTAACTTGAAAGGTCAAAATAGAATACTAACATTTCAGTATGAACTTCCCAATCAGAAAGGTATTCTTTCAACACAGGAAGTGGACAGCAACCCTCCCATTTCCACATCCTCACAGAGAACAGGGAAACAGGGCTGATGTCTCTGGCCATAGAGAGAAAAATTAGTAATTTTCAGGGCCTAAAGGAGGAAGTTAGACTGCATGAAAATCAAGTGATAAAGCTGTACTTAAGATGAACTTTGAACAAGTTCATAAACCAGTACTGAACTGAAGCCTTGATGTAAAGCAGTGACTGTCCTGCCACATTCCATGTGGTATATAGAAGAAAATTAGCCAAACCTTGAAAAGGAGAAATACAACCTGGACCAGAAGAGAGATTATTTATGTAGCCACATCATGTAAAAATTTTTCACCAGGTTTGTAGTGAAAAGGACTGTATGTAAGCTTAGATCAGAACTTTACTGTACAGCTTTCAGGGATTATTTTATATATTTGTCCTTAAATAGTGTGGTCAACTATGTATTTTCCCAATGTTGTAATCTGAATTTAGTCATTCTCAATTATTCCTTTGATTTTACTTATAAGGTCCCAAGGTAAGAGTCACCATCATTTCTAAAATTCTGGACCAAGTGCATTCTACCTGACCATTTCAGTCAAGTTCCTCATATACAAAGTGGGCAAACCCACATGAGAATTGGTCCTTAGGCAATATTTATTTCTGACCTCATGTGTGTCTTAAAACACGTGGTTGTGCCTACACACACACACACACACACACGCACGCACACATTGACTTATAACAGGGTAGGCTACCATTAAATTCAGTGAGGGTCATCTTGGTTCCTAACACAGATCTCATCAATATTATCCCACTTTTACTGTTATTTTACATTTTACATTTTGGGACCATATCTAATACTAGAGACAAATGAGGCATAGAAGGCAGAAGGAGCATATGAAATTTCATATGAATCATATGAATTTATATGTTGTTAATCATATGAAATTTCAGTTTCTAGTATCTAAAGTTTCTGGTGTCCTGAACCTTTTAATAAGGCCTTTGGGTTATCTTAAGTGAAATTTTTAAAACAGGCCAACCTCTGGGATGAAAATGGCACAAGCATGTTGACTTCTGGGAGCCCCATTCATGGCAGCACTACTTTTTGCACTGTGCATACAAACCACCCCAAGCCAGCAGCTACCTCTGAAAGTGGGGAATCTGTCTGTGAGGAACAGAGAATTCTTTCTAACAGAGGAGAGGTCAGATACAGTGCAGTACACACACCATTAACAATAAATAAACGCGACTCCACTTTGGGATAAATTCTGCTACCATGTACACAACCTTATGAACATATCTTTCATATAAACTTTGTGTCATGGCTGTTTTAAAGAAAGCAGCTTTCCTGCTGTATACAGTTCAGCTTTCAAGAAGATGAAACCTTTACTTCCCTTCTCAAACAAATAAACAGTGAAGTGTTACATGAGAGTTTGTGGCTAAGAATGCCTGTCATTTGACAGCGAAATTTGCTTTAATAAAATGAGTCATTTAATTTCAAAATGCTTTTACTTGCTGCCTTCTGAGAGTCCTTGTGATCTACATCTGAGAACAAAACAATTTTCAAATTCTATCCTCTCCTACATGGTACTTTTGCAGGAGGGTACAAATAATCTCTGGGGAAAACAAAAATTAAAAACAAACAAACAAATAATCTCTGGAATTTTTAGTAATGGGATTTTTATTTTGTACTATAAAGATTACTAAAGAAAGGATCAAGGCAGTTTAAAAAAAAGTTATCTAATTTTTGAACATAGAACTTCTGAATATAGAATATCTTTTAATTTCAAAAGTATAACACTAACATGGCTCTTATCTAGAAAAATGTAAAGAATAGTGAAACCACCTTTAAAGCAGAGAGGGAGTCACTTAGACTCTTAAATACAGAGAACAAACTGAGGGTTGCTACACGGGAGGAGGCAGGTGGGGGGATGGGCTAAATGGATGATGGGCATCAAGGAGGGCCCTTGTTGGGATGAGCACTGGGTGTTATATGTAACTCTACTCTTGAAACCAACACTACACTGTATTAACATACATTAAAATGAATTTAAATACATAAAAAAAATTTCCAAATTTTTATTCAATGGAAGTGTAATGGAGTTTCAGATATTTGCAATATTAATTGATTTCTAAATGTCTTTGTCACACATGCTGTTATGAATATATGTTGAGATTATTTTTAGTACTTCAGTCAAATTTGTGCTTGGGTATGTAAATTAGAAAGTGAATGAGGGGTACTTCAAGTTCTAAGTTACACTGACAGATGGTTACAGTTTTTGAACTAGCTATAATTAATGATGCATTAGAAACAAGGAATATTGGTGTTTATTTTACCGTCTTACATTAGCATAGTTTAGGATAGTAAATCTTTTGTAATTATAAAATGTCTGAGAATATAACTGAGCCAAATTTGACCATATGCACCATATTTGACAGTCATAATCTTCCCCTGAGGTTCTCCAGGTTACTTGCTCAGCAATAACCCTTTTAGCTTAATCCACTTCCCACCACGACCACTTCCACTTGCAGCATCTCCACACCCCCCCAGCCATCACCAAAAAGCTCTTAGAAATGTCTGCTCTAAAGTGTAGCTTGCTAGTGTTGCTAGCTACCATTGGTACAAGTCTGGACAATCACGTTTAATTTCTTGAAAAAGTACATAATGTCATATGTAGAGTGAACATTAAATCTGAGAATGCTAAAATTTCTGCCAAAATGTTCATTTCTTACAGGTTGAATGCTATGCATATGCGTAAAATTCATTGGCACTGGCAAGAAAACAAAACTAAATTGGGAGGTGAGAGGCCTGGAGGGTGGTGTGCATCATCCTAGAAGCTAGAAAGTTAGTATTCTTAATTCCAGTCAATGTAGACGAATGTCCACTCCTAGGGATAGGTCCCCTATTCACCATGTGATAATTATTGACATATTTCCTGGTTACAATGGTTCTTCTACCAAAGCACTGCTTGAATCTTTTTTAGAAATATCTCTTTTAGCCTAATGTCTTCTATGGTACTGTAAATATTTATATAGTTTTGAAAGTGGCTACCATATAGTCATATATTCTGTAGCAGTGAACATTAGTTTTCATTGGATATTCTAGTCTGGGACATTGTATTAACCTTGTTTGTTTAGCTATTCCTATCCTAATGAAATCTTTTTTAAAATGGCATGATTTAGGGCTATGAAAATGTATTTGTGTTAGATCGAACATTCTATTCTATGCCATATAACAACATTGCCACAATACAGTTACTTGAACTAATTTGGTTTCTTTTAAGGTCACATTTAAAAATTCCTTTGTTGAGCACATATTGTATGATCTCATTTAAAATAGATTCGAGACCAATATATGTATTATATGCTAATGGAAATCAGAAGAGTTGTCATTTATGGGAAATTGAGATTGATTGCAAGGGGAGAGGAAGAAACTCGCTGGGGTGATGGGAATGTTCAATATCTTCATTAGTTACATGGATGTATACATTTGTTAAAACATATTGAATTATATACCGAAGATATATGCATTTTACTCTGTTTTATACTATTAATTTTATACTATTAAAATGTGAAAAATTGCTTTGTATAACTCTAATATTAACTCATCAAAGGATCAGTTGAGTATCTTCTTCACCATGCTATGTCTTTTTAATTGCTTTATCCATTTACAAAACATTGGAAAATTTTCTGTTCTTTATTTCGATTTGAAACAATTGAATTGGATGCAGTATTTTCTCACTAGTTCTTTATTCTGTTTAAAATAACAAATTAATGTAATTTTTATGTATTTCTTAATAAATATCCCAAGTATAACACTATGCTTTTCCAATAGTACTTTTTTCCATGTCTCACTTTTTGGACAAGTAGATTCATATTTGCTGTCTTGGCAGTGCTTTAAATTCACTCTTATTCTTTCAACCCTCCTTCCACATAGAAAATGTTTTCTATGAATTACACAACCAAAAACTTAGCCCTGACTACTAACGATGCAGTCTAAGGCAGGAAAGTAGACTTCAGAATAAATGACTTGACATTTTTTCTAAGCAATGAGACATTTAACTAAGACTTTCCTGCAATTCTTTTGTGGAGGCATCCGGGAAAAATACATTCTGAATTTGTTCTTAGGAAACATTATATTAGAGGCATGTAGAAGATGATAAACATAGAAGACATTCTTTTAAAACTATTTCATGGTAAGGATAGAGCAATGGCTACCTTATGATTTTGTGATGTTGACAATAATGATGATGGTAGTGGTGGTGATTAATACTAACTCTAGGTCACTCACTCTGCTGAACTCTTTTAAATATGTCATTGTATTAATCTTCTTGGAAGCTCAGGGAGAAAAGGATTATTACATAGGAAATTGAATCTTGGAGAAATGCATCAGTGTGGCTTATGCTTACATAGCTTTTAGAGTGAACACTGTAAGAAATCCTCCTGAAAAATAGACCCATGTTCACAGAAAGTGCACTGCAGACATCTGAGAAGTCCCACCCATCTCATCCTGATGACTACTTCTTACAGTCTTTCTGTTTGATCAAACAGCAAAGTACCTGCAAAGAATGAGCCTGGGGTCAATTATTTCAGGGAAAGGAGAGGCAGTGAGATTCCAGAAAGAGACAAGAAAATTATGTTTGAAAAACCTCAAGTGGTGTTGGGAGGCTGTGCACTGTTTTTTCCTAATGATTCAAATAGACTTTTCTTAACGGAACGTGGATGCTTAGCAATATGTATGATGCACCATGAAAAACAATGAAGAGCCTAATAGGGTCTTGCTTATGGGACCTCATAATTAAGTTGAAGAGGAAAATCTGATATTTAAAAGCAACTAATACTCATAATAGAAATTAATTTGAGGCTAGTATCATAAAGATCATGGCTTCTCAGGAATGCAGAGGAGAGAAAATAACTTTTAGATGAGCAGTGCACAGAAGGCTGGCTTTTAAAGGAAGAGGTAAGATACAGACATGAGGACAAGATTATGGTTATAAAATAGTTGGGAATAGGGAGAAAGAATATGCAGGGGAGTAGAAAGGAAGATATAAGATTAAAGTACCTGTTTGCCTGGAAACTTTATGAGTCACCACTGGGTAGCAGTAACAGAAAACTTTCCTTTTCCTAAGATCTGGGAATGTGATTGTTGCTTTAATTCTACTCAAGGGAATTAGCATGTGTTTGTAAAGTTTATTAGAGGTGCATGTGTGTGGGAAAACAAAATGAAACACTGTGTTGACAAGAGCTGTCTGTAAATGTCTAGGTTTGGACCAGCTCCAATGCTCTTGGCTTCATACTTCTGGCATATACAACACAGGTCAGAAAATGTTACTGAAAGGTTTAAACTAAGTTTTTAATTGAAAAACTACAAACATATTTTGTTAAGTAAAATTCTAAAAGTTTTGCTTTAAAATATGTGGGTATATTTCTTTTCTTACTGTTTGCATTGTATTTTTAAAAGACCTATTATATTTTCATATTAAAAATGTTTAGTTTTCGGGGCGCCTGGGTGGCTCAGTTGGTTAGGCGGCCGACTTCGGCTCAGGTCATTGATCTCGTGGTCCGTGAGTTCAAGCCCCGCGTCGGGCTCTGTGCTGACAGCTCAGAGCCTGGAGCCTGTTTCAGATTCTGTGTCTCCCTCTATCTGACCCTCCCCCGTTCATGCTTTGTCTCTCTCTGTCTCAAAAATAAATAAACGTTAAAAAAAAATTAAAAAAAAAATGTTTAGTTTTCATTTGAAATGTACTGTGGAACAGTAAAAAAAAAAATAGGAAAAAAACAATCATCCACAATATTGCTCTTTGAACACAACTTCTGTTAAGGTTTCTTTGAATATGTCTCCAGACTTTTTTTTACCCCTGAAGAGAAATTTGGAGTAGCAAGATGAGAAAACATTTATTTTTGGAATCCATAGGTTTGTCAGAATAGAGTAGCTGTACACCAGGAAAGCATAGAAGTTATTTGAAATTTTTCATAATTCTCCTACATGTGAACTATATAAATATCTAAATCATTGTGCATAGAAAATTCTTTGGAAAGGTTCATACCAAACTATTAACAATGATCATCCACATAAAGAACAAAGAAGGAGTTTGGAGCAGGGAGAAAGGAAATATGCACGCATGCATGCGTGTGTGCGCGCACGTGTGTGCGCGCACGCACACGCGCGTGTGCACAAACACACACAAACACACACGCACACCTCTTGTTGGAAGCAGCACATACTATTTATGAAGTTAAAAAAAAATCAAAATACAGCCCAGCATCTGAGGTCTTAATTATGAATTCAGTTTTTTTGAATTGTCAGTTTAATGTGTGAATAAAATTAATAACAATATTTTTCTAGTGTCTACATATATCAAAATCATTTCTATCCAAATATTGTAACTAAGAACTAATTAGCATACGTGGAAATATTCTCTAGTAGAGTTAAACTCATCTTCACATCATTGCCTCTCTGCATTGCAAGATTAGCCTCTACAAGTACAGGCAAGGTCATTAATTCAAACAAATTAGGTGCAAGATAATCTTGGATTAGTAGCAATATGCAATGTGGCTAAAAAAAATAGAGCTTTTTAATAATGTCAAATGTCAAATAGATGTATAACCCAACTAATTAAATTCTTTCAAATATACGTGTTATAAACTGTAAGTGTTTTAGATAGAGAGATGATAAGGATAAAATGATTCTTAACCAGAGATGATTTTGTCCCCCAGAGGACATGGGTAATGTCAGGAGACATTTTTGGTTGTCACAACTCAGGGAGGATGCTACTGGCATCTAGTGGGTAGACACTAGAGATGCTGCTAAACATCTTGCAATGCACAGGACAGCCCCCCGCAACAAGTGATTATATGTCCATAATGAATTATCTCCCCATTACCTAGGCTCCAATTTAATTGTACTTTACTATCCTGATTGTTTTATTTATTTATTTATTTATTTATGTATTTATTTATTTATTTATTTTTAATTTTTTAAATGGTTGTTAATTAGTTTTGAGAGAGAAACAGAGCACAAGTGAGGGAGGGGCAGATAGAGAGGGAGACACAGAATCTGAAGCAGGCTCCAGGCTCTGAGCTATCAGCAGAGAACCCGATGTAGGGCTGAAACCCAAGAATCATGAGCTCATGACTTGAGCAGAAGTCAGATGCTTAAGTGACTGAGCCACCCAGGCACCCCTTAAATATTTCTTGTACTTTCCTTTAAATCTTAATTTAGCTTCAGTTTGTAGGGTTTCTTTTTAATTTCAGGATTTTAAATGTGTATTTTAAATTAGTAATACCCAGAAAATGGTCATGGATGTGATGAGAACTTAATCTACTTAACTTAATTAAACTTAACATAACTTAATTAAAATATAACAATTAAAAAATTAAGCCATAAATTGTCATAGCTATAGAAAAGTGTATAGGGAGCTTTAAAACATACATGCCTCTGACTCAGATTTTATTTTTAAATGTTAAGACCTCATCATATCATATAATCTATTAAGTATACTTTTATTCCAAAACCCCTTTTCCCAAACGTCTCTGTTAACTTGCTCTAATCTGGATCGCTTATGGTTAAGGACTGATGTAGTTGTCATCTTCAAATTTCTCTTGATGGCCTTTCTAGGCTGAATTTATTGTTCCCTGAATCCTGTGCCATTCTCTTTTTCAGTTAAGCCTTTCATTATGATGGTATGTATCTTCAAGAAACTTCTTAACAAATGGTGGTAAATTTTCTGATTCCTTATTTGTCCATAAAAGTCTTTACAGTAACTTACTTATTGATCAATGACATTTTTCCATTCCTCATACCAATTTCTGCACATCATATTCTAATATTTTTATGACTTCTTTCTATGGATGTAATATCCTAATTTAAAGAATTTTGTCTTCCAGGATCAGTTTTAATGTTTTTTATTCTAGGTTTTTTTCAAAATTTTTATTACATTTTTTTGTCTCTTCATTTTTTTAAGACTGAGATTTTAAAAGCTGCTTATGAGATCCATATATGTTCGTAGACATTTTAGTTGGAGGGCTTTGCTTTGACATGATTGAGTGGAGGAGTTGACTATGTGGGTAAGCCCTCCATGACACAATAGACATCTGTTCTCTCAGGTCATTTGCCAGAAGTAAAAATATAGCTGTTGTGCCTGAATGAAAAAAAATGAACAAGAAGTGTATTTCTTATTTTCCTCTCCTCTCTGGGAGGGACGCCTTGAAAAGTCCATGCTACAGTCAGCTCAAAAAACCTATCATTCCCAAAGCAATGGCTTTAACCTTATTTTTTTAACTCTCTTCAATTCGCTGGCATAGTAAAGAGAAAGGTCCAAATTTCTAGGGATGCCATAGGTCCCCTGAGCTACATAATATCGGAAACACTCTTACATCTATTTCAGCCTGTGAGCTCACTGCAATTGACATTCTCTTCCTATCTGTTTTTCACAAAGAGGTTTAATATTTAAGAAGGAGAATTTTAAAATGTGGATAAAATACAACGAATGTTTCTTAAAAGAGAAAGAAGAGGAAGCTTGAAGGCAATAAGGAAATATGTTGGATTTTTCTTTAAAGGAATGTAATATCAATGGTCAAATTCATGGAGAATTTGAGGGCATAAATGAAATGCTATAGGGACAAATAGAAGGCAAGTAAGCAAAAGGATTAGGCAAAACCTCCTTAAACATTGAAAAAAATTAGTTGGTTGGCTTTTTAACTTAATTGTGTTAGAATAGCTATGGGTATTAAAGTGCTAATTGGTTTTGGGGGAGTTAAGGTGCAACTACAACAAAAGTTATATTCATACAGACCCAGGCCTCTGGTCCTTTGGGTCAGGCACAGCTTCAATCCAGTACCCTGGATAGCTCCCAGGGATGGCAGGAGCCCTAAGTCTCAGATCTCATTGAAGTCACCGTTGGTTCCTCCTAGTTGATAGAATTCTCTATACATGCTCTACTTAGTCACCAGCAAGTAAATTATCATTCCCATTTCATAATTCAATGGGAATTATCATTCCCATTTTTCTCATAAAATTTGTTTTTATCATCAATTTGGAAGGCCAGATCTTCAGAACTGACCTTGGGCTTGACAGAGTGTCTTGCCTCCAAAGAATTTGGCAGAGTTGTTTGGGGAAAAAGCATTTTCTCCAAATAATGGGATGGTTTTTATTTTGGATTACATTTTTGGATTATTATTTTGGGGACTCTTATTTTAGGTTACTATTTTTTTTATTGGAAAATGCACTCAAACTTACTTCAAATTAAAGGAATGTGGATTAAAGCTAGATTTTTTGTTGTTATCTCTTTGGGAGACATGCAAAACTCTAGTGATTGAGAAGTTTTGGGGAAACAGGCTCTTATATGCAGTAAAGATATTAATTTTACTTGCTAGAAGGCAATTTGGAAATTCATATCCAAAACCCATTTAAACCAGTAATTTGTAGTACTCCATGTTAATGAAATGACCAGAGAAGTATAAAAGGAAATATAGATATTAACATTAATTACAGACTTGTTGATTATATCCAAAAATTTAAATTCTTCCCAAATAGACTATTGGTAAAAAATAATTATGGTACATTCAGAAGACATTAAATCAGTAATATAAGTGTATATATATGTGTGTGTGTGTGTGTATATGTATATATGTGTGTGTATTTATAGACATACAGACCTAGATACATGTAAAACAGTTCATATAGTCTCATAGTGTGTGTGTGTGTGTGTGTGTGTGTGTGTATAGTTTTAGAGACAGCACATGAGTGGGGAAGAGGGGCAGAAGGAAGGAGAGACAGAATATTAAGCACACTGAACATGGATCCCAATGCAGGGCTAGAGCCCATGGCCCTGGGATCATGACCTGAGCTAAAATACAAAGTTGGATGCTCAAACCACTGAGACATCCACGTGCCCCTGTTTTTAAAAAGTATTTATTTTAGAGAGAGGGAGTGAGTAAGCTCATAGTATATTTAAAACATAATATTTTGTGTAAAAATCATAAAATCCATAAATATACCCATACTATCTATGTGTAAATAAGAAGAATTCTTAAATAATGTTCACCAGAATCTAAATAGTGATCGCTTATGTGGTAGGTTCTGCATGATATTTACTGCATGATATTCACCATCCAAATGTGCTCTTTTCCCAAGCCACCCAAAAGAATAGTAGTTATAATAGCTTATGAGGTATTTGTCAATTTTTCTATAACAATCATGTATTAATTTTGGAATAAATATTTTATGACTTAGTATTTTATGTAAATGAATGACTTCTTATTTTTTACTAAATATTTATCGACTATGTACTATGTTCTATGCACTGGACTGGGAATCAGAAATAAGGGATATGGTCCCCATCAGGATGGAATTTACTATCTAAGGAGAAGATAGGAAAATATTCAACTAAAATCACACAATGAAATATATAATAACAAATAGTTCTTTGGTGGACATGTCATAGGACAATGAGACCAGTGGGGAAGGAGGAGGAGAGGGGGAGCAGAAGACCTAATTTGTAGCATTTTCCAAATTATGTGATTTAAATATTTCCACATTGACCAGTTTTGTGTCACCAATATGTAATTACTGAACACGAAATTGAGAGTAAATGTTCATAACTGGTGAACTAGTGAGCTAGCCCTGGTGAGCTAGTATTATCCGGCTCCAGCATGCCACCGAACAATAGGCTAAAATGGAGGACAAACACTAGAGAGTGAAAGAATGGAAGGGAAGGTCAGGAAAACTTTGAAAGGAGTTGACATTCAAATTGAACCCTGAAGGATGAGTGATGTATCAGAAAGAATGACAGTGGAAAGGTGCTGAGGGGAGGGAGAAATTGAAATGAAGAATGGCAAGAGAGAATAGTCCATGTGATAATTAATGGTGGCCTACCATTAATTGGCCAGAATTGGAATGGTGCCAATAGATTTTGAGAGAATTCAAGGCACATTCAAGTTAAACAATAAAACAACCATTTCAAAAAATATATTTGACCTCTAAGTCTCCCTTAAAATTCATAATGTTGTGAATACCAAAAGTATTATCAGATATAGGTAATCTAGAGAAATGTATTTTGTTTGTACCCCACCTTACACTTACACTTAAAATATCCCAAATCTGAGAATTTAGTTAAAATGTTAAATTGACATAAAGGGGCAAAATAAATGGCAGTTACTATCCAAATGTGCTCTTTTTTCCCAAGCCACCCAAAGTAACAGTAGTTATAATAGCCAAAGAAAAAGGTTAAGTTTATTTGGTTATTTTGTTTATTTATAGTAGCCAAGAAAGAGGTCAGCAATTATTGTCAGCAGCAGCAACATAAAAAAGAGACCAAATATTGAATCAAAGCAACTTGCTAAAGCATTTCTCTCTTCCTCTCTCTTTCTCTCTCTCTCTTCTCTCTCTCTCCCTCCTTCCTCCTGTTTCTCTCCATCTCCCTGCCCTCTGCCAGATGTCAACAATCAATCTCTTCAGGCATTGATATCCCTACTTTTTAGATTCTTCATAGGTTTAGAATGTAGTGTCCTTGAAGTTTTAAAGTTTATCTATCTAGCTTTGTGGCAGAAGACACAATTATTGTAGAATTGGCATTGGCTTCTCTTCTTCTAAATTCATGTGATCTCCTTCTAGTGTTCTACTATCATATTTGCCCCAGGATTAGCTTCAGGGTAGTTTGGGAAGCTGATCTTCCATGAGGTATGATCCTTTGATGTTCTCACCCATATCTGTTTCACTAACACTTTTCAAAAAGTGACAGGGAATTCTGAAGACCCACTAGGTGTTCATGCTCAATTGCCTGAACTCTCATCTCTGGAATGGTGAGTTCCTCTACCAAGAAAAGGAGAGCTATTGGTAATTACTGTTCTTAGCATATAAGCAACTCCAGACCAAGATATGAGAGTCTTAGTGCCACCATCTTGTTCCTCAGTTAGTGGCTGTATCCAAAAAGCTAATTCTCAACATTTGAAAAATTTGCTGAACTTAGATTAATAATACAAAATGCTTACTAAGAAAAATTTTTGGTTCTTTATTTACAGCTTTTTTGGCATTTTCCATCATTATAAACTTACCTTCTGTAAGGTACCTTCTATAAGTGGGAGCTATATTCACTCTATATACTGGGGAGAAAATTGGAGCATTTGTTTTAAGAGAGCATTCTATCTGATGCTCTGGATAGTAACTCAGGCTAAGTTTACTGTATTTTGCTTCATGGTGGACTGATAGTGATTGTAACATTCATCAGGCAACGTGTAGTCCATCTGAAGTCCTGTGGCATTGTTTTCTAAAGGATAGGGTTAAAATTACCTCTGGGGTATAGGACCTCTGCAATCGCTGCCCAAGATCCCTGGACTGAGGACAACAATGGGGATTGAATATAGCCTGTATTCCTGTAGCCCTGGCTCTGAAAGTCTGCATCTGCCTGGAATCAGTGGGTAGTCTTGCAGGTCAGAAGATATCATGGACATCTCCCAGCTTATTGGCAGAGGTATCCAGTTAGGGATCTCAAATGAAGATTGATGAAAAATTTGAGCAGTTGGTACAGCTGCCTTGCTGTACACAACTTCAGTGGGGGGGGGGGGCATAGTATCCCAGGAGAAAACACTAAGATTTAGTGAAGTGAAGAGGAAAGAGCTGAGACACAGTGCAGATCCTGCTGTAGCACTGGCTAACCAGAAACACAGTGAGGCCTTAATGGCTCAGACAAGGGGTCTGGAGGCTTGTGTAGTTTCATAAGAGGCCCATTTACAGGCTCACTGCTGCCTTTACTTACTCCTCTTCATTCATTTAAAAAATTCTCCACGTTTAACCAGAGAGGAGGTGGAGGTGAGAACCCTTGACTATCTCAGCTTCTGCTAATTCAGATACATAACTTACTTTTCCATTCTCTTTTTACATTCCTTAATTGAGAGGAGCACGTCTCCCAGCACTCCAGGCCCACAGAAGGAGATGCATGGCACTGCCCACTACTTTTTAATACTGTTCTAACTGCCAGTGTGGGTCTTAGTTATAATAGAAAATCCACAAATTGTCCAGACTTGGGTTTGTTGGGGATCTTGGTTGATTAGCAAGTGAAAAAGATGACAATGTACTGAATATTCATAATATTATTTGTATCTGAGTCAGATGTTAAAATTAACAATTTTAATTCCTGTATAACTCAATTACTTCTTTCTTTTTCTTGGCTATTCTTTAGCTGTTGAACTACAATGGCAGTAGAATATAGAATTCACATACAACGCTGCAGCATAAAATGAGAAAATCATAGGAAGACCCAAAATCAGAGTGCTCTGAGACACTAACTAGATTGGAATTGGAAACAGGCCTTGGGTTTAGCCTTCATTTTGTGCCAAACTTAAATAGGGTAAACTATGTTATAAACATAAATCATACATGAATGATTAGTACTCAGATGGTTAAAACCAGCGTTTTTATGATTCCAAACTATACTATAAATAAAAAGAATCTTCAATGTTGTATGCAAGAATACTGCGATTGCTGGACCTTCATTTGTAGGGGTAATAAGGTCACAAGATATGTATCTTCTAGTTTTCTAGCTGTCATATGATATGTTTGTGTGTTGGGGTGGGGAATAGTGCTTTAAAAGAAGGCATGAAAGTTCAGTGTAAGTAGTTTTAACTTGAGCTTTCTGGAAGTTGCTGAAAAAATTCAACTTGAATAAAAAATGTAAACCTCTGAAATTTAAGTTTGTTCATTGTTATTGCTTGAGGGTGCCCTTATTATATCTGGCTAAGCTTAAAATAACTATGAGAGGAAAGGAAGTAGGAGTATACTTTTGATCTTAATATAAGGAAGGGAAAAAAGAAGAAAAAAAACCTGCGTTCCTAAACTGCCCATAATAGGCAAAATATCATTAGTCTTTTCTGGAAGAGAATCTTACTAAGCTTATTTGTCTGATTTTTTTTCTGGTTGATTTTTAGCTTCACTTTTTTTATTTTATATCTTATGTGATATTTCTGTTTTGACTATAAATTACCCCAGAGCAAACTCCTTAGACTATGCAGTTATGAGTATGCATGGCTATGTTACATAAGAATATTTGATTTAATCATACCATTTACTATCTGATCTTTTGCTAAGAATGTGTTCTTATAGACATCCATGATATATAATAATCACTTTTATCATAGCATAATAATTTATATTTTGAGCAGTGTGGATTTTAAAAGGAACTTGTCATTTCTGTAGCATGGAAAATTCTCCAGCTATATATCAGGGATGAGATTTGGTGTTGATTTTAGGGATATTTTCATCCAGCAGAGCACTACAAGTGATTTATCATCCATGGCTTGATTAAATAATGCTTTCATCCACTAAACATTAAATGTGTTATGAAAGATATAGAAATAAGTAAGACACTTTCTCTACAGTCAAGGAATTTACAATCTTGTGAGGTTGATGAGTGCTACAGTGAAAATTGATAATGATGTTAGAGGAGGAGGAAGAGAGAAAGAGGAGAAGAAAGGAAATGGATAGAAGGAGAAGATATAATGGCACTAACAATACACCAGTCATTGAACTAAATACATACATTACATTTCTTTTTCCATTTAATACTCATATAAGGGAGACTTTCCTATTATTTTCCTTTTACAGGTAAGGAAAGTGAGTTTTCAAAAATTAAATAAGTTTTTTAGGTTTACAAAATTGGCAGTGTAGATTTAAATTTCTGCTATAAAATGCCCCTATCTTTCTCAGTATGACATATTTATTAAGAGAAAAGAGACCATAAGGTTAGATAACCTAGGCAATTATGCCTAATTTCCAACAGATTAGGGAGGTCTAGTTCCTAAAGTTCTATCACTGTCTTACCGAATATGTGCTTGTTTATTACGAAATCTTTCCATACCCTTTAAGTAATGATTTTTATATTTCATTCACTATCCATAAAGCATTGGAGAAATTGAGTTAAAATAAGAAAAGAAAAAAGTTGGTATATATTTTTGGCAGTTGTCCTATTCTTGCTTCAGTTTAATAAGGTAGATGTTGTTACTTGTGCATTGGCCCTTTACTGGAAGCCTTTATTCAGTCATTGTGCTAAATTTTCATAAGAGCTGTAGTTTTGGCCCCATCATGTGCTAAAATTTACTAAAGCAAAAAACATGGCTCTTGGTGTTGAAAGCTGTATTGGGACAGCCAAGCAGGTCCTTGTATGTCCTAGTCATGCCAATAAATCCAGCCAGAAAATTTGGTTTAACAGTTGCATGAGTAGCTGGTATTTTAAGAAGACACCCACACAGAGGGGAGAGGTAAGGAAAAAATCAGATTGTCAAGGGCTTACTAGGGGAGTTTGCTTATTCTGTTAAACTCCACCTGCAGTCGAAGCAAGGGTTTGCTGCCGACTCTGCAATAGCACTGCGTGCTTCCTTTATGTATTGTGTGGGATCTGATAAATTTTTCAGGATCCAGTCCAGCTGTGCTCTCATCACATTGATTTAATGGCCCTTAAGAGAAACCATAAAAGTGCTTTCTGGTTAGTGGGGCCCAGCTGTTTCTCATAGTGTTGCATAAGACAGCAAGCTGAGTTAGCTATAGATTAATGGTATTAAAAATTCAACTCTTTCCATATCGTTTCTTTTCATACCAAAAAGACTTAGAGCAAATATGTGATTTGTTAAGTTAGGTTGTGGGACCCAAAGGGAAAGGACCCAAAGAAATTATGTGATTTGACCCAAATAAGCTAACTGAGGCCCCCAAATAAACCTGAGTCATTAAAACATCTAGTATGTGTATGAATGTGTGTGGTGTGTGTGTGGTGTGTGTGTGTGTGTGTGTGTGTGTGTGTGTGTATGAGTGTGAATGTGTGTGTATGAGTGTTCCCAAAGGGTGATGTGAAGGCTGGTGGATGGAAGGAGGGCTCTGTTTCCATTACCAGGCAACAGTGCAAGAAACCAGCAAAAATTATTTGAGAATTATCAGGCTCTTTGATAAGGTTAAGAACACTGAAATTCAGTATGAAATGAATATCTGTGTAGATTTACAGTGTCATTCATGTCACTTGAGCCCTTTGGTTTTGTGCAAGCACAAGGGTGATTGCACTACCAGGCGATCTGTTAAGTATTAAGCCTGGGTATGAAACAGACTGTATTGAAAATGTTTCTACTCAGAAGCAGAGATCAAGCACTTAAAGTTTTTTCGCATCAGGTGTTTTCAAGGAACAGAGTACTCAGAGGTAGAGTAAAACATTTTTTCACTCCTATTTAAACAAGAGGAGCTCTGGGGATGGGAAGAGTTGGAATAGGAAAACACTAATGCTAAAACCATGATATTTTAGTATTTTACCAAGTTACAGTTCCTAAATTCAGGGAATACAGCATGGACTCATTGAAATTAGAAGTCATCATAGAAACAAATGGCTGGAGAATTATAATTACTATATGACTAATTTTTGGTGATCAACATTCTGATTGCAGTAGCCCCTTTGAATATCACCACATGATTCATGCTTTGTGTTTGTACAATCACAGAATGTGAAAGACTATGCATATAACACTGCTGCAAATTTGAAATACTTGTAGTTTAGATAGGAAATAATTATCTTTGTACTATCAGTGGGGGTAAAAAAGATCTTGCTAAGCAAAACTATCTTCTGGAGAAGCTCAGTTTAAAAACATCCATTTAAATATAGAGTTTTTTAAATATATTCTTATCTACTCATTAATGTGGTTCCATGTTATCACACTTTGATGGCTTATTTCAATTGATTTTAAGACATTTAAAAGTTGTATATTTCACATTTAAGGATTCTTTTCTCAACAAGCTTAAACACTAAAGACATTTATGTGTTTTTAGAGGTTGTTCAGGGCTTAAGTGAAAAAGCCCTTCTGAATATCTATGAAATATTCAATTATAAGGAAATCTATGGAACTATTTTCAAGATGGAGAGAAAGTGGCATATTTGTGTAAAACTAGGTGATGATTTATGGTCGTATACATCCATCCATGTTCTTCCTCTGGAGAAACTGAACGAAGACTTTAGAGTTCTTAACAGACACCTACAGACAGAACTGGAGAAAGAAAGATGCTGTTACTAGGTGTGTTTTAAGGTCAGTATTTCAGTAGCTGCTGTTTTTGGTTATCATGCAGACTAGTTCCTCTCTACTGAATAGCATTAGCTTGAAAAGTCAAAGGCTTGGTGGCCTAAATAGACAACAATAACCAATATCTTAACTTTGCCAGATACTTCTCTGGGAAATGCTAAGCCATGACACTATTTGCCATTGTTACAATTCTATCCAGAGCTCCAAAGGCAGGGTCGTGCTGCTTGGTCATGATGTGGGAGTGGTGAGGATGAGGCATACTTCTGTTCTATTGATTGCCAGCAGAGTCAAGTTTTCTTTTGCCATCCAGAGCAGTGCAGTCTGGGCTTTCTGTAGTTCTCTGTGGTTTGCGTTCAGTCTTGAATTTAGAGTCTAGCATAAGAAAGTTGTTGGCAACTACCAGCATGCAGGTCAGAAAAATGCCAGGCTGATGTAATGCAGGCTTCTATTTCACTTCAGAATGAAAATTTCATGTTCCTTGCGAGTCTTTTACAGAGGAATTCATTATGGTTATCTTATGAATGATGGGTTCTGAAAAAATAATGTTTGTGCTACATATTTTTGTGACTATTTCAGAAAATACATTAAAAAGGCAAACAGCCAGCAGCACGAACCATGCTTAAGACTAAGTTAGAAGTAGATCTGGTTCAGCACAAGAGTTTTTGTTTACTTCTTTAGGTCAAAGGTAAAGGGCTGTGTAGTGTAGAGCATGCACTTTTGGGAAAGGTGCCTGTTCTGTAAGGGTTTTTCCCTTCTCTCTTTTGCCCACTCTGAGCAAATGAATCATTTTGAAATTTTTCTAATTGGTATTGCTCTATGTGCTCATTTATTTTGAAAACATGGAAAACAAAGAAAATCAAAAGAAAGAGGAAAAATATCAATCTGACCATCCATATGCAACTATTGTTGACATATTGATGTATCTCTTTTCAATAAAATCCTTAAAAACACAATATGATGATGATATCAGATCATCATATATGATCTGATATACACATATATGATCCTTAGTAGTATCAGATTTTTCATTCAACACTAAATTCCAAGCATTTTTCATATTTAAAAGAGGTATTTCCACATTCTACCATTAATACCCACATATTAATAGCCCAGAATCTTAGGTTATTCATTTAGCAGGAAGAATTTTAGCAGGCTCCATTCTATCAGTATTTTCCAGGTCCTGGAGGAATGCTTACATGTTGTCACATCTATCCTGGTTGTCGATTGTCACCTTAACACAATATCACCATTGGTCGCTGCTCAACTGTTGCTATCTCTTGCCACTTTATAATCGACATTTCCATCATACATTAGTTCTGTCCTGACTGCCATAATTCAAGAATAAACACGTGCTAAATTTCCCAAGGAAGAACAATACCAGACAATTAACATGTAATAAAACTTTGTTAGAATTTGAAGGTTACCAGAAAATGCAATGTAACAAGGATGAAAAATTAGAAAATTTTAAAAGGCTACTTAATATTCCATTGAGGAAAACAATTTGGGATTTCTTAATTATGTACCTGTTTAGGTTAATGTCAATGTTACATAATGGTTGATTTAATCATGTCATGGTGTAGCATTTACTATCTGATCTTTTGCTAAGAATGTGTTCTTATAGACATCCATAATATATAATAATCACTTTTATCATAGCATAATAATTTATATTTTGAGCAAAGTGGATTTTAAAAGGAACTTGTCAGTTTGTAGCATGGAAAATCCTCCAGGCATATATCAGGGATGAAATTTGGTGTTGATTTTAGGGACATTTTCATCCAGCAGCACACTTCAAGTAATTTATCATCCATGGCTGGATAAATAATGCTTTTTTGCTTTCTAAAATAATTCTCATATAGGTGCAAAACTTTTATAATTCTATTTTATGTAACATCTCTGTACAGAAAATTTCTTAGCTCTTGAGATCTACCAGAACACTTTATGGGAAAGAAGTCCTAGAGGGAGAATATCTAGATTCATTTGCTTTAGGGTTAGCAATAGTTTGTGTTTTCTATTTCCACTTGAGTCAATTTGATAAATTATATTTTTCTAGGAACTTGAATTTTTTAATCCAAGTTTTCAAATTTACTGCCATAATTTATTTATAGTATTCTATTACCGGTTTCTCAGCTGTAGTTACTATTTCTCATTTTTATGTCCAGTATTGTGTGTGTGTGTTCATGTGCAAATGTGCACCATTTCTTTTTATTTTTCTTGATTGGTTTTCCCAGAGTTTTATTAATTTTACTATGGAAAAATTTATGGTTTTATTTTTATATTTTATTAATTTCTTCTCTTATCTTTATTGTTTACTTCCTTCTACTACTTTTGTTATTATTTTTTCCATTTTAAACTTCTTTATTTGAATGCTTAATTTTCAGCCTTCATCCTTTTCTGTTAGAACCAAGGTTATATACATATTTGTCCTAAGCACGTCTTTAGCTGCACCCAGATGTTTTAATTTGTAGTGTTTTTAACATTTACTTATTAATAAAATAGCTTGAGATATTTTCTAATTTCCATAAAAATTTATGTTTCTGTCCTTTTTCTTGTTTAGAAATATTTTTCTCAATTTCCAAATTTAAGATTTTCTAGTCATCTCCTTATTATTATTTTCTGCTTTAATTACACCGTATAGTATATATTATACTAGTATATATTACGTATTATATGGTATATATTATATGAATACATTACATATGTATAATATTTTATATTCTATAGCATATATTGTACCTATCCTTTGAAAGTGGATTTGTGGCCTGTTTTGTGCTTAACTTTTAAAAATGAATTTGTATATGCTTAAAAACATATGGAATCTACAGTGGATAGGTGCAGCATTTTAAACATATTTCCAGTAGATCAAGTTTGCTAATCATGTTATTCAAATCTCCTGTTTCCTTAATGAATTTTTGCCTGCTTTTCCAGTCATTTACTGAAAAAAGGTATGTTAAAGTTTTCAATATGATCGTGAACTGGTATGTAGTAAAACCTTGGTTTGTGATCATAATTCGTTCAATCCAAAGCACTTGTGTATCAAAGCAAATTTCCCCATAGAAATAATGGAAACTCAGACGATTTGTTCCACAACCCAAAAATATTCATATAAAAATGATTACAATACTGTAATATAATACAAAATAATGAAGCAAATACAAAATATAAAGAAAAATAAACAAATTAACCTGCATTTACCTTTGAAAATCTTCGTGGCTGGTGTGAGGGAGTTAAGAGAGAGGAGAGTTATTGTGTAGGATGAACTTCACTGTCACTAATGGAATCACTGTTATCTATTAGCTCAATGGAATCTTTTTCATTAACAGTTAACAGTGTTAATAAATTCTTGTCATATACTATATTTAATGTAACTGGCAATAAGACAGCAGGGGAAAGGGTCTATATCTTCAGGCAGCCTGACCTAGAATGAAGAGAAGCATTCCCAAGCTTACTCTTGTATGGAAAAGCAAAGGACTGTCCGTAGCTGCTTTGAAGCAACAAAAAATATACTAGTGCCAGTTGGGAGCACTCCCCGACATTCTGAAAAATCACTGATTTCTGTCAAACACTGTGGCCTGAGACTGAGCATCCAAACATGGGAGAAGATCACCCACAATCCCTCAGCAAGAGAGCAAGAGAAGAACCATTGTCTCAGTTGTGATCATGTCACATTTGTCATCATGTACTACTCATATTGCAAGACATTGCTTGTTTATCAAGTTACAATTTATTAGAAATGTTTGTTTGTCTTATGGAACACTCACAGAATAAGTTACTTGCAGTCCAAGTTTTACTGTATTTACTTTTTTCTGAAAAATCTGTTTTGTCTATTTTAAGGCTGTATTATTTAAGTATATAAATAATACATATAAAAGAGTAGAATTGTCATATTCTTCAATTTATAATTGAAATCTTAATCATTATGCATTAACCCTCTTTATCTCTAGCAATGATTTTTTATTTCAAATTTTTAAGAAAATACTAACAGAGCTCCATTAGGTTTGTTTCAGTAATATTTGCTTGATAGATCTTTTTCCTTTATTGTTTCTTTTTCTATCTTGTTGTATTCCTAGTTCAAAAATGTCACTTGCACAGGTAGATTTTTTAAAAAAATTGAGGTCGACTATCTTGTAATTTATCCTGTTTGATAGTCATCAGTTTTCCTGAATGTGTAGATTCATTATGAATTCTAACTAGATATATGTTGGATATTCACATTATAATGCCATATCCCTTCATCTCCCTATCATATTTTCCATATTTGTTTCTCTAAACTGCATTTCTGATACTTTCTTCAGATAAATCTATTAGCTCAAGAATCCTTTTTTTGGGCTACATATATCTTCTATTTAATAAATAAAAAGTGTTGCTAATTTCAGTTATATTATTTATATTTTTATTTCTAAGTTTCTAAGCCCTAAAAGCATTCTACCACAAGTTGTTCTACTGACCCCAAGAAGGTCCTACTGTTCTGATTTTATAAATTACCATTCTTTGCTTATAGATGACTCACAAAGCTCTCAAGCAGAGATCCCTAACACACAAATTCTAAAGGAGATTGGGAAATGTGGCCTTATAATTGCTGGATTTTAATGCACTTATAACTCATAAGTGATTTTTAAATTCACTGGTGTTTTTAGTAGTCTGTTTTGACTTTTAGGACTTTTTCTCCAAAATTAACAAAAATATGTTTTAAATTAAAATAAAAGATTATAGCACAAGATTACTTAGGTATGCTGTGACTACATTCACTCTTACACTTAGATATGCTGTGACTCAATTCGTTTCTCAGGTACTTGACGTGCCATTTAATTTATACAGATCTTTGTCACTTATCAAGCAGTTTAGTTTTAGCCTTTGGGACTAAGACATAGAACTTCATTTGTTGATTGCCAACAACATATATCAGAGAAAAAAAGCTTAACCTCTTCTATTCTCAAAAGATGAATTTCCTTTTTTTCTTATCAAAAATTTGAATAAAAACAATATTATGGACTTATAAAACTTATAAGTATCTGTAGTGTTTTGTATGTCACAGAAATACCAAAACAATATTGAAAAAGAAAAAGAACTAAACAGTAATATAAACCCCAAGACAAAGAACACATGATCAAAAAACGCAGGTAATATGCAAGAGGACTGAAAGAAACAGCAATAAGAGAGAGTATGG
Organism: Panthera tigris; assembly: GCF_018350195.1. Lineage (NCBI taxonomy): Eukaryota > Metazoa > Chordata > Mammalia > Carnivora > Felidae > Panthera > Panthera tigris. The sequence continues at coordinate 113,300,116 of NC_056664.1, forward strand.
AAATGCTCAATGATGATGACATATTTCCTTCCTTACATAGCAGAAATGGGGTATAAAAAGACAAACAACAAAATGCAATACAAAGATAGGAAAATACCACATTGTCTTTACATCCAAGGAAATGAAATTACAATATAACTTATAATCAATTCATCTTATTTTATTGCATAAAGTTAATCACAAGTTGGAAGCTCTGGTTTAGGTCCAGTAGGAGAAGCAAATGACATAATGTCATCTAAAAGCTCATGAACCTAGAGATATCCAAATATGGATAATATTACAAGGCAATATGTAATTGATAGCAAAGATGAACTACAGTCAACATATACTGAAGTTCAGAAAGAGGCAAAATCTTGAGAGCTACAATGGTGAGGCAATTTCTTATGAAAGAAGATAAACAGAGGAGAGATCAGATTATAAAGGAGACAAGTAAGATTTTAAGGGAATAGAAGACTGACGGGAACAGATGGTGATTTGCTCAAGGACAGATATTAAGTCTCAACTCCATGAACTGAGAACCTCTAATCCTAACTACACTGGGAGCAGTCAACATTAAGATCAAGTTACAGAATTCTAAGTAGTATTAGGTCTTCATTTCTTTCTGGGGAGAAGGACATGCCAGCTCTTTTCTTGAGAATTGAAAGAAGAATGGGTATTGAGACAAATTTTGAGGTCAGCATAAAAAGATGAGGCAGTAAGTTCCTTAGGGTAAGTAAAATAGGGAGAGAATAGGTATTTGTAAATGGGTGGCTAGGACAGGGGAAGAAAAACAACAATGGAATTCAGGTGAGCAAGATATGATTTCCTTCCTATGAATACTGGATTTATGAAGGATAGTAAGGAGCAACTATCATGGTAGAAATAAAACTTGCAAGTGGGTGCTAGAGTCCCCAAGCAATATGATAGTGAGTATTAAATCAGAATGTGAAATTTCCATAAGTTTTCATTCTATACATATATATATATATATATATATATATATATATATATTGGGGTGTAAGTTAGAGGAACATGGAAATATTTGCCTGTTATATTTATTTTTATGTTCCTTTACAAATCTATAGTTACCATGTTAATATTTTTAAAGAGAATATTGCATATACTTTGTCTTATAAAAACATGTTTAAGCAAAGGTTAGGAAGTCAAATTTTCACATACAAACTTAATACTGATTACATTTTAATGCTTATCTGATCAGTGCAAATAGAAATATAAGATGATGAAACTTAATAATTCTACCATCTCTTAGTTTTAGTGATTTTTATGAGAGTCTGGAAGAAATGTGAGAATAGGTGATGTCACTATCACTACTGCTGCTGCTACTACGACCACAACCACCGCTCTTGCTGATTCTACTAACAGCACTATTCCAACAATAGTTTCTGCTGGTTTTCTCTACTGAGTCTTTCTGATGTCCAAACATTGTACTATCAATTTACATCTCAATTCTTTTAAGCCTCATAAAAGTGTTCTAAGCGAGATGCCATTACTGTCTTCACTGCCCAGATGAAATGAAAGTGAGACTTAGGGAACTTAAATACGTTTGCCAAACTTGTTATTTGTGTATTCAAAGCTTATTCAATATTGTTTACTAATGCTTTATCTGATTTATATATTACTTTCTAAAGATGTATGTTAACATTTTCCACTGTCTTTGTAGATTTAAAAATTTTCCTTGTAGCTATGGAAAATTTAGTTTTCTTTATTTGGTAATAATTTTGAAAGTTTCTGGGAGCTCTATCATTAATTTGATTCATTACTTTTGTAAATATGCAATAACTCTCTTTATCTCATGATTATTTTTACTTTGAAGTCTTGTGTATTTGATATTAATGGAGCTTCACTAGTTAGCCTTTTTGTTGTCATGTTATTTTGTGTTAAGGGACATTTAGCTGGATACATTTAAAACTTTAAATTAATCTAATTGCTGAGTTTAATCCATTTATATTTATTGTGATTACTGGTAGAGTTTGATTTATTTCTACATTGTGATACAGATCTATTTATAAGTGGGATTGCTTTCCCAATTAACTTTTTTAATCTCTTCTGTCACTGGTTGGGTTTTTGTTTTGTTTTGTTTTATTTTGTTTTGTTTTAGTATCATTAAAAAAGATGGCATTGTATTTAAAAAAAGAAGAAGAAAAAAACACTTAAAATGAGTTAAGATGACTGTTCTTGGAAAGGTTTCTAAAGACAGACTAGGCATGTGACACAGTTTGGCCAAAGATATATAAAGGGAAGACTGCTGTGGAACTTTAGGTTCTCTGGCACAGTGTCATACTTTTTTCTTTCTCTTTTTCCCTCCTGGAAAGCAGATGTGCTGGCTGTAACTATAGCAGCTCTCTTGTACCCAAAAGAACAACAGAAACATTGTTAACCTTACAACAGAATTTAGCAGCTGCCTACCTCTTGTAGGCAGAAAAATAATCTTCTATTTTAAGCCACTGTTGTGGGTTATAAACAGAGCCAAACACAGCTAAATTGATATCTTTTTTTCCTCCTGTTCTAATTTCTATTAGATGGTAATCCCACCTACTTTTCTTCCTCTGTTGATTTTGAAACTATACATTAACTATACATTTATTTTTGGTCCTTCAATTGTTATTCTTACTAAGTATTGGTTACAAAATAATTGATATCTGTATCCTTCTATGTATACAATAAATTTAGTATGCTTTAGTCTCAGTTATCCTCATTACTCTTTCCCATCTCCCGAGTATGTGGTCTTATATTTTAGTTTCAGCTTGTTTTTAACCTATCCATAGTGACTGTTATTGTTGCATCTATAGTTAAATCATGTTTAGAGTTGCCAATATTTTTTTCAAATTTCCTCTCATAATCTTTCAGGTTTTGGTTCTTACTAAAATTCATTCTATAGTGGCTCTTTCAGTGAGGCCTATGAAATTTAATCAACTTAGTCTTTGCTTTTCAGATAACATATTTATTTAAACTTCACATTTGAATGAATTTAGCTTTACACAGAATTCTAAATTAACATTTGTATTTCCTTGGCACTTTAAAGATGTTGTTGCATTGTCTCTGGCTCCCGTTGTGGTTGTCAGCAATCTTTTCTCATCTAATTGTTCCTTGTGTGTCTTTTCTCTCTGGTTGCTTTTATGATATCACCTTGTCTTTGATTCTCCTTCTTGTGTTTCTGTTCCTGGTAGTAGCAGCAGCAACATTCCAGCAATGTCAGCACCTCACACTTCTGGTTCCAATAATGAAAGCTTCTGCTGTCCAGTAGCTTTAGCAGGTAAACTCCAGCAGTAAGGGTAGCAGGCAACAGTGGTAGCATGGATATGGCAGCAACAATATGAATGTAGGCTCCCAGATACTTCAGTGTCCATAAGAGTGTGAACTGTTGGATTCCTGCAATATGGGTTGTGTTAGTGTTTCCAACAGTGACAGAACAGCAGCACTTAAATGACACTACTTTCCCTTTTGTTCCTCTAGCCCTTCTAACACATTGTAAACAATTCTCTGTATTATATACTTTTGCTTGAAATACTTAGAGTTGTTTATGTTTCCTAATTAGAGACTAATCAATAGAATCTAGATGAGAATATGGTAGATCGTATTAATGTGGAAAGATTATGCAACCCTGTTCCACTGATATTAATATTAGCCATGTGACTTGTTTCAAACAGTGAAATGGGAACAAAAGTGACTCTGGAATAGCCTAGTACAAGCTTTAAGGGCCATTACATGGTTTCACGCTATTCTTCTTGCCCTGTGTAACAAGACCCATGGTGTCCCAGGGAAGAGATTACCATCAATTAGGATTTGGAATGTACACACGAACCTGGGGCACACTAAACTTATGATGGATATACAACATGAATGTAAAACTATACCTTTGATGTTATACTCAGATTTTTCAGTTATCTGTTACTGCAGTATAATTCAGCTTAATATGGCTGATATAGTTTGGGTTTATTTTTATTATGTTTGAAAATCATTTTATTTTTTTTAATTTGAGGAATTATGCTATTCTTCAATTCTAAAATTTTCTGTCATTAATTTTGTTGTTTTTTGTTTTGTTTTGTTTTCAGTGTTTATTTTTGAGAGAGAGAGAGAGTGCAAGCAGGGGAGGGGCAGGGAGGGGGTGACACACAGAATCTGAAGCAGAATCCAGGCTCTGAGCTGTCAACACACAGCCTGATGCAGAGCTCAAACCTATGAACTGTGAGATCATGACCTGAGCTGAAGTCGGACAGTTAACCGATTGAGCCACCCAGGCACCCCTGTCATTAATTCTTTGACCATTGCCTTCGTCTACTCTCAAATATCTCTAGAACTGAAATAAAAAAATATGTTGACCTTTTGGGAATGTGTCAATTTCTACATGTTTATGAATTTTCCAATTTTACTTCTATTGTTGACTTCTAGTTTTATTCCATTGTGCTTAGAAAATAAACTTGGTATTATTTCAGTCTTTTAAAATTTGTTACTATTTCTTTTGTGACCTAACATATGATCTATCTTGGATAGATAGATGTGTGCTTGCGAGGAATGTTTTTATTCTGTTGATGTTGGGTGGAATATTCTATATATGTTTATTAGGTACATTTGGTCTATTGTGTTGTACAAGTCTTCTGTTTCCTTATTGGTTTTATGTTCTATGCATGTTCTATCCATTAGTAAAAGTGGAATATTCGAGTTTCCTACTGTTATTGTAATTGGTATTTTTCCTTTTAGTTCTGTCAATGTTTGCTTTATATTTTAGGTGCTCTGATGTTGGATGCATAACTATTTATAGCTGTCATATTTTCCTGATGAATTGATCATTTTATCACTGTATAATGTCCTTCCTTGTATTTCTATTATGGGTTTTTACTTAAAGCCTATTTTGTCACAGTTTTTTACTTAAAGTCTATTTTTCTGATATAAGTATAGCCAACCTTGTTCTCTCTTAGTTACCATTTGCATGGAATATTTCTTCTCATCCTTTCACTTTCAGCCTATGTATGTCCTTAAAACTAAAGTGAAGCTTTTGTAGATAGCATATGTTGAATCTTGTTCTTTTAGTTATTCAGTTATTCTGTCTTTTGATTTAATCTATTTGTGTTTAAAGTAATTATTGATAAGGGAGTACTTTGCCACTTTGTTAATTTTTTTTCCTGTTTGCCTTGTGGTTTTTTTGTTCCTATTTTCCTCTCTTTCTGTCTTTTTGTTTGTTTCATTAATTTTTTGCAGTGTTATGTTTTGATACCTTACCATTTTCCTTTGTGTATATTCTATAGGTATTTTCTTTGCAGTTATCAGCTTACATAGAACATCTTATAATCTGAGCAGTCTATTTGAATCTGGTTACAACTTAAATTGCATACAAAATGCTACTCTTTTACACCCCCCAACCCCCACACTCTTCACATTATCATCACAACTTACGTCTTTTAGATTGTATATTCATTAGAAAAAGTAGTTTGTTATAATTATTTTTAATATATCTTTTTAACTTTTATACTAAAGTAATTTACCTATCACCATTACAGGATTACAGTATTCTTATCTATATATTTACTTTTATATGTGAGTTTCGTACTTCCATTGTTTTTCATGTTGCTCATTAGTGTACTTTCATTTCAACTCAGAGAGCTACCTTTAAAATTTCTTGTGAGGAAGATGGTGGTGATGAACTCCCTCAGCTTTTGTTTTTCTGGGAAAGTCTTTATCTCTCCTTCATTTCTGAGGGACAGTTTTTTATTCTATATAATATTCCTGGTTGGCAGTTTTTTTGTTTTTCAGCACTTAGAATAAATTATCCCATTTCCTTCTGTACAGTTTTTGCTTTAAAACCCACTGATAGTTTTATGAGGGTTCCCTTGTATGTAATGAGTTACTTTTCTCTTGCTGCTTTCAAAAATCTCTTTATTTGTAACTATTGACAATTTGATTATATATTTTGTTGTTGATTTCTTTGAGTTCGGTCTTTTGGAATATTTTGGGATTCATAAATCTAGATGTCCATTTCCCTCCTCACATTTGAGAATATTTTAGCCATTATTTATTAAATAAACCTTCCATCCATTCTCTCTCTCTTCTTCTAGGACTCCCAAAATAAATACATTGGTTTCTTGATGTGTCCTATATGTCCTATAGGCTTTATTTCCTCTTTTTCTTTCTTTTTGTTCTCTGGATCATTTCAAATAAATTGTCTTTGAGTTAACTGTTTTTTTTTTTTTTCTGCTGCTGCTATTGAATTTCTCAGTTCAATTATTATATTCTTTAGCTCTAGACTATTTGGACAGTTTTTTAAGTTTTCTACTTCTTTGTTGATATTGGCATTTTGCTGATATATTATTTTCTAATTTCATTTGTGTGTGTGTTCTTTTGTATCTCACTGAGCTTCTTTAAGACAATTATTTTGGATTCTTTATCAAGTTATTCATAGATTTCCATTTCTTTAGGGTTGATTACTGAAGATTTACTTTGCTCCTTGAGATGTATCACATTTCCAGATTCTTCATGTCCCTTACAGCTTTGCGTTGGTGTCTGCACGTATGAAGAAGCAGCTATCTTTCTCTGTATTTAAGGGCTGCCTTAGCAGAGAAAGACCTTCACCACTAAGCCTGGCTAGATTCTAGGAGAGAATTTCAAACTTTTTCCATGGATGGTTACACTTCACTCCTCTCACTTATTTGGGGGGAAGTCTTAGGGTTGTGCATCTTCTCCCAATTTCACGGCTCCCTGCTGGTGGCAGTAAACCACTCTTTCCTTTTCTGTATTCTTAGTTGCCTTGGACATATAGACCTTGGCAGTTCCATCAGTGCTCTGTGTGAGGCAAGACAGAAACCAGTACCTAGGCAGTTGACTGAAAGGCCTAGGGTATTGGATTCATACTCACTCTCTTTTCCCAAGGGAGAAATTTTGGCTTATATTGATATCTCTTGGTGAGCTCTGCTGACTTGTGAGAGGGACTGATGAAGCTGAAGTAAAATTGCTCTTCTTACCCATATCAATTCAGATATTCTTGAATTTGTACTCATCTGGTGATCTGCAACTTCTTAACTGGAATCTGTATCTCTCATAAATGTATTTTGGTCCATATATCATTGTTAAATCAGTGTTTCTGTGGGGTGTGTGGGCTGGGACATCCTATTCTGCCATCTTGCTGATGTCACCTTTCACATTCTTCTTGATGATATATTTTCTATCCTTGTGTATTTAGTCTTTAGGCAATTTTTACTTGGAATCAATAGTTTTTCAAATACCTACTGTTGCTTCATTGCTCCACTTCATTAGAAATCACTCACTCATTAAAAGCACAACCTTAGGTAGTCCCCAAAATGCTAAACATACAATTTTATCATTTAAATTAGCGGCATTTAAATTCTAGCTAAGCCTATTGTTAGTATTATTGTAAAATAATAAATATTAATTATCCTTAAAAGAATGCAATTATAAGAAATCTTGTAAATATTAGAAGTGTTTATTAACTGATTTAAATTAGTGGCTCCCAGACTAGAGTACTCATGGGCCCTGAGAATTTATTTACATTTCCCAGAGGAAACCACAGACTCCAGTTTGAGAAACAATGAGCTTATATCTTGATTTCCATTAAAGGCTTCTCATTAATATACTTTATAAAATGTTATACAGCTAAACTTGGCTGAATTCCCTTCTTTTAGCAGCTGAAGACAGCTATTGTTAGGGTTAATGATACTTTTGTTCAACTTAATGGTAATTGTATGCAAATTTTAGAATTTGCCACAGGCTTACTATTTGTGGTAAACTTGTGGGAGTAGTTATATTTCCTTTTTCTTTTCAGGAAAACTGCCAGTATCAGGAATCACTGTCTGCCTCAAAATTGCAGCTGTGGTTGTCTTCTCAGATTACTAGGAAATTATAGCAAAGTTTTGTAGCAAACTTGAAAATTATTATACAGCAAAGACTTGTTACTAAGAAACACAGTTAATGAATAAAGACAGAGGAATAGAAGGAATAAAAATAAGAGAAAGATCAGGAAATTGTTAAATTAACTAGTCTTATCCTAAAACAAAGTAGTGAAATATTATAAAAGTGCTCTTTGAAGTTTCTCTCCTGAAATTGGATCTCTTCCAATCTCTCCTGGTTTCTGATTTTTTTTTAATTCAATCTCTCTGTAGATGATTGTTTATTCCTACATATGGATAAAGTTTGAGGAAAGCTTTAAGCAAAATAGAAATAGACATAATATATAATAAATAATTTAAGAATGAATAGGAATTAACAGTTATTAAAATTGAAATGTAATCAAAGGTAATGTTCTGTAGACATTGTAATAAAAGCCACTATCTTACCTCATTTAAATTAGATAATGTATAAGAAAATAAATAAATATTGATGACTAATATTAAAATATATAGCTTCTCTCAACCTTCTCAAATACGAATGCGTATGCCTTCTTATCTGAGGTAGACTTCATTATGCGAAATTTATTAAAAGTTTAAATGATATCTATTGTCCTTTTTTGTATTCTCTTTTACATATGGACAAGTAAGTACTCTAGAAAACCCATTCCAATTCTTACGAAGATTTTATTTATTTTTTTTAATTTTTTTTTAACGTTTTATTTATTTTTGAGACAGAGAGAGACACAGCATGAACGGGGGAGGGGCAGAGAGAGAGGGAGACACAGAATCAGAAGCAAGCTCCAGGCTCTGAGCCATCAGCCCAGAGCCCGACGCGGGGCTCGAACTCGCAGACTGCGAGATCGTGACCTAGCTGAAGTCAGACGCTTAACCGACTGAGCCACCCAGGCGCCCCTCTTACGAAGATTTTAAATGTGTTGTGAAGACACTATGACTTATACTACAAAGCACTCTAAAATAAAATTTAAAACAAAAGAAAATTATGTTTAACATTCTGAGGTTATTCATCATTAAAATAGTGTTTGTTATATTTTTAGGCATGTCAGTTGATTTAATCATTTAAAGAAATAACTTTAGCTTTTAAAATAAGACATTTTTCTCCCTGCTATTATATGCGGACTCCCCCAGTCTTTATCTCCTGACCATGCTTTCTCAGGATTTGGCTTGGTTAAATTTTAACATCAGTCTTCTTCCCTCTGTCAACACTTTTAAGAAAAAATTTTCCTCATTGTGTCAAACTGCCTTACTTTTTTCACAGACCAAATTTTCCTAGATCTGTTGGTCACTTAAGATCATTGGAAAGTCATGCTGGGCTTTTGGAAAGTAAGTGGGAATCTAGTTTCTTCCTGGTTAATTGTCAGTTATGATTGGCCTTGTTTTTTCTTGAGATAAAAAAGACGATTTGTTTTAGGCATAAACAATTCTTAAAAAGACAAAAAAAAAATTGGTTGGTTATGCACACAAAATAGTCAAGTTTCCAAATGTGTAAAATGCACACAGCTTCTAAAATTCAGCAAGTGATTTTCCAGGAAGGCATGCAAAAATGGCTTTTCTCATAAATCATGCATTTGGTAAATGCTCAAAAAATGTATTAATTTTGCTAACCTCAGATTATCATGGGAATGCCAAAATAAATTTAAGAAAAAAACTTCTCAGGAGCCCCCCTCTTCTTGCTAGATGGGATGATGCCTGCTTTATGAATTGTTTAATGAAGCCAACTAGATCTTCAAATTTACTCAGTTGGATAAGAAAGAAAGAAAGAAAAGAAAAAACTTCTCTGGGTAAAATTTGACACCCCTTATTTGTTGTATACTGTTTCTTTAAATGATAATTATATAAACTAATTTATCATGTCCTTTTTTATGTATATCTTTTAAGATAAATAATAATAATTTATATTTTCATGATACAAAATGTCACAAGTAATCTAGCTTTTTTTTTAACCTAAATATATTACTATACTGTGGAATAAATAGATAACAGAATTTGGGGAACTTCCTATAACTCTGACCCACTCTCAAACATTCTACTCCTTAATTTCTTTCAGGTTAGTTTTAAACTTATAATTCCTTTTGCTAAGTTTTGAATTAAACATTTAATAAAAATGTGCATAATGAGGATGTTTAAACAATGAGAATATTAATAAATCTGTAATTATCTTGATAAAGAGTCTGAAAATAACAGTACTGTTATTATGATTTGGCATGTCATGATATTGCTTAATTTAAAAAATTACAAGTGTTGCATTAGAAAAAATATATATAGGCCTTATCTGTAACTCTTTAAAATGTACTGTAAATGCTGAAAAAACACTATAGGAAAATATTTCACTTGGACTTAAAAGTATTAAATGCTTTGCAAAAATGTCTGTCAGCAAATTTAAGCGGTTTTTTTCATGGTTGGTGGAATGAGCTGAGAGGATATCCTCTATTTTAATATTAAATGTGTAGAAAAGTAGTCTAATAAATTATGGTAAAGGATGCATGATGAGTTACACCATGAGTCTTTGCCTTGCCTCAGTATGTGAATCCCATTAATGATTAGTTATTTAGTGTTAATTATGCAATTAATTATGCAAAAGGGGTAATATCCATAGTGTTATCTTAGAGGGTTGGATATCCAAATTGGATTTGGTCAAAAAACAACTGTGCTGCCTTTGAAACTAAGTTAAGAATGAGCCAAAGCATTCAGCCAGCAGATGTCAGAGATTTGAGCTCCATCATCATAGACGGCACATTAGTATATTAGAATGGAAAATGAAACCCCACAATTTATGCTGGCTGATGGTTGATTGATGAAGCTGGAAAATTCAAAATGCTGAAATAAAATAGAGGAAAGGGGAGAGGGAGAAGAGAAAGAAAATATGAAAGAAATTGAGTGTGTGTGTGGGAGAGAGATTCATAGACTTGACACACCTAGTTTTCTTTTATTAAAGTTTCTGTCAGACTTCAGGCATTATGAAAAGAGAACACTATTGGGTTGAACCATATAAAATTACTGATGATTTGCCATTTTTACCTACAAATATGACATTTTCATATGCTTCAACATAACATAAAGCACTTACTTGTTCTGACTTTTAATGAAGGTTTAATAGTAGGCATTTCCTTACTTTTCTCATATAATTCATGATACAGTTATTTTTCTACAATCCTGAAGAGATTCTAGGGTTCCAGAGTACTGTTGGAACAGGAATAGGAAAGGAACTTCCTGCAGACAAGAAGAAAAGAGGAAAAGTAATCCCACCATTCAGAAAAATGTTTATTGAAATTTTACAAATAGCAGAGGGAAAGAGAAGAGACACCCTCAGGGAATGTGGCCCAAAGTGGCCACTAACTAGAATGAAATATCTTCGAAATTTGAGGCTTAACTTTAAATATCATGTGATTTTTGCTATGATATGTTCAATATTTTCTATTGTTTTTAGGTCCTCAAAGTCTTAGACAAAAAATAGTTTCCATTAAAGTATATTAGTATATCATATGGTTTCTAAAAATCTCTAGATTACTAGTTCAGTATCTACCTGGCCAAGTTTGAAAACCATAGGACAACTTTAGAAAATATGAGTGGAAAAAGGGCTTCTGAAAAGCATAGACATTGTGAGCTGGAGTAATTAGAAGGTTGATGGAAGAGCTAGAACCTAAATGTACTTTTAAAGATGAGTAGAATTTAGTTACAGAGGTAGAAGGTGTAGTCCAAAAAAGAATGAGGAAAAGTAGAAATCTGTGTGACAGGTAGAAGAAAGCCAGCAAAAGAGATAAAGAAGAATGTACACAAATAAGTGGAAAGATATTACATGTTCTTGGATTTGAAGAGTTAATATTGTGAAAATGTCCATACTACCTAAAGTGATCTACAGATTCAATGCAATTCTTACCAAAATTCCAATGGTATATTTGCTATGATGTCAAAACTATATTCTTGTGCACAATCATGTGTTTATATGGAAGCTTTTACTAAAAAAGTCCTAAAAAGAGGTACCTATTCTTATAAAGATTGTACATTGTTGGAGAATAGGTGCCATCTTTTTTCCTTTGGTGGTTGTATTCCAGATTTCAGTGCTATTAAAACAAAAATGACAAAATTAGGTGAAATTTGAAATATAACATCATGGTCAAAAATATGGTTTTCATTAGATATATTTTCATTGTTTATTTTGGAGTCTTTGATTCATAGCCTATTATTAAGGAAGGTATTCTGATTATCAATCATTTGGATTTGTTTGAGTAGCACAGTGACATTAGCAGATCCATTCTTTTTTTTTTTTTTTAACTCTGAAAAAGCCTAGCATATATTTATTTTCCTTTCAGAAAATTAAAGAGTGCTATTTATTTCCAGTCCTTTGAATCTCTAAGACATCTTTTACTGTATATATCATTCAGTTAATAATTTACAAGTTTTTATATGCCATTTGCCTTGAGTGGAATAGCAATATGAATACATTTGCAATATGTAATATTTTTTATTTCATCCCAAATTCTTTGGTTGACTTAGAGCCTAAATTGCCAATAACTCTAGGATACCTTTCTGATCCCTGCATCATTTACTCATGGAATCTGTAGCATAGAGCACAAATTGGGAACTAAAATTGGAATTGAGAGAATATAGACGGTTAGCAAGCATGTGAGAAATTACACTGTGGCCTAAGCCCTAATAATGGCAATGAATAATAGCTGTGGAAACCCTTTTCAGACCTAGCAGGTAGGAAATGGAAGAAATAAAATAAGAGAGAAATTGCATCGAGAAAGCAGGAGAAGCAAAAGGAATAGTTGGATGAAAAGGAAGCAAGGAATAGAGATTTAGTAATGAGGGAAAGTATGGCAGTGGGTTTCTGAGTCAACTGCCCATCCTCTTTCAGATCAGTGGGTCCATCTGAGGGAGAGCTAGGTTTAAGTAATAAAATATATGCCTGACTTTAATCTCCTAATAATCTTTGCCATCTCTTCAATCCCTGTGTGCATTTAGCTCCCTCTGTTGGATTGGTATTGTTTACACACAAGTGATATTTGCTCTTGGAAGATTCGGCCAAAATTTCCTTTTAATATTTTACATTGAAAAGATGAGGAAAATTTCCTCTTAGTGTTTCTACATTTGTATAAATCTTCTAAGTGGTGACCAAAATGAATTGTTTGCACAACTCAAGACTTTTCCTCCAGGTCTTTGTTCTAGTAGAGAAATTTAAGTATTTTTTATCTTTACCACACTGACTCTCTCACACCAAGTATTCAAAATTGCAACCACATTAAGGGAAAAGTTTGGAAATTCTCCTATTACAAGGCAATCACAATAATTTTCAGTAACCACTAGACCTCTTGTGATTTTATGATTTTAATGTAATAACAAAGTCCTCATTCCCAAATGGGTGAAAGGTACACATTTTTCTAATAGTTCAAGTCATATTTGGAGATTAAGCATAAGGACTAGGAACTCCAGAGTTGTGGAAGATTTTGAGGCAGCCAAAATAATTAAGGATAAAGTATATTTATCTATGAGCGCTTTATAACATGCAATATGTGATGCTGGAGTTTTATGCCTTTATTATTATGAAGTCTCTCTCAATAAATTTTTTCATTAGTTTACTGATTTTAGAAAAATTCAACTTGTAATTTCATTTTTATGATACAACCTTTCCTCGCTATTTCCTTTTCTCACACAGCACACTTGGCTTCTTAAACTGGAGTGTGGGTTGGAGAGGCGCCAGAGATTGGAACTGACCCAGTCATAAGATATCTAGGATGTCCCCAAATTTGAATGTACCTTGCACTCTCTTGGGTTGTCTATAGTGGAATAAATTGATAGATGAACCCTGAAGTTTCTTCCAAGGCCCCAGGGTTTGTTTTATTGGGAATGACAATGGTCTACTACACGTTGACACTTCCATGACTCATAATTCATATGGCTGGAAATTTCTTAGATGTAGGGTGTGCATGGAATTTTATATAAAATTATGACTCTTATGTAAATTATATTTTTTCCTATGTAGCATTTTTTTGCAACATACTATCATATATTAAAAATGAATATCTCTGAAGCACTTATTGCCTCTATGTTACTCAGGTATCATATGACTAAAATAAAAGAAGTATCTCAAACTACATTTAGTAAATGAGATTTATTGTAGAAAATCAAGGGAACATCATGGAATCCAAATGAAGGAAGTCAAGCTAGCCAAAAATGGTTCTGTAATGATGGACTATGTCGTTCAAGAACCAAAGATGCTAATTTCTTGATTTCTTTCCTTCTGGGACCACATGACCCTTCACAGAGCTAATTTTACTGCATTCACATGGTCCTGTATAGCTGCCCTAAAATCTGCCCCGTCCCTCTGTAACCTTCCATGCCTGGCACCCACCGCTAAGTTAGTATGGTCTCTATGCACTGCCTTTACATTCCTAAGAGAAATTCCTAAGACAAAGAATATGGTTACCTCAGCTTCTTCATGTATGCTTGCAGGTTTAATCAGGATCTTGGCTTTGAGTTTAGAACAGGGATATTTCAATATCTACTTAGTGGAAAGTTGGTATCAGACTCTCCAAAAGGGGTGTGGAAAAGACATCAATGGCAGATTCAATATTTCTACTTCAATGTATAAAAAATTCTTTTTTTTTAAAGGGACAGATGAGCTCAATTCTACCACTGAAAGTTAAATTGAAAATCAAGACATTTCTTTCAATAATATTCAATATAAATTCATTTGAGTAGATGCCAGAAAATATATGAATTTAGTAAAAGTAGTTTATTTTCTTTTCCACAGTACTCTGAAATTTCTAAAATAAGGGAGCTGTTGATAAAAGCTTTCTTACCTATAATTTAGATAGCCCTGCTTTCCTATGAATTCAATTCTGTTAGTATTTCCACTTCTAGCTAAATAAGAATTTAACAATAGAAAGCTATGCTATAACAAAGAAAATGTGAAAGTTTTGAAATATATTTTGAGTTCACACCATTTGTATAGTTGTAGAATGTTTAGACCATTTTACAGTCTGTATTAGATTTCAGAACTTGCACATGCACAGTCATTCAATTTCATAGAGAAAGTTTTGAGCCACCAGTAACTTTGGTATTTCTTAAAAGCAGGTCACTTTTTTAATGGTGAAATGTTTTGTGCTAAAAGCAGGAATCATTCTCTTTACTAGGTTTGTTAACTAAGGTTCAAAGAGTATAGGAATGCTTCTTGGAAAGGATAACTTATAGAACTCAAAATATCCATAAAACCAAATATTGTCATTATGCTTCCTAAAAGGACAAGGACACCTTTCTATAAATGAACTCTCTGTTAAGATTATAGGAACTATTTTGTGTTGTTACAACCCAAGTTCTGTCTTAGAGACAATGCTAAATTATTAAAAATAATGTCCATTAATCATTGGACATATTAAAATTCTGTATTTTTGTCTACTTATTACTTCTACTAATTTCAATCTCTAACATTCTTCATTGACTAAGTAACTGTTTTAATAACTTACTTTTCGAAACACTCTGTTAAAGGAAGGAGGGAAGAAAGAATCAACTAATAATCTTTGTGTAACTATTAACTAAGCCAAATGCTTTCCATAAGTAAGCATATTTAATTCTTACAGCAATGTACTATAGGCATTATCTTATTTACAGAAGAAAAGTTGAGCATCAGAGAAACTAGATAAATTGTCCAAAATCCAATAGCTAGTAAATGTCAGAGCTGGAAGTTGATAAGCTCTATGCATCTATAGAGTGTTTTTTAAAAAATTTTTTTATATTTTATTTATTTTTGATAGAGAGAGACAGAGCACAAGTGGGGAAGGGGCAGAAAGACAAAGAGACACAGAATCCGAAGCAGGCTCCAGGCTCCAAGCTGTCAGCACAGAGCCCGCTGCGGGGCTCGAACTCACAAGATGTGAGATCATGACCTGAGCCGAAGTCGGACGCCCAACCGACCGAGCCACCCGGGTGCCCCATAAAGTTCTTTTTTTAAACTCCCTGTATGCTAGGTGAATAATTTCTCATTTCTTGTCGTGTCAAATTGAATCTGCTCAGCCTGGCTTTCACAATCATCTGTTATCTGGTGTCTCCTTAGTTAAGCAGGCTTCCTTTTCACTGCTCTCCAGTATGAAGCTTCTTCAGTCATCAATCTGCTTCCACCTCCAGGTCTTTATTTTTATTCATTCTGGAGCTAAAAGGCTCAAACCCTCCTTTTTATCGATCCAAATCCTAAATACTCCATGACAATTGCTTCCCTTTTTATAAATAACATTCCCTGATCTTTTTTGAATTTACTTTATTGTCTGCCTGCTGTTTTTCCATGTCTCCTTTTATTGTGGACTAACAAACACCCCATCAAGCTTATCAGCCTGTCCTCTTTTTTTCTGTAGCATTCACATACTACTCTGTCTCTCACTACTTGATTTGAAAATGGACTGCTTCTCTTCTATATCCTTTATATACTATGTAATTAGTAACCATATGGCCATAACGTTGTGTGCAGGGCAGGGTGTAGAAGTGTATATAATCTAATAGGATTAATTTAGCACGTGCCTTTATGAATGTTTTAATTCTCTGAAGAAACAAAATATGCAGCTTTTTATGTGTATAGGATATAAATAAAATGCAACATGAAAGCAGACTTTTATCTAAGTGTGAAAGTATAAGGGAGAACTTTCTTGTTTTTCCTGTTACACACACACATACACACACACACACACACACACACACACACAGTTATGTTACTTTATATTATAATGAATAATAGAAAGGAAAGAGGGAGGGAAAGAGCGATCTTATACCTGGCAGAGTACGCTGCCTTCAATAACTTTATTTATTTTCATCACTTTTGGTATTGTTATCTGTCTTCTTGCTGTATGTGACTGACATTAATTCAAGGTTCTGAAATGAGATATTTATTTTTTTAAGTTTATTTATTTATTTTGAAAGAGAGAGAAAAAGTGAGAGCAGGGGAGGGGCAGAGGGAGAGGGAGAGAGAGAGAGAGACAATCCCAACCAAGTAGGCTCGTTGCAGGGCTCAAACTCATGAACCACGAGACCCTGACCTGAGCAGAGATCCTGACCTGAGCCGAAATCAGGAGTCAGCTGCTTAACTGACTGAGCCATCCAGGCACCCTTGAAAATGGGATGTTTAATCGGACCACATTAAGTTTAGGAAAAATCTTGCATGATAATTTGAGGAAACTAATGACTTCTAACTCTCATGTCAGTAATAGTGATTTCTCCAAAAAAGACCAGGGCCGAGGATCTCATGATTGTGCTGCCAAATTTAAGAATCATCAAATGTTTTGTGGTTTCAGACACCATTTTTTTCCCCAGTGAATTACTACTTACGTGGGGCAGTAAGTAATTCATGTTTTCCTATATTTAGCTACATTCCAAAGAATTTCATAAGCATTTCCCTGAGCTCATTTTCCCATCCTCAGTCTGATGGCATGAAGCAAGAGGGGATTTTTGATGAATGTACTAATATTTTGTATCTTGGAGTGTACATTAGGGGCATTTTCATAGAGAGCTGAAAAGGGATTAGAAATGGTGGGAAGGAAAGTGATTTCTTCTGGGAATCCTCACCGTTGCTGATTATGTCCTTACACCAAATTTGATTTGTGCACAAGAGGCGCTTCTATACTGACATGCTTCTCTACTTCCATCTTTTATCCAAACCTACATACATAATTATCATATCATGTTTTACCTTCCCATTCACAAGAAGCTGCTTTTCCAACTTGCCTACAAGAACTGCACTGTGAACGAAGATAAAATCCACAAGACTTAAGAAGAAAAGAGGAGGAATCAGTTGTTATTTTTTCATAATTATTCCCTCTACCCCTACAATTGGGGCAGAAAATATTCATTAGCCACTTGATCCCCAAATTATTAAACTTAGGGTTTCTCAACTTCAACAAGAGAATGTGCTGGCTTTCTTTGGTTCTGATCTCCAGCTTCCTGAGTGTGTACATAAGTATGTGTCATCTCAACGAGCAAGTTGGGGGACAGATGGACAGTGGTAACCACCAGTTTTGGACTAAAAAAGGTTCTCAGTGATTGAAAAATGATGCCACATCATCTCTGTCTTCGGTGAAGAGTCCTTAGCTCTTATTGTAGTTGTACATATCCAGTTTTCATTTTCTCTTTCTCTCTTTAGGTTTTCATTACAGTAAGATTGTCTAGAAGTCAAATTCAGCCCCTCATGCTCCACATTAAATCATCTCATCTAAATCAGGCCAAAGCAAACTAATCAGCTCCATTTAGAAATTTAATTCCAAATACCAATATTTTAGAACATGCAGACGGGTTGCACTTATAGTTCTAATATCATTTAGATGTAGGAAATTTGTGACTGTTTTGTTGTCTTTTCCTGTTAATTTTTTAATGGATCCCTAGCATTGTATGAGATTTATATATTTCTCATTTTTCCCTAAATAATTACTTTTTAACTGAATTAAACACTCTGTAGAGTGAGGCTATGCCTTATCTTCTTTAAATTACCCTTCCCTAAATTAATATACTTGTTTTGTTTTGTTTTTACGTCAGAGGAAGCCAGTACATTTTTGTCGAATGTATGAATGAATGAATAAATGATAAACTAATTCTGAATAGGAATACTCAAGTAATAAGTAACTTTTGAATTTACCCTTTCAAAAAATTCTGTTTATAATCTGATACTAATAAATTTTCTCATATATGACTCGTATTTCTTGAGTAACTAACATACCCAGCCACATATTAAACATTTTGGAAAACATATGAATATATTAGACTCAGCTCTTGTCTTCCATCAGCTTTCAATCTAGTCATGAGTTCCTGGGAAATAGTTCAGTTTTGACACTAAAGAAATCTCATGCCAGAAATTTTTGCTAGTACCAATTAAAAATATTTTCCCACAAATTCCCTGAGTCCAAAGTGTACAAGATCTGCAAATTACCCAATTATGGAAATGAGATCTAGAGTGAGCACTGCAAAAAAAAAATCCTGAAATTGCCAATGAAAGCATTTTTAAAAATCAAACACCCCTCCCTAGTGGTACCAGGAAATACAAGAATTAAGGAGGGCAGGGGACAGCATTCTTTACCTGTATTTGCATATTTCCTTGTCAAAGCTTCTTAACCTTTGCTTTCCAGGTGTCCAATGTGCCTGGACTAGAAAAGCAGAAATGATGTCAAAGATTCTCTCAAAGTCCAGGAAGCTTTTGTTTCTCACTTGCAGGAGCTTCAGTATGTCTGAAGATATACAGATTTGCATTGTCTAATTAAAAAAATGACTTGATTTTCAATGCTAACCAGGAAAAAGTTTCTGACAGTGTCAGAAACCTGGAACTTACTGGATCAATGAGAAGGGACTTCTGGCTTCCCAGTCAGACAAGGATCAGTGGAAGCTGAGGCATGGAAGCCCACCAAAACCACAAAACAGTAAAACTGCTGCTCTGCTTCCATCCCTGCTACAGAAGTCATTTGAAGCATTTTTTTATACAGTTCTCAACTTGTGGTAAGGAATTAAGCCCAAAGCATCTTAGTAAACCTTGTGTTCTGATTTACTAAACATTCAAGTATGAACTTTCTTCCTTGCATAGATTTGTGTCATGGTTTTGTTTTAAAAATGCATGACTTTGTCTCTACTTACTCATTCCCAGAAATGGTTCCATGTGTACATTACATTCATAGTTATTTCTTTTAGTTCTCTGAGGATTGCGGCACACTAAAGGAGGAAGAAAGTAGTGTGAACACCAAACCAAGAAATTGCCAGCATCTGAACAAGTCTTGCCTTTAGGGCCTAGTAAAGATAAATACTCATCTATCCAGTGCCTTCATTTCTGTAATGTCTCACTGTCCAACTTAATAAATGCTTTCTTGCTAGTTTTTTGGCATCTCTTTGAATCAGGAATGTAAACCGAAAAGGCCTAGGAGACTAAAACTGGCCCGAAGTTCTATGATGAATAATATTAGGAGACACAGAGACTAGCTCAGTAGTCCCATATACAGTGCCACAATCTCTACCAGAGGGCAGATGGATTTGCTGCCTGGGATGCAGCTGTTATATAATTTCTAGATACATGAAAAAATAAAGAGAAAGAATAAGAACAAATCAAGTTCTAATTTTATGAAAATAAAAGTTAAGTATAAAACAAGAGGCCCATAGAAAAGATACTAAAGACATTTACAGCTTGAAAAACAGAACCATCAACATATATTTAATCATTAGATATTGGGAAAGGAAAACATAGTGTGGATTTTTTGAAGAATACTTAGAAACTTTGGGAGAAACTTCCAGCAAAATTAGACTGAAACTATTATTTAGTTATCTCTGTATTTGCACTGTATTATAAACTATTACTGCTCAAAAGCCTAAAAAAGCCCCTGGAAAATCATGCTCATCTTTTCCATGTTGAATACCAGTAAAAAGAAAACTTTCATTTTGGTACTGAAGAGTCTCACTAGACTTTAGTTCAAATTTTATTGCCCAAAGAAGCCCTCAATTATATATTTTTGAAGTTCTTTTTTTCTTTTCATATATTAGAGAGTTTTTCCGAGACCATCATGTTCAAATGCAAAAATGTAGAATGTAGAAATCATGTGCCCAGACAATTTGAAATGATTATCTCCAAATCAGACTCACCAGGAAAAGGGTGGTTTGATTACTCACTGTTTTCAAGCCCTCTAGGAAAGCAGTTTTGAAGTGTGTTGCACAAGATAGAAGTGGGAAGTCAGAGGTAGCATTCCCTGGGAATGGTTCACCATCAAGATTCACTGGAGGGAGTTTGGGGTTGGGTATGAATGATGTATTATTTACATTTTTGGGGTTCTACCAAACTAGTAATAGAGAGCCCTAATAACTAGAAAGTTTAACTCATGTTCCAAGATGGTTCTTGGATGGCATGTGGAAAGTTTCAAATAAAGTGGACTTCAATTAGGGGGGGGGGAAGATGGCTTTTGGAACTCTTTATATCAATCAGAAGGGAGGAGAAAGAGACAAAGATGGGGACACCTTTTCTATAAGGACACTCCCTAGTAGTTCTCCTTATAACCAATTGTTCAAAACGAAACATCACACCTAGTGGCAAGAAAGGCTGAGAAATGTAGCCATTTCTCCAAATAACTATGGGCCCAGTAAAAAATTGAGACTGTAAGGAATAAAGACAACATGGATATTGGGGGACAAATAGCAGTATGTGTCTCAGTAAGAAAAGACTGGAACTGTTTCAATGGAGACCACATTAATTTATAATGCTCATCATTGTTCTTCAAAAATAAAAAAAATAACTTTTTTAAATTTTGCTGGTATATTGGAATTATGTTAGCTTTACATTCCCTTGAAGAAGTTATTCTTAGTCAAAATTTTCTCAATTTTTATGTATTTTTTTAACAGTCATGAATAGTCTTATCATCTTATCTCATATATTATAATGAATAGTTTTCTAAATAATGAGATTTTCAACTAGCACACACATTTTTCTGCTCAAAATATTTACCTCTGTAGTTAATTATAACATATTCTTAAGTTTTAATTAAATTTTAAATTTAGTCTATTGTTAATATTGTTATTGTTGTTTATTTTCCATAAGAAGAGTTATAGGATCTACATGAGGACTATGTATTAGTACATGAAAGTTGGGAGGGGACCTCCACTTTAGAACACTTATGACAAGGATCTTTTGGCCAAACTGAATGTGTCAATTTCTTTTTTTTTTTTTAATTTTTTAAATGTTTATTTTTGAGAGAAAGAGAGTGCAAGCAGGGAAAGGGCAGAGAGAGAGGGAGACACAGAAGCCAAAGCAGGCTCCAGGCTCTGAGCTGTCAGCACAGAGCCCGATATGGGGCTCAAACTCACAAACTGTGCGATCATGACCTGAGCCAAAGTCGGATGCTTAACCAACTGAGCCACCCAGGCACCCCAGATGTGTCAATTTCTTATAACATTACTTCCTAGAGACAAGGAGAACAGGAAAGTTACACTTGGATTGTGGTTCATATTTATTAATTTCAATACTCAACGCAAGTAAGTTGCCAGTAAGATAGTACTCTGTAGAAGTGCTCATTTATGTCTGCCATATGAGCTGAACCGGAAATACATTGGTGAATATAAGTCATGACAACAACCTTAAAAAAAATAATTCCAATACACTGGTGATTGAAAGTCATGACACAGCCTTGCAATCCAGACTCAGTTTATCTCCTATAAAACAGGCATCCAAAAAAATTCATTACTAGTTAAATGAGACATATTTACATGTTAACAGCCATGTTTGTTAGCAATCACAACAAGGGAAAATATAAGAAATAATTTTACCCTTTTCACCACATTTAGGAAAAAACATTTTGGAACCAGCACAATTCAACACACATATACAGTGAGATTCATCTATATTAGGAAGGTGGGTATTGCAGCTGTGAAATGCACGAAGTTGGGAGAAGGTTTATTAGAGCACACCCAATTCCTGGCGGATAAAAGACATATATATAGGTGATTTTGTGCAATTCTGCTTCTTTCCCACAGACTTTTTGCTTTCGTATGGTGTTTAGTTACCTATTGCTGTGTAACAAATTACCCCAAAACTTAGTAGCTCAAATAACATATTTATTATAATTCTAATGAGTCAGGAATCAAGATACAGCTTAGTTGGGTATCTCTTTCACAGCCTCTCTCAAAGGCTACAAAGTGTTGGCTGGGACACTTTCAAGGCTCTCCTAAGGGAAAGTGTACATTCAACTCATATGGCTGTTGGCTGGTCTCAAGTTCTTGCTGGGTGTGGTTGAGACATCAGTTCTTTGCCATGTGGGCCTTTCCACAGGGTCCCTCACCATAGGGCAGACTGCTTTCCTCAGAGTGATTGATTAAAAGGGCAAGAAAATAAATAATCCAGATGGAAGACACTATCTCTTTGTTACCTAATTTTGGAAGAATTGACATTACATCAAGCTTTCCATATTTTATTCATTTCAAGGGCATCACTAGGTCAAGCCCACACCCATAAGGAGGAAATTACACAAGGGCAAAAATATTAGGAGGCAGAGAATCATTGGGGGGTATTTTAGAGGCTGCCTACCATATCTTATGAGGTAACATGATAAGGAAAACACATAGACTCTTGGACAGTCCTTCAGACTTAAGGTGGAATTTGAGCTCTGCACCTTACCAGCTACAAAAATATGGGCAAGTCTCTGAAGGTAAATAAATGAATGCTAATAGACTCTACCATCCCTCAGTTCAGCATACATAAAATGGACACAATAATCCATAACTCTTAGGTGTGTGGTTAGGATTAAATAGCATAACATGTACTTAACATAGTAGGAGGCGTGCAGCAGATATCTCTCTGTCCCTGGTAGAAGTAACAGGTTTGTTCGTAAATTCAAGAAAAAACAGCTGCTCACAGTGACTGTCCTGTGAACTTCCTGGGTTCAACATTGGTGCCTTCTTGCAGAATAACCAACATATTTATATCTTCAAAATTCAGTAAAAGTGGTGGTTATTTTGGACTACTTTCTGTCAGAAGCAGAATATTATGACCCAACTGAAAGGAGATATTTTTTCTAAGGTTTTTTTTTTTCTCTTCCTGGTACTTGAGTTCAGCCAAGATACAGCAATTCCTCATTATTCTCAGTTAATAGTTAGACCTCTAAATGGTCTACTTTTTACTTGGCACTGACAGCACAACTGGAGTGTTTTGATAATTTCTGGACGTTACATATTAGAAGAGGGCATGGACAAATGGGAACATGTTCAGAACAAATGATCAGATTGATGAGTGGACTCTAAAATCAGCCACGTGTCATATTAAAGATGAACTACCAGAAAGAGAATATTTAACTTAGAGAAGGAAAGACTATTGTGGTGTAGAGTAACTACCTTTAAATATTTTAAACTGTTATGTTGAAGAGAGATTATATTTATTTTTTATTGTTTTGAAAGCTAGATCTGGAACCAATATGTTGAGAAAGATTTCAGGTTAACGTAAAGAAATGTTCAGAGAAGTCCAAAATGGACGGAGCTGAATTTTAATTTTAATTCCGCCTCCTACTAGCCGATCTTAAGAAGTTTTGCTTCGCATCTCTGAGACTTGGTTTCTGAATCTGTAAATTTATAATAATGATCATATTTATAGATGTACAGTGTGCCATGTACTGAATAAGTTGCTTTGTATATGTCATTAATAATGCTAAAGATGGTTCTTCTTATTGTATACATAAGGGAAGAGTTTTGTGAAAGTAAGTTTCAATCTTCTGCTGTACCTGTGTGGGTGTCTGAGACATACTGGTGCAGCATATCTTTTTCTAAGTGAAGTTATTGCCTCTGTTAGTGTTCAAACCTGTCTGTATCACAATTTTATTTGGCTTATAGTCTATTCAAAGTAGAAATTGAAAATGAGTGCCTGGAGTGGGCTTTTAAAGCCATAATGGTGATGTTGAAACATCAAGTGTTTGTGTGTGTGTGTGTGTGTGTGTGTGTGTGTGTGTCTAATATTAGAAAACTATGAGAACTTAGATTTTTCTTTGGTAGAGTCTTGAAAAGTTCACCTGATCTCTTTGAGTATCAGAATTTTTTCTGAAATGAGGAAACTGTAATGGGTAGTTCCTCTTAGTTTCACATATCTGAAGTTCTATAAATAGACTGAAAATTACTACATGAGTTGAAAATTAATAGGTTTCCTTAGATTTTACTTCTTGCATGTACATATCCTAATTTATGTGAAATGAAATGTCACTGCTTATTCTTATTTATACTTGCCAAATGTAGTGTGCATCCCTCAGGTTGCACGGGCTTTATTCCATCAGGACTCAAATGGAAAACAACATATATGCAATTTTGCAAATACAGTGCTTTCAGTCATAAATGTGACTACAAAATTTAAAACATTATAGAACATTTTCTATCTTTACATAGACTTGAATTTTATTTATATATTACAAAGAGGCAGTGAGGTGGAGCTACATAAATGAAAGGAAAATGAAGAGAAAAAAAGATTAAAATAAACTTAATCAACATAGAAAGCAAAGAGATCCAACCCATTTATAATTGGAGTCCTCAGTAAAGAAAACTAAAATTTAAGAAGGAAACCCATGATTACAATTAAATTATAATTCAAGATTTTTTTTAAGAAATAAAATACTTTACTCTAAATATTTAAAAATGTGCAACACACATGAAATAATGATCTAGAATGTTCAATTCTAAGACATTATTGGACTTGAAAGATAAAGAATTCCTAACATATAAGTGAAAGGAATAAAAATCACCTATAGTAGGAAGAGCATTAGATTGTCCCACATTTCCCTCACAGCAACATTCAATGCCATTCAGATGAATAACAACTAAAAAATTTGATTAAAAAAAATGTCAACCAAGGATGTCACATCCAGCCAAACAATCCTTCAAATTGTAAAATACAATCATTTATATGCACAGATTTTCTGAACTTTTCTGAGAAAACTATCAGAGGGTGAAGTTCAGCCCACCAAATGGTGAATAAAGAACCTACAGCAAAGAGACCATGTGAGTACTATATATAAATGTTTGATTACAACCAAAATACATAGAAAAACATTTACATAGTACTTCCTTTGTACTAGGCACTGTCCTAAATTCTTGACCTATATTACCTGCAGATATTAGGGTGACTAATGAAAATGTAAACATGGCATGCCTTCACAATTTACACTTTATGCCTTACAATTTAAAGGTGGGACTTAGAGAAGGTTTGCAGTTTACCTTGTGTAAATATTGGGATCAAATGACTTAATTCCAATCTGAAGTAAACCATGTATCAGAATATTAATTGATTTAAGCATATAAAAGTAAATAGTATAAAATATAATATTGACTAAATCTGGATGGAATGAGGGGAGGGTAAGAAAAAAATATAGAATAATTCTACAATCATTGTATAGAGGTATGATGGACATCGTTTTTAAAATACCAGGCTTAAAGTAAGATATAAAATAATAAAAGAAATCCCTATAATAAAAATGAAAAAAATAAGTATTTTTTAATTACAAATATACATACCAAGCAAAGAAAAAAGACTACATACTGAAAGACTTTTTAAAAACCATAAAAACAGAAAATACACATAAAATATAGTCAGAACTAAGGGATGACATAAGTTCATATTTATAAATATGGTTTAAAAGAAAAGGCAAAGATTTATTAAAAGAAAAAGATTTTCAGATTGAATCACAAAGTAAAACCTAACTCTGTGCCAAGTACATGAGATATACCTAAATCCTAAATGAAAGTTAGAAAATCCATGTAAGTATACCATGAATATCAGGCAAATGCAAATAAACAAAAGCAAGGATTTTATGTTATCAAAAATGGCAGCATAGCCTGTTACAGAACAATTTTTGCTTTGAGTATAACTAAAATGTAAGAATCACACACACATACACTCACATGCACACATACATACACACACAGAAAATCTGTTTTGAAGCACTGGAGAACGAGATATAGAGATCTCAGAGAGGATCAAAGATACCATAAAGAAGGGTGATAAAAAGAGAAAATCCAATATTCAGCACTATTTTCCTATTTGACTTTTGTTAGTTTGCAGGCTGCAGCTGAGAAAGTGAGAAGCTCAACAAAGTCTCCAGTAGTCTTTGAGAATTTGGAAACAAAAATTGGACTTCGGGATCTTCCAGAAAGAGAGATCTGATATGTAATCCAGGCTTTCAAATGATATTCCTGATGGGATACACTGTATAAAGAATAAGGGAGAAACACAAATAGACCAACCCTCCTAAAGAATGAGGCCTAGTCTAGAAAAGTTTCAATTCCTCATTGGCTTAAGGTGATCTGCCTTCAGCCTATTTGCCTAAAACAAAATCAATCCTCTTTTGAGGAAGATAGCATCATCTAGAACTTCAGATTATCCCTATAACTCTCCATTTATTTATTTTTTGTTTGTATTGTTTTACAGTCTTGAGGTCTTTTGTATTTCTTACACGTATTTTTTACATGAATTCATGCCATGAGTTCACAGGGAGCAGCTCAGGCTCTTTTCCACTGGTTCTCACAAAATGTTCTTCTCAGGGTGGAGCAAGCTGGCACTTCAGTTGATCCCAACTACCGTTCTCTTTGGCTTCCTTCTTTTTCTGATCATTTTCCTTCACACGCTTCAAGAAGCTATCTCGGTTCTTTGAACACTTAATATTCTCAATAGGTACATTAATTCTCTTGGCAAAAATCTTGCCTTTCATTTGTTTACAACAATGCCAACAGCATGCTGGGTAACATTGTAGACTCTTCCATTTTGCCATAACATTTGTGGGATGTTCCTTTTTGAAAAGTGCCCATTACCTTGATGTCTACAATATCACTTTCCTTGTTGACTCACATGTATGTGACCAAAGGAACAACTCCTTGTTTTCTAAAAGACCTAGAGAACATATCATGGCTGCCTCTCCTCTTTCCTTTTGTGTTGGTCATTTTGGCAAGTTACTGGAAGATGGCATTTCTGTACGAAAAAGCCCTATAAATTTTCATTTAAAATGCCTGTCCTTGGAATGCCTGAGTGACTCAGTCAGTTAAGTGTCCAACTTTGGCTCAGGTGATGATCTCATGGTTTGTGAGTTCAAGTCCCACGTCAGAGTCTGTGCTGACAGCTTAGAGCCTGGAACCTGCTTCAGATTCTCTGTCTCCCTCTCTCTCTGTCCCTACGCCCACTTGCACTCTGTCTCTTTCTCAAAAAGAAAGAAACATAAAAAAAAAGAAAAGAAAACAATTAAAATGTCTGTGCTTTCATGAACAAAATTAACAGGCAGATATGAAGACAGGCCATGTAAAAAAAAAAAAGGCAAGAGGAAAAACAACTAATAGAAACAGAACCACAAGTAATACAGATATTGAAGTTACCAGATGCAAATGTAGGCTGACTGTGCACTTTTAACAGGATTTAAAAGAGTATGTCAAGCCTGTATACTCTCAATTTACAACTAAGAGAAAAAGATAAATTACAAAAACTACCTTTGAAAAGGCATCCTAGAGCTATGGAAGCTATGAGGGTGAAATGGCCCTAAATTACATAGAGGTAATTATTATTCACCTCACTCAGAGGTGAGGAGATAAATAGTGGCTGAGTTTGTTTGTTTTTTATGGGGGATTTGCCAGTTCTTGATATGGGGTGAGGTGTGTAGCTTGCCCAGACAGAGGGCAATAATTAAAAGAAGGAGAAAGCAATGTGGTCTTTGGCAGTCGCTTGGGGTAGAGAGACAATATTGAAGGCTTGAGGTCTGCAGGTATATAACCATTTGCCACAGAAGACATTTGTTATATTCTAAGACTACATAAAAAGCTGTAATCTAAACTAAAAACTTTTGCAATTCAAAGTGAAATCTATAGCAGTCTCATACTTAAGAAACAAAGACCTGAAAACAGAAAAAGCAAGAAATGAAAGCCATAGATGTGGTATATTGGCACTGAGGATCAACAGCCCTTTTTACTAACTAATTCTGAGTATAGCAAAGAGTTGAGAAACCAGACTTCTGGCAGACCATTACAACTGGGATAAAATCATTGGATGATTATAAGTTATTTATACAATCTGGGGGAAAAAAATGTCCTCACATACTATTTAGTAGTTGCCAAGAGAAAAATGATATTTATACAGTGAAAAAAACCTGACTTTGCCTTAACAAAGTGACTAAAGTCAACCTCATCAACAACATAGAAAAGAAATATTGTGTGCCTCTAGAAATGATATGTGAAGAAGGACACAGCATTACTTATATAGTATTCCTTCCAGGATAGTCATAATCCGAATCTAATCATGGAAAAAATAGCAGACAACCTACATGATGGACTTTCTACAAAACATGTGACATGTATTCTTTAAAGAAGTCACTTCATGAAAGACAAAGTGTTGTGTCAGTCCCAGCCTATTGACAGTGATGTTTTTGGCTAGGCATGCCTGAGGCTCTCATCCGGATTCAGTATTTACTTGTAGTGAGCCCCACATACATTTCTCCCAACACCAGCAGGGCTAATGTTGACTGGCCCTAGACTTGCCCTTGTGGTTCTTATTATTACCATAGGACACAGCTCAGCAAAACCACCAGGGAACTTTGAAAAATAAGATTTTTTACTCATGGGTTCTGGAAGATATGCAGCAAGCCTGAGGGTCAAACAGTGAGGTCACAGGTAGAGAGAGAGAGAGAGGGAAGGAGCATGGACCGGGGTTCTGCTTTAATTAAGGTCTGAGGACAGAGTAACTGCAGTTCCAGGGGTTCACTCTTTATTGGTGAATTTAAAGCCCAAGAACGGAAATCTGGGTCAAGGAAGGGAAATGTGAGGTCACTTTAAGTGGTCAGTGTTCTATGTTACCATGGTTCTAAAATGGGAACATTATGGATAGGGGTGACCTGGTACCTTATCTAGTTGTTTTACTAGTAGCTGTGCCATACAGCTGGCAATGGTTTAATCAGAATGAACGTCTTTGAAATAGATGCCTCAGCAATCAAAAGCTTAATGTCAGGCACTTACATTGTAATAGAAAAAGCTACATAAAGAAAGATTTAGAAACTTTTAAATTAAAAGAGATTAAAGACATATGACAAGTAAATGCATTCATGACTCTCCATAGGATATTTGATCAGAAAAAAAATTCTATAAAAGACAACATTGAGAAATAGGTGAAATAGTTTTGTATTCATGTTTAATTTTTCTGAACTTAATATTTGTGCCATGTTTTATGTAAGAAAATATCCTTTTTCTTAGGAAACATCACTGAAGTATTTGGGGTGAAAGGTCATGAGAGCTGACACTCTTAAATGTTTCAGCTGACGTGTAATGTGTGCATGTATGTGTGTGTAGAGAAGAAGGTGTGGCAAAATATTAACAATGGTCACTCTAGGTAAGTGTGCAGGGGAGGTCATTATACTATTCTTAAAATTTTCTTGCATTAAATATTTTTTTAATTAAAAAAATTTTTTTAGGTTTATTTATTTTGTGAGAGAGAGTGTGAAGGGTAGGGACAAAGGGGAGAGAGAGAATCCCAAGCAGGCTCTGCACTGTCCATGCAGAGCCGATGTGATACTAGGACTCATGTGACCTGAGCTGAAACCAAGAGTAGGATGTTTAACCAACTGAGCCACTCAGGTGCCCCTTGCATTAATTTTTTTCAATAAAAGTTTAAAAAAAAAGAGCATGAAGAAACTCTGGAGAGCTATGTTATAAGAACAGAAGCAAACCAGAGGTAGCTTTTGTCATACCATTTAGGTGAGATTACACTCATTTTGGTAACCCAGCTCCATCACTGATTGGAGAGTAATGATTTTCTCATAGACCTGCACTACAAAAGATCTTAAGAGAAATCTTCAGGCAGCAGGAATATGATAAAAATTTGGATAAGGGGAACCTGAATGGCTCAGTGTTCAACTCTTGATTTCAGCTGAGATCATGATCTCATGGTTCATGAGTTCAAGCCCCCCCCCCCCCCCCCCCCCCCCCCCGCCACCATGTCGGCCTGCACTGTCAGCACAGACCTGCTTGGGATTCTCTCTCTGCCCCTCCCCTGCTTGTGCTCTCTTTCTTTCTCTCTAAATAAATAAATAATTTAAAAAATTGAATCTATCCAAAAAACAAAGAGTGCTAGAAATTAAATAAAGGAGAGGAAATCATTTTTTTCTTATTTTTAATTGCTGTAAAACTCAATTAATTCTCCAAGATAGGGGCTAGCAAACTTTTTTTAAATAACAAATACTTTTCAGCTTTGTGGGCCAAATGGACATTGTTGCAATTACTCAACTCTGCCTTTGTAATACTTAAACAGCCATAGTAAACATGTAACAAATAAGTGTGGCTCTGTTCCAATAAAGCTTTACCCTTTCATCAACAGTCGGTAATTTTGATCTCTTTGTGGCTTCCCTAAGGTGCCACACTGCCTCATTCTTCCACGTGTTAGCTTTGTTCCCTTTTCTGGTACACATTACCTACCTATACTATTGACCTTCTGAACCTTTATCTATTCTTCAAGACTCAGTTCAGATGTTACCTCTTTTAAGGACTGTTTTCCAAAACTTTTATTCCTAATAGGCAGAGTTGGTTTTCTTATCTGTATGATTCCGTAGGAATTTATACATCCTGGCTGTACCTCTGACTTGATTTGTAACACTTGGAAGGTATTTAATATCCCTAAATCTCAGTATTCTCATCTATAGGATAATAATAATACCTAAATTACAAGGCTGTTCTGAGAATGTTTATGCATTACTTAACAAAGAGACTGGGCCAGAGAAAGCATTTAAACACATAAAATGATGTATAATAATATTGTGATGATGATAATTATTCCTCTGTCATTCTACTTAGTGATAGATAATATTGTCCAGAAGTAAATTTTATTTTGTTTTGCAATACTGTTTTAAAATATGCTTCATTAGAAACTGTGTAAAAGAAAGTTATAATAACGTGATTAGGCATATTTCGATTTTTTTTTGTTATTTTAATAGCAATAAAATGTACTAAATCAGAAGAACATGTCTTAGTCAGTAAGATATATGAAGAGGCAGGTAAGATAAGGAAGGATAAATGTTACAGTCTCTGTAATTTCTCAACCACCAAAGTGAAGTAAGCCAAGAACTTAGCTGGAAGGGGACCAAATGAAGCAGGGTCCAAATGAGCTCGTCAGCTGTAAACCTTGATTGCACTAGACACGAGGCCCTGTTCACACCAAGGAGCACAGCAACTAGTGAGGTACAGAATATGCTTGACTAATGCCACCTCAAGAGAGCAACCAGATTAAAGTTTGGAAGGGATATGGAGTAGAGGTGATGAGAGTTGAGTGGTGAATAAAAGTGAACAAGAAAATGCATGCTTGGGAATATTTTGGGTGTGTGATGTGTCTACACATTTGTTGGTTGTTTTTTTTTCAAGACCAGCATAAGTAAAATGAATATGGAGACATGAGTTGCCTCATCTCTGAATAGCTCTGCTTAAAAACTTAAAAATCCCTAATTATATAATTATGAAAGAGAAGATGAAAAAATATTTTTCCCCTTTCTTCTCTTAACAGATTTAAAAAGTAATTGTATACAATAGTATGTATATTGGGCCTATAAATTTATGTAAATAATGTAATATTGGACCTATAACATTAAAATGTGATATGTTTGCCAATAACAGCACAATGGAGGCAGATAGGAACAAAGCTGAATTGAACTTAACTACATACTATTGGATTTGTAATAATTACTGATGTAATATATAACATTATAGATGTAACAATAATACCAGAAAAGAGGGAGAAATAGAATAGTTTTATAAGAGTCATATGTTTCTAGATCTTACTGGAATCAAGCCAGTATAAAGCTAAAGCTAATTCTGTAAGTTAAGATATATATGGTAAGCCCTGGAACAACCAGTAATATATGTGTGTGTATATGTACATATATAGATAAATAGACAGATATAGATAGATAAATAGATACAGTAAAAAATCATTAAATAAGTTTAAATGCTTCTTTGGAAAATACTTAAAACAAAAGAAAGCAGTAAAGTGAAATAAAGGAACAAAAAGTCATGAGATACATAGAAAACCAAAAGTAAAATGGAAGATGTAAATCCAACCATATCAGTAATAACATTAAGTGTGAATGAATTAAACAATAAAATAAAAATTCAGAGACTGTCATTTAAAAAAATTTTTAAAAAACACGTTGGGGTGCCTGGATGGCACAGGTGTGTCTGACTCTTGATTTGGGCTCAGCTCATGATCCTAGGGTCATGGAATCAAGCCTCACATCTCTCAACATGGAGCCTGCTTAACATCCTCTCTCTCTTGGGGCACCTGGGTATCTTAGTTGGTTGAGTGTCTGACTCTTGATTTCAGCTCAGGTCATGATCTCATGGTTGTGAGGTTGAGTCCAGTGTTGGGTTCTGTGCTGACAGTGTGAAGCCTGCTTGGGTTTCTCTCTTTCCCCCTCTCTCTCCCTCTCCCCCTCCTCTGCTCATGCTTCCTGTCCCTCTCTTTTCCTCCTCCCCACCCCCAAAAAAAGATTCTCTCTCTCTCTCTCCCCCTGCCTTCTCCCCTGCTTGTGCACATTCTCTCTCCCTAAAAAATTAAAAATAAATTAAAAATAAATTCTAAAAAACCCTAATCTAAGTACATACTGTCTATAGGAGAAACACTTGAGACATGAATATTTATAGCAGCATTAGTCATAATGACTAAATAGTCAAATGGTGGAAACAACCTACATATCCATCAACTGATGATGGATACAAAAAATGTGCTGTGTCCATACAATGGAATATTATTAAGCATAAAAATGAAGTAAAGATTTGTGCTACAACATGGGTGAACCTTAAAAACCTTGTGAAATAAGCCAGTCACAAAAAAAACACATATTGTGTATGAAATAGCCAGAATAAGGAAGTCTAAAGAAACACAAAGTAGATTAGATTGCTTAGGAAGGGGAATGAGGTGGAGAGATGAGGGATGGTATCTCAAGGATAGAGTGTTTCTTTTTAATGTCATGAAGTTTCTCAAGTTGACTGTGGTGATGATTGCACATATGTGTGAGTGAATATACTAAAAAGCATTAAATTGTACACTTTAAGTGGGTGAATTATATGGTATGCGATTTATAATTTAACAAAATTATTTAAAAAAAATAATAGAAGGAGGTACAGAAAAATGAGTGAGATAAAATTGAGAAATTCAAGGAAAGAACACTATTAAACCTAATTCAGAATATTATTTTGGCCAGAACTAAGAAATCTTTCATAGTTTCTTTTTGAGAAAGAATGAAAAATTAGTATCAGAATCCCAGTGTATAAAAATATGCAATCCACTATGCTCATTTTAGGTAATTAAATTTATAGGGCTAAAAAATAAACTTAAAAGCACAATGACAATACACAATATTTCTTAGGCATATTTATGTATAAAATAAAAGTAGAAGAAAATTTAGGGTACATAGTTCATGTTGGGGAGGTATTTCTTTCCCCAGACCTTAAGGGTTCAAGTCTTGGGACATCCAAACTAAGACTGCTTATCTTTCTCTACCCACTCACTATTTTTCCCAAAGGAAACAGGAGGTAGTTATCTAGTTGGTGATTTGAGGAGAAAGATTTGTACTTACTCTGCTTCCCCTCTCTCCTTTCTCCTGAGATCTGCCTGTGTCAGAAAGAATGACCATTTGCTCTCTCTTATGTGGTAGGTTGACTCCATTTTTTTTGTCAGAAAAGTTCCACTTGGGAGTGCTAGAAAATCATATGGCCAGAGCTAAAACTGGTGGCTCTTTCATTTGCTTCTGTCTGATTTCTGTGTTTGTCTTTTATGTGGTTCTGAACTCAGCTGGAGGAAAGGATGTTGCTTATTGAACCCTTTCAAAAGCCAGCAGTTAACAACAGAGTTACCTGCTACTCAGCAGCATGAGCCTGCCAGCTTAGTATTCTCAGAAGAGGAGTAAGAGTTTTCTCATTTCAGTCAATAACACCAGAAAATCTGAGACTCACTGTCCTTATTAAAACTGACAAAAGAGAAAGTGCCTGGGTGGCTCAGTTTAAACAATTCTAAATGCTTATTCTTTCATTTTGTATTAATCTCACAGACAGGTGAAACTGGGCCCACACTGTCCTATGGACCACTCTTTGAGTACCACTGATCTAAGCCACTATTTAATTTATTTTTATCATGAAGTTAGTTTTGCCTTGGTGGTAATGAAATATATCTATTCTTGAGTTTAACCTGCTTTGACATTTGTGTTTCTTCCTTTAAAGCATTTCAGCCTGGTTTTTCTTTTCCGTTTTGTGTTATGCTCTGAACTTTTTTTTTCTCCTGTCTCTCCTGTCCTGCCTTTCACATCAGATTTCAAAAGAAAATGGCACCTCTTTCCTTCTCTTGATAGATGACAGCATCCCTGAGATCAAACTTATCTAACAAGTAATATTCACAGATGATCTTTTTCCCTCAATTTCTACCTCTATCTCCCTCTCCCTTCTTCCTTTCCTTAACAAATAGTAATTGAAATGTCTACTCTGTACCAGGAACTACAGATTCACTGATAAGACAACCCAGGTCTTTCTCCTCGTGGTGCTCAATGTCTACTAGGAAAGCACTGTTTGAGCAAGTAATTTATTACTTCGAAAAGGGGTAAGTTCTACAAAGGAGAAATAGAGGCTACTTTGACAGGGTTAACATGCATGATGAGACCTGCTAACCTATATAATTCTAGAAGACAAAAGGTTACAATTAGTTTTAAGAAATGAATTATGTTTATAAGTGCCATCTTTAAAATGAAAGTATATCTTTTCAAAATGACATTTTTTAATTTTAAAAGTCTGAAATGAGTGATTTCTTAAAAGTAATTTCAATTGGCTCACTTTAAGGAGCTGAGAACAGTAATCAAATTATCAAAAAAGATCTCTTAGCCCAAAGGATTTTTAAAATCAGATTATAACCTGATTTATACTCAAACACATTGATACTTTTTCTTTGTATTTTTAAGATAAATAAATATCTATAACTGTTTTAGTTTCAGTAGCATGACCTTCCCAACTCAATTCATCTATTACTATTAATTTAAAAATATCTATTGTTGATCATTTCAATGATTAAACATATTGTCAATATTTACCTTTTTAAAATTTTTATGCTTCAATTTAGTTTGATGGTTTGAAATTTTTGGCAATTTACTTCTTTCTTTAAAGTCATTCTTGCACAAAAATATCAACTCTAAACTTTTACTCGCCTATGTTGATAAGGAAAAACAAGGATAATTTTATGCAGATATAAAGCAAACATCTTATATTAGCCAATTATTCCAACATGGAATATTTCATAAATGTAGCCTATCTTAAATTGTTATCTAATTATTCCTGCTCTTACTCTCTTTCTCAAGAAGTAGTAAAATTTCAGAAAAATTTTGGTGATTGATAGGGAGAGAAAATATTATCTAATATAACCACTGAAAAGCCATCAGCAAATAATAGTACAAATGGGCAAAGTAATTTCTCTCCTGCTACTGAAAATGACTGTCTTTAGAAAAACCTCATAGTTTCTCTTGATCTTATTAACAAGTAGAGAAACGATAACTAGCAACACAGAATGATGATGGCAAGAATCCCAAGTGCAGCTTGGTGCAGTATTGATGAACCTTTGCATCATTTTGAGGTATTCTACACAGAAAAATACAAATAAATATATTCTTCAGAAAACTACCAACTGTGTTTTATATAAGATTGCTATCACCCAACAAAAAGTAAAAGGTAAATGTCTATGACCATGTATGTGCGTGTATATTTATGTGTGATCTGTATCTGTTTTTGTAAAAACATATAGATATATTTATAAATCAGGCTTCTGAAGTGTTTTAAAACACTAAGTTCAAGTAAGTCCCACCCAAGTTTTAAAAATGACTCCTTGAAAAATCAAACTTTCTGTTAATTTTTATGAATACAGTCTTGGATCCTGGAGGTTATAGTTTGATGCTGGATCAGTTTGGAAGAATGAAACTCACTTTTGTTGCAAAGTATAGAAAGTAGACTACCAAAACCAGTCAGCAGAAGCTGATTTCTTTGCTACCATCTGTGCTGACAAAAACCATGTAATCCCCCTCTCGGTCAATCAATTTAAATATTTGTTCAGTAGTGTTCTGGAACTACAGTCCTGAGAACATAATTATTAACCTTATTGATACTTATGTCTATTCTTTCTTTTAACAGATATATTTTATACAGTGCCTCCAAGTTGGTAAGGGTACTTTTTTTTAACCTCCTGGGAGTTCAGAGAAATGTCAGGAAAACCTGATAGAGTGGAGTGTTTCTTCAGCTGAGGAAATATACTTTCCATCATGACTTTGCTGTAATGTTGTTTATTACATAGGAAGTGTCCTCAGATGAACTGGTGAAAAGGGCTTATTTCTCCTAGATTACAAAGTCAGACTGCATTTATTTTAAGCTACTAGATCATTAGCTTTCATGCAAGTGTTGTGTAAAAAACACAGTGAAAATATATTTAAAAACTCATATTGGCAGTAAGCAATTAAATTTTTGAGTGAAATTTTAAAAATAAAATTTTCTGCTATAGTAAAACATTCATATGTAGTCTCTATTCTCTCTGCATTCACTTTTCATATTCATGGGATTTCACCTTTGATCTTTTTCTCAGGTATTTCATGTGCTAACTGACTTCACATTTCCTTCCATCTCTCTGGTTTGAGTTTTTCTCAACTATATAACCTGTAGCAAATACAGATTTTTAAAAAAATTTCTTGAACTACACCACTGTAAGCCTACCTGTAGGCCCCATAAAATCCCCTATTAATATATATAGTCAGCTGGGTGTGCAAATAATGAATATGCTTCTGGATGCTCCGGGCTCACTGGAGTAGGTGCATCATGACTGATTCACAGGTGAGTAGTATTGGCTCTGTTAGGAACAGTATATCAGAGTGTACACAAACTCATAGCTTAAAGGAGATACAAATAAACAGAGGCTGGAAAAGGTTGGGACCAGAGCCATCATGATGCCATGGTTAGCCATCTCTGGTAAGCCATGGTTAGCACATCTGGTAAGCAATTGTAGTCCATGAACCCTGTAAAATTGTAAACGTGGCCTGTTGAGCATAAGGGCCTTTTATATCTGACATTATATTGACCAGGCTCTTGCTATTCCCCCCAGAGAGGCCCTTCACCCTGCTCTGTAAACAGAGAAGGAAGTCAGAGGCCTGATCTTGCATGCAGGCGGTCGGCAGCTCACCCTGAACTTGCTGCAGCCAGAGCACACTCAGGCGTCATGGTCAGTGGATATCTTGGAGCTTCAAAGGTGAGTCCACTGCTCAAAAGGAGACATTTCGATGACCCAGGATTCCTGGCAGATTTTATTTCAGTTGCTGGAAAGTTCTCAAAAATGCTCAAAAGCCCTCCAGCTGCCCAGAGAGTCTGAAATGCATGCAGTGGGTCTCCCAGACAAAGCTTTAGAAAGCTGCTAGCACCACAGATCCAACACAGCCTCTGCATCTTGATTTCACTAGAACAGATGTTATCTGCAAGCAATTAACATACTTGTCATCACCAGTGAAACAGATACAGAATTCTTCATTTTTTTTAATGCACCCTAAAGAAAAGTGTTTGTACATAAAACAAAATGTTCACATTAGTATTAAAATAATATTCAGTGAAGAAAGTTGCATGTGTCAGTTTTTCAGTTTTTTCTATTTTTTTTGTAAAAAAGATACTGTAATAATTTTTAGAAAACTGTGAGGTAATAAATGTCACCAGCAATATAAATATTTGTGACAACTCCCTATTCGATTAAAGCGGTATCTATTTGTGATTATTTTGTATCTTAATATCTTGGCTGATAGAATTTGCCATTTGGTATATTTTCCTCTACGTTAACATTTCCAAAATTCTTTGGTTTTATAGATTATGGAAAATAATGGGATTTGCTTTATAATAACAATACAAATGTGTTGACCAAAACATAACCCTTAAGATTGGTACAAGTGAAAACTTTGGTGAAATTCAATGTGTAAATATCCTAGGTGGTAAAAACAAAAACAAAAACAAAACAGAAATTTTAAGCTCTTGAGCTGTTCCAAAAGGAAAAAACAAAAAGAAAACAAAAAACTCAAATAGCATAATTCCTTTGTATTATGTAATTATACTCTTAACACCAACTCAATTTCTTATAGGCTGATTCTGTAACATGACAGTCCTGAATTATCTTTCCTCATAAAATTCATAGTTTTCACTTAGCATTCATGCCCTCACACTTTTTTAATTAGTGAAAACTGAAAGGCTGGATTTCTAGCATTTCAACTTCTGATCACAAATATTTCTGCAGAGGTTAAATTCATTTTTTTCTTCCATATTCCTTTTAAGAAATTTTGTAAAATTTGAAGACAATGTTTCTGCTATACTGACAGCTTAACTGGTCTGAAAATACAAGATAATATCACCTAAGCAAACGCTATGACTGATACATTCATTCTGAACAGAGGTACCTATAATATTTGAAGTGAAATGAATATTCACTACCACTAACTGGAAGGCAGATGTGGGATAGTAAAAGATCACTGAATTAGTGCCTAATATTCTAGGTCACTCTCATAGGTCTGCAATGTACTAACCAATGACCTTGAAAATGGCTTATCATTTTTTTATCTAGAAAATGATGACCTTCTTAACTGACTGTGAATTAATGTAGATAATTTATATGAAAGCACTATAAATCATGGAACATTATATAATGAAAATAACATTTTAAACATAGACTATTTTACAAAACATATTCTCAATAAGTACCTGGTAGAGAGTATTGCCAACTCTATTAGGTGATGCGAGCCAAAGCACTCCGTTGGTTTTTGACGCTTCCCCTCCAACAGGAAGTGTTTACTTTGGTCAGCTTTAATAGTAGATAAATAGTAAATAAAGGAACTGATAATCCTTCTTGTATCATACAAATGATTGCTAACACTCTTCTTCCAGTATTTTCTTCCTCTGACTTTATCTGAGGCCTCATGACCTTAGGTCCTGTTCAAGTGCTCAGTGTTTGTTGGAAAGTTAAATCTTTTGGTTTGTCATTTCCACAGCACTCATTAGGTACTTTACTGCCTAAGACAAGGCTACCTTATATTTTACATCTTTAACTGATTTCCATCACTTATATCAGAATCCCCTTGTGGTTTCTCATTCTTTCTGCATAGTCTCAACATCTATCAAACTTCCTAGTAAGAAATAATTAATTGAATGTCTGCTAATATTAATTATTTAAAATCTCTAAAATCAGAACCTGGATACTGTGGGTGAGCTTTTGTCTAAATGACAATTCATCCACTTGTGAAATCCACTTTTTTAAAAATGTTTATTTATTTTTGGGAGAGAGACAGACAGAGTGTGAGGAGAGGGGGGGGGCGGGAAGAGAGAGGGAGACACAGAATCTGAAGCAGGCTCCAGCTCTGAGCTGTCAGCACAGAGCCCGTCGCCCTGGGGCCCGAACTCACAAACCATGAGATCATGACCTGAGCTGAAGTCGGACACAACCAACTGAGCCACCCAGGCCCCCCTGCAATCCACCTTTTGATCAGTCCTTCAGCAAGAAAGGCAAAACTTTGAGGTTGTTTTACCTATTTGTGTATTTTTTGGTATTCAACCCTTTTAAAAACATTTTACTGGACTTCATTATAATTAGAACTTCCAGTTTATTTGGAATTTATTAACTCATTCAGTAAATATTTGCTAAAGAACTCCTATGTAGAAAGTATTGCTCTAAATATATTGGATATAGCAGTGGGCAATTCAGGGCAAATGCTCCCTGCCTCTTGAAACCTAATTCTACTAAACATACATACAGTAAATCAAGTAAGCTCTCAAATAAGTGAAATAATTTCAGATAGTTAAATGCCCAATGATGTAAACAAAGTACTATGATGGAGATGAGCAGGGACAGGGGGACACGTTAGGGGAGTCTACAAGTGACAATATAAATTGAAATGTAAAGGCTGAGAAGCCTGTTGGACCAAGAGCATGGCAAAGAACAGAAAGTTCAAAATCCATAAGCAGAAGAGAACTTGACCTATTCTAACAGTTTTCAGAGGCCAGTGTGAGTAAATAAAGCACAGTGAAAGGAGATGAAAAAGCATGGGAAAATGTAGAAGAGATAATAATAATAGCAACATCATCATCTAACATTTACTGTGTGCTTTCTATTGCCAGATACAATTCAGATTATCTCATTTGATCCTTACATGAATTCTAGGAGGTAATGTCATTATCAACATTTTAGAGATGAAGACAACTGATGCTTAGAAAGGTTAAATAGGTAGGGTCACCAGATACAGAATAAATTAGAGGATGTGGTAAATAATTCAACTCTTGCCTTTTTTGTTTGTTTCTACAAACTGTTTATTTTTCGTCAACCTTCTTTCCATTTTGTTTGCTTCTGTAGAAGAACAGCTTAAGACCACTCAGTTTTTCCTACCCATTCAGTGGCCTGAGCAGTGGGAGCTGCAGACCAGTCTTCAGTAGTAGGCTGAGCTCCAGTCTTCGGTAGGCAACTGCTGAGTAGGCACAGAGGGCACCCGCACACCTTCAGAACAGTCTGCCACTTGAGGTTGAGTATCAGTGAACTCAGGAGCTGGAGCTGTACATTCAGCCTGAAATCCCTCCTTGTCACAGCCTTTTCTGCAACAGCCTGCTCTTCCTTTTCAATCTCTTCAGGACCGCTATGGAAGTAAAGATCAGGCATGACCTCCCATGGCTGTTCATGGGAAATTGTGCCATGCGTGTGCAGAACTTCCCTGGCCAGCATCCATCACATTAGAGCCACCGAGTGAGCTCCCTTGTTGCAAGGAATGCCAATGTCCACATAGGGCAGAGGAGAGTCTGTGTTACACAGAGAGATGGTAAGCAAGTTAACATAAGACGCCTCTGTGACAGGCTGGTGGTCAGCCTTGGGATCAGTAACCACCAGAAATCTCAGCTCTCAGAAAGCTGCCTGGCTCTGGTTAGTGAAGGTTCCAGAAGTGAAGCAGCCAGCAATAGGAATGGTTCCAGTAGCAGCAGCAAACTTCAGCACGGCTCGCTGGCCAGTATTCCTGGATGATATGACACTGACATCAGCTGGGTTTTCAATGGCAACAATGGCACCAGCTGCCAGCAGAAGCTTCTCCCAGGTTCTCTTCAGATTTATGACATAGATACCACCACTTTTCCTTTTGTAAATGTACTGTTACATTAGGAAGTCAAGGTTGGTGTCACCTAAGTGGATTCCTGCTGCAAGAAATTTGAGGACAACCTCCACCTTCATTTGTAAGATATCAAGGGCTCTGGACATGGTGAAAGTTTCCCTTTAAGTTACCACAGGAATGCAAAAACAACGCTGTATGGTCCCCTCCCTGGGTATCGTGGGAAAAGCTCAACTTTTGTCTTAATACAATAGGAAGCCATTGAGAGATTTTAGTTAACAGGGTGATATGATTCATTTCTGTTAATATAAAAATTTACCATCAATGACAGGCAAGGAGGGATTGCTTAATTTCTTTCTCCTCTCTTCACATCTGGTTTGTTTTGCTCCTGCTAGATTCTGAGCCATTCTAGAAGAGCAGAAATTTTTGTCTTGTTTATTACTTTATGTTCAGTCCTTAGCATGGTATTTAACATATTTTTAATGCTCATTTAATATTGAATGAATGAATGACTATACTGGATACTTGCTGATTTCCACCTACTTCCATTCTGATTTGGGTTTCTGATATTAAAAGTTATATTATTTCTTATTTTTTGAGTCCTATAACTATTCCAATGTCCATTTACCTTTCTTAAGATTTTGATGTGTGGCCAGTTGCATAGTAATTGCAAGGATGGACATCGGACTATAGCCAGAGGGGTCAGATAGGAGGTTACAGAAGTCAAATGGATAAGAGCCATCAGGGCAGAGTCTAGGGCAGTACAGAAAAACCACATCTTTCAGTTTTTCTGAGCACTGCAAAGACCCGTTCCACCCAAGGACCCCACTCTATCTTGCTTTGCTCATTAGGCTGTGTTTCTGAGTATTTTGCTCCCTATGAGTCAGTAATTATTTTGTTTTTAATGTTTATTATTTTTGAGACAGAGAATCAGTGGGTGTGGGACAGAGAGAGAGGGGCACAGAGGATCTGAAGCGGGCTCTGTGCTGGCAGCAGAGAGCCCAATGGGGAGCTCAAACTATGAACTGTGAATTCATGACCTGAATTGAAGTCAGACGCTTAACTGACTGAGCCATCCATGTGCCTCTGAGTCAGTAATTCTTAAATAGTAATAGTTATTATAAACGTTTTACTAGTTATAATGGACTAAGTGAGGATCTAAGTACTGGTGAAAGCAAAGCTCATAAATTAGAATTTAATCCTCTTTATGTAGTGTAGGATTATGTTCATCTTGGGGGGAAAAAGGCAAAAATTCAAGTTTTTTTGTCATTATAGGACTCACCAAAATTTTGAAAACCTTGGTTATTTTTTAATTTGTAAAAGGTAAC
The DNA here is from genome assembly GCF_018350195.1 of Panthera tigris. Lineage (NCBI taxonomy): Eukaryota > Metazoa > Chordata > Mammalia > Carnivora > Felidae > Panthera > Panthera tigris. Next base: position 113,342,902 of record NC_056664.1, read on the forward strand.
ACTAGATCTAGCAGTTGCTTGGTATTAATCAGAATAGGCTAGAGTTGGTTGTTATAACAAATTAACTACAACTCCCAGTGCTTTATTATACACCTACTCACATAGACAGAATTCTCATCTGCATAGCTGCATGTAGTATCCTAATATTACAGAGGCTCCATCATTTTTTAATAGCACCTTCTGAAACATGTAGCATCCTTGATTGTTGGGAAAGAGAGGGAAGATGTGTAGGAGAATCACTAGTAGAATTTCCACTTCCTTAACCTGGAAGTTACACATATACCTTCCACTATCATTTCCTTGCCCAAAATTGGTCACATGCTTGTGATGAACTGCAAGGGTGCTAAGAAATGTGGACAAGTAGGTGAAATTCAGTTGAGCATCAGATCTTCTGTAATGCTCCTCAAACATGACTTTAAGAAGCCAGCCTGAGGTTTTTAGTTGATAGTAGAGGGATCATATTACTCTTTCAAGTCTGTATTCTCAGATGTTCTTCTGCTAGTCTTTAGAGTCAGGGTATACTGATTATTACACAGTCCCTGGAAGCGCCAGATGTGTTTCCATAGTTCCCCTTCATGTAGGATATTAAATAAACAGATGCCATTTCAAATTAGAAACTTCCATTTCTTCCTACCTAATATAAAATGTACCAAATCATTTCCAAATTGGAGATTTATTTTTCTGTTTATGTTTTTCATGGTTTTATAGTAAGGTTCTCTAAAAGGGCTAGGCTTAAAGCTATTGCCTGTCCCAAGTGTACTGTTCACATGCTGATTGATTTGAAACACAACTTGAAGAAATGTGAGAGCATCTTCCAATTTTTAAATAAGATGCAGTTGTGCTCTGCTTCTTAAATGATATACTGTGCTGGCACAGTATCTATATAATGTCATCATTATTGTAATATTGAAGGGTTAGGCAAATGTTCAATTTTGTTTTCACTTATTTTGGAAAATTGTATTACATTAATAGATTTACCCGGAAAAGGAATATGGTTCAAATATTTTTAAAATGTCTTTCAAATACAATTCTAGAATTCAAATTGAACATCATTGTAAAATGTTGGATGTTGGAAAGCGATCTGTAGCACGCTGTCAAAGGAATTATTGTATCATTTGGGAGACTATATTGCAGGACTTCTGGATTTTTCTGGAGCAATGGAAACTGTAAAAGTTTCATTCATCTCCATAATTCTTTTGTTTCAGGACCTGATATGGTTAAGATATATATATAATCTTTAATCACTGGGCCCTGGGTTCAGGCATAGAGCACTTTATCCCTTTTTTAAAACAAAAATTTGCAAGTAGATGATTATGACTTCTGAGTTAACCTGATAGATAGGAATTATAGATTTGATTCCAGCAATGCAATAGCCTAGATACCCTGAAGTTCCTTCCAATTAATCTGTTAGCTAGAGGCTACCTTAATTAAACCAAACATAGTTGTTAGTCATGGATTTTTTTCACAAAAAAAATGGAAATTAGTGTGGGTGAATAGAACAGAGAGCAATGAGAATCAAGATGCCAAGAAGACCCATCAGTGGTTCATTACACCATGTTCATAAGAAGACTCAATACCTTAAAAAATACCAAAAATATTGATACATGGAACAAAGGGAATTATGACAAAAATCAAAACTAGATTTATTTTTTAAGAACTTGACATTTAATTTCAAATTTTTGAAGAAGTTTGATAGAATGGTCAAATATACCTGAAAAAAAGAGGAATCACGTTAGGGAAATTGCCTAACCAGATCTTAAGGTTTATTGTTACAAATTGGAATAGGGTTAACAAAAGACCAATAAAAGAGCATAGAGAGCTCAGAAATAAACCCGTTAATACATGGAAACAAATATATGTCAGAATCAGCATTGCAAATGTTAGAGGAAAGGAGGAACTATGAATATATTTATGATTAAATTGGAATACAACCTCAGATCATACACAAATATCAACTTCTCACTGACTAAAAAGATAATTTTTTTTAGTTTTGAAGAAAATGTAGGAAAGTGTCTTTATAACATCATGATACAGTAGGAATTTCTAAGCAAAGCATAGAATGTACCAATGACAAAAGAAAAGACTATTAGACCATGGCAAATTTAGGACCTTTGGTTCATTACCATTAAAAAAATAAAGACCCATTATATAACAATGCCAGTTATAAAACACATTGCCAACAAGAAAGTATTATTTAAAATATATAAAGCCGTCTAAAATAATTTTTAAAACCATCTAATTATTCAAGTTAGCTAAAATATACAGAAAGAATTCCACAAAGAGGAAACACAGATGGCTAATAAACACAAAAACATTTCTTGAACTTATTGGTAATGATTAGTCATCATGGAAATTAAAAGTAAACCGAGTTAGATACTATTTAATATTCTCTAGAGTGGCACAAGTAAGAAATTTTTGTCAAAGTTTTGTCAAGGATGAGGAGTAATGGAAACTGTAATACTTCAGGAATGAAAATTGATACAACTACTGTGGAAAACAGTTGGGCATTACATAGTGAAGTTGAACCATGGTATGCCCTACACTCATAATATTATAATAATAACATATAATATTATATTACATATTATATGACACATATTATAATAACATAAAGGAACTCCACTCATAAATATTTTATCAGTCAGGATTCTACTGAAGAAACAGAGGCTGTAGGAAAAATAGACACACTTGTCACTCCTCCCCAATATGCTTTTGTTTGTTTATACATTGGCTTATGTGATTATGGGGGTTGACTAAGTCCAAATCAGGAAGGGTAAGCTGGAAATTCTTGGGCAGGAGCTGAAGCTGCAGTCCACAGGTGGGATTTCTTTTTCCTTAGAAAAACCTCATTTCTCTTCATGAAACCTTTCTTTCTTTTTTGAAAAATTTTTATGTTTATTTTTGAGAGAGAGAGAGACAGGCAGACAGAGTGCAAGCACGTGAGGGACAGAGAGAGAGGGAGACACAGAATCTGAAGCAGTCTCCAGCCTCCGAGCTGTCAGCACAGAGCCTGACGTGGGGCTCAAAACCACGAACCGTGAGATCATGACCTGAGCTGGTCAGCCGCTTAACCAAATGAGCCACCCAGGCACCCTGTGAAGTCTTTCAAATGATTTGGTCTGGACCACCTAACTTATTGAGGATAATCTTCTTAAAGTCAACTGATTGCAGATGTCAATCACATCTACAAAATATCTTCAGAGCAACACTTAGATTAAAATCTTAATAACTGTGGACTATATCCTAGCCAAATTGACACCTAAAACTATCACAGGTAAATAGCCTAGAGATACTTTTACACATGTATACTAAGAAACATGTACAAGAAAGTTTATGGAGGGGCACCTGGGTGACTCAGTTGACTAAGCATCAGACTTCCTTCGGCTCAGGTCATGATCTCACAGTTCATGAGTTCAAGCCCTGCATGGGGTGAACTTGGGCCCTGCAGTGCCACTCAAGGCTTCGCAGTCTCTCTCCCTCTCTCGGCACCTGGTGGGATTCTCTCTTCCTCTCTGCCCCTTGTTCATTCACGTGCTCTCTTTCTCTCTCTCAAAAATACATTCATACACACTTACATACACACATAAATACATAAAATTTAAAAAAGAAACGTTATAAAAATATTTATAATATCAAAAAACTGGAATTAACACAAATTTTCATCAAAAAAATAATGAAGAGAGGTGCCTGGGTTGGTTAAGCATCTGACTTTTGATTTGGGCTCGGGTCATGATCTCACGGTTCTTGAGACTGAGCCCCATGTCAGGCCCTGTGCTGACACTGTGGAGCCTGCTTGGGATTCTCTCTCTCCCTCTCACTCTGCCCCTCCGCTCTGCTCACTTGCTCTCTCTCTCTCTCAAACACTTAAACATTTTTTAAAAAATAATGAAGAAATAATTTGTGAACTAGTTACCCAATGAAATATTATGCAGTAGTAAAAATGGACGATAGCTACCCATTGTAGCATGGAGACACAGTAGCATGGAAACAAGCTTAAAACATAAGGTGAATAAAAAGCAACTTCTAGAAGACCACGTTCACCTTCTCGTTTTTAAAAAAGTCAAGAACAAGAGCTTTACTAGTTTGTACATGTGAGAAAATTAAATTAAGAAAATGAAGGAATAAGAAATTCAGAATCCTGGTTAGTTATATTGGTTTTGGAGAAAGTTGGGAACTTTAAAAATGAAGGTGCATAATAGTAGATTTAATGGTGCTGGAATTTTCCAGGTTTTATGTGGTGATATGTTCACAAGTGCTTGTTTTATAAACGCTTCATAACTTACATATTATCTATATTCTTCTATACCAAATTTTACATAATAAAAATGTAAAATTAAGAAACCAATAACTGTTGTCACTCGTTTGTTGATTGGCATTATCAGATGGCCATGTTCAAGCCTGCTAAGCCAAATTTATTGGGCCAGAGGTTTCAGTAGATATCCTGATAGAAATGAATGTGGTTGGTGCAAATAGCAAATACTTCCATAACTCCTGCAGGCTCTCTTAGTTCCCCTAGCTTCTCTCTTTATTTTTTTCCTTTAACACTCTTCTCTAATTTGCCAGGAAACTCAAATTCCTGGGCTGGGCTTTGTCTAGATTGGGTGTCAGAAATAGCCTGGTTCCAACAAAGTTAGGATCAAGCTGTAGGGTGGGTCTGAAATGTCCTGACTGGAAAGCAAGCAGACAAAACAGGTACTTGCCTTTGACTACCAGCTATGTGTTTCTTGGCTTGACTGCTGATGTTTTGATTCATTGTTGAACAAATTTATTGTGCTCTCACACTGCTTGTTCCAATATCTTTTATATCTTTTTTTTGATGTTTATTTATTTTTGAGACAGAGAGCGACAGAGTGTGAGAAGGGGAGTGGTAGACAGAGAGGAAGACACATAATCCAAAGCAGGCTCCCAGAGCTGTCAGCACAGAGCCCGACTCAGGGCTCAAACTCATGAACTGCAAGATCATGACCTAGACGAAGTCGGGGGCTTAACCCACTGAGCCACCCAGGCGCCCCTAATATCTTTTCTATCTTAACAACCATTGTGTCATTGAAAATACTCTGAAAATGCCACCTTGAAGATTGTGAGTGGAAAATAGTTGCTCTCATTCCTTGTGCCATCTTTGCTGAGAGTCTCAAGCTACCATTGAATATTTTATTTTGCCCGATCTCTGACTCTCGTATTAACCCTTATGCTAGGCGTTTCTGCTGTCAGTGTTCTCCACCTGCTTCATTTCTTTTTATTTTATTATTTTATTTTATTTAAATTTGAGTTAGTTAACATAAAGTGTAGTCTTGGTTTCAGGAGTAGAACCCAGCGATTCGTCACTTACATACGATACTCATTGCTCAGCCCGTGTGTGCCATTTCTGCTCTTTTTACTTCCATCTTGCTATTGAAAATACAAAGATGCATAGTTTGTTATAATTCTGAAGATGGGAAAACAATAAATAAGCAAAAAGGATTAGAAATTTGAAATATATATACTTAGATTTTTACTCTCATAGTTTTATTGTTTGCTTCATTCTTGTTAGTTTTCTATTTGATGTCTGCAGCGACCAAACAAAAACACTAGCTCATTTTCTCCAATACCTATTGCTCATTTGTTGCCTTTACTTAAATTACTATTCACACGTGCTAATAAAAACTAAATGCTGTATAAAACAATAGGAACAAACACTTTTTTCCCCAATGGAACTTGGAAAATCGTTCTCAATCTCTTTTACCCGCTCGTCCCGGCTTCTCCCCTGGTTTTGCCCACCTGTGATATCTCTGAATAGCTTATCTAAAAGGAGCATAAGCTTTGCTTCCCACACGACTTCTCAGTGTGAGTGGTTCCAATGCACTCACCAGGAGTGCCAAGACGGAGGGTATCTTGAATGGTCTCGTCAGAATTCTAGCCCCTGGGCTGTAGCTAGATGTTGCCCATTCCCCACCTCCTGCAGGTTGCAGTTAGAGATTCACAAACTTTGTCTAGTTAACTTTACATTTGTCCTTCATGGTAAGGGGAGTGCTTCGATCAGGAAGTGAAGAGTGTAAAGAATTACTTTCAGCATTTTGAATTAAGCCAAACTACAAGTTCATCAGAGAGAGGACAAATAATACAAACACAGATATACTAAATTTATTTTTTTTTAATTTTTTTAACGTTTATTTATTTTTGAGACAGAGAGAGACAGAGCATGAATGGGGGAGGGGCAGAGAGAGAGAGGGAGACACAGAATCTGAAACAGGCTCCAGGCTCTGAGCTGTCAGCACAGAGCCTGACGCGGGGCTCGAACTCATGGACCCGGAGATCATGACCTGAGCCGAAGCCAGCCGCTCAACCCACTGAGCCACCCAGGCGCCCCAGATTTACTAAATTTAGTTGTTTGACTTCACCTTCTATTTATTCCTCTTTTCTAATTACATCGGTTAGAACAATATTAATTGATGCTTATAATAACAGATGATTTATTCTGTTTTAGCATTAAGCATGATGATATCTTATTTACATAGGGGATAGTGAAAGGGAGGGTAGGAATCCCCAAAGCACAGAAAAAAGGGCAAAATAAAGCTGAGGCCAGACTCATGAATATATATTTTCACTTTGTCTCAATTTTTTAAAAGACTGTTGCTGCTTTGTAGTGTTTACAAGGAAATAGAGGCTACTTGCTCAAGACGAAACCCCTTCTTTTCCACAGGCTTAGTACAATTTCAGGACAGAATATATTTAAATTGTCTCATCTATTTAATTTTGACTAGGTAACATGCAAACTAAAAGTGTTTAAATCATATAGTACAGAGTTTATACTGAAAAGTAAGTTTCCTGTTTACCCCATGTCCCCTTTTCCTCACTTTTTCATCCCAGAGGCAATCCCTCTTAAAAGGGTCTTGTGAGTATTTACACCATGAGTTTCATGCAACTTATAACTTCTGTATAGAGAGCTCTGCCCTTTGACTATTTTTTACTTAGTAACATATCTTATAAATAATTTTTTATCTGTATATAGACCTGCTTTATTCTTTTTAATGGCTACCTAATGTTATGGATAAACCATAATTTATATGACCAATTATTGTTGTTGGATATTTATTTAGACTATTTCCATTCTTTAGTTATAATAACCAATGCTGTAAGCAATTGAATACTATTTTGAGTACAAGGGTGAGTATATTGGGAGGATGCCAAAAGGGGAATTGATGAGTGGAGGGATATGTGCATTTTGACAGTATGAAAATACTTACATACGAGGTTGCTTATTTTACAGAACTGTTTATAATACTCAAGAGGACCAGTCCCCATACCCAAGTTAACAGAGTTTATTTATAATCAATCTGTGTGATCTTTATCAATATGGTGGGTATAAAATGGTATGATGTTATATACATAATCTGCATTTCCTATTTTCAGAATGACTTTGAACAACTTTCGTACATCCATCCAAAATTGCTGAATAATTCTTTTTCTGTGAATTCATGTTCTTGTCCTTTAACTAAATTCCACTAGGTTGTTGGCTCTTTCCTTATTGGTAATAGAATATATTTACATACTATGCAGTTGCCCCCTATCTCTTACATCTATTGCATATATTTCCCAAGTCATCATTTGTCTTTTGCCTTTAACTATGTTATTTGTTTCATGTAATATTTCTAAAAATAATGTAGATAAATAATCAATATGTTTATCTATGGCTTCTGCATATTGCGTATCAACTAGAAATATCTGTCTCATAATAAGACCTACTAGTTTTATAGTTTCAAATTTTATGTTTAATTCCTGGACTTATCTGAAATGTATTTGGCATAAGGTTTGAGGTAGTGAATAATTATATTTTAATATAGCTTCTACCTTTCCTGGCTAATTAATTCAGATTCCTTTTTGACCAAAGATTGTGAATACTATCTATAGAATTTTATAAATCCCAATACAAATTTGGTTATATCAAGACACTCTAATCTATTACATTGATATATTTGCATATTGATATTCTAGTGTGAATCCTACTTTAATTAATAAAGCTTTACATTATAGTGTGTTATCTCATGTTTTTATTTTTCTTTACTTTAAGACATTAAAATAATGCTTATTCCTGTACATTTATTTTGCCATAAAAATTCTAGAATTACTTAGTCTAAGTTTTAAAAATATTTTTAAAAATTATTTATAATAATCCACTCAGTACTTTTATCAGGATAAGTAAAAATCTTATATAAATTTGAAATCTTCCTGTCAAAGAACAGAATGTGTATGTTCACTTATCTTCTTTTGTAATATCCTTCTCGTACAGTTCTTGCTAAATATTAAATTTATTTATATCTTTTATGTTGTTATTTGTAATGGGTTCTTTTTTATGCTTTGCAGCTGAAAATTGTTTCCATATTAAAGAAGGCTATTAATTTTGGCATATTGATGTTGTCCTCAGCCTACTTACTGAATTATCTTATTGTTCTTTATAGTTTCCTAAATAAATGAATTAGAATTTTCAGTTATGACATTATATTTCAATGTGATATAATTTCACTTCTTCCTTAACACCTGTACATTATTTATTTTTCCTTTTTAGTTGCATTTACTAGAAGAGTGTTAGTTAATTCTTGTTTTAGTGAGTTCTTTTGTATCATTTCTGATTTTAGAATCAGCAGTCATAAAACTTCGTGCAAGGATGGAAAAGTTCTATGTCTGTATTGCATAATATGGTAACCACTAGCTACATGTGACTATTGAGCACTTGGAATTTGGCTAGTGATACTGAATACCTAATTGCATTTAATTTTAACTAAAATGCAAATTTAAATTACCACATGTGGCTAGTGTACTATATTAGACAGTAAAGTTTTAGAATTTTAACCTTAGACATGATGATATATTCTTTTTTTCTTAAAATTTTTTAATGTTTGTTTATTTTTAAGAAAGAGAGACACCGACAGACAGGGAGGGACAAAGCACAAGCAGGGTAGGGGCAGAGAGAGAGGGCGACATAGAAGCCAGAGAATGCTCCAAGCTGCAACCTGTCAGCATGGAGCCCAAGGCAGGGCTTGAACTCACAAACTGCGAGATCATGATCTGAGTCAAAGTCGGACACCTAACGGACTGAGCGACCCAAGCTCCTGATATATTCTTTATTATAATTCATTCATTGATGTTCTTCAACCTACCATGTTTTTTTCTTCAAATTTTTTAGGTGATAGGATTTTGTTACTTTTCTATTTTATTTAACTAAATTCTTGACTTAATTATTTTCATTCTTTTTTACTTATTGTAAAAAGTACTTAATCACTTTTTCTACTGTATCTCATGTATTCTGCAATGTCATATTTCATTAATTATAGATTTTGTTAATTTGTTAAGGATTTGTTAATTTGAAGAATAGAGATGACAAATTATTTTAAAAGGTGAAAAAAAATGAACAAATATTGGAGAGAGCCTGGTATTTCTGAAGTTTTAGTTCGGGTTAGGGCAAGAGCAAAGAAATAAATCCAAATGTGAGAAGAGGACATTAAAAAGGAAGAAGAAAGAAGAAAAACTAGGAACTGGATATTGTAGCGGTCACAGTTATCTATTGGGTCATTTCTATGACATTCCTGGGAGGTTACTGAAGGCTGATTTCCTACTTGACTTAAGTAACTTGTTCTACATCAGTTCAAAACAACAGTCTCTCTAAAAAACCCAGAATTGGAACTACCATAATAGCCTGGGTCCTCTCTGTGTAAGCTGAAAGAAGTGGATGCTCCTCATTTTTTCAGATAAGTCAACCAAGGCCTTTGAAGAGTGCCTGTCCCAAAGTAATTGCTTCCAAATATTAGTTTTATGAATAGGTGAATGAATAAATGGTTTAGTCAAGGTCAGAGAGATGGAGACAGGTGGAGAATTGGGGATAAGTGACCCTGGTCGTCTGCCTTTTGATGCCTTAGTCTGTCTAAGGTAATAAATAGGGAATACATATTCACTATTTGTTGAAATATGACAGGCTTAAACTTTCTTTTTTTAATGTTTTATTATTTTTTAAATGGTTATTTATTTTTTAAATGTTCATTTATTTTTGAGAGGAAGAGAGAAATAGAGAGAGAGTGTGTGTGTGAAAGTGGAGAAGGGACAAAGAGAGAAGGAGATAGAGAATCCCAAGCAGGTTCCCCCGCTGTCAGCACAGAAACTGACATGGGGCTCGAACTCATGAACTGTGAGATCATGACCTGAGCTGAAATCAAGAGTTGGAGGCTTAACTGAGCCAGCCAGGCACCTGTTTATTTATTTTAAGAGAGAGAGAGAGAGTGAGAGAGAGAGAGAGGATCTCAAGCCAGCTCCACACTGTCAGCAAAGAGCCAATGTGGAGTTCAATCTCACAAACCTTGAGATCATGCCTTGAGCTGAAATCAAGAGTTGGATGCTTAACCAACTGAGCCACCCAGATGCCCCAGACTTTCATTTCATTGGATAGGTATTGTTTTAGTTTCTGATTTTTAAAAAATTGTAATGTTTATTTATTTTTGAGAGAGAGAGAGAGAGCATGCATGCGGGAGGGGCAGAGAGAGAGAGGGAGACACAGAATCCAAAGCAGGCTCCAGGCTCCAAGCTGTCAGCACACAGCCTGATGCAGGGCTTGAATTCATGAACCATGAAATCATGACCTGAGCAGAAGTCAGACACTTAATGGACTGAGCCACCCAGATGTCCCATCAGTTTCTGCTTTTTCTAATCTTAAGTATGAGAAAAAGAAATAACCAGGGAAAGATCAGATGAGTATAGTAATTGACAGTGTTTAGTAAACATATACTAAATAGGACTATATAGGTATATGATGGGAATATACAGACACAACAATTTCATATGAATTATCACTGCACCCCAGCAACACACCCATGGTTAAGAGTTGAAGATCCCTCAGAGTAATTGCACATAATAAGCAAATAGAGTATAGGTTGTATCTGCTGTACCAACTCCAGTATTTTGGTGGTGGTTTTCTGGAATACAGTTGAAAAAAATTCAAAAGTCATACATGAGATTCACAAAAAAGTATGTCTAATAGGTTAAAAGGTCTATCATGGCCATGGAGGGAGATGCATTATCAATATTATAAATCTTCAATTCTGACTTATATTTTGCATTATTGCTTTCATATCATTCAGTGAATTAGTTTGGCTGGCAGATGACTATGCCATAGTAGACAATTTGTATATATCTGTTGAACTAACTTTTGGTAAAATAAGCACTTTAGTTATAATAATAGCTGAATATATATTTGATGACTGACATATGTACTGGTCAAAGATTTTTGAGGTATGCCAATAAGATATATTAGAAAGATAAGAGACTATCTTCCCAGAATAAAAATTTCATAGCTCTATTGCCTGGAAGTGAAGAGGAAGAGAGAGATTTCTTGATACCAAGGAAAAATGATTGACATTGCCTCACATGCCAGTGGTCAGAAGAAAAATGCATCTTAATTGCAATATTTTAGAGAAGTTCAATTAAGTCTACATTTTGAAAAGTTTTGGGCTGAAGTCAATTAAAAAGTACAAGAGAACTAGGTTAAACTTGTGGTTACTGTGGTTGCACCATTCAGTGACATGTGGGACACATTCTTGGATGGAAGAAACCATCATCCAAGTTTAGAAGTATTTGGAACCTGTGGCTTTTGAGATCTGAACCCAACCTGAACTTCTTGGTGCTGTGTATTTTCTTTTTGTTTTATTTCCTGGCATGAGACTTGTGTATGTGTGTGTGTGTGTGTGTGTATTCATTCTAAAGTTTATAAAAAAGTTTATTATAAAGCCAATTGGGAAATATGTTTTTATTAATATACTTTGATGAGTTAACTGTAAATAAACTAATATTGAGGATTAAATTTCCATTAAAATACACAAAAATTTAAAAATTGAAAAGAGAGATACTTAGAAAAACATAGCTTAGGTTTTATCCAAACCAGAACATTTGTAAAAATAGCTAAAAAAATATTAGGTGATCTCAAATTGTGGTCCAGCTCAAAACCTTAAGTTACATTGTTTTCCAATATTCAGATTCCCTAGGATCCCCAAGCAATAGAAGGTAAAACTATTACTCCTTGGGGAAGAGAATTTCAAGTCTCTGATTTTGGTCTCCTGCTCATTCATCAAATCACACTGGAACCTGTCCTTGGTTGGATAATATATAGGGCCACCATGCAAGTTCTAAGAGCCACCTGGGAGAAATGATTAAAATCATGTGGCTAAGCTCTTCAAAACATATAGAAAAGTTGATATGTCTGTCCCTGTGGGAGGAAAAGAAATCCACAAGAATAATGACCTTAATGGAGCCTTGGGTGTTGCTCAATTTCCAATGTGTATTCTGTAGTGCAGCCAAATTTTCTAATCTGAAGGATTGTGGTATTGGCCAGCAGGAAAGTGAAATAAATGTATGGAATATGGGATATTATTTGCATGTGGTTTTGTGAGAATATGATTGTTTTAAATAGTAAGTCTTTTACTATTTTACTCAGTCTATAATGCTATTTTAGATTTTCTTAAAAGATACCATTTTAATTCAATATGGTACAGTGGAAAGAGCATGGGTTTTGGAGTCAAGCATATGTTACTTACTCATTCACTAGCTGAGTGAATTTGGGCAAGAACTGTACCTGGCATATGGTGTAAATAAATACTTGTTAAAGGAGGGAATGAATGAATAAAAGCAATTAACCACTCTTAGCCTCAATAAAATTTACCCAGGCCTGTCAGCTTTTGTTTAATTTTCATGTAATGGAACCAGATCACTAGGCATTTAGCACAAAAGACATGAGATAGAACGTGTTCTCTTGACAAAGGGTCTTGACAAAGCTGTGGCAAGTTAGAGAACAAATTTGGCTTTATCATAAATTAAAAAGAAATTAAGAGATCACATTTAGAATGGTTCCTTGCCAGTATTTTGATTGTGAAAATAGTCAACATTGCTGTTAAGTGCTGTTGTGACATTAAGCTTTTATGATCCTCTAAAATAAAACCAATGAATGCTGGTGTTTGTAGTCTACTTTTTGGCCATCTATAACATTAGATGAGAAACAATATTCTGGAATCTATAGTTAAGTCTCAAATGAGAAATGTTTTCCACTCTGTCCATCTTACCCAAGCCAGTTTCTGGATATTGCTGATTACCCTAAAATATTTATATCCATTTCAGAAACCTGTTTTAATGCTCCTATAAGCTTAGAGAATGTCTGATAGTACAGAGCATCCAAGATGCTACTATATCCATATAGGTTATTAGTCAGTTATATATCAACTTGGGTGTTATAAGGGTACATATCTTCCTCATGTGTTCTCCATTGTGGGACCTCAGATCCTAATTAATGAACATTAATTATTTCTGGTCTTTAATATAAATTGATGAGAGAAATACCTTTAGCACATAACTGCTTTCTGCCTTTATAGCTACTATGTCCTTTTATGTTTCCTTTTTCTCTTCATTTTTTTTTAAATTTGTGTATAGATGACACATGATGTTATATTAGTTTCAGGTATACTGAATAGTGATTCAACAACTCTATATATTATACTATGCTCACCACAAGTATGACAGACTACCATCTGTCACCATGCAACACTATTATAATACCATAGACTATATTTTCTATGCTGTTCATTTTATTCCTGTGACCTATTCATTACATAACTGGAAGTCTGTATCTCCCACTCCTCTTCACCCATTTTTCCCATACCTTCACCATCTAGCCACTGTCAACCATCAGTTTGCTCTCCATATTTACAAGTCTGATTCTGCTTTTTGTTTATTTATTTATTTTGTATTTTAGTTGCCACATATATGTGAAATCATGTGGTATTTGTTTTTCTCTGTCTGACTTATTTCACTTAGCATAACACTCTCTAGGTCTATCTATATTGTCATAAATGGTAAGATCTCATCCATTTTTATGGCTGAGTAATATTCCATTGTACATATACCACATCTTATTTATCTATTCATCTGTGAATGGACAATTGGGCTGCTTCCATATCTTGGCTATTAAAACTAATGCTACAGTAAACTATAAGGGTGCATATATATTTTCAAATTAGTGTTTTTTGGGGGAGGGAGATAAATATCTAGTAGTTGAGTTATTGGATCATGTGATATTGTTATCTTTAATTTTTTGAGGAACCCCCATACTGTTTCCACAGTGTCTGTACCAATCTACATTCCCACCAACAGTAAACCAGAGTTCCTTTTTCTCTATATCTTCACCAATGCATGTTATTTCTTATATTTTTGATTCTAGCCATTCTGACAGGTATAAGGTAAAATCTCATTGTGATTTTGAGAAGATATTTGCAAATGATATATTTGATAAGGGATTAACATTCAAAATATATGAACTCATACAACTCAATTCCTTGTATTCCTTTTATTACTACTTCCGCCTTCGTATTTGAGACTCTCATCGGTTCATCACTTAGTTTTCCATAACTCAAACTATCTCATAGCTTAAGGAAGTATATTATTGAGGATGAATGCATGGACTCTGGAGCCAACTGTCTAGTTATGAATCTCAGCGTGGCTAATTGCTCCATGCATGAATGTGGGGTGTTTACTTTAACATTGTTGTAACTCAGCTTCCTCAGTTGTTTGTTATGCAGACTAAAAGAGTTAATACAAAGCAAAGAGCTTAGAATGTTGGCAAATTGTAGATGTTCAATAAATATTAGGAGAAGAAAATCTTATAGAAGAAAGCAATGTGATACAATTCCAGATGGTTGGGCTGTAGGGAGAAAATATAATACTCATGCCAATATGGATATTTCAATTTTTGTATGTATTTCTCATTTTAAAAGAATAAATTAGCATTTTGATAGCTACTCTAGTTCTATGTATATCAAAGATTGCATAATTCATTCTCTCAAAGTCTGATAATCCCCTGGCACTGGCAATAATGAGTTTTTGAAACTTCAAAGTCATAGACCAGATGACCCAGTGCAACTGCCATCACATTGGTTGTTTCCAGACATCTCTCAGTGAATCTATATAAGCCTGTGATGAAGTGTTTCAGAGTTGAAGTAAATACAAATCATAAGGTATGGACTTTTCACAAACCAAATTTTTAATTTCAAGGAATGTCCTTTATTTTGAGGTTGCATGTATACTATATATATATATATATATACACACACACACATATATATATATATAAATACACACATAATATATATATATATATATAGTTGTTGTTTTGTTTCCAGATCAAATTTTACTAAATTTGTTTTACTTTATTAAAATGTGAAATCCCCAATTTTTTTCATGGCCCTTCCTAACTAATCATGATCCAGTAAGTTCCCTGAGCTCCATTCAGCCAGAATTTCTCACTTTCCCCTGACCTGCTTGAGTAGAATCTTCACATCTTATCAAAATATCATCCAAGTATTTCTTGGATGAATAAGCCCCAACCCACTATGTTGAGTGGGCTATTCCTACCTGCTCTTGAAGATGCTATAGTTTCTGCTGGCACCTCTTCAGACCCCAGTTGGCAATGGGTGCTAAATTGGGAAAATAGTCTTCTCCTTTGTGTTTCTCTTTGATGTGGCCCAAAGAAGCATGATTTGGGGCCCTGGTGTCATTTGTTTGCTTTCAAACACCAGCCCCCCACAGTAATTCACATGTCTACTCTTCTTCTGTGGCTGAAATGAGTCACCAGGTCAAGTTCATCATGCCTGGCTTAGTTTCTCTTAGGGGGAATCCTTTCTGGGAAATGTATTCAGGATCATGTGTTAAAAGTCTTTGAGAAAGCCACCCCACCAGTGTTACCCATCAGCGTGTCTGAACACACTATACAGCAGTAGATTGAATTGTTTTCCAGAGGGTACAAATATGTTTCCATTAAGACTGTCTCATCTGCTTGACAAGTATACCTGAAGCCCAGCAGTTGGTAGTAGGAGTCCATGTATAACACAAGCTGAATCATTACTATCATCATTTAGGAAGCTTTGGATATGAAAATAGTACCCAAACTTCTAGCCTTAAGTTCATTTCAACTCTTCTTGACAAATTACTTAATCTCTCTAGAGATCAGGTTTTTTAATCTATAAAATGAAGATAATAATAGCACCTACCATATATATAAATTAAATAGGCTAATATATTTTAAGAATATATAATAGTGCTATATGCAACAAATACTACATATATGTCAGAAATTATGATTGTAATTATTAACTTTGTCACACTGTCTCCTCAGATAGAAGGAAGCAGGTACGTTTGATTATCTGCCTATTAAGTTGAGCTAGTGTATTCTGATATCATTTCTCTTAAATACACACATAAGAGAAACTGCTATAATTATGTTGTGTTATTACTTTTACTTTACACTTTGAGCAGTTCTTAGACTATAACAAACAGAAGGAATCTTGGAATACAGCATATACATAACTCAATCAACCAGTTATAATATTATCCTACATTAGTAGATGCATAAATTTGGTAAAAGTATTGTATCAGATGATGGGATATGTAAGCTAATAGAATGGAAAATTTTCTTCATACTACAGATTATGCTTCTCCTTCTTTCTTTTCCACCCAGCAAGTGACAGGGAAGTTCAAATGACTGCTCACATTGTAGCTTTAGTTCAAGTCACGGCTCAACTTCACAAAGGCACAACTGACAATTCCAGATGTCCATTAGTCATGGCACCATGAAGACAGACCCCACTGATCAGTTTATAAGCTGCGGGCATATCATGAAATTGTCTTGCCACCATACAGATAAACAAAGCATATGTGCCATTAGTGCAGAGCTGAAGATAGAATAAGAATATTAACTTCAAAATCAAACAAGAAACATTCAAGAAACAATAAAATTTTTTCATAAAAAGAAGAAAATACAAACTCTAAGGACATAAACAAAGGTAGTGGTAATATAGAAGAGAGCCTGATTTTTGTGGTAGTATTGCAGTCTTTGATTATTGTATGGGGCAGACCCATGCTGGCTGAAATTATGTCTAGCATTTTATAGCAGCAGATTGGAGTAGCCAGAGGCTTGGAACCTTGTGGATTTGTGGCTCTTCAGAAGTGCTTCTGTATTGGAATGTGTTTGTGTTTGCCTTTATTTGTTTTTAATAAAAAAAAATTTGAAGAAAAAGTTTCTGCCTTGGTAGATTTTCTTTGGAATCCCAGAAAGGGCTCTTGAGGGCTCTGTGGCTCTCTTATGATGATAAACCAAAGCTTTGAGCTTGTCCCAGTTGGAATTCCAGACACTAAAGAAGCCAACTTCAATTATTATTATTGTTGTCTACAGAACTGAGCCCCTTTCTGGATTATTCAGGTTTATACTAATAGTCTCCTAAACATAATAGTTTTTTTTTTTCCAGCGAAGCTAGGACTACAAAACAAAGTGGGGGAAATTTCACAATAATGTTTCAGAGTTGCCAAGTTTGGGAGCCTCCATCGCAGGTACCTATGGTGTGGCGGGGTTTATTGGGAGGGAAACATTCATAAAAGTTGGACCTGCAGTAAAGAACAAGTTTCATAAACATGAAGGAGAGATTATTACATGGGAGAATATGGTAGTTGAGATAAGCATAGTCTTTCTGAATGAAAAAAAAAATTAGTACAATATTGCAGTCTCCAGACTGAGTCATTAATAGTTGAGGACAATCATAGACTCTTAGAGCTATAAATGGAAAGTTAAAGGTTTTCAAATCCAACCTTTGTGTTTTGTAAGATCTAGCTGTACCACATCCCAAATCGATTACTCAGTTCCTACTTAAGCACGTATCCTAGCAGAGAATTTGCTACCATATATGATAACCCTTTCCAGGTGAGAACAGCTCTGATAGAAAGGTTAGCTCTATTCAGGGCCAAAGTTATTTCATTTTAACTTTGACCCATTAATCATGATTCTGTCCTCTGAAGTTACTCCTTCTTTTATGTAATTTCTGTCATTTATTGAGATAGTTATCATTCCAGCACATTCCCTAAAGCCTTTTCTTGTCAAGAGCCCTTAGTTCCTGCAAAACCATTCATCTCCTTTAAGTTAAATTAAGTCAAATTAACATTTGCTGAATTCTGGCCATGAGCCATACTCTGTGGTAGGATCTCGGAATATAAAGATTGATGGTCCGTATTCATAAGAAGATCGCAATTGGGACAGGAGAACATTAATGACATATAATCTTATCATTACAATACGTTCTCACAGATATTAAACAGAGACGTGCACAGACTGGATGGTGGCCAGGAAGTGATTAGATCTGCCAAGGGAAGCTGGGAAATTCTTGTCTAAACAATAGCATTTTCCAAATGAAAAATTAAGGAAAAGCATTCCAGGTGAATTGAAATACTGTATAAGGCATAACTGTGTGAAAGGCAAGTTGTATCAGGAGACAGGGTCACATGTATAATGAAATTTTTTATATAAAGAACGAATGGACCCAGAAATTTTATAACATAAAATCAGCTAGGGACTCTTTTCCAATCTTGTAACCTATCTTGAATTTCCATCTTCTCTTAAAAATGTTTATTCTGTCTTTTCTAGTTTAAGAATAACTTTGTTTCATAAGGAATGCAGAGTAAAAGTGGAATTTAGAATTTGGGATGTCTCATAATTTCCTTAAATATCGCACCTTCTTACCCCAATTGGTCTATTTCTCTCCTTTCCTAATTCTCACATACCAATAGCTTTAAAGTGCTTCCCTTCTGCTGATATTCCCTTCTGCTGATATATTCCCTTCATCACAGGTCTTGTCTTTATCAACACTATTCTATTCTTATTCTTAGCACTTATCTGTGATTTTTTATGCATTGTGTGGTTCTTATGTTATTCTATATAAAACATACTTTAAGAGGGTCGTCAGTGCTTTTTTTAATGTTTATTTATTTACTTAGGTGTGGAAGGGGCAGAGAAGAAGAGAGAGAATCCCAAGCAGGCTCCCTACTGTCAGCACAGAACGCAACGTGGGGCTCAATCTCACAAACCGCGATATCATGACCTGAGCCGAAATCCAGAGTCGGACTCTTACTGACTGAGCCACACGGATGCCCCATCAGTGTTTTTAGTAATTATTTAACTATTACTGATCACTGCTCCAAGAGCTTTAAGGACATTATTTCATTCAATCTTTAGGATAACCCTGCAAAATAATAATTCTTATTATTTACAATTTACAGATGAAAAAATCCGAAAGGATGGACATTTTAGCCAGAATTTGACTCTAGTATTGGCTTTCTTATCGAATACGTTGTACTGAAAATACTATAACTTTCAGATCATTTTTTATTTTTAGCCCCATTTGTAATTGTAAGTGGGAAAATTTTACTTCACTTTGCCTATTTTTTTTCTATTCTAGAGTCTTTAACCATGTAAACAATCTTTTTTTCCTCCCAAATTTTGAAATGTCAGTTGTGCTATTGGCCAAATACTCGTTGAACACTTCCTGAATAACCCCATCTGCAGATGCTCTACCGAGGTTCCTAGATGCGCCCAATAAATAAGACACTTTCTTAGAAACTGAAGCTTGTTTTGCATGATTACTCTAATTAAATAATCTATTTCTTGAAATGCATGGTTTCTATTGATAAATAATTGCTTTTATTAAGTTTTACAGTCAAATCAAGAATGATAAAGTCAGTAACAAAATGTAAACTCAAAATTAGATTACAAAAATATAATAAAGCCTACTCACTAACTATAGAAATCCAGTATTTTATGTGCTTTTGCTGCTCTCCCAAACTACCAGACCCCTAGACTCTCACCCAACCAGGAGTGCCCATTGGGTAGCCGCAGATCTTAACATCTCTTTAGCCTTAAATATCTTAGCCATTACTTTTAACCTAAAAATAACTAGTGATTGGGATCATCATAAAAATTTGTTGGCAGATACTAAAGACACAAATGGGAAATTCTGTCCCATTAGCTTTTATAAGTTGTGAGAAGTGTGTTTTATTAAAGCAAAAAACACACTTAGAATACTTCTGTGGATAAAAAGGATGGCAATTTATTGGAAGGCATCAGAGGAAATTGAGCTGGAAGAAGAACAAACAGAAGCAAAGTTGGAGGCTTTGTTAAAGGAAAGTACACTTGTTATTAGTCTGCATGATATAAATCTTTTAAAGAGAAGTAAGCTCACAAAAGCAAGACAGTGTCTGTCTCCGGTGCCTGACAGCATGAGAAAGAACATGGGAACATAAACATTCTATCAAGTGGCCAGTGTAAGAAGCACATTACATCCTCCTAGAAGACAAAATGGAGACCATAGAGTGGTGATAACTTGGAAGGAAAATGCAGGATGTGTTAAAACACATACATAACCTTAAAGAAAATTGACACATAATTAATTACACAATTTTAATGTAAAAGAAACAAGTAAGAAGTGTTTCTGATCTTGTTCATAATTTTATGATTTCTTCTAATGTGAAAATGCCTGCCAGGCATTTCTTATAGAAACTGAAATAATGCCCTTGCCAATCCCAGAAGAGGAGAAAGGAATAACTCCTGTGGAGAAAGAAGGGGGGAAAAGAAGGTGTGAATAGTGTTGAAGTAAAGGAATGCTGTTTTGGCATCTCATCCATGTCAGTGACAGCAGGTGCCACAGAGGAAAAGACAACCAAATAAAGGGCAAGGAGACCAGGAGAGCAGACACAAAGAGAGAAACAAATCCATCTGCCCTGTGCCTCATTAATCTTGTCACAAATACTTGCTGCTGAGAAATGCTAATCTTCTCACTACTCAAAGTAACCTCCTTCACAAGAATGTTTTCAAGGTCTGGTATATCTAATGACTGAACCATTTAATAAATTACTTACTTATGTTACTATAAAAGCCAGTCCAGCAGCTGTAACCTACATGTAAAGCACTAAATCCTTATACCTGACTTTCTAAAGGTTCCTCTAAATCATATTTAGTGACGGGGTGAGGTACACAGGAATCAGGATTTAGTGGCAGGGTATACTTCATGCTGTTTTGGGTAGGTCAGGAGGTCCGATTTGGATTTCTTCCCAGTAACCTGATCTAGGTGAATCAGCAGGTTATAAATGAAAGTCAGTTTCTAAGATCTCCTGATTTTCTCTATCAGAAACTTTATAAGAACATAGTGAAAAACAGGAAAAGACTGAGAGATAATAAATACCATTGACTGATATTATGATATTGCAATTTCTCCTTCCTAAGACAACATGAAGTGAGATGCCCCTTTGTATAAACCAAATATTTGTATAGATTCCTGAGTTTTTATTTCCGTTGTTAGCCAGAAAAAATACTCGAATGACTGAGAAGTGTTTAAGAGCTCACACTGCTTTTTCTAGGTCACAATATATAACATTAGAATGTGAGTTTTTCAATGGCAGGTTCTAATGACTTTCATATATTTTTATCACTCATAGTATGAAAATATCTCCCTAATACGTCAGATCATGAAAGAGAAAGAATAAAGGGGAAGACAAAAGAAACAAAATGTATTAGTCTTGTCACATTCAAAGCACTGACATTCATTGTCTCATTTCAAGACAACTCTTGGACGAATTAAGAAACTTTAGTTCAAGATCACAATAATTATGATAAAATTAGTGTTTGACTAGTTTTGTCTAATTTGAAAGCTTGAGCAGTTTGCTCTGAAAGGATGTTGGAGTACAAACAAACCTTCCAGTGCCCCTGAAACCATGTCTCATTGACAACTGTCTTCTTGTTCTACACATGGCATGACTCTATACCAATTTATGGTGTATTTTTAAAGGATCATTGGTCCTTCTCTATTACTTTATTTTTTTAATGTTTATTCATTTATTTTTCAGAGAGCACAAATAGGGGAGGGGCAGAGAGAGAGAGAGAGAGAGGGAGACCCACAATCCAAAGCAGGCTCCACGCTCAGAGCTGTCAGCACAGAGCCTGACACAGGGCTTGAACCCACAAGCCTCAAGATCATGACCTGAGCCCAAGTCAGACACTTAACAGACTGAGACACCCAGGCACCCCTTTATTACTTTCAATTAAGAGACTTCTGAATTGGCATAACATGGTAAATCTGAAACTTACATTTACAAAATCTCAGAGAAGCCCAACGGTGTCACAAGCATCATTAGTAACATGTTTTCTTCATTGTAAAAGGGACAATAACATTTGCTGTTATTGAACCCCACGAACATGGGAATCTTAGGCCACTTTATGAGTAAGCACAGGAAAATCATATGAAAGATGAAGAAACTGTCTCAATTTTCTCATAATATTAAAATGACAATAATAACAATAATGAGTCATAAGTATGCAGAAAGGATTGACAAACTACTGTATGTAAAGCAGCTCACAGCACAGAATAAGTGTTAAATCAACGCTAGCTTTTATTAATGCTATTTTCATAACTATAAGTCAGATTATTAGGTTTACATTCTTTGAGAAAGGTGTTCACTAGCTTCAGAACCCTAAAGTAAAACACTTTCCTTCTGTTTGCCTCCCCTCCAATCACAACTTTATTGCTTCTAACTTGTTTTTCAGGAGAGTGGTTGAGTAATTTATTATATATATATATATATATATATATATATATATATGAATAAGCTATAGATGAGAATAAACTACATGTATTTGCAAATTCAGTCCTCAGTAAGTAGTATATTTATAAATAGCTCAATATTTATGCTTCCATATGTATCAAAACAATCATTGAAATTCATTTTCAGGGCTCAGTTAGTTGAGCTTCCAACTCGATTTCAGGTTAGGTCATAATCCCAGGCCTTATGTTGGACACCATGCTGAGTGTGGAGCCTGCTTATAGTTCTCTCTCTCTCTCTCTGTCTCTCTCCCCCCTGCTGCTCTCCCCAACTCGTGTGCACATGTGTTCTCTCTCTCTAAAATAAGATAAAAATTAAAAAAAAGAAATTCATCTTCTACACACCTCCCAACCCTCCCTTACTCTCAAAATAACTAAACATAGGGAACCATGACTCTAGCTAAATAATAAAGTTCTGCCTTTATTGCTTACCTTTTTCTGAAGGTCTTAATGCATTTCAGGAATGTCCATCCTTGATCTTGCTAGTTCACTACTCTGAAATATCTGACTTTATTTTATATTTGTATACTGGGGTGAGGACAGGCAGGTAAAGGTTGGGTTGTGTGGTATCCAGAGGCTGAAAATTGAAACCCCCTGTTTCTCACAGCCCAGGTGTGGTGCAGACAGCCCTGGCCTCCACATTTCCTCACTATGCCCTAGAAATGACCTTAACCCTGACATAGAAAAAGAAGCAACATAACTGTGAAAGGCTGTTGTTGGCTGGCTGTGTGAGACAGAGAAGTTTTCTGAACACTGAGGCTGTATCGCATTGCTCTCCCCTGTGTGTTAACACTTCCAGTCTCTCCAAGTTGACCTGGACTCTCTGAAGCTATAGAGGGGTCAAAGCTAATCCTCAGTACCCATCAAACTCATTTATGATTTGGTCCTTAAAGCAGTGGGAAAATGACTCAAACCAATTCTCTTCCTTCTATTCACTCTTGAAATCTATTGGAAAACATTGTTTTCTTCTATGATATTTCAGCCGACTACACTCTGCCCTTTCTTCCCTTTGCTCTAATTCTCTTAAATAGGTAAATAAATTTATATGTGCACAAAACACAAGTTAAAGCAATATTCTATTACCCCAACAAACTGCATTTTCCTTGCATTGCTTAATCATTTTTCATATATTACATATCTTTACCTGTTATAAATCTGACAACGATAACAAAAATATCTTTTTTGGCTTCTTTAAAGAGTACGCATTCTTATTTTTTCTTTAAAGACAGATGTTTAGAATGATAGAAAGTGATCAAACCAGGGAATGGAAGAATTGAAGCACATGGAATTTTCTTTACCAAAATTTATTGAAACAACATGTTCAGGTTTTATTCTTTTAAAAAGTGACTGGTAAAGTTAGTTTTATAAAGTATTTCTTGCAACCATTTAATTAAATTTAAATCTTATGCAGAATAATTCAAGTCTTACGTAGTGTACTTCTTTGCAAGAAAGAACTCTTTTAGGGAAAGAGTCATTTCTAAAATGTCCACTTGTGCTCTGTACTAAGGCTCCAGCATGCATGCATGGGACTCCCTGCAATCCCCTCATCTTTCAGCATCTTTACTACTGAAAACAGGAAATGAAGGAACAAGAACTCTGATAGGTTTCATGAGCTAGGCGATCAACATAAGCTCATGGAAATGTGATGTCTTGGTGGAGTGAAGTGGTCTCCCATTGTCCTTTGCTCACAGGTACTTCCTCAGAAAGATTCCCAAGTAAAAAACCAATTTCTATTGCCAATTTTTTCCTATGCCATTACTCTGTTGTGCATTCGCATACAAAAGGAGAATATTTATAGATTGGTTCTTGACTATTCCAAACAATAAGGACTTATGCAAACTCATGACTAATGACACATTTCAAAGCAGTATGACTTACTTTCAAGTAGTACTCAAAAAGTGACATTTCAGCTCAATCTCAAAATCTGGGTCTCAGTTTACTGAATGGCGGAACACTGGTCTTAGACATGCTAGTATGGTTCACTTTGGACTTCTTGATACAGCAGAAAGGTCCAAACCAGCAGTGGAGCAGTGGTTTTTTTTGTTTGTTTGGTTTTTTTTTTAGGGATTGACCCTGAAGGAGATGATGAATGAAATTACTGTGGACACTAAGAGGACATGCAGTGTTTCATTGTTTTTACTTCCTTTATTATATACTTTTTCCAGAAATGTATTTTTGTTAGTAACTAGTTTTTGAAATTTTTTACGAAGACTCCAGCAAAAACCATTTCTCTCTAAATAAATGCCTTCAATATCTGATGTGTAGGTATAGGCCAGTGTGAGCCAACCATGCTATTAAGAAACTAATAAATATGTCTCCTTTGTTTTCTATTAAATGAGAAAAAGCAAGACAATATGATTCATGCCAGATCAGGTTGTGACTGGTATGTGCTTATCCTTTACATAACAAGTGTATTTTATAAGAAAAAACACAAGGGAAATATTTTTATTTATTTTATTAGTTGTACAATAGCCGTGTTGGCAACTGAAGAACTAATAAACTAAACTTGTCTCATGTGGTTCTTATTATAGAATCAAATAGAAATGTAAAAGGCAAGCACACACCAATCATAACCCCATATGGCTGAAAGAACAGGAAAATGTGGCTCCATTTTCATTAGTAAACAGAGGTATATATCCCATGATATGTTCAAGCCTGGCTCTAAAAGAACTCCCAGTGCACTATGGTATTTTGTACCACTTAAGGGGTACCATACTTACACAGGCTAATATTGACATGAGTTGGAAGGAGTGGGCTGCTCTCGGTCTTGCAACAGCATTAATAGCACCAGTGGAGACTCAAGCAACATTTCTTGGCAGTCTTGGAAGGAAAGCATGCTAAACCAGTGCATGATATATACAGTCTTTGCAATATACACTTGGCTTATTTGCAGCAAGTAAGTTGACATGCATGTAACCACCAAAATTTCATTCCAGAATGTTTAGTCTTTTCAATAATCATACAAAACCATTGAAGTTCTGGAATCAAAAGACTGCATGCATAAATATTTTCTAAGTTCCTTCAGTGCTATTTTCACTTTATCTTTAAGGAAATATAAATGTAGCTATTATCAATGGAAAGTAGATATTCATTTGCAGGAAGACACTGCAAATGAATCATCTTTGGAACAGCAAGGAGTGGTCATTGGTCTCTAGGAAGTGTTGACATGTAATAACAGTAGGTCTTTATTAGCAGCAGAAAATATTGGGTGCTGAGGACCAAAGTTGGCTTCTTCTAGCTTCTTTTTCTTATTTGCTTTTAGTTGTCATTTATTTTTTCATCTACTTGTGAATGGGTTGCTAAGTGATCATATCACCCAGACAGGAATGAGTCTCCTAACCTTTGAACAGTGTATGCCACAACTGGGATGGAATTATTTTCTCATCCTGAACCTGTTCTGGAGTGCAGAGGAAATGATAAATTCATTCTTGATGTATTTTATTAAATTATACTCAGATTTATGTATAACATTGATTAATTTGGCAAAAAAAAATAGTGCAGGAAAGGACTCAAGTCACACAAAGTTCTAGATTTATAATTCTATTTTTAAAATCTATACTGTTCGTAAACTGTCTTTGAAAATACAGTCAATGGATAAAAATTGAAACTGACTAGAGGAATTATTCATAAAAAATTAGCACTAACAAGTGTTTTCATCAGCTGCATCCATAATCACTGAGTGCATTGAGAATCTATACTGCTGCACCTATTTACTTGGTAACTATATATTTGGCCAAAGATATTACTGGCGCTGAAATGATCGCTCCATTGGGTAAGGACCAACCATTGAAGATTATATTAAACTAATGTCCTTAAGGATCTCAGATTAGATCTGAAGTGAAACAAAATGTCTGCCTTCTTGGGATCTAATATATCTGGAAGAACTGGGGGCAATATGTAAAAAGCCTGACTGGCTTCTGACATCATTTTTATTCTCGTTTAGTGATAAAGGCTGATAAAGAAAAGCTGGTTAATTCCTGGAATGTTACCTAATAACTGCAACATTATTATTGCTTTCTTTTGGAAATCCAATGAGAGAATGGATGATGAGGATTTTTATTATTTTATCCCCAAAGTCTTGCCCAGTGTTTGACATACAGTAGATATTCAAAACATATCTTTTAGGGGAAAAAAAAGTGAATGAACTTATACTTCTAAACTTCATTTTCCTTATTTATAAAGTAGAAATACTAATATTTATTTTACTGTGCTATTTAAAATTTTTTTTAATGTTTATTTATTTTTGAGAGAGACAGACAGACAGAGTGTGAGCAGGGGAGAGGCAGAGAGAGAGAGGGAGACACCGAATCTGAAGCAGGCCCTAAGCTCTGAGCTGTCAGCACAGGGCCAGACTCGGGGCTTGAACTTAAGAACCGCAAGATGATGACTTAAGCCAAAGTCAGACACTTAACCGACTGAACCACTCAGGCTCTTACTGTGCTATTTTAAAGACTAAATATGATATGTGTAAATCCTGGCACAATTCTTGACATACCATAGATGGACGTCAGA
Source organism: Panthera tigris (assembly GCF_018350195.1). Lineage (NCBI taxonomy): Eukaryota > Metazoa > Chordata > Mammalia > Carnivora > Felidae > Panthera > Panthera tigris. The sequence continues at coordinate 113,369,886 of NC_056664.1, forward strand.
AATGTTTGATGGTGTTTATTTATACAATAGATTATCCACTTACATATGAAATAGTTCCTATTTTTCTATCTGGTATATCCCTTGACTGTACTTAACAATTAATGTGTCCCCTGAAGGTAAAGTTGAGGTAACCTTTGAAGAAGAAAAAAGATGTGGATTCAAAATTAATATATACATTTGAAAGACACACACAAACCCAAATATGTTTGTTTCCTACATATACCCAAAGCCTGACTGATGTTAATATATTTTCACTGAATCCTGGAAGCCTTTTATATACAATCCAAGAACTAGTAGACTATATTGTAAAAAGTATTTTAATTCAACTGATAGGAGCTCAATAAAATTGGAGAGAGAGACACACAACAACTAATTGCTTTCTTGAAGACATGTTTCTTCTTGAGCCACATTAACCAGGTAACGTAGATCATACAAGAGACCAGATTGGAAGAGGAAGTATTGGTATTTTGCTGCTGTAAAATGTGACACTGTGACTCATAGCAACAGAATGAAGAGAGGAACAGAGCAGCTGGTGAGGTCAACACACCGCAGACCCGAGACACAGGAACAAATGAAGCCTAAACCTACAGGGTACGCTTGCCAGGAAGTGCTGTCTTTCCGGAAATGCAGCGTAGCAAGGATGGAGGACACACGTTTTTCTGTACCAGCTTCTGGAAATGCCGATGTGTATGTCCCCAGGCCTATGCATGGGCCACTGATTAATCCTTTGAACAGCATTGCTTCTGTTTCTGAAGGCGAGGCTGGAGCTCAGCAGAGCCGCCGTGCCAAGCCACTAGAAAGGAAAACCAGAACTGGCACTGATCTTTCAGCATTGTGTTCCCATCTACAGTGTTTATTTCTCTAAATCTTTTAACAATTAAAATATTCTCAATTAGTATACAAGCATCTTTATGATTTGCTATATTCTTTCAACTTTCAGTGTAACATTATTTATTTTAACTTCAATTTGCGTTTGATGTGGTGCATGTATACAATTTACCACAGAACCCGTTTTAACATTTAACAGCACGCTTCCTTTTTCCTTTCTCAAACTATTTTAAATCACATGTTTTACATTTCCATTGGATTCAGATATGTTTTCAGCAGATAGACAGTAAAACAAACAGAAATAAATTGATTTTGGTAAACAGCGGAGATGTAACACAAGGCAAAAGTTCAATTTACACTTTTCATGTTTCTCTTATCCTTTTTTTTTGCCAAAAAAATAAAATTTTCATTTTAACAAATAGGATAATCTAAACTAGAAGAGATAATCAGACAGTTAAAGTGTGGCATTGTCCTTTGTTCAATGGTCTCTTCTTTATCTGAATTATAACACGACACCAGCATTTTTCTTACAGTCAGTACATGGGAGGGTTGTAATAAAAAATGTCATGTTTATTTAAAATACAGAGAAAAACTACCATCACCAACATCAACAATAAAAATCCTAGTTAAAAACAAGTGAAGTAAAAACCTTCCAAAATTGCGTTTGATTCTTAAAAATCTACTGTTAGTGAATACTATTATGGCACTTCATTCAGTCAAATAAAAGTCAGATAACATTTCTAACTCTCCACCAAACATGGACCCCTTCCCCAGGGACTCAATCTTATCACTGTATGTTTCAAAAGACTCATTGGGACGACTTTCTCCTTGTCATTCAAGAGTGTTTTAGTCAAGTGGAATCCTTGGAAATGAAAATGGAGAAAGGGGTTACAACAATGGTGCTCCACGTATAACTTGGGAATCCTGGTCTCCCTAAAAGTCTCCGTAGTGTTAAACAATGTATGGTTAAAACTTCTACAGAATGTTTTCAAGTAAATTAATATTTATTGTCCATTTATGCTTGGAGAAACGGAGGCCCAGACAGGATAGTGGTCACATGGAAGAGCAATCACTTGACCCCGGGTCTGACTGAACCAAAACCGTGGATATCCTGCTTAGTGTAGCCTTCTCTCACCCACAGACCATATTTTGAAGGAATTGACATGTACACTTAATAAAGGAGAGAGGGACAAGGAAGAAGAGTCAGTTCACTATGAGTGCGCTTTATCCCTTACCTCCTTTATGTATCTTGATCTCCCTTCTTAACCTCTTGCTCGGTTAAAACTCCCGTCTCCTGGATGACTATATTAGTTTCTATTGCTTCATAACAAATTACCACAAACTTAACAGCTTAAAACAGCATCCATTTATTACCTCACAGTTCTGTAGATCAGAAGTCTGTAGGGCATGACTGGGTTCTCTCACAAGAGTATTGCAAGCCTGAAATCAAACTCAGCCAGGCTGAGGTCTTGTCTCAAGGGTTTCCGGGCAATATCATCTAAGTTCATTCTTGGTTTCGGCAGAATTCAGTCCCTTGCAGTTGTAAGACTGATATCCCCATTTCATAGCTGGCTCTAGGCTCCTAAATGCTCCTTTTAGGTTCTTTCCACATGGCCTCCACAGACAGCTTACAATGTGGATATTTGCTGTCTTCCAGGCCAGCTACAATTTGTCTCTCCTCAACCAGCCAGAGAACACTCTCTGTTTTAAGAAGACTCATGTGACTCGTTTAGCTCACTTAGATCATCTCCCTTTTTTAAATACAACTGTACCGCAGGACATAACCTAATCACTAGAGTAAAATCCATTTTCTTCACAGTCCCAGGAATTAGAGCAGGTGTCTCGGCAGCCATCATAGACTTTAGCCTGCTATAGTGAGGTATCTAAAGTTGTCCCAATCATTTTCAAATCAACTTACATTAGTAAAGAATGTACACAGAAGGAATGTATTCAAATTTTTAAGTATATTATTAAGTTTTATGATTTGATAATTGATGGGATCTATAGGAAAGGCATTTTATGGTTAGCACAATGAAGTATGTTGGGCTAACATAGTGATTATGTGAAACTGTAATTGAAAAATATAGAAATGGTTTAGTGTATTTAATTTCTGGCTCATTTGATCAGTATGCTAGTATTTGTTAAAAATATTCATATAATGTTGGTAGGTTATCAAAATTAGTACTATTTTGATATTTGTACAAGTGAAACTACTGGGGAGTGGTAAAGTGAGAATAATTTCTATGGATGTGTGACCACTATGTGCCTCCTGATTTCTCTCTTTTTGAATGGAATGTGCAAAAAGGCCATTCGCATTTGTTCCACCAGTGAGTACTGAGTATTTGAGAAACAGATAACTAGACTATTAAGTCATCATGTCTTCAGCTCAAGATGAGCATTACTGAAGAAGCAGTACTTGAGGAACAACATCCAATGGACCTCATCTGCACCTGGACTTGATTTAGATGAGGAAATACTAGACATTAAGAAAATGCCAAAATAGAATGAGATTTTGATGTCTCAGGGGAGAAAATGCGTGTACCTTGCATGTGGTAAGGTAGGAGGGATGTGAATTTTTGTAGCCAGAAATGGGACCCATGACATATTGTATTTTCCAAAGATGGCTTGCATGTTCTCACAATGACAGTTAAATAAAAGTCAGATCACATTTCTAACTACCCTCAAAACCTTGATACTGTTCACAATGGGTGGTGAAGTCATGTTCCCTCTCCCTGTACTAGGCAGACCTTTGGACTGTCTGAACAAATAGAATATGGGGGGGGCGGTGCCTGGGTGGCTCAGTCTGTTGAGTGTCAGACTCCTGATTTTGGCTCAAGTCATGATCTCACGGTTTGTAAGTTGAGCCCCACATGGGGCTCTGCACTGACAGTGTAGATCCTGCTTGGGATTATCTCTTTCTCCCTCCCTCTCTGCCCTTCCCCTGCTCATGCTCTCTCTCTCTCTCTCTCTCTCTCTCTCTCTCTCAAAATAAATAAATAAACTTAAAAAAATAGAGTATGGGGGAAATGATACTGGCTTTAAAACCAAATCACAAAAATGCCGTGCATCTCCCCTTGGCCCTCTTGGGACAAGCCACTATTCTGTAAGAAAGCCCAAACTAGCCCACAGAGACAGACTACATGAAGATGTCACATTCAGCCAAGGCATCTGGTTAATAGCCAAGATTAAATTCCAACCAACTTCCAGCACCATCCACCAGACATGTGAGTGAAGATTTCCCCACCTTCAGTTTAGTCTTTCCAGCAAAGACCCCAGACATTGTGGAACAAAAACCACCCCTTCCTGCTATTCCCAGTACGAATTTTGAACCCTCAGGATTTGTGAGCATAATATAATGGTTGTTTCATCAAGTTTTGGATGGTTTTTAAAACAGCAACAATAACTGGAACATTGAAAAATTAAAATAAAACCAACTGTATTTCAGCCCTTCACCTTATTCAGATACTTCTCTGGTAGTGCCCTCTTGGCATAATGTATTATATACATTATGGAATGTGTAGAAACCAACAAAGCTTATTACAGAGTTAAACTATGCACATTTAATGATCTGCATTGCACTTATTGTTATGGTAGGAAACATAAAGTAAAAATAATATAAGTAAATGATTTTAATTGGTATAATATTCAAGTTTTTATCTTAGTTAGTTCTTAATATTTTCATTTCCATTTCTTATAATTTGTGATACAGTTCTACAATACACTGGTATAATACTAATCTGGATTCCACTGATGAGATTAAATTTCACTCAACCATAGGGTCAGACTAAGTAGTCCAGCCCATCCAGAAAGAGAATATGTGCTTCTACAATCAGTTTAGATCTTTTCATGAGCTGAGTGTAGGAAACAAGAGGCTGGAGGCTTTGTATGAGGTTAGTGGATGGAAGTCCCCACAGGAGCTGATAAAAAGTCTGTCCTATAATGGTGTACTAGAATGGCTGGAAAAAGAGATGAGGCTGAATGTATTTGAAGTAGGGCACAAGAGGCATCTGAGGCTATATTTAACCCTAATGATATTAAGCTCAATTGGGCAAGGATTTTCAGTGAAAAAGAAATATTTGTTGGGGTGCCTGGGTGGCTCAGTCAGTTAAGTGTCCGACTTTGGCTCAGGTCACGTTCTCACGGTTTGTGAGTCTGAGCTCCGCATTGTGCTCTGTGCTGATAGCTTGGAGCCTGGAGCCTGCTTTGGATTCTGTGTCTCCTTCTCTCTCTGGCCCTCCCCAACTTGTGCTCTGTCTCTCTATGTCTCTCAAAAAATAAATACATGTGAAAAAAATTATAAAAAGAAATATTTTTTGGGTAGTCTCTCAAGTAATGGGTGGGAAATTTGCTCAGTAAAAGGGGATAAATTAATACAATATCCTCACATTATTTTCAACCTGCCTTAACAGTACCTTGTTCTTAGAGATTTAAAGAAATTTACAAGACGTTCTTCTAGCCTTCTGATATGATAGAAATAAGATTGGTTTGGAATCATAGACGAATTTTGGACACTTGATCCTGTTGCTTATTTACCAGTTATTAGACTTTGGGCAATTTATCTTACTTCTTTGAATCTTTTAAAGTTAAGTAATGGAAAAAGAAGAAGTTAGAATATATTTCCTGGCTAGTCTTCTCATTTTCAAGCTAATATACTTTTTCTTGAATATTAAATTTGATATATTGCACTGAAACACCTTGGTCAAAGTACCTACGGTGTCTCTTAGGAAAAATATTTATTGGAGACTATGTAGTTTTAATCTCAAATTCTCTCAATAGGGCCCTTCATTATCTTGGAAGAATAATTAATTTTCTGAAATTTAATTTTGCTTTTCTGAAATTTTGGGGGTAATTTAGTTTACTTAAATTTATTTTTACTTAAATTTGCTCTTACTTCTCAATTGGTAATCTGGCTTGAGGTTCTTCTGAGTTTTAAAATACGTTGATCTTTAGCAAGCACCATTTATTTTTTATTTGTGCTTTTTTTTGGCTTACTGATTTTGAGATGAAAACCTCCTTTAGGTTCAACACTAGACATCTATAAGGTAACTCAGCTCTGGTGCCAACTAAGAGGAAAAGCAAGCATCTATCCTCTGACTCTTGGAGAAAGAGCTTGTCTCCTCCTGATTCCTACTTTCTCTTTCCATTTTAAGGTAGAAAATAAATGTGACAGGGCACCTGGGTGGCACAGTCGGTTAAGCATCCAACTCTTGATCTTGGCTCAGGTCATGATTTCACAGCTCATGAGTTTGAGCCCCTCATTGGGCTCTGTGCTGATGGCATGGAGCCTGCTTGGGATTCTCTCTTTCCCTCTCTCTCTGCCCCTTCCCCACTTGTACTCTCTCTCTGTCTCTCAAAATAAATAAACTTAAAAAAAAAGTTTTTTTTAAAAAGAAGATAAATGTGAGATGCAATCAAAGTAATCATGCAGAAATTCAGAACAAAACAGGCAACCAAACAGTAAAAACAAGCAGTGAAGTAACAACACAGAAATCTCAAGTGAGTAAAAACTCTCAGCATGCCAATGGTCTGAAACATTTAGAGAAATAGAGAAGAAAAAATCCACCCCAACCAACCAACCAATACAAACAAACAAAAACAGAACTCCTAATTGCCGTGCGTGGCATTCTGGGTAAGGAGCAGAGTTATCAGTGAGGCCTATCTGGCTTCTGGTGAGGGGATGCTATGATGGTGCCTGTAAGATAAGTCACAGATCTCTGAGCTGGGCAATCCATTTCTTTTTACCACAGAGGACTTTCACTGCAGGCTGTAATGAATTTATTCCCCTCATCTCAGCCAGCACCCTATTATCCCCTCGACACCGAGCTTCCAACATTTTGATGTTTCCCCTTCAGAAACAACAAGTGATTCAATGTAGACATTTCCCCAGAGCTTACATCCACTTGTTGCTGACAACAAGCCACCAGGTGTAGAACACCCCACCTCAATATCCCCAACAACACTGTGGAGCACAGTATTAGAGACAATTTCAAGATGTTAGGTACTTTTTCTTACCACACGATCATGTGTTAAACTTTTGCTGTCACATTATCACAATTTCATCGCCTGCTCTCTGCTCCAAGCCTTAGACCCCCATCTGCTCTAATCTTGCCAGTAAACTCCTATGTCCTCTCCTGCCCCTGAAACAATTGCCTTTCAGCTTGTCATCCTCCAAAATAAGAAAGCTGTTGCCTCCATTGGCTCATTCCTGACCGAGTGACTTACATTCTGCAGATTTTTGGAGCAGAAACTGGGTCGGAGGTGGGAGCCATGCAGTTTATGCGGGAGTGGTACCTGCAGCAGAAAGGTGAGCACAGGAAAGGAGAGACAGCATCATGGGAAAGGATCTGACTATGAACACAGAGGTGTTTGCCAGAATATTCAGAGACATTCAGACTAAAGGATAGAAGTGTGAAGGGGGAGATAAGGAACCTACACTTCTTCCTGCCTCCCTCCATGGTGCATCTCAAGTTGTTTCTGGATTAAGCCTTCACACTCCAAAATGCTGAAGCAGATCCGTCTGTGGCTTCACTTTAAAGTAACTAATGCTTTTAAATGGAGATTAAATGCCAAAAAGAAGGGTAACACATTCGTGTTATAATGCAAACTCCTAAGAGAGATGACACGTCAGTGTGAAGCAAGCTCATTCAAAATGTACATAATGATATCTGATCATTTCCTGCTTTTTTGGAGGAAAGGGGGAGAGGGATGTAACTAGGATTTTGCCTCAGTCCAAAGCCTAGAAATTAAATTGAATACACAAAGTGGTTATATTGCTTTATATTTTTGTCACAAATTATGGCTTCACATACCTTCTCTCGTTTTACAATAAACTTTATAAACTCTCTCTTCACAATAAACTTATGCTCTCACATTATCAATCTCCAAAGTCAGGATGCTGAAACTAAGAACCAGACAATTTAAGCAACTTACCTGTCCTCAAGTAACCAAGGAATTGGGAGAGCCAGCACTGAGACTTTAGTTCCCATGTTCCTTCCACCCCACAAGAGCACCTTCCTGTTTATCCACCCTGGGAAGGCACAGAGCAGCTGTGTATAGTAACTTTTGTTGTCCTTCATTCTTTGAGGGCTGTACCATCAGATAAATCCTGGGGACCATCTTCCATATTATAATAATAGTTGTCTGGACAATTGATGAGACATTCTGATGTTGTGTGTTGTCTTTTTTTAAAATTAATTAATTTATTTTGAAAGAGAGAGAGAGAGAGGGAGAGAGAGAGAGAGAGAGAGAGAGCTGGTGCTTGCACGAGCGGGGAAAGGGCATCCCAGTCTGGGTTGATGACGTGGAGCCTGACACAGGGCTCAAACCCACAAACCATGAGATCATGACCTGAGCCAAAATCAAGAGTTGAACACTTAACCAATGAGCCACCCAGGTGACCCAAGTGCATTGTCTTTTTGAGAAAATAATACCAAATAGAGTACCCATGGTCTAGAGCTGATTAATATGCTACAGGGGATCATAAAGAAAAGCCAGGATTTCTGTAATTCTAAAATTCATGTTATTTATCTCTTAGATTAGGACAATATGATTAAATATGATCATTCACATTTTTGGAAGGTAGAAAAATATGATGCAGTCAATTGTAGAGCAAATTTTTAGTAATTTCAGTGGTTACATTAAGGTTTTGTAACTTGCATAATAATAGCTAATCCCCTGTTTGCCATGTCAGACACTGTTTTAAATGCCATCAAATTGATCAGCTCTTTTCATTTTATAACAGCCACCATATGAGCTAGGTGCTACTATTAATCTGCATTTTATCAGGGAGGAAGTGAGGGTTTCAAAATATTAAATAACTTGTCTACAAGTTCACAGGTAGCAAGTGGGTTAGCTGAGATTTGAAGCAGGTGATCTGGCTTCCAAGTCCATGATCTGTACCACAATGCCAAAAAATCCTGCATTACTACTTTGAAAAGTGAGATCCTTCTACATGTCCCTCAATTTTCGGATGGCGTATCTTTGTCATTAACTGTGTGGTTATTGTGCATTTTCCATATACACTGTATTTCCTTCCAAACTTGAGGGCTTCCCTAGCCCACATTGTTGTTTTGTTTTGATATCTTTATTTTTTTCATTGTTTTTCATCTCTTGCAATCAGGAACAGAGTCTCTGTTTCAGTCCCAAATGTAGCATGGGCTTGGGGTAGAGTCTTTGAAAGACCTATCTAATATATTTAATGAAGAAATGAGTAAGTAAATTATGTGAGATAGCTAAATGTTTATAAACCTGGTTGGACATGATTTTCTGGGAGAGGAGGCTCAGTTTAAAGCTTTCCCTGAAATGAACTCTATAGGGGGGTCATGTAGGAAAAGTACAGGAATGTAGCTAGAAAGCTGGAATGATTATATAAACTAGTGGTGTTTAGTAAGTAAATTAATTTCCGAAGGGCTTTATTTCCTTACCTATGAAATTAAGCTCTGGCCTATGATTTCTCTGACCCTTTCAATTCAGAATTATGATGCTTTGATTCTATAAATTATAACAAAATTTCAATGACCATTCTTTAAAAACCTTAAGCATTATTTCTTTAATTTGACTTTGCTGGGCTCAGGAATACCACATCTTTCTTTCCTCGCCCCCCCCCTTCTCTTTCTCTATCTCTGTCTCCTTTCTTTCTGTCACTGTCTTTCTCTCTCTCTCTTTCAAAGAAAAAAAAATGATTCCCCAAGTGATGCAGCAATTTATCAGGATTTCTCACAGCTGAAAATATTTACCACATAAGAACCCCAAACTAAAGCAGTGACATATCCCTTGTAAAGTATTAATAAGCTATTCAACCAACATTAAAAGTGGCAAATATGTCTTTCCTCAAAAGGGGACATTGGCAAAGATTGAATAGACTTCTGTGAAGTTCAAGGGATGAAAGCCATATTACATCATTATCAAAGCTAGACATTTCTCTTCAAATAATGGGTAGCAAGAGAGCCATCTTCTGTCCTTGCTATGCATGTGGAAGTCTCTTGGATAACAGTGGAAACTTTGCATGAAGGACTGATCATAGAATGCTTCTTTTGCTTATTTATTTATTTGATTTATTAAATCTTCCTGAGCCTCTGGAGTCATGAATGTAAACTGTAAAAAATATTAGTGTGCATAGATCTCAGTCTCTTTCCCAACCTCACAGTTGGGATTCTCCATATCAAACAGACAAAAGCCTGGATTCAGCCCAGAGTATTAATGAAAGTTGTATTCTCATTTTGCAGTCCTAAACAGAATTACATCTGTTAACACATTTTCTTCTCTGATCATCATCCAGAACGCCTCAGGTTTTCTAATGTTTATTTTGTTTTCTCTAATTCATTTTCCACTTCCAAGGGTCGATTGTACTACAAAATGAAGAAGGATTGATGGAAGCTTCTTTTCATCAAGACTAGAGTCTTAAATGCTTTTCCTTGGGAAGTATGACTCAAAGCACTAAACAGGGAGAGAAAGTGGCTGACATTTTTCCTTTGTAACATATATCCAGATTGCTAGTATTGATATGGACATATTATTAGATCTACTGAAGCAAGAGATATTGGTCACCAACAGGTATTGTTTACCTATCTTTTTCTCTTCTTGAAGAAAGGTCTAAAATTTCCAAGGATCACTTAGGAGAAAGATCAGCTTCATGACATGACCTGTGCAGTCATAGAGAGCTTTGCACTTAGAAGGTTCCATGCTTGACTGAATGCTCTGTCATTGCAGTCATGAAACTCTTAAAAGTTTTCGAACAGGAAGCCCCATGTTTTCATTTGCATATGGCCCTATGAATTATGTAGCCAGTCCTGCTTAAGAATATGACTTAATTAGGCAATTTCAGTGATATCATAGATGCCAATTTTATTTTTGTACCAGGGCAAATTAAACTAGAAGATCAGTAGCAGCTGTCATTCATTGATCAACATGTACCCAGAGTGGTATAATGGATTCTGCATTTGATATACATTGTTACCTCAAAACCTGAAGGTACTGTTTTCCCATTTTTAAGGATAAGAAATCTGAACCCCAGAGATTTTAAATAGCTTGCCCAAAGTTACACAGATGATAATCCTGGAGACAGAACTTGGACTCATGCCTTTCACTTCTAAGGTTCATACTCTGTCCTGTATGCCACACCACTTTCTGTAGGTGTTTGCTTTAAACTCGTGTTGGAGCATAGATTCACGGAGGAGACTCCAGTGCAGGTATAACCAGTAGGAGTTTTAGTAGGACTTGGATGGAGTTTATTAACCCAAACCTGAATGTCATAGGATATCCACTTGATCTATGTGTGGTTTCCTGAATGTGACAAGATTTCTTTTTACCATGGTAAGACAAGTTAGCTCAGGGTTGAAGCCTTTATTTATTCATAAGTAAAGATATTAGTTTATTAGTATTCTATATAATACTATATATAATAGACAATATATAATAGACAATAAAGACTATGTCTCACATTCTCAGAGCACTTTGCACTTAGCAAGTCATGAGAAAATCATTGGTTAAATTGGAGCTAGTTCTCCTCCACTGAAAATTAAGTATTAATACTGTTTTATTTTTCTTGTAGCATTCTTTAGAAACTAATGTAATACTGTGTGCTAACTATACTCAAATTAAAAAAAAAAACAGACAAGTTACCATTTTCCCCTCTAGTCACACCTCTTCTGCAATATTTCCTGTCAGCCTCTCCAGTCTCACAAATGTCAGCCATCTTTTCACTGTAGGACTATTCAGACACCCAAGCATCTGACCAGAAGGAAATCCTTCTACCAACCCTTCCATTTCTTTTGCTTTTTTCTTTACTCTTGATGATAATATTTTTTGACTGTTACTTTACCTTTGTACATTATAAACTTTCCTTGATAGCCTTGTGTTTCTTTCTCTTTTAAAAATTAATTTAAATAAATTGACATACTAAGTATTTGCTGTAATTCACTCACCTTTTTTTTTAATGCTTATTGTGCCTTTCTGCCAAAACGGAACTTACTTTGAGCTTGCATTTTTAATGACCTGATAGGAAACATTTAACCAATGATGTCCCATCTCCTTTACTAATAAGGAACATTGCACTTTTATTTAATAAAGAAGTGGTCATACCAAGACAAGTAGCTGCAAAAGTTCGTTTACACTAGGCGGATGGTGAAAAAGAAGGTCAATTTAATGGGGCCTTGAAATAGGCTGGTAAGGTTGTATAGTCTCTTTGGAAAGGTTGCATGTTCCAGTGAATGGAGAAATCACAGTCATCAATTTGTACAAGATTTTTTTAAATAATGAGGAACACAGTTCTACATATGATCTTGTTAAAAATCTCATGTTGGCAAATAGTTGTTGGCAAATGAATAAACTTTAAATTATGTCCTATTGTTTATCTTCAGCAAATACATTTTAGATATTCAGCAAATAATTTGACTAATGGATGTATTTTAAAGTTTTCCATTGTGTTTGTCCTCAGAATATGTCTTAGGAATTCATCTGCCACCCACATACCTATAAGAAACAAGGAAACTTAAAAGGTATGGAAAAAAATTGAAGTTACTTATACATGACTTTTATTTGACTGAAGCCATTTTTTAAAGATTTTAAGTACAAGGGAAATTTATTTTCCCACCGAGGGAACACTATAATAACTTTCAATTATATAATCTGAACCATTCTCCAAGATTATACATGTTCAGCCTTTTTCCCTTTTCTTTTGAACAAACTCCGACAGAAAATGGACAGAAGCATAATGCCGACAGACACTGATAATGTTTTCTTCAGGGTCTACCTACCTCTTGCATTGTTTCACACTCCTGGTTCATCACCTGTCTTTTATGGAATCCAAAATTGTTGAAAAAGATTTATGTTTTGGATTATTAAGGAAACAGAAAGTCCTAACAAAGTTCAGGAGCTGAGGAAAACATCAGCTGTAGAGCATCAGCAAGCATAAAATAGTGGAATGTGTGAGAGGGAAGAGCTCATAGATATCATTGGATCTTATGTTTTCCTCTTCACATACGGCTAGTGCCTGAAGGAGTCTTGGTTTCTGAGTTCTGGGAAACCATATGATTCTTATGCAATACAGATAGAGGTGGGGTTTTTAAAGGTACATAGATAAAAAAATAGAAGTTTATTTTAAAAACATTATTTAAAGAAGCTGCTCTTTATAATTATAATTATAAAGTTTGTCATTCAACAAATACATGGGTAATATAGTAATGTGTGTTTACCTTTCTCTCCTGTTAAGATCAGATTCTTGGGGCACCTGGATGGTTCAGTTGGTTAAGCATCTGACCCTTGGTTTAGGCTCAGGTCATGATCTAATGGTCATGGGATCAAGCCCCCATGGGGCTCTGTGCTGACAGCATGGAGCCTGCTTGGGATTCTCTCTCCCCTTCTCTCTCTGCCCTCTCTGTGTCTCTCTGTCTCTCTCTCTCTCTTCATCTCAAAATAAATAAAAAAAAAAAAAAGGAATGAATTCTTAATAGGAATATAAAGCTCTCCCTCTCTGTGTCTCTCTGTCTCTCTCTCTCTCTTCATCTCAAAATAAATAAATAAAAAAACAAAAAAGGAATGAATTCTTAATAGGAATATAAAGCAGGTATGGGTAGAAGCAATGGTCAAATGTGTGGGAACTGGTGTCAGTCTACCAGGGAAAAATTCTATATTGATAACTTCCTTGCGATATTAGCTTGGACAAACTATTTTACCACTCTAGCCTCCATTTTCCTGCATTGAACGAGGATAATGACATCTACCCCATAGCATCATTGTGAGTATTATATTAGTAATTATAATCAAAATATTTAGATGAGTTTCTGGCCCAAAACATAAATGATACAAACTTTAAGATATTAGTACATATTTTGTTCTACAACTTCAAGTAGTTCCATGACACTCTTTTGTCAGTTGAATGAGTTTGAGAAATCAGTTCTTTTTTTTTCAGATACTCAATCTATCCAAGCTTGTGAAGAAGCCCTCTTTCCTGTACCATCACTAACAGCACTCTTTCCATAGATTCAAGAATTTAAGCATGAACGCATGATAATAGTCTGGCTACGATCTGGGATTTGAGAAGTGATTTCATCACCAGAATTATCAGCAGTTCACTGCTTTTAACTGTCACTTGATGATTCTTCCCTGGACTCTTCCCTTCTTCAACTTCACAGACACATTTCCAACCAGGCCTTTCTTCTTTTCCTGAAATCCCTGAACACACACCGCTTGAGTGCACTTCATGACAAGTTTGGGACTATGCCCTCTGAGAGCCAGAAAAATGGGCACACACAATCCAAGGGTCACAGTAATAAAGAGAATGTTGATTTGTTCATGGAAGCCATTCAAAGAGTTCCAGAGCCTATCCACAAAGGCTGTCACATTGTTATACCACATTAAACACAGGCCTGTGCAATATTGATGTGTTTCGTAACTTCAGAAATAACAAAAACCTCAACTGCTTCCAGGCTTTTAATTTCCTTTTGTAACCATTGTTAACTGACTCTTCAATGCAAAATTAAAAGCTAACCCTTAATCAGCTAACCCCTCCAATTCCTCTCCCTCCCTTTAATTCTTTCTCCAACACCCACTTAAAAATATCCCAGTCTCCCCTTCACCTCATTTTTGAGTGGAGAAGTCATTCTTCTTCCAAGCAGATTCTCCCAGTGTGGTATGGTCTGTCGCTGTGGTCAGCCTGCACGCCAAGCTTTCCCAAAGGCTCAGCCGTGTAGGGAGCTGTTGGGGATCATCAAGCAGGAGAATGCTTTGAATTCCCTCAGTTGTTCGATGTATCACTGTCTCCAGATGCACCTGGGGATAGTCAGGGACCTCCTGTCAAGGAGCGCTTTAGCCATGCCTTCCCCAAGAGAGTCTGTACTCCTTATCTGAGGGGGAAAATAAAAAGGAAAGCAATTTAAAAAGACAATAAAGTATTAAGTTCAGGTTTTCAAGAGCTAACTGTACCATAAATGCAACGTAAGTATTGTAAATCAAAGATGAGAGGGTAGAAAGTATCTGTAGGCCAAAATATAATTTCTTAAAATTTGCCTTGATTTTTCTCTTTCTGTTTTCTTCTTCCCATGTAACCAGTGTGATCCCCATTTCTCCCACAGTGTTCTCACACTGTCCCCTGCGTATCCAGGACATTCAACAGAATTTCCAAATCACTCAGTGGGTTTTTCCAAATGGCCTTCATCTCTCTGACCCAGAGCTTTCTGAACTCATTTCCTTGAAGTTTGCTTAGTCCAGATCTCTCGGGTCCTTGCGGAGGTGACTAGATATTCATAAAATATGCTAACACATTAAGAACTATCAACTCAATAAGCTAACCCTCTGAGAGGTATTTGCATCTTTCCTCAGAAGTCATAAAATAAAATATTTTGAGCTAAATTATAGAAGAATTCAAGGAAACTGAACAAAAGACATTTGGGGTAAAAGACACATCACATCACACACACACACACACACACACACACACACACACGGCTCTTGAGAGAAAGTGTGGCAAATGCAGTCATTTCAGGCAGAAGATAGATAGATGCTGGATGTTTGGGAATGGGCAAAAGTAGGATATTAGTTGATATTTAAAGTAGAATTTTTTATTTGGAAACATGAAAACAAAGTATTACTTTTTCTAACGTCACAGAAAATACAATTCTACAAAAATTTCCTGAGTGATTTAGTGATTCTCAACCTTGGGAGTTACAACATTCCCAAGTGAGGGGGTGAGTATCTCAGAAACTGAACAGATTAACTACTTATGTTCCTGTATTAAAGATGATGATGAAACATAGAGGAAAATGCATGGCCTTCGAAGGCAGAGAGACCTCAAAGAGAATTCTCACTCAGTTCTTACTAAGTTATATGATGTTATATAGGCCATTTCATTTCTCTGAATCTGTTTCCTTATATGTAAAATAGAGATGACTTCCAAATGTATCTTGTAAGAATTTTAAGATATTGAATGTGAAGGGCAGTACAACTGTTGAGAAATACATTGAATGGGAAGGGCCTACTGTAATAGTTCACTCGGAGCAAACAGTCAATAACCAGTAGCTCTTATTATAGGTATTATGTTTCTAAACCCCGCATTGCTGCTTAATGGCACTTGGAGGTTGCCAGGAAGGTCCAGAGCTACTCAAAAGCTCTGATTTGTCTTTTGAGTCATGAAAGGATGATTAAATGGCAATGTACACAGTTATTTTATGCCATTTGCAAATTAATCTTTGTAGCTGCCACTGAACATAGCGCAATGCTTTGTGCTTAGTAGGTATTCATCAAATATTTGCCAAGCTGATAAATTCGACAATTGGAAATAGCCACATGAGATACAGGGTCATTCTGTTGATTTAGTTGGAATACTCCCAGCCTCAAGTCAATGTGGTATTCTTGAGTGTCAACAGTAAAAGTTAAGGTGGGGGGGGGGGACATCAGGTTTTTATTTTTGGTGGAGAAACATATTTGCATGCGTGTGTATGTGTAAAACTCAAATGTTCTGGCATAAAGCAAATATCCAAGGGGCAAACTATGAGGAGGTTATTTATTTATTACAAGTTATGGATGAGTTCTCAGGACTCCCTCATAGCTCAACCATGTGTGAGAGCCATGAAACAAAGAAAGGGATCTTAACCAACATGTGGAAATAACAGAACTTGTCCTAGTCAGGCCACAAGATAGACATCCAGCCTCCTTAAATAGCCCTGTTGGGGGCAAGAAGGTGATTCCTGAGAAGCCTACATCTCCTGTTATTGCAGAGCACTGTGGAGCTGACCCTCATATTTGAATATTAAATTAGTGGAGGCAGAATCTACACAATACCAATGGTATTAGTCATGTCTGCTGGGGCATCCAACACCAGATGTCACTTTTCTGATCTTTCAGGCTGGGCCTTCACTGTTTTTGGCACGTCAGAGTTCGCATCTGAGTACAATTTAAGTTGTAACAATGCAATCAGCATGCATAACTATTTTTTTGTCTTCCTCTCCCGCTATTTTGGGAGCTGAAGCTATGAAGTCCCTCTGCCTAGTAATCTGGGAAGTTAGAGATGATTTTACTAGGCTCCCTTCCCCCATGCCTTTTGAGGGAATAAGAGAACCTGCTCTCTGCTGCCTTGCAAACATTCATTCTTAAGATTTACGGCAACCTTGAAAATAACCATTCTCCAATGGAAAGTAATAATTTATGCTGGGTGAGTAGAAAAGAGTTCTGATTCCACTCATTTTCCCACCTGTGCACCTCCTGGGAGAGAGGCACTGGTCAAAAACATAAATGTGTGCTGGTGAACTGTTTGCGGTTATTTTCAAAATTGACTTAAAGGATAATAGTTGAGAATTCACCCATCTGCTATACTTCTTAAACTGAGTCTAATTTGCAGGTAAGAAAGGGGCATAAATCCAGATCTATCTCATAGTTTCTAATTATGAAACAATAAGACTGAAGGGAATGTTATCAAGTCCAGGAGTCTTCAAAGTTTAGTCTATGGTGTGCATTCTAAAAACCCTTGGACAATGCTCATGTGTAATCAGTTCTAACGCCAAGTGTCACTCTTCTGTGTGGAGTACACTGTATGTGGCATTGGCTTGAATAATATCTCTTCTTTAGATTTTGAGCTTCTTGAGAGCAGGCATCATGGTTTTGTGTCATCATTGAGTACATGCTGGGTACAAGGTATGGCCAAAATAAAGCTTTCATTGAACTGTACTGACATTACCTATGTGTACTTTTGTCATTTCTATAAACATGGTTTTCAAAAGTCACATCTACTGCCAAGCTCCGGGTTCCACTCTGAAGAGTCTATTGTTTTTTTCTTCACCATGCATCTTAGCACTTCCTGCTCTGATACTGTTTGAAAACTCCCTGTGTCAGAGTCTCTCAGAACACAAATGACACTTGCAAACTGGGTAGTGTGAGGACTGCTTACAAAGGTAAGGGCAAGGTATAGGAAACTGCAAGAGAGAGCATAGTACCCTGTAGTTAGGAACAGTAGACTACTGTTACCATCCCATGGGGTGAAGACAGGAAGTGCTTCCTGAATAGGGTGACAGCATAACGTAGAAAGGGCTGCTTGACAACGACTCTGACATTTGAGGGGTCACCTAGCCTTTGGCAATGCAGCAGAGAGGCAGCCAGGGGAATAAATATCCCAGTTTCTCCCCATTAGCTGAAACTAATAAGTAGAAGCCAATGGGCGAGGGAGTATATCAGGGTGGGAAAAGCAGAGAATGGTGCAAATTGAAGCTATCAACATATTTAATATCTCCCACCTCAACTAGCTTCAGTGGAGTTCTGCTTCCAGTTAAGACATAGAAGGATATGAAGCATGTTCATTTCCATCAGAACGGTAAGACATCAAGGGACAAGCCAAAAATTTCTACTACTGAGGAACTCTGGACACAAAGAATCTAAAATTCCTAAAGTCTGGTCAAAACTTCAGAAAGACAGGTGAGCAAAGAGGAAGAGATGGCTGAGATTAGAAGCAGTTAGAGAAGCAAGTCTGCCAGAGAATGATGATCTTTGTTCAAATATGAAATCTGACAAACATTTTCTAATCCTACAGTGTGGCCAGTAGGGCTTCAAATTAGAGAAGCTGTAAATCCAGAGATCATTCTGCCAAGTAACAATCTCTCAGACTGGCAGTCTTGGTGATTTTGCAACTTTGCAGTCCTAACTTTTCAAGTCCTGTCATCTAGAAAGCTGATGGTCTCACAAGTCCAACAATTTCACACTCTAAAGTCTCCTATTCCCAAGGTCTGGCAATTTTACAGTCTTGCAGGCTCATGATGTGTCATATTATCTCCAGGTCTAGTAGTCTAGCCATCTTGCAGGTCAAGCAGACTCAAGGTCTTGTGTGTTTGAAGTCTGACAATACTTGGTCCTAGTGTGCAGTGATGGAGAGAAAGGTTTGTAACCACTTTTATAGCATCCAATGCTAGGTGAAAATTGAGTCTAACTGAATCGTCGACCCAAACCCCACCTGATTTGATGACTGATAAGGTCAATAAACATCATCTCAGCAGCTCTGCAGGAAACTGGAGCCGAATGAAAAACACATTAGCCCGTCATGCTTGGATTCTAAGGCTTTTTGGGAAGGATTCAAGTCACAATCCTGCCCCAAAGTAGCTACATCCATGACGAAATCCAACTGATCACCTGTCTGTCTGACATAGAAAATAGTGTTCTTCATTGAGAAAATATACATAATATAATGTAATATGATATGATATATTATAAAATAATATAACAATGTGTGTATAATACTTATTAAAGTATATGTGTATAATGTGGATTAAATATGTGCATAATACTTTTTAAAAATCTACAACACCTGTTGTTCTTTTAGACGCAACATCCAACATGCAGTATTACAAAACATGGAAAGAAGTTTGAAAATTGGAGAAAAAATATAAAATCAAGAGAAAGATACTCTGAATGAACTAAGTGTTGAAATAATCAGAGGAGGAATTTAAAACATATATGACAAATGTATTGAAGAATCTACAGGGAAAAAATGTATATAATAGTAAAAAGATAGGTAATTAGGAATGTTCAAGTGTTTTGTGAGAAAAAAAAGTGACCAAATGGAAATGCTAGAATGAGAAATATAGTATCTAAAATATAAAATTTGCTGGATGGGATTAACAAAGAATTAAACAAAACAGAAGAAAGAATGACTGGATTAAAGCAGGTCAGTGGAAATCATCCAAGCTGAAGCAAAGAAAAGATTTTTTTTTTTTAATAAACAGCTTTCAATGACATATTGGACAGAATTAAGGAGAAGTCCCAGAAGAAGAAAAATGAGAATGGGCCAGAAAAACTGAAGATTTATTGGCTGAAATCTTCTAATTTGATAAAATACAAAACCCACAGATCCAAGATGCTCAGTGAAGCTCAAGGAGAATAATTACGAAGAAAACCACTTCTAAGCACAAAATTGTCAAACTGCTATAAATTAGATATAAAATCTCAAAAGCAGCAAGAGAAGTCATATTATATAAAAGAAACCAATGATAGAAATAAGGTCACCCCTTTCATCAAAAACAATAGAAACTAGACAAAAGTGGAATAGTGTATTTACAGAGACAAAGGAAGAGAACTGTCAATTATATGCTAAGTGAAAATATTTTTCAAAAATGAAGGTAAGTTAAAGGCATTTTCAGATAAACAAAAGGCTGAGACTGGACCCACACTACAAGATATGCTAAGAGGAGTTCTCAGGTGAAAGGAAGTTATACCAGAAGGAAATTAGGATCTATGGAAAGCAGTAAAGGTCACTGGAAGTAGTAATATGAGTAAATATACATTTTTTTCTTTTCCAAACTTTAAAAAAATTAACTATTTAAAGTAAAGCAATAACAACATATTGCGGAGTTTGTAATATATGTAGAGGTAAATATACAATAAACACAGAACAAAAAGGCAGAAAAGCATGTAAACAAAGCAATAAGTTTCTCCAAAGAAGATATGCTAATGTCCAATAAGCACATGAAAATAAGTTTGACATCATTAGTCATTAGGGAAAGATAAAATACTATCTCATTTTGTTCTAATTTGCATTTCCCTAATGACTGATGATGTTAAGCTTCTTTTCATGTGCTTATTGGACATTTGTATATCTTCTTTGGAGAGATATCTATTCAACTCCTTTAACCATTTTTAAATTTTTTATTGTTGTTGTTGAGTTGTAGAAGCTCTTTACATATTTTGGATATTAACATTTTATCAGTTAGGTGATTTGTAAATATTTTGCCCCATTCTATGGCTTGCCCTTTTATTCTGTTGATAGTTTCCTCTAAGGCACAAATGTTTTAATTTTGATGTACTGCAATTTATGTTTTTTTTCTTTGATTGTCTGTAATTTGGGTGTCATATCCAAGAGATCATTGCCAAATTCAATGTCCTGAAGCTTTTCCTCTGTGTTTCCTTCTAAGAGTTGTATAATTTTAGCTCTTAGTATACCTAAGATCCATTTTGGACCTTTGATCCATTTTGTGTTAATTTTTTTGTATACCATGTAAGCTAAGGGAGCAACTTCATTCCTTTGCACATGGATATCCAGTTTCTCTAACACCATTTGTTAATAAGACTGTCATTTTCCCATTAAATATCTTTGGCATCTGTCAAAAATAATTTGACCATATGTGTGAGGGTTTATATCTGGGTTGTCTATTCTATTCCAATGGTCTATATGTCCATGTTTATACCAGTACCACATTGCATTGATTACTTCTGCTTTGCAGCAAATTTTGAAATCAGGAAGTATGAAAACTCCAACTTTGTTCTTCTTTTTCAGAACTGTTTTCATTATCAGGGGTCCCTTATACTTTCATGTGAATTCTAGCATGAACTATCAGACATCTAATCAGATCTGTCAATGACCTGTGGGAAATCTTATAAAAGAGCTTTGTGATTGAATTTAATGTATTTTAAAGATATAGAGTAATTTACCTTTTAAAACTTATTATGGAAGTTTTTAAAGCTTATTTTCTAAGAATTTATTTTACCCAAATTGTCAAATGTATTGACACATTTTTCAAAATTCTTCCTTACTTCAAAAACCATGAAACTCTGCTAAGAGAATAGAAATAAGATTTAACTAACTGGAAAGATACCCACTAATCATCACATAAAAAGCAATATTTTTAAGAGGTCAATTCACAATTCAATGCATTTCCCACCAAATTCTAGTAGGCTTTTGGTAGAAATTGATACAGTGATGACAAAATTCATATGGAAATTCAAAGGACTTAGATTAGACAATACAATTTTGTAAAACAAGAACAAAGTTGGAGGATTTATACCATCTGATTTCAAGACTTGCTATAGAGCTAACTAATTAAGATAGTGTGGTACTGGCATAGGAATAGACAGACAGATCAATGAAACAGATTTAAAAAGTCTAAAAATAAATTTGTAAACATAGTTGATTTTAGAAAAAGCACCAAGATAATTCAGTGTGGAAATAATAGTCTTTTCAACAAATGGCACCGGAATTACTAAATATTCACTTTAAAACAGAACTTTGACCTATATCTCTCTTTTTTTTTTTCACAAAAGCTAACTAGAAACATACTATAGACCTAAAACTATAAAATGTCTAGAAGAAAACATAGCAGAGTATCTTCATGATTATGTCTTCTTGATCTTAGAGCAGGAAAAATTTTCTTAGACAAGACACCAAAAAAAAAAAAAAAAGGAAAGGAAAAATTATAAAATTGGAGTTCATATAAATTAAAATTACTATTCTTCAAAAGACATTGAGGAAATAAAAAAATAAGCCATAGATGAGGAGAAAGTAATAATGATGTGTATATATAAAAAAGGACTTACATTTAGAACATATGAAAAAAACCCCTCTAACTCAATAACAAAAAGATAACAGATTTTTTAAACGAACAAAATACTCAAAAGACACTTCATATACATAGACCCACATACACACAATGGCACAAGGAAATTAGGAAATTTGATTCATGGCTACACAGGCATAGACTTTGAACTCAACATTGTTAAGTAACCAATTAGCTCATAAAAAGTTGCTCAACATCACTAGTCATCAAAGAAAAACAAAGTAAAACTAACATGAACTGAAACTCTTATATACTGTCCATAGGAGTGTAAAATTGTTCAGTCACTTTGGGAAATAATTTAGAAATTTCTTATAAAGTTAAACACCTATCCTATGATTCAGCAATTCCTCTGCTAGTTATTTGTTAACAATAACCAAATCTGGAGACATTTTACATGTCTGTCAGCAGGTGTGTGGATAAACAAATTGTAGTCCATTCACATAAAGAGTTCTACTCAATACAAACCACGGAGTCACTGAAATTCTCAACAATGGATGAATTTCAGAAACACTATGTTGAGAAAATTAAGTCACACGAAATGGTGCACACCATATGATTGCATGTGATGTTCTAGAACAGAAAAGACTAAGCTGTGGTGACAGAAATCAAAATAATGGATGCAAAGGTATTGACTGCAAAAGGATATGAGGGAGCTTTCAGGGATGGTGGAATTGTTCCTTATCCTTAATGGGGTAGTAACTGTGGTAGCATATACTTTGAACTCTGCTTTAAATCTATACATTTTAAAAATATAATTTATAATTCAATAAGTTGTTTTTTAAAAAAGTTTGTTCCATCTTCTTTGATAAAAGAATATGAATAAAAACAGTCCATTAATTGGATCAGGATTAGGGATAGTGTTTTCCACTATTGTCCTCTCAAGACATGTCATTAGAGTACACACCAGTGCATCTTCCTCCCCCACTCCCCCGTGAACTCTGGTGTGCCAATATCCTTGACAAGAGTCCTGAAGCCTTCTTGAGGTAGGGGACATTGTCATTCCACTGCACAGTGAGTTCTCTGGGGTGCTACATGTTTCCCATGATTTCCTGAGGCATGTATGCAAATATACTTTTATAGTCTTTATTATACTGATTTTAATTAGTTATATCAACTTAACTTTCATTTTGTCAAAGGGGACATCACCACACTAGTTATGTAACTAAACATAGCACCTTTTTTCTGTAATAAGTCCAGCAAACTTTTTTGTTCTATGTTTTTGCAATGATGAGCCATTTTGGTAGAGATTCACTATTCAGCAGGACCCTTGTTGTATAGTAGAATTTTAGTTTATAATCAGCCTCAGTCCATCCTCTTGCTTTCAAGCAGAATTGCCTTAAATCATTCCAGATTGATTCAATCTTTATCCTATTTTTAAGCACTTACCAGGAATGAAATTTCCATCTCCTTTTCTAACTTTTAGAATTATAGTCTTTGCAGCTCTTATTTCAGGAAAACTCTTCTCTGCTCCAACTCAAATCCTCTGTTCTGACATTTAGTCATAAAGGCAGGGCAAGGCATTTATCAGCCTGGCACTGATAATCAGCAGATCCCAGAAGTGATAAGTAGCCAGTTAACATAACAAGAGTGGAGCCCAAGAACAGCAAAGAGAGGAAGGTGATTTAATTTATCAGGATAGACTAGTTTACACTGTGGTAGCTAATAATCCAAAAAATCTTAGTGGATTAAAACAATGACGGTTTGTTTCTCACTCATGCTGAATTTCTATCGAAGATTGGTGGGGGCTGGGATGCGTTGACTCTGCTCCAAGTCATCCTCACTCAGGAATCCAGATGAATGGAATTTCCAAAATCTGGACCATAATTGTCACTTTCAATAAATTTCACTGAACAACTCACCAGTCCTGAGAGGAAGCAGTAAATTACTAACCTCTCAGGGTTAGGGAAGGAATGGATATTGGTGAATAGTAGGATTGTTGACTATATTCTTGGCCACATTGGTTTCTAAAACTATAGGAATGTCAAAGATCCTCAAAGGGTTGTATGTACCTGCAAGTAGCAAAGCTTTAAGACTTCATGAAGCAACTGGGCTGAAGGACAGATCTGAGCTACAATCTCAAGAGTGGCAAAAACAAGAGGAACTGGAGGACTGGATAGAAACTTAAAAGCAGATAAAATTACATCTCTGGCCTTGCAACCTGTGGCAGGGGGAACAGGTGTCAAAGGGGCTCTTGGTAGCAAGAATGAGATCATTAGTATCAGAGTATCAATGAGAAGAGTTTGGATCTGGGCACAGCTTGAAAGCACAAAGGCCAGTCCTGAGGCACTATGTCTTGAGGCAACTGACAAAGAGAACCCCTACATTATATCTGGTGGGTTTCTCTGGGTAGAAATTGAAGACTACGAAATTATTTATTTTATTTTATTTATTTATTTTGAGAGACAGAGAGATTGAGAGAGAGCATGCACAAGCAGGTGGGGGCGGGGAATCCCAAGCAGGCTCTGAGCTGTCAGCGCAGAGCCCAGTGCAGGGCTTGAACACACAAACTGTGAGATCATGACCTAAACTGAAACCAAGAGTCAGACACTTAACTGACTGAGCCATTCAGGTGCCCTCCAAGTTTTTTGTGCTTCTTGATGGTGTTTTGTGGAAAAGGGGCTAATAAGCTACTAAATGTGAAGAGTCTAAATGAAAGGAAACTATAAAAAGAGGGGGGCAGAGGTAAAGAACTGGGTCTGGCAGCCCCTGATGTCTAGTGTCTTACAGTTTACTTATCTGGGGAGAAGGAAGTGCACACATGAAATAATAAACAACTGACTACTTAACTGCCCCTAGGTGATCTAGAGTGGGTGCACAGAAGGGCAGCTTCCAGAGAAAACTCCACAGGTGAGGTTGGTGTGGTTCAGTTGCTCAGGTATGACAACTTTCCATGGCTATGTGTCTAGTCTACCACCATGGCTAGTATATCACAGAGACATTCTTTAGTTGCCTAGCAGCATGAGTGACTTTACAGGAGCATGTCACCAGAAACAACAGGTAAACTAGATGGTGCCTTCTATATCATTCTAGGGAAATAACCTTTAGAACATTTGCTTCAGTTCAACCACAAACCTGGAAGACCCTTTCTCAGGTAGATCAGGATTAATAACTGAGATCTAAGTTGAAGAAAGGCTTTTGACTCATGCAGGGAAGGGTGTTTTGAGTCCTGTTCTAGCATAGAGTAAGTAGGTAAAAAACAAGACAATGTTATGTACTTCCACAGCTGCAAAATTTATCTTTCCCTGAAACTTCCAAATCCAAATCTTATCCTATACTTTTCTTTCAGAGCTTCAACTGTCTACTGAGCTGTTCTACAGACACTTGAAATCAACATGCCCTGAAAGAATTAAGCATATTTCCCCAAAGATTATCCCTCCTCCTACTTGCCAGAGGAGAGCAACATGTTTGTTTACTCCAGTGAGAAACTTCTGATCCTTCCTTGCCTCTTGCTTCTAAATAGCTAAATCCAGTCAGTCACCACATTCTAATAATTCCAACTCCTTAAAAGCTCTAAATGGGCCCCCTTTCTCCATCCACACTGCTCCAGGTCTTCACATTTCTTGCCAAGACTGTATGATTGCACTTGTTCTCCCACCTCCATTCCCTCCCCAGCCCCTTCTGTTTTTCCCTTAGCAAATGGAGGCTGCTTCTTAGCAGGTAACACTATCATGTTAATCCTCTTTAACAAGCTGTTGCCCTAAAAGATAGACTCCAAACTGCCTAGCTGGCCATTCCCTATCTGGCATCAGTGGATCTCCCTAATGCCAGTTCTTGCTCAGAGTCCAAAGCTTTTGCCCTATAAATGAACCCTGCTTTTTTCCTTTTCTTTTGAGGTTCTCACACATCTTTTCTGGATCCCTCTCTTTCTTCCAGTGAAGTGACTGACAAGTGCTACAATTCAGGTAGGTAGCCTGATGTATCCCATACATTATGGTGGAACAATCCAACCAACCATCCAACCAACCATCCAACCAACCATCCAATCAACCAACCAACCAACCAATCAACCATCCAACCATCCAACTATCCAACCAACTAATCAACCAACCACGTTTATAGCTATGGAATTCCATTTCCCTCTACTGCTCTAGCCTACATATATCTGAACACTTCAGTCACTCCGTGTTTGATCCAAAGGGCTATCAGCCAATTTTTCATAACCCTGTTGTTTTTTTCCAGCCTTTAAATTAGAAACAAAAGTATAAATGCAAAGCCATTCTAAAATATCTAACCACCAGTTAATCTCTAGAGACTTTACATCTAAATTCCTTATTGAATAATGATGAATAATCTTAAAATGTAAATTAGGCAAGTTTCATTTATACTGAAAATATGGGGAGATTTAAATGTACCCAAACCTCATTGACTAGAGTATGCTATGTATTTTTCTTGGAAATCTATTTCAGGCTGATCAGTATTGCTCTTTAGCTGTAGTCTAAAAAGCAAACTCAGCCAGCTGTTCTGCAAATGCCAATCAGAAGAGAAATTAGTTGAAAGAATGTAGATAGATCTGTATAGGTCTGTAGGTCTGTTTTCATTACTGAAAATTCAACCTACCCCTTTTTTGAATGGGAGGTCAGTAAAATGACATATACGAAGGTCAAGAGGTTATTTTTATTAAATGAAAACAAAACTCAAAGCCCAGTAATATTCACTGTAAAAAAGAGAGAGAGAGAGAGAGAGAGAGAGAGAGAGAAAGAAAGAAAAGAAACAGGTACTTTTACGCTGGGCTTAATAATTTAACATGGAAAACAAATTATTTAGCTTTAGGTAAAGAGCATTTAGTTATTATTAATTATAATAGTTACAGAAAATAGCCTGGACTTTGAAGATGCCAGTTCTAGATTTTGTTATACTGTATGCAAATTAATAAATGTCTCTTAATTGCAAAGGGGAGCCATACAAGAGGGTTAGCACATTGAGAACATTGTACCTCATCGGCTGCAGGATTCTACATAAGGCTGAATATTTTATCTGTTGCTGTAGAAGATTATGATCAGCCCCATAACCAACATTTAACACAAGAAATAAACTTAGTTATTAAAGAGGTAACTAAGATTTTTACCAGCAAAAAATTGTGGTTTTATGAGTACAGTTGTGGAATACAGAAATGAAGTATAAGCCATAAGCTGAGTTTACAATTTTAAACACTAAGGCATGGCCAGGTTTGGTATTCATTTCACTGACTGCCTCTTCCACCCACTTACTTTTTAGTTCAGAGTTAGATTGGAATGGGGCTCTGGGGGTGGAGGCTGAAGTGGGGGAGAGGAGCGATTATGGCCAGGAAATCCACTCTGAATTCAGCAACAAAACTGAGCAATGAATCCCAGAGTGCAGGCTGCTTCATATAGGCTTAAGATTTAGAAGTCCTTGAATAGAACCCAATAATTGTGAGGCAGCTTTGTGGGCTCCAGACTGGTAACAGGGAATCTGGGTGGTTCAGGTGACAAGAATCCAGATGTGTGTATAAGATTCAAGTGATCTTTCAAATTCCAGTTAGACGAGGGACCATACAGGAAAATAGCTGGCACACCATTGCTGAATGCAAGCATAATTCCCAATCCAGAGTAATCCAAGCCCTCCGTCATCATGAATGAGAGCAGTAACCCCAGTTCTTAAATCCCAGAGCAGATTCAGGATTCATGGGCAGATACTGTTAGCGACTGAAAACTGGATACTAAGAAAAACACTTCTTCCATTGACAAATAGGACAGTTCACTCTGCCAGGCAGTTCGAGATGCTATCCTGCAGGGACTTTTGAGGAGCTAACATGAGTCCCTAAATGACGAAAAAGCAAAAACTGGTCATTCTTGAAGGTGAGGTGTCCCGAAAAGCTTTTAATTCACTTTGGTATTTGGTCTTCACCTGTTTCTGGTAAACACAGAGTACCATCCACATATCATAATTAATTAACAGTTGTTAGTAATTAATTAACAGTCATTCTAGGAAACTTAATGGTATAATTTGCCATGCTTTGTAGAAAAGAAATGTAATACACTGACCATGATAGCTTATATCATAAAATAAGACTCACTGGTTGCATTGTGCTTACAAATATTTTGATTGCTGTTATTTGAATTCAATAAAATGTAATGAGGTGCTCTTAGCCTCTCGGCAAAACTGACACAGAATTTAATTTGCACTAGTCAGCTGAAGGCACAAAATGTTCCCAGGAAAAATTCTGCTGTGCCATACAAACATGCAACTCTTACTGACAGGTTCTTGGAAATCCTGTGCATAAACTTCCTATGCAAACGAGAGGGAGGGTATCCTGCTAACCACAGACACTACCGGAACTAAAGTACAGTGTTCAGTTATTTGACAGAATAAACTACATTGTTTCTAGATCTTACTTTGCTCCCTAAAGGTCAATATTTTCATTTTACAACTTCTAGCTAAAAGCATTGGCAAAGAAAGCAAAATGGGGCGTGTGTGTCTTTTTAAGGGAATTTAGTAGAAAAGAGACAACTTGAAATTAATTCCAAATTACTTTTTGGTGGTTTGTACATGACCTCCCACAGTCATGGGAACTAGAGGCCAAGGTGACTTTCTCTCAGTGACTGGGACAGGGGAATTTTTTTTTCTTCCTGAAGAGTCAGGATTATGTGACCTTATAAATTGGTCTCATTACAGAGCTACTGACAGACAGACATATTGGTTGCTGCCAGTAGGCATATGGGCTGAAATTTGGAGGAGGAGGGGAGAACAGATGGAGTGGAGAAACAGAGTGATGGACGGGCCCCTCACACAGGGCCCAGCTGGTAGGGAGCAGGTCAAGTCTGTTACTGCTACGCTGGGAAAGATAAGAGTGTCAGCAGTGGGGAAGGTGACTCCATCAATCAGCCTTTTCATTATAGCAAGAATGAGCCTTGTGGTCTGAGGGGCTGGTCATCCCACACCCCACAGGTGGCAACTCTGAAGCGGCTTACCTTTCACATTGTCTTAAGGAAGAAGAATGTGCCCTTCACAAGTCAACTTTAGTCATGGCAGGTCCTTCAGAGAAAACTCAGTTGATGATTTAACATCTTAAATTTTGTCTTCAAGTGTTTTTATTTTGAGTATAATATTACATGAATGTTAGACTTGGTAAAATAAAAAAGTAACATTACAAAGGGTTTTGGATGAACCCTATCTTCTACCTCTATGGCAAAGTCCAAGGTAAATGAGGTAGAAGCAGGGAGGTGGAGTGTTTCTAAAACGTAAGATCCTTGAGAGTAGTGACTTGTTGGTTTTGTTCATCTCTGGTACCTAAGTGCTTAAAACAGAGGTCTGTCGGGGCGCCTGGGTGGCGCAGTCGGTTGGGCGTCCGTCTTTGGCCAGGTCACGATCTCGGGGTCCGTGAGTTCGAGCCCCGCGTCAGGCTCTGGGCTGATGGCTTGGAGCCTGGAGCCTGTTTCCGATTCTGTGTCTCCCTCTCTCTCTGCCTCTCCCCCGTTCATGCTCTGTCTCTCTCTGTCCCAAAAATAAATAAGAAAAAAAATAAACAGAGGTCTGTAGTACGTATTTATTGAATGATTAAGTCAAAAGAATAGGAAATGCTCCAAAAATAACTTTAACTTCCAAGCGAATGTATTTTCTGGTTCTTTTCCTGACATCCATTTTCACTTTCCCAACTATTTTTTCTGCTCATTGAACCTACGTTCAACAGGTTTGAGTTAGGTAAGGAGCAGCAGTGGGTGGAACATTTGAGACTAGAAGTAGCTAGTAGATACACTCAGCTGGCTGAGCATTGAACTGAAGTTTCACACTATGGTGAGGACATGACAAAATTTGGGGAAAGGAATGTTTCTTTTATTCTGGGGAATATATCCTTACATCATACATAATCCTGAGAGACTGGTTTGGTTTTCTTTAGTTTTCTCAAAAGCAGAATATAATCTTATTTATTTTATTACTCATTACAATGAAAATAATGCTACTTAATAAATGTTGAATCAATGAGTTTAAATAATTATTTTCTATTCATAGAGATTTCTAGGAGAGGGTAGTTTCCATAAACTAATTTGGTGCTCTTAAATATTTCAGGGAGAAAACAAAAATTACCCTAAAGGATTAGGAATGTGATCCAAAGATCACTTAATTTGGAAGTATTTTGATCTATAATTTTATTTATTTCAGAGAGATACATTTATTCTCTTAAATAATAACATTTTTACTGAAAATTGGATCATGTGGAAATTAGAACAGCTTTGGAAATCAGAATGGCACACAGTTGAATCTAACAAACTGATCTTAATAATTAATTATTAAAACAGACTAATCTATGAAGGTAGGTATTACTAATTTATAGATATTTGAAGGTTATAGACCTGATCAAATAGGCTAAGTATCTGATATTTATTTGTATTTTCTTTTATCTTCCAATTAGAAATTAGTAACATATATATCACTCATAATATAAGAAAATAATAAACTTTTTTGAGGTTTCTAAAGAAATTCATTTTGTTTTAATTCTCAAATTCTCAAGTTTCTTTTACATAGTAACAGAATGTAAGGCTACAAAATTAGTTTGCCTATCTTAAAAGATAACCATCTATTTATGAAATTAGAACAGATTTTGAATAAATAACTAGAAAAAAGTTTGTTACATTTGAAAATTTGCCCGTATTTAAGTTGTTGGGGAGAGTTGACGCCTGTGTGATACAATTTGCTTCACGGATCCTACTGGAGTCTCAGGAAGGACACATTGCTGACCTCAGTAACCAGTTTAGATAGCGGTTTCCTAATTGATAATGAAGGGTTTGAACTAACAAATGAGTCTTAGATTGAAGGAGGCTTGCTACTAAACACATTAGAGGAGGAGGCAGTGATTAAGTGCTTGGGCTCTAGAATGAGAAGGGTTTGACTCTGAATCTGGTCCTGTAGCCTTAGGTGAGTTAATTAACCTATAATTCTCTTTTTCTTGTAAGTTCGTGTTGACATTAAAACAGATAATGCATTCCAAGCACCTACCGCAGAGTCTGGAACAGTTAGCACTCATAGATAGTAATGGTTTGCTGTTGCTGTTAGCTTCGCTTACACTGCAGTTTGGTTCTTAACTGCCCCAGAGATACTTACGCTTTTGTCTTCCTACTCTCCAAAAACTACCTTTGAAGAAAATCTAGGAATTCTGCTTTTCTTCCTTTCCTTCCTTCTCTTTGGCTGCCTTTCCTCCTTCCCCCGTCCCTTCTTTTCTTTCCCATGTCTAAAGTCAACAGATTTTTAAATATTTGCTATATGGGAATCCAAAAGCCTCATGCAGGTAGGACTCTTTTAAGAATACAGTTTCATTGTTTGTAAACAGGATGATTGATGTTATCTGAATTATCCCAGAAGGGGAAAAATACTTTATAATTATAACAGAAAATGCCCAATAGGAGGATAATATATCTCCTGTAAAGATAGATGAGACTTTGAATTCCTGAGGGTATTTTTCATTCAGTAGTGTTGATCATAGCATAAAAAGTCATGATGGATCAAAGGTATGCCCTCTTCCAGATTTTCTAGTGGCTTGAAGGACCTTCACTTTCTTGACTATCCTAAAATATATATTAGCATTTTCCCTGAATATATTTGCTTCTCCCAATGTGGTAGATATTCAAATGCTGGTCTCCTTTAGAATAAGCTTGCTGCCATTTATTTTGGAGAACTGTGCCAATCCTCTAGAGAGGAAACTCTCCCCACCCCCTTGATTTCATTTTTTCACAATCATTTGGATTTCCATTGATCCTAAAATAGCATGGAAGTATAAATAGTAAAAATAGGTGTGCTCAAGTATTTCTGTATCTATGTATTTATTAAATTTGTGATTTGAAACTTCCGATATCGACATTCGGAAATTGAGAATTGACTATGGAGGAGAGAGCCCAACCACAATCTGGATTATTTTTCAAATGCTTTGGGTTTGGCAAAAACTAAACTGCTTGTTGCCAAGCCCCTTTCCTCTTAATTTTTAAAAATCATGTGTGTTTCAAGGGAAATTTAATCCACATGTTTCTGATTCATTTGCACTTAAGCTGTCAAATTGTTTTGTAATCACAAGTCTCTATCTTTCTCTCTCCACAGAAAGTTGGGTTTTTCCAAGTGTGCACAAACAAATAACCTCTCAGAAGAATGAATTGAATTTTGA
This sequence comes from Panthera tigris, assembly GCF_018350195.1. Classification (NCBI taxonomy): domain Eukaryota; kingdom Metazoa; phylum Chordata; class Mammalia; order Carnivora; family Felidae; genus Panthera; species Panthera tigris. Next base: position 113,402,124 of record NC_056664.1, read on the forward strand.
ATTCAGAAATCAAGATGGGCAAAAATGTGTATATCTTACCTGCTCTTGGGAGAGGAAATGATTTTTGGATTTTTGACCCTGATTCAAACCTTTTGATGTAGACATTCACTTGCCCTTGAAAATATGTAATTCCTCCCTCCAAGAAAAGTATTTTTAGAGTTCAAAATATGTAGTAGAAAGGGCCAATGGAGCAGGAAGATTCTAATTCTTTAAAAGTGTAAGTAAATATGACTATGAATAATAATTAGGGTTTTGTTTTATAACAAAAAACTTACTTTAAACTTCATAATCTCCACATTTGGGTCTCTTGCCACTATTAGTTCTTCATCTCTTAGATGTGAGCTTAACAAAGCAAAAGTGCAAACTTTCTTTCCCCAAAATACTTTATCTAAAATTAGTTTAAATTATAAATAGGAGAATTTATAGGGGGGAAATAAACACGATATTTTAAAAAGCTTGTTTCATCTCTGAAAATAGCACAGAATTTGCTCTATTTACATTTTTTTTTTTCTTATAAACCATTCTGTAGTGAGATAGATCAAATACTGAAGCTTACTGTGATAGAATGTCCCATTTGGGAACATTAAGAACTTTTGTTTTATGGGAATTCAAACATAGTTACTCCCATTTGGATCTCTTAGGAAGTGCTAATTCCGAACACTTCCTCCTTTATCTTGAGATCAAACCATTTGGACCACTTATTATCATGTACCCAGTAAAACTCAATCTGTTGTGTTAATTAGTTATGTAAACACAATTTATATTGTGGGGGACAAAGCAGGACTAGGCAACTGGGTAGGTGAGAAAAGATCAAAGATCTTCCTTAATAAATTGTTACGCTAATTAGTGTTTGTCTTGTAGTGCTTCTCCAGGGGGTCTTTTAAACCCAAGCTTGGGAAAACCTGCTAGAGAACAAGAAAGCGTTGGCAAAAACAAATCATGCCAAGCTCCCCAAACTGACTTAAAATCAGTGAAGTGAGAGAAAAAGGAGCACACACACACACACACACACACACACACAAAGAGGTAAAAGGGACTATCGATTCCTCTTGAAGAGACCCTACTCTTAAGAGTAAAATATGGAGAACTATCAGATCACATGTAGCTTATTTTTATACTTGAAATCAGCTTCCCCAACCCCACCTCCACCAGGAAAGATTGTGTATAACCTATTTGAAAAATAATCAGTTAGAGTCTATATCTTTCAGAAAATTTTCAAAAAGTACCTAAATTTTGGGAAGACAAAGGGCCTTGGGAGGTGCCTCTCCCCCAATCACCATTGCCCAAGCTTGACCCTGCCTAATTCTCCTTTATAGCATTTACCACCATCCAACATATACATAACTTATTTATCTTTTTTCTCTGTCTCTTGCAGTTAGAAAGGCCATGATATCAGGGAGTTCTGTGTCTTTGTTTACCACTGGTTTGTTCAGTGATGGACTGAAGAAAAGAATAAATGTGTAAGAATGTTCTAAACATTTTAGAAGTAAAGTGGTATCATGTGGGGTGGTCCCACCACTTGCAAGATGTAAAATGGCCTTGGGCAATTCACTTACTCTTTATGAATTGTATTTCCTCATATGCATATGTGGTCATTATTATCTGCTTTTCTCGCTTGTGTCAAGATTGGAGACGATTTGTGTAAACTATCCAGAAGTGCCCAGCACTTAGAAGATGCTCAAGTAAATTGTACTTACTGTTTTGTTGTTCTTACCCTCATCATTTCTTTTTCCTTTGTCTTTATGCAAGGCAAGGAAGATTAAGACCCTTTGGTTTAGTATCATTTTCTTTGTTTCTTTTTTTACCTTGCTCCTCCTTTTTGTTGTTGTTTTTGTTTTATTCATATTTTCTTAATTCTACAATACTTTCTTGATAGTTAATCACCTCAAATATTAAAGAGGCAAAAATAATATAAGCCAAATAAATAACAATTTATTACGACTATTCTTTAATTTTCTTCAAAGCTTTCCACACATTTATAAGTTACTACTAATTTCCCAATTTCCAAATATAGTAATAGGTAGTGGTGGGTGTTTTCTGTTTCCAAGTATTGTTATTTCCAACCCCAGGGGTATTGAGTTATCACCCACCTTGCCCAAGTTTGTTAAATAAGACTTTGTAGGCTTCCTTGAAGCTTTGTGGAGATGGACTAATCCCAGATCTGTATCTAGGATTTGCCTGGGCCTCAGTCATACCTTTTGTTATTTTATTTTATTTTATTTTATTTTATTTTATTTTATTTTATTTTATTATTTTTTTAAATTTATTTTTTAATTTAAATCCCGGTTAGTTAACATATATTTTAATAATGGTCTCAGGAATAGAATTTAGTGATTCATCACTTACATATAACACCCAGCGCTCATCCCAAGTGTCCTCCTTAATGCCCCTTGCCCGTTTAGCCCATACCCTCACCAAACACCCTGCCAGCAGCCCTCAGTTTGTTCTCTGCATTTAAGAGTCTCTTATGGTTTGTCTCCCTCTCTGTTTTTATCTTACTTTTGCTTCCATTCCCATATCTTTTAATTTCAGGTCTTGTCTCTAAATGACAGCCCTGTCCTGAAACTCCCTCTATGAAGGCTAGGAGTGCAGAAGAAAAGAGGTAGCTAAAAGAGCCCAAGAGGTTGTCCTTTTAGAATGTTCTTCATCTTTTCTTATTTTCTGACACTGTGCCTATTTCACAAGTTCTCAGTTGTTATGTTATAGTTAACCTGAAAATACCTTTTTACCTATTATTAAAGTAATATGTAAAAAATAGTAATATGTAATTGTTGCAGCAAATTTTGAAAGTCTGGACAAGCAAAAAGAAAAAAAGAGAACAAAACAATCTGTAATCTCATTAGATAAATCCTTTTTCTGTTGTACAAATACTTATTATCATAAAAAATATTATAGTACATAGAGAGCTGTTTTTAAATTTATAAGTTAGCATCCTTCCAGCATTAAACACAAAAGCATCATTTTAATGATAAAGTATGCATTTATCACTTTCATTTAAAACAATCATTTATCTGTAGAGATGATGAAAAAATATATTTGAGAAAAATTGAAAATAGGGATTTTTTTATGGCAGATAAAAGGAAAAGAGTTGATAGTTTTAGCTTATATTCTGCCAAATAACTCTATTCTTATGGTATTGCTTTATTCTTCTCTCAGAAAAGCCTTTACACACATGTAAATTGTAGACCCGTCTCTGTAACCTGGAATTACAATAAAAAACCTTCTCTGTCTTGTTCAATATTTTCTCTCTCAATACCCAGGACATTACTAGTCACATGATAGTTCTCAATAAATATTAGTTGGATAGCAGAACAAATGAAGCTAAATCACAGACAAATACTATCTCATGAGATTTTCACCAGCTTGTTTGTTTTGCCACTATGAGAATAAATGAAATGACATTTGCTCCTTTTAGCTCTTATCTCTTTAAGTGTCATTATTACCTATGCTCAAAGCTGCCAGGTCAGTGTTCTCCAAAACATGGACCATCTTGAATCAGAATTACCTGGAGCACTGGTTATAAATACAGACTCCTGGGCCCCAGCCTAAACCTGCTCACATAGAATATCTAAATTTGGAGCAAGGGAAAGTTTGAGGACTACTTTCTGGTGGGGTCAGTAACCAACTCAATTCTGCATATCAGCTACTAGCATAAGTATAGAACATACCGTCCTTCCCAGCCTGTGTGGGATTAATCCATCATGAGGACAGATAGAGCTAAGGGGAAAATATGTGTTTTTATAAAAACAATGACATTATCTTTATGATTAGAGGATGCTGAGGAACTATTGAGGGCAAAGAAGTCACATTTGAAGGTCAATTTGTTTTGTGTGGAAACAATTTCATGGGACAAGTCTAATCAAAGAAAAATAACGCAATCTAGGTTTATGAACGTTTCTTTTCACTGCTTTTTCTGTTTCTGTGGCATCTGTCCACTGAAAGTTATTTTAAAAAATGCCCAATTCGCCGGTTATAAACAAGAATCTAATGTATGAAAGACATTTTCTTCTATACTTTCTGTACACAGTACAGCTTTTAGAGGCACCTAAGTTTGCTCAGGTATTGTTCAATCTCTGAATGCATTAATTATATCACTCTATCTAATCAACCTGATAGAACCAAAAGCCAAACCTTTAAAAAAAATGTGTTTTTGCAAGAAGATGTGAAAATTAATATGGCATGTAGGTGCTGTTGGTTCCAATTACAATCAATATCTGTCCTGATTTGTGCCTCTTGTCTCTATGACAGCAAGGGGGCTGGCTAAGGGAATACATCTGCTCCTCTCTCCCAAAGGGGCTCAAAACAAGTGGGTGACCTGCAGTGTTTATTATTAAGTTTTCAAAGGGAAAGTTGTTTTGGTCTAATTGAAGCAATAATATGAGAGAGGTTACTTCTGGTCAGTTCCCTGCTGTTTTCACTCTGGAGAATATATTCCAGGTGTTCCCGTGCTAGGCTCAGTGCAGCACCACCTTCCTTGAGCGTAGGCATGTTAGTGCCAGCAGAGCAATAAACTAGCGTTAGGAGTTTAAGCCACTTTTGGCATTTCAGAAACAGTTTTTCTGAGTTCACTTCTTAGTAAACCAGATGGTTAATGATCACATTCATTTTCAAGACTTCCAGTGACTGTGGAATAAGGCAACAAGACTTTATAAATCTCTAAGACGTTAAAGGAACAATTTCTTTTCTTTCCCTGTGCTCTAAGTCTTTGTCACACCAAAGTAGCTGTAGTGGCAATCATTATACTTTTTCAGTAGTTTTTTTTTCTTTCCATCCAGATTGATGGTTCACCTCAAGGAAATGAACAAAGAAAAATGAAGATTTCTCTACTGAGTCAAAATATTAGCCATCATTAATTCATAACTGCTTATTGTGTTTCTTTGTTTTTGAAAAATAATATTCTAACCCACTGATTTTCAAATATCTCTGGGGTATCAAATAATATCAAGGATGATTAGTGAAATATATAAATTCTGAATCTGGATTTTGGAGATAAATACAAACATCTAGTATGTAAGATTTGTCTCTGATTTACCTGATGTACATATGACTATCCATTTCTAGTGAAAAAGGTTATCACAAACAACAGTTTGGGATTTTCAGATGTGACTTTCACTTATTGGCGAGCAAATAAATGCCATAAATTTTATTATTACTTTTAGAGATTTTTCCCCCAAAGTTACAAAATTAAAAATATATTAGTCAGTAGAGGTTGATCTTAATTTTAAGAATTGTGTGCAATATTCATTTAAGAGATTTTAATCTCAATTAAATTCTCAGGTAACCCATATTGGTAATCACAAAAACAAAACACTATTCTAAAATTGAAATTCAACTTCTTCCTAGCTCCAAGTGGAATTTTGGATTTTGCTTATTCTCTTCTGTGAACCTAGTATGAACCCAGAGACCAAAATAGTCGCATTAAGAATATGGGCTGGATTTCAGGCTAATCAGGGGAAATGCCTGGGGAGGGTGGTGGTGGTGATGTCTGCTGCTCACCCGCTTAATCACGCAGACTTTTTGAATCCAGGACACTTCCAGAGCTTGAGTGGTAGCGATTGCTCAGTTCACATTCCCAGATGTGCAAGTCAAAGGGTCTAGCACCAAATGTCCTCAAAGGCAGGGCTCTCAGATGGGGATTGCTTCGCCTCTCCAGAAAGAGAATAATGAGTGGCACTCAGTGTCAAGGACATCATAGTTATAAAGCACTTTGGGTTCTTTGGATGATATTCAATGTGCTATGCAGGATCAGGATTATTACTTATGTATTTTCACTCACTCCAAGGAGAGGGCAGAAACCTAACCCCAGTGACTGTGTATCAGGCAAAGGAAGCTGACAGGCACATTCCTGACATTATTCTTTCCCTGTCCTTCCAAATACCACACACATAGGCATAGTCAATTACAGGGGAGCAGGTGAGTTCTGCAAATTAACATGGGGGAAAGTTGTAGAAAGTTGTGGGGGTGGGCTGGGGATGGAGAAGAGAAGGGAAGGACTGTTTGGTTGAGGCAAGCAAATCACAATGCCACTTATTGTGTATGACAATTGATAAAAGAAGATTTAAATTATTGAACAGGAAACAAACTCCAAATGATTCCATTCTGAGTGTTTCTAAAAGGTTTGTGATGTCATTGTCTCCATTTGAAGAGATTTGTCCCAAAACAAAAATGAGTCTTTTTTTTATGTTTATTTATTTTTGAGAGCGCAAGAGACAGAGAGAGAGAGAGAGAGAGAGAGAGAGAGACAGAGCATGAGCGGGGGAAGGGCAGAGAGAGAGGGAGACACAGAATCCCAAGCAGGATCCAGGCTCTGAGCTGTCAGCACAAAGCCCAATGTGGGGCTCGAACTCACAAACAGCGAGATCATGACCTGAGATGAAGTCGGAAGCCCAACTGACTGAGTCAGCCAGGCGCCCGATTCCATTTTCATTTGTAACTACAAAAGAGAAAAAGAACTGTTATCACTCAAATGATTTAAAACACTGAAAAAATAGAATAATGTTCTTCTATTTCAGGGGCTGTTGTTAGGGAATGTGCTTAGATTTTTTGGCTTATTGCAGGCTGTAGACATATTGCAGAGCTAATTATTTGCTATTGTTTAATAGTCATAAAAGAACTCTCAGAGATGTGAGATAAGAAGGAAGTATGTGTTACTCCCCCACCCTTTGTAAAACCTCTTGGCAGGTGATGCCAGAAACCAGAGTAATCACTGCCGATCTTAATAGATGTTCCTATCTAGTCTACACTATTATCATGCCAAATTCATTGTACCTGTACTTTCAAAATTAGCATCTTTGCTGATTATTTCAACAAGATATTAGGCAAACCATAATGATCAGCTCCTGAGTGCTTATTGTTCTATGGTTCAAGATGGGCTTAACTCAAGAAACCTAGTTTGTAAGTTGAAAAGTGGGAGGTTGAAAGGTCCTTTGTTGTGCATAAAAGAGCCACATTTTGAACAACTGGAGATGGATAAAAGGCATGCGGCACCAACCCTGCTGATTTTGTTATTATTTTTATTATTAGAGTGCTCTTCAGGATCATGTAAAAACTTAGAATACTAATGAGTTTCAATGATCACTTTATTGGAGATATTTGAAAGAGACTTATAGCTGATAGAATGTGAAATAAAAAATCACTTACACTATTGTTCTTCAAAACACAAAGAAAGGTAACTTTGAAGTGTTTGTCTCCATAGAACCTTTCGAGGTATGACAAATTAGCTTTTTTTTCAATAAGGAAACTGAGTCAGAAGCTGATTCATTCATGATGAAACAAAAGGCTTGGATCTCCTGTATTTAAAATTGCTATTTAATTATTAACTTTTTAAAAGCATCTGTTGCTGTTGGTTTTAAAAGCTGCTATCATGGACATAATTGCTGAATAAAAATGCTGAATAAAAATTTAGTGGTGTGAAGGAAATAAAAAGTGATACATTTCCACCAATGCTGAGATGTACACATACAATTTTTTATTTATCTATATTTTATTTGAAAGAGAGGGAGAGCATGTGAGACAGGGAGAGGGGAAGAGGCAGAGAGAGAGAGAATCCTAACCAGGCTTTATGTTCCAAGTGGAGCCTCACACAAGGTTCAATCCCACAACGCTGGGATCATGACCTAAGCAGAAATCAAGAGTTGGGATTTCAACTTACCAAGCCACCTGGGAACCCCCAGACTACTTTAATAATCGTAAATTGGGTTTAATTATTGTTCTTATGCTGCTGGGTGTATAGGTGACCTGCATGTGACAGATAACTTTGAAGTAGAGGTTGTGGGGTAGGGTTGGTTTAACATGGCAGAAACTGTCCTTGAAGACATATAGATGAAATCAGTATCATTTTTGCAGCGGCTGCTGGTATTAGTACCTCATATTCACATGTTTACAGTTTTCAAAACTTTTGTAGCATGTCTTCTTAGAATTTGAAAACCCTGGAGATCAAATAGCCATACCACTTGATTTTATAGATAAAGGAACTGAAAGCCATAAGGTCAATCATCTTCTCTAAGGCCACACACAAAAGGAACCAGGGCCTAAAATCTGGGATCTTGATTATCTACTCCATGACCCCATACTGTTTTAATAAATGTATTTTATCTAATCCTCATCACAGTTATAAAATATAGGAATTGCTACCTATCCTTGTTTTATAAGCAGTAAACATGGCTCTGAGGAGATACATGGCCCCTTATCCAGAGTCCTAAAGCTTGTTAAGGACAAAATTTGATTTAGTAGTTAGGCCTTGTTAAAAATTTTAAAAGTCATCTGAAAAGGCTTTCGGTTACATTTCCACCGAGAAATGATTTCAGTTTATCTGTATGTGATCTGTTGCGGGTCTGTTGAAATTAGCATCAGCTAAATCCTTACAGACCTGTGAAATGAAAGTGGTTTCTATCAAATTATAACTTCAAGTGGACTGAAAGTTTCATCATGTTGCTAATTTTGCACAATGGTTATCAGTAGATGAACTAAGTTACAGTTGACCTTTGACCTTTGGGGTTAGGGGTTCCAAATCCCTACACAGTCAGAAATCCACGTACAGTTTTTGACTCCCTAAAAACTTACTACTAATAGCCTACTGTTGACTGGAAGCCTTACAGATAATACAAACAGTCAATTAACACATATCCTGTATGTTATTGTATTATACACTGCATTCTTACAACCAAGTAAGCTAGAGAAAAGAAAATGTTATTAAGAAAATCACAAAGAAGAGAAAATAAATTTATAGTACTGTTCTGTATCTATCGAAAAAAATCTGTGTATTAGTGTACCCATGCAGTTCAAATCTGTGGTAAGGCTTGACTCTGTTTTGCTTATGATTCTATCTGAGAGCTGAGACTTGAAGCTATCATTCTAAAATGAAGCCATAGAAAATACCCCACTTATAAAATGAAGCTGGGTAGGAGGATAGGGAGTGCTGAAGTGAGGGAGGATTGTTATTGTACACGCAGTGGTCAGATAGGTTTTCAGGGATGAAGGGATGTTTCAGCAGAGAACTGGAAGGAGCAAGTTATGTAGAAATCTGAAGCAACAGCAAATTGAAGGAACTAAGGTGAGCCTGTGCTTCGCATGGTCGAGTAATAGCAAAAGATAGGGAGAAGATAGAAGGGGTCAGAGGGAGCCAGAACTTAGAAGGCTTTGTGGACCATTTTTAGGGCATTGGATGAATGGCATGAGGAGTCACTGAACAGGTTAGAGCAGAGGAATAAATAAAAAATAAAGTTTTGTATCTTACAAGATCTATTTTGACTGTTTTGTAAGAATTAACTGGAAGGGGCAAGAGTAGAAATAACAGGGAGAGTAGTTAGGAGGCTCTTGAAAAAAATTCATATCATAAATGATGACTTAGGTTAGGAAAAGTCATCAAATTCTGGTCGTATTTTTGATGATAAAGATGAGAGGATTTATTCAAAGATTGATTGTGAAGTGTCAGAGGGAAAAAATCAATCCAGGATGCTTTTAAAGTGTTTGACCTGGAAAACTAGAAGGATGGCATTGTCTTTTACTTAGAAAAAAAATTGGGAGAGGAACATCTTGATGCTAGAGAATCAGAAATCTGTCTTTGGACAACTTATGTTTGAGATGCCTACATATAAATGGAGACTTTGGGAAAGCAGTTGGATTGAGCATCAAGACTGGGGGTAAATTCACGAATGAAAGTAATTATTTGGGACTATTCAGAATCAGGATCTTGTCAAGGGACTAAAGATAAATACAGAAGTTAGAGGATTAGTCTCAGGGATATAAGGAGGAGTTAGTGAGAGCACAGAGAAGGAATGGCCAACGAGGAAGGAAGAGTTTGCTGTCTCAGTAGCCACTGAAGAAAGAATTTTAAGGAACAAAGAATTAATTGGATTTGCCTTTTGATCTGCTTTTTAAATCAAACAGGATGCTAAAAACTCAGTTCAAAGTCAACATCAAGATTATGGTATTTAAGTATGATTACAACGTTTTAAAAATTGCCTACTAGGAAAGATTGATGGGAGCTTTATTTATAGTTTTGTATTTACAGAATTACTGTTTGCCTTTAATTTTTTCCCCATGTAACGGTTGGGTCTGAGAAGATTTGCTCTAATGTAATTTTGCACTCTCATAATGAAGGAACTATGAATAATTCAATAATTCTGAAGACTCTTTTCCCTATTGAGACAGTGTTGTTTAGTGTAAGGAACACAGACTTTGGAGAAGGGAAACCTAAGTGTGAACTGAGTTTTCATATGCATATTAAGCAGTGAGACCTTAGTCAAATTATTTCACTTCTCTGAGGCTTACTCCCTTCCCCCTCAAAATGGGGATACTCATGCCTATTTCTCAGATTTACCATGAAGATTAAATTTAAAAATATAGATAAATTGCCTAACACATTGTGAATATGTCATATTAATCTCTAGGTAATGTAGTATCTTTCAAATAGATGACTTGTTGAAAAAATTGCATTGCATAATACCAGCTACCAGGTCAATATGCAAATTATCTTGACAGTGAACTATGTGTTTAGTGACATATACAGCTCCTTATAGCTGATGGATTCAATGCTTAAAATTTTTAAGCATTTGTTTACTTTCTCTCAGTTTTGACTCTAGAATAAATAATCAGAATACCTCTTCTTACCTTTCTTCCACTTAGCCATTCTGGCAAAGTCTATCAACCTGAGAAAAGTAACTATCTTTCCAAGATTTTGCTCAACCCAGCTGGAAGATATGAGTAAGAAAGACATCTCTGAAACAGCTGTTGCCTCCACATTTAACAGAATTCTCTGGAGAGAATACATTTTAATAACATAAATGAAATGATTTGGTGAACAGTTTTAAATTGCTCTGTGTGCATACTCTGTAAATCACTCTTTTGTGCAGACTCCAATAAATAAGGAACCTGAGCTATCTATCTCATCTCAATCTCAGAAAGGAAGTATAATTTGAATTTAGATGATGGATCTATAATCTATTATGAAATGAAAGAAAATTCATCTTCAGAAGAAACCTGAATGAAGAGAATATTCTAATTAGATACTATTTGCTTTTAATGGTGCTTTTTTATCCCTGGGGTGAATAAGTTCCATTGTCACCAAGACACTCTATCATTCAATTGGTGTCCCTGTCTTCTCCAGGCCCCACAGCACAGTCCAGTGGGGACTAGACCTGGTTCCCTTCAGAGCTCATTAAGGTGGAGCCTCTGTTGACTTAGAGGTATAATTTTCATTAAACTTAAAATGTTTTTTTCCATCTCCTAAGAGCTTAGCCTTACTGCCTCCAGAGTCCTTTAACCAAACAGATCAAAGACAATGATGCCAAAAATATCTAAAATGGTTATCAAACATGGAAAAGAGAAATATTCCCTTTCTAATCTAGGTTAGGTTGAAATAAAGCAGAAAAATAAAACTTTTGTATAAAAAAAGAAGCAAAGGATTACTCTAATCTTTGACTCTCAGCAGCTTAATTTGGAGTCTACCAGTTTACTTGGTATACTTTCAAAAATTAGAATGGACTGCGCCTTTGAAATGGGAGATTTTTCTCTGAGTAAATGCAATATTATTTAAACACATTTTAAAATTAATGTGTTATAATGAAAACATGGATTGAAGATTAATCCACTGGAAGTATTTCATTAGGAAACAAGGAGGTAATTCATTAGAGAATAGGGTATTTCTTTTGAATTCCAAATAGAGGTCTGTGCCTTTCCTTAAACACTAAAGAAAATTAGAATACAAATTTTACATTTATACTAGACAGATGGTTATTGAATTTAAAATGTCTATTGAGTCCTTGCCATGTGCAAAATTCTGTACTAGACACTGGGGATTATAACAATGAACAAAAAATAATCTCTTCATAAAAGGAGCTCAGTTTCTGGTTGGCTCAGTCAAAGCCTCAAATGAACTAAGGAAAAGAGACAGACAAACTTAATTCCAAGACAAAATTAAGTGAACAAATCAAGGTACATAGAAGAAAAAGCAGTCATCGATTGGTAATCATGGAAGGCGATTGTTACTTGAGTTGTATAAAATATACTTAAGCAGGGAGAAAAGGGGATATTGCTAGTTAATGCAACAGCTGAAGCAAGGCTGTGAAGTTGTGAAATTTGTTCAGGAAATGGAGAATGGACTGGGTAGCCAGAGCTGAGGACCCACGGAAGGATGAAATAAGAAAAGAGGTTGGAATCATAACCTAGATATCTGAATGCCAACTGAGGAGTCTGGACTTTATCTTATATAAACTTGGCAGGCTATTTTGGGTAGGAGTGTATATAGCTATGGTTAAGAAGAGATTGCTAGGACTATATATGAATTCATCAGTGGAAATATAATTTGCCATGTTAGCTCTGAATGATGACACATAGATAATTTTTTTTAATATTGGTTAAGTCTGCTCTGAGTTCTTCCTTCTTAATATTTCAAACTGAATTTAACATTTTTTACTAACATTTAAAAGTGCTTCTGTTCCCAACAGAGATAGAAATACCACTGTCATAGTGTTCTATCTACTGCATTGATACACTTGGCATCTTGTCTTTTCAGCTCTTGACTCATTCCACAGCCTCTGTCTTTCCCAGTTTGGCTCACTGATTTTCCCACCAAGAGCATATCTTACCCTTCATTCTCAATACATCCTGAAATAAGATAAATCTCCCAACTCATATTTCCTCTATTCTATTGAAGTTTGGTATTCTGAGGTATTTGTATTGATCACTGGGTTCTCTGTCTGCCAGCCATACCCAGAATCCAGAATCCTATGCCTATGATGACTTTGACCCAAGAAGGGTCTTACCAGCTTTGGGATTAGAAACCCATTCCTGATCCCCTTATCAGTGATCATGGCTTTACTGCCTATAATAATGGGATCTTGTTTCCTATCACTCCCCCTCATCTGTAATTCTTGCCCAAGTTTCATTGCAAAGTGTTATCAGACTGCATCTATAGCCAATCTCTGTAGCTGGGGGAGTTCTTGGACTCTGTTTACCTATTGGATAACAACTCTTGTCACATCTCAGGTCTCTCTTCTCTCTTGCATCTTCCCACTGTTTTAAGGAGCCATTGTACCTCATGTGTAAGTGCCCATAATTAACAGTGCAACTATAGAATCTCCTGAAATAACAGAAAACTGGACATTCTTGAATAGAAAATTTTAAAAAAAGAACTTTTACACTACACAAATTAACATGGTGATCAAAGACTCTTTAGTCTGCATTTACACTGAAGGAACCAGAAGTTAATGCTTTCCTTTACCGCAAACAAGATAAACATCTGCCTCTCTATGTTCTATAACAGGCTCTATGTTGAGGTGACTTACTTCTCCTCATGTCTTGTCATCACCTTACTTCCCAGCCAGAGTTCAAATTGTACTTAATCATATGAACATGTCTGGAATGGAAACAGGAAAAGAAGGAAAACAGGTCAATTGATTGTTGATTGGTCTGCTGGCTAATCCCATAGCAAAAGGAGGTCTCTCCCACTTTATAGACATCAAATTTATGCTTTCAAAAGTACAAGGAAGGTCAAGAAGGACAGTATACTAGAGGACAACAAAAATTTAAGAATGTTTAAAATAGTTTATCTTAATTGTATTTTCTCTGTCATGTTGCTAATTACTGACTTTAGGATCTTAAATTCTATAATGCATGCCTGACTTAACAAAGTGTTGTTATTCCCAAACCTGGAGGGTAAGAGGCTCCCTCCCAGACCTCTGGAATGAAGATCTCCCAGTGGTGGTGCCATGGAATCAGTGTTTTTAATAAACTCCTTGTTATAGTAAAAACACTATATAGAAATATTAAAATAATATTAGTTTATATCATATATTTTGGTTGATGGCTTCCTTTTTAAATTTCTCTTTTATAATTAGGATATTATTTTCAGTTGTGTTGATTGATGATTTGTTTTTAAGTCATATTTTCTACTTGAGACCAAAAAAATGAGAAAATTTGAGGTTAGGACAGAGAGAAGTTAGTGAGGAATGTGAGAAAATCTGATGAGGGCATAGTAAATGAGGTTTGCAAGCATTTGCAGAAAGCAGCAGGATGGTTTTTATTCTTCTATAAAATAATGGGTTTTGCCTAGGGGAGTTGGTAAACCAGGAACTTTACATTTAATACTTACTACAATAGTTATTATAACTTGCACATGTTGTAGACAGAATATTCACGCTATGTCTCACTGAAGAAACCGATATCATTATCTTGATGGTAATCATTTTCAGTTTTTAATAATTAGAATCTAATAATATAAAAACTGGAAAGTCCTGCTAAACATTTCAGAGGATGCTGTTCATTCACTGATCTCACAAGACACAAACACCAGGAGAGATGAGGACAGGCTGAGAGCAGTTAACAGTGAAAGGGGAAAAGTTTCAGTAAAAATGTACACCTGAGCTCAGAAATTGCCCTGAACACCATCTGTAGAATTCTGCTTCAGAACCTGCCCAGTTGAGGGGTGCATGGGTGGCTCAGTCGGGTAGGCATCTGATTCTTAACTTCCGCTCAGGTCATGATCTCACGTTTGTGAGTTTGAGCCCTGCATCAGACTCTGTGCTGATGGTGCAGAACCTGCTTGGGATTCTGTCTCCCTCTCTCTGCCTTTCCCCTGCTTGCTCTCTATCTCTCTCTTAAAATAAATAAAAATAAAAATAAAAACTTAGAAAACAACAACAACAACAACAAAAAAACCCTGTGCAGGTGAGTCATTGAAGGCCAAGGATACAACCTAAAAAAATGAGGAGGTTTAGTCCTCCAGATTAGGCCATATACCATATAAATACAAAGGAGGGAAAAACAAATATTCTTACTAATTAGGACCCTGGTATATAAAACAGAATTCTAAATCTTCTTACTGAAAAAGCCCAAGAAGTTAAATTGATTATTCCCTGTCATGCCAAAACACTCCCAGACAAATGCAAACCAAGAAAGTTTAGGCTCAATTTCAGAGATTACCAGAGGGGCAATTAAGGCTTGCCTAATCATCTTATTCTAGTTTTTCACAGCTCTTGATACGAGATAAATCTCCCACCTATTTAATTTAAATCATCTCCTTAGGGCATTCCCTTATTTTTCCTTTATACTCCCTCAGTGGAGATGGAGAACAGCTGGTCAACCCACCTTTCAGTGGTATTTATGACTGTACTATTTTTTTTTTTGAAAATTCAAGGACTCAAGCAATTTTTTTTTTCAGAAATTTCCATCTCTATTCAGGTTCCATTATTTTTGTTTTTTTATGTAAATATTTGTCTAATAGAGCTGAATGGATAGACTTATACAAGACTGTTTTTCATATGAAATTCTGTTCTATTTATCTAAACTTCAATATATTAGGAAAGCCATTAGAAATACACACAATGCTTTTAAATCAACATTTAATTATTGATAGGAATGATTAAAAAGGCCTGTGGAGTCCAAACATTAGTCAGTCAGCCCTTCTGTTGCAAACGTGAATTTCCTACTGAGTACAGACTTTCTAGGAAAATCGTTTCTGTCATTTCAAAATACAATGAACAGATCATCAGTCCTTAGCCTAGTTCTCTTCTCCTCTTTCTCTCACTATTTTCTCTCACTTATGGGGATTTTCCAATTCTTTAATTTTTTTCTGGTAATCTCGTTACTCAACTCCTTTATCACTTTCTTTCCCCCTTTATGCTTTTAGGAAAGGCCTATTTGCCACATCTGTGTACTCCTAAAATAATAATACTGCCTAAATGTAATGTATTGGTAAATATTGATGGTAAAATGACAGGGTCCTCTGCTGTGAGTAAGGAAAATAAAGGGAAACTGGAGTTAAATTCATTCATTTGGTGCCAGAGAACAAGCCCTAACACTGTGCTTTAGGAAGCATTTAGCTACTTCTGATTTTTTACAAAGGTGGGTGTGGAGGTGTCACTCTTTCCTTTATCTGTCCTGGTACTATTAATAAAGTATCGTTCTGGGGGAATGATGGTACAAGCGGGATAGAGAGTCTTTATGTCCTTGAGTAATGGAATGATATGTGGAGAAAGAACTGCAACTTGATCTGGCCTTAGAATCAATTGCATATCAGATCACCCAAGAAAGGCAAATGAAATCACCTAAGGTAAACAATTGCCTATTTGGGGTCATCAGGGAGGTTACTGTGACTGTGTTAAGTTTGTTCTAAGGTTTCCAGTGTGACTTAGTGGGTGACAGCAGCTTCATATGGGTGACAAGAAACCACCTGGGAGGGTCACCTATGCTAATGTTCCCTTGGAGAATTTTTACTCAGTGTGAAATTGTAGATTAATGTATGATGATTCTGTTTAGATACCTTAATGAATGGTATCAAATGAATGGTGTGCTAAATTTTCTAAGTAATATCCCTACCTAAACACAATAGGACATCATGCTACACTGGGAGATTTTCCCCTCCTCCGAAAGGTAATTTAGGAAATGAGCTATAAACTCTATGTGCACAAGTGTACCATAAAAAGCCCATTAACTGAGGTGCAAGTGAAATGGATCTGACTACCATGTGTCCAGCATGCCATCTCAAAAGGTGCCACTTAATAGCATTCCTGACATCACCTTGAGCCCCCAATGAGAAGGGAAAATGAGAAGAAGGGGGAGATTTTTCCCTCCACTCTTAGCAAATCAAGCAGCGTTTTGTCTAAAGCAAAGCAAAGTCAAGACTGAAAAAGCAACAACATGATATATCTTGGTCTTCTTCCAGAATTTGTGAGAGTTTGAGCCAAAAAGCAAGAAACAGTATCTGAAATGTTTGAAAGGCAAGGGGCTGTGCCAGTCCTCATCCACAAGGTTACTTGAGATGGAGATGAGGAGTTCCTGAATGATTGGCATGACTTGTTGCCATTATCAATTAAGGGTTAGAAAGCTCACTTGATATACTCCACCATTTTACCCAGTGCCAGAAAGGCAGCTTTTTTCCATGGTTGAGAGTGTTTAAGGTCTGTAACATAGCTAAACAAAAAATGGGTCTAACCACAATAGGTTTAACTGAATTTTCTTGATAACAGGCCATGGAAAATGAGCCAGTCATCACACACTTTGGTCATGACCATCTCTCCCTCAGATCAAAACGGTACCTAAGGAGGATACCCAGGGCTTCTCACCTTCTGGATAGGCCACACAAAATGCAACATTTGGACATGTCCAAGTCCTGCTCAAAGTGTAAGACATTGAGTTGTGGGGGTGAGGTACAGACAATGTCCCATCTGGTAGCAAATCTAGTTCATTTTTCCTCTGAACCCAAACTCTTTTCAGGCTCCATTGGAACACACACAGAGAGAAATCTGGAACAGGCTCAAGAGGAATATTAATTGTCTGCATCCCTGCTTACATCTCCTGCCTTCAATGTGAAGGCAAAAGAGTTGGGCTATAGAAATGTAGGAACAGTGGATAGGTATGACTAAACCAAATGTATTTTACACTTTCTTCTCCATTACTCTCCACTAGTCTAGAGACAAAAACTGAAAATATTTGGTTTTTATCTAAAAAACACTTTTCCAGGTCCTACTCCACGGATGGGTAAATAGATCATTTCTTTGAGAGGTGCACTAATTCTTTCAGGTCAGTGAAGTAAATACTCATTTCAAGACCATATCCTTGGGGTGCCTGGGTGGCTCAGTCAGTTAAGAATCCAACTCTTGATTTTGGCTCAAGTCATGATCTCATGGTTTGTGAGATCGAGCCCCACATCAGGCTTTGTGCTGAGTGTGGAGCCTGATTGAGATTCTCTTCCTCTTTCTCTGCTCCTCTTCTCCTTGTGCTCTTTCTCGTTCTCAAAATAAATAAAGTATTTTTTTTTGAAGAAAGATCATATCATCTGTCTGCTAAAACCCATGACCCTGAACAAAGGTCTATCTCATTCATTCTTGTATTCAACACATATGTAAGGACCAGGAATTAAGCTAGGCTTTAGGGATACAGCCATGTTATGACATTAAGTAGCTGATCAAGAAACTACATTGCCTTATGGAGATTGACATTACAAGCAAATTGGAAGTTAATGTGTTTTCTTCCCTCCCTCCCTCCCTCCCTCCCTTCCTCTTTCTTTCTTTCTTTCTTTCTTTCTTTCTTTCTTTCTCTTTTTCTTTCTTTCTTTCTTCTCTCTCCCTCTCTCTCTCTCTCTTTCTTTCTCTCTGTCTCTCATCTTTCTTGTTGTTTTCAAAGGGAGATGAACTCAGGCTTTAAATCATAGACTGAAGCTTCCTTATATAGGTAGTGTGATGTAGGGTCCAGTGAATGCAATGTTAATTTTGAGGTAAATTTCATTGTTTTTCTTTTTTTTTAATCTGCAGCATGTTATTTAGAATGTATAGCCTCAGAATATTTGGAAGTGATCTTAAAAAAAAATCTATCCTATTTTCTCAATTTAGAGATAAAAAAAAATTGAGATCCAGAGAGATTAAATTGAAACTTTGGGTTAAAGATAGTAGATTGAATGCACCAGAAACCCCTCTCCTGAGACTGTGAAAGGGTACACAAAGACAAGGAATGGGAGAGACAGAGGAAACGACATTTAGGAGCCTAGAAAGCAGATTTGACAGACTTTAGAAAATGATATTGTAAGCCAACAGTGGGAAAAATGGAGAAGCAACTGGATTTACACCCCAGAACTTCCACAAGCTGAGGGATGGATGGTATGGGGTACTGCTGTATGTGGATATTATTGTGGGGATAAAAAAAATATGATAGCTTGATTGTCATCTCCGTGGATTAATTACATGCTGAAAAAAAGTCAAAAGAATATTTTAAAGGGAAAACTGGGACAAGAGCCTCAAAATCTGACTTATCATACTATGTTTTATTCATTATGTGTTTAGGTATAACATGTGTGTGAGGGGGGAAGGGAGAGAGAGAGAGAGAAGGAGGGGGAAGGGAGAGAAAAAAAACTCATTCTTAATAATATATTAAACACTATTAAAAACTAGCCATGATAAACCTCAAAAGCCATCATGTAACTAAGTCATTAAATGGAAATTAAAAAGAAATTCCTGTCCCACTGTTTAGATATTACTTGAAAAAAATTTGGAGTGACTATATTGATGATTTTCTGCTTTTCATTTTATTGTAGGCTGATTTTGAGGCTTTTTTTTCTCCCTAGATTGTGGAGCTCCTGGAAGAGGTCTCATTTATGTACCAACCAAGGGAACTCTGCAAGTTGGGTGGCCCACCACAGTTGTGGTTACATGGAGTTACAAGGCCCCCTGGGAGAAAAGAGCCAAGTCTACTTTCGGACTCACAAGTCTCCAGGGCTATAATTCTCACACTAAGATGTGAGAAGAAGACTGTTTAAAAACTGTAAAGTTCATTCTAATTTCCTCACAAAAAGATTAGGAACCTGAAAGGGGAATAAAGTTACTTACAAGATACTAAAAAAGAAGTGAAGTATTTAAAGACCAGAAAATCCATAGATTATTAAACGGAAAATGTTATCATTATGGAAAAACAATTCTTTCACTGTAACATAACCATATCCAAATTCTGGAGCTTAAAAAAATAACACATAGAAAGTAAGGAAGCTGGTAGGAAGAGGGAGAAGGAGGGAAGGCATGTGAGCAGAGATCAGTGATTATTGCAGAAACAGAACAGACCACTCTTCTGAGAACATGGCTAACTGGAGAACTGTGTTAGCAAGAGAAATTTAGGAGATACTTAGGAAAGGAAAGAGAAATTGTATCTATGTGTGAAGAGAGAAGACAACACTAGTGATTAAATAAAGATATGCTTGGGGGACTCAGAAGAAAACCTAAAACTGTCATTTTGTAGATTTAGGGTGTGACTGTGGTGTATGTTCATGACAGCCTCAGATTTACACCTGTTATCTGAGTTTAATTATTAATAGCATCCTTTTCACTTTCAAAAGTGTCTTTATAAGGACAATAAATTATATCACCACAGTCCCAGAGCCCTTATGGGTGGGGAAAGAAAGTTGAAGTGTTTTTGGAAGAAATGGGTGGATGAGAGGGTAGAGAAATAGGGCATTCACTGTAAACAATATTTTAAAAATTCCATGGATCAAGAATTATATTAACAAAGCATGGATTCTAGAAATCTGCATGTTCTAAGAAAATATCAAACTAATATCACTCTGGAGCAAACTAAAAGTTCAGTGATAGTGATCTAGTTTATAATTCTGAGGATCTTTTCTAGACTATATCTTAGCCCTAAAACTATCTTAAAACATTCCATGGATTAATTATTTAAACATAATTTATTTTTTTATTTTATTAATAAAGATGGAATTTTGGTTCATGGTCATGGCATAGACTAAAAATCCAAAAATTATATTTATTCTAGCTTCCCAAACATTATTATTTATTTGTATGTAAGACTATGCCTTTGTTATAGCCACTACTAAATCAAATGGGGTTGTATCTCATACCACAAAAGCAGAAGAAAAAATAAAGGGCTATCTTTTAGAGTCTTTGGCTAAGGTCAAAACTTTAATTGTACAATAATTAACACCGATAAATGTGTAAATTAAAAGACAATTAACAGAATTTGGTCTGCTGTTGAAATGTTCATATTAGGGTGAGTAACTTATTCTAGTTTACCTGGAACATTCCCTATTTTGGCACCAAAAAGTCCCACGTCTAGGGAAACCTCTTAATCCTTAACAAACTGAGACAATTGGCTACCTTAGTTCATATCATCCAATTGTTATAAAAGGTCCAGTAAAGCATGTTAGTATTTAAAAAAATAAAGTTTTTACAAAAAGCCACACACTTACTAATGTTCTAAAACTATTAACACCTACTTTTTTCTTTGTTCATTTCTTGTTTGCTGTTTGTAAGTAACATCAGAACCAGAGGTGCCAAAAAATCTTTACAAAAGTCCACCCTTATGTAGTTCTAAGTCAGGCCCAGTAGAAAAGAGCCAGAAATATCCAGGCCAATTCTAAAGACTTAAAAGGTTCAGATAGTTAGGATAAGCTTTGGACAAGCAGCCAAATTCTGGAAGCATATCTGAACTTCCTCCAAATCACAAACCTTTTGAGGTTTGCTCCTCCTTAGTCCAAAGACACTGCAATAGCCTGACAGCCTCTTCACAGCTTTACATGAGCAATAACGGGTATAAGATTATCCGAGGCTCCAAGTCACGCCATTCCCTCATTGTTTGGATAATAAAGTTCAGAGGTACTGAGGATAATCTCACTAGAGAGACAGAGACCAACATTTACTTATCATTCTTCTGTTCACTTCCTTTTTAGCTAATTAAACCTTAGTTCTTCACAGGAAATAAAACTTTGCAACTTCCATAATGGTTTGGCTTGGTCATATTGTATATATCTTTCCCGGTTTGTCTGGAAAAACAGGAAACGAGAGGTGCCGGCGTGAAGATCCAGAATAGAGGGTTATCTTTTAAATTAGCAAATTTTTCATTTGCACGTGGCCAGAGCTGGCTGTGCCACTGGATCTCATGCCCTCGATCTCTGGAAGGCTTTAAGTGAGCTGGGAAGGGGAAAGGGGCGTCACTGAGGACTAGGGAGAATTTTTTGAGCTACAAGCCTCCCAATCGTCAGAGTAGAAGGCTATGGAATGTGCAGTATAAGGAGGAAAATAATAAGACAAACCCGTTTTCAAGTTTAGGCATATTTAAGATATGTGAGAATTGTCTCTTTCTTGTCACTTTCATGGGGAATCTGAAGCCATGTTCACATGTAGTCCCCAACTTACTGTTTCTTGTTTACTCAAAGTATAATAGTGTGAACAAGAAGACAAATGTTACCAGACCAGGTCCTTCCACAAAGTCACATGCAGCATGATGAATTCTGTTTCAAGAATAATTTGTAGAAATTCTTTTTTTTTCTAGCATATTTCTAAAGAAAAGTGAGGAGTGGAGAAAGTAAAGAGAAAGCTAGATTTAGCGGATACATTTTCATACAATTAGCACATTTAATCTATCACTTGGAATTTTACATATGGAATCCAGTAAAAATTAACAAATGTTCATACAAGATAGCAAACTGCCAAGAGATGTGCTAATTAAACAGATTTGGTGGAATAAATATGCTAAATTAGAAGGGAATTAGCACACTTCTTTATTCCTGTACTTTGGACAATCCTGTGATTCCGGCACCCCCACTGGCCATATTATTCAATAACAAGGATTACCTATAATTTTTTACTATTATTTGACTAAAACTATTTTATTTTTTGTTAATGGTACTTAAGCTTAGAAATAATGGTATCTCAAAATATAAGAAGATCATCTTATTTTGTACAATAAATTGATTTTAGAAAAGTATTAAAGCAGCTTACTGTAAATTGAGTTACAGATTTCCGTTTGAAAGCTAATTTTAGGAATTGCTGTTTTAAACTAAATACCCCTTTTGTGACATGCCTAAATACTTCCTAATTTCTTTTTTAATGTAAATCTATTTTTTGTGTATTGGATTTATTAAGAAGGAGGCAAATTTTACATGAGTGTAAAGTATAGACATTGTTGTCTTGTAAACAGGAAAATACTTTGGTGTCATAACAAAAAAAATAGCATTTATTTAATAATTTAGGCATAAAACAATGCTTAAAACCATAAAGTAACATTATCTTTGAATAAAAACGTACAAGAATTTGGATACCTGGATGGTCTCTATAACACATCAACAAATTCAATTTGTGGACTCATTAGAACAGGACATTGGATAATAAACACCCAGGTTGAAAGAATGATTAATGTCAGATTAAACCAATGCACTTCAATGATATCATAATTGGAGGCAGAAGTATTTGTAACTTAATGATGTGAAATGATGTGCAATGCTTGAAAAATTATTTTTTCCAAATAAAAATATTGATGAATACAAATATTAATGCACTGTAGGTTGCATGAATTAAGTGATATGTTTTTAATACTCATAGCTATTATAACCAGACTACTCCCATAGAAGGTACTAGAGTGTCCTGTGAATGATAAAACATTAAAGGAAGATCTTAACCCTAAGATATTTTATTTTTCTAACAGTGGAAAAAACGTTTGGTAACAGGGAGTAAAAGAGGCACTAGGTATTGAAGGGTGCTCCCTTTGAAATATGTTCATTTCAGGGGGAGAAATCTAATAATTGGTCATGGTGGTTGCCACAAACAATAAAATGGTGATGTGCCCATTCAATTTCCTCAACTCCTTGTTGGCACTAGAGTTCCAGTGTTCCAGGTGCCTACTCTGACCCTTCTCACAGTTCCGACATCAGGTAGCAAGCAATCCATGGGTTGGAGCATGCTGGGGACACATGCGTCTCGCTAAGCTTGTGTTTTCGCCATGCAGCTGGAATTTCAAACTAATATTAGATAAAGGATTAAGAGCCAATAACGAGTACCTTTCCAGTATTGTTCCCTATAACAATCATGTGATAGAGACATTTTGGGATTGAGGAAGAGCAATGGGCAGAAAAGTGTCAGGGAGAGGACAAGTTTTTGTTCCCCTTAAGGTTCAGCATATGATATGGATAAGGCTGACTCTTTCTGTTAGAATCATTAAATGTTAGAGCTGAAGGAAACTGAGATATTTTGTGGTTAACATCTATTCATTTTAGAGTTGATGAAACCAAGCCCTGTAAAAGTTCAGCAATTTTGTCCAGAGTCACTACAATAAGTTGATTTTTGAACAGGGATGAGAGTCAGGCCTATTGAAACCCACACCTATGAGCCATACAGAACATTTGTGTTGTTTTATCTGTTTGAAGGTCATAATTTTGAGGAAAATTTCATCCTGGTCAGATTCTCTATACAATTTTTAACAAATCCAGATTGCTGTTATAATTCAATAGAGAACTACTTCTCCTTCTCCTTCTCCTCCACCTCTTCCTCTTCCTCCTTCTTCTTCTATAATTTTTCATACAGATCTATCCTTCCCTGGATATTATTTGCTCTTTCCTATGGTAAAGCTAACAAAGCAACATTATTTGTTTAACATGTGGCTAAATTTATTATTTATAAAAGAAAGTAATAATAAAAAACTCAATAGTAGTTTTTATTATAATTATACTTATTATATTGTATGTGTGATTCTATATTAAGTATTATACATATGATCTTAATTATGATTTATATCATGTCTTTGAATTATATTTTTTCATTTAAAAACCAGTGAATACATGTTAAAATGTGTCTTGTAACATTACTCAATGAATTCCCAATGCACATAAATATATAAGGGGCTAGAATCTTAAAATGTAAGCTTATTTCTCTGCTCTCTCTCCCTCTCTCTCCTTCCCTCTCCATCTCTCTCTCTCTCTCTCTCTCTCTCTCTCTCTCTCTCCCCATCCCTCTGTTTCTGTTATCCCAGACTATGGAAAGTTTATTCAGCTGTTTTTGATGTCTTAAACTACTTTTTCTAGCCATCTGTTGAATTTTTTTTTCTTTTATGAAAATAGACTGAACATGTACACACAGCGTTTGGATAAAATAATTATTTCAACTTCTTGTTGATTGCATGTGAAGAGAATTCAGACTTTGATTTTAATAAGCGTATCAGTAATATTTATTCTCACCATCCACCAGACAACGGTTTGAATTTTGTATGACTGTTTTCTTTACCCTTTCTGTGCAGACAGCATTATTCACTATAAGCACCATTAAAGAACCAAGTGTCAATGAACCCAACAGTGAACTGACAGTTACTTAAACAGCACATGATCCAAAGCTGTTTGAGGAATGCCAAATGCTTCTTTTTTTTTAACAAGTTCATTTCATCCAAGGGAAAATCATTTTATTTAAAGATTTATATTTATGAACATGTTATGAATGTTCTGGATGTTCCCTGTAATGTTTTATGAAAGATACAGATGCATTTCCAAGAATCATGAAGCATGCCGGCTGGCCAAGGAGACAGTTTGGCCCTCAGTGGGCAGGTCCAAGGGGATAGAAGGAGTCGCCGGAGCCCTAGAGAGGGATTATACTCACTTGACAGTGGGATCTGCTGATCTTCCACCTGACAGTGTTCTGTGGTGTTCTTCTTTGTTCTGACTGCTTCCTCTCAACTCCCCCCAGATGGGTAATGGGAAGAGACCAGCTGCTTGGGAAAATAATCAGAAGGATCATTTCTAGGAGACCTTCCCAATAGTCCAGGTTGGAGGCCAACCACCTGAAAAGGTTGTTAGCCAAGAAGCACTTCTCCTACTCTCTGGTGAACTGCTCTCTGGAGCTGGTTGAGAGGAGAAGGCCAAGAACAGCAAAAGGCTGTCCCAGTGAGAGGGAAAGATAGGCTCCGGGGAGGGGAACTAAAAGAGGATTCAGGCATCTACAACAAATTTCTCTCCTTTCTTAGTGTTTGCATAGTTATCTATCATTCTGGTGGAATTGGATGTGCTAACTTATTTTGTAATTTCAATTTTCGATCTTTCATTTCCGGCTCGATTGGCTCGCTTGGTTAAAGCATGTGCCTAACTAAGTAAAGACGATAAATAACTGTTCCCTAGAAGGACCTGTCAACATACCCCAGAGAAGATCTCTGTATTTATATGGCTGGAGTCTGTGTTCCCAAACCTGTCCAACATTCTCCAATGCCATGTAGTTGGTCAGAAGAGTAACCAAAAAGGAGATGCTAAAGGGTGAAGCATAAGACATTGCCTATCCTGGAAGAAACAAGTCAATGTATCTTTCTGATGGTAAGTGACTTTGATGTGTGTTTCCCAACACTGACAAGATATTATCCACTTCTAGGTGGATATTGACTGGGTGACCTACAAATCTTATCCAATTCTGGCATTGTATACCAGGGGATAGCATCAGACGCATAGGCTAAGGGCTCAGTCCTACAAGACTGCCCTTCATTTCAGATGACAATTGCAAGTCCATGTTTTTACCTGTGCTTCTGGTTCATTATACATCAGAGTTTCCCATGATCTCCTCACGTTTAATTAATTTGCTAGAGTGTCTCACAGAACTCGGGAAACCAGTTTACTTACTAGGTTACAAGTTTATTACAAAAGATATTAAAGGATATGAATGAACAACTAGATAAGGAGATACATAAGGCAAGGTCTGAAGGGGTCTTGAACACAGGAGTGTCTGTCCCTGTGGAGTTTGTGGTGTGTCACTTTCCTGGCACGTGGATGTGTTCTGGTTCACCACCCTGGAAGGTCTCTGAACCTTGTAGTTCAGGAGTTTTACTGAAAGCTTCATTATATAGGAACCATTGATTAAAATCATTGGCCATTGGGGATTGAATTCAATCTTTTGCTCCTCTCCCTGTCCCAGAAGTCAGGGTGGGGGGCCAAAAGTTTTAATTCTCTAGTAACATGGCTGGTTCCCCTGGCAACCAGCCCTCCATCCTTAGGTTACCTAATGGCTTTCCACAAGTCACTTTATCAACATAAACTCAAGTGTGATTGAAAGGGGTTTGTTATGAATAATAAGATACCTATTTGACATTTATGGCTCTGGATCCATTTCAGGATTTCAGGAACTGAGGACAAAAAAACAAATATTATAACAAAACATGTCTCCATTGTTCTTACCATTTAGGAAATTTCAAGGGTTTGAGGAGCTTTGAATCAAAAATCTTGGCTAAAGACCAAAATATATATTTATTATAAATCACAACATCACAGTGATTGAATGTAATTTCCTTGGAAAGCAGAGTCTGAGACATGGGCTTTCGTGTAGGTAGCTTATTTTGGCAAATGACCACAAGGAACAAGAGTGGAGAACTGGTAAAGTAAAACAGGGCAGGAGGGAAAGGCAATCTATGGCTTGTTAATTAGCTGATCACCTCTGAGTCTCTGTCTTGTTGGAACTCCTCTGAAGAGCCTTGTAGAAAGCACCTCAAAATTGCCTGAGGATCTAAAGAGGGACATATTCGCACCACTTTCATTTGCCAAAGTCTGGGGAGCATCACAAGGAGGGGTTGTTGAATTCCCTTGAACTTCCAGTTTCACATGAACTCTGGGGGCTGAGGGGTTCAGTGGGTAATCCACACAGGGGATGCAGAGAAGTGTGGGATAGAGAATGAGATATAGATGGTGCTGCTAAGGCAGATGCTGTCTGAACACACCTTTGTGCCTCTGGATGCTCAGCAATGTCTGGTGTAGAAAAGTTTACCCAGTGGATGTGAAATGTGGCACAGGAGATGTTCCAAAGAGCAGGTTTCAGCATTGCCTAGTCGGACTATATTGCCCATTCATTCACCCTGCCAGTTCTAACTGCTACCTTTTTTCTCTTCTCAGATCCACACGCAATATCTCCCACCCCTACACTCTACTCTTACCCTCCAACAGTGACCTTGCTTTTTTACTTTGACATAGAAAACAATCAGAAGACCCACACCTCATCTTTCCACCCCCAAACCTAGGATCTTACATACATCAGAGTTCCTATGCTCTGCCTTTATTCCTGCTTCAGAGGATGAGTTTTCTGTGCTCTTACTCTAAACCAATCAGTCCATTTGTATACTAGATACCCTCCCCTCTCACCTACTAAACATCTTTGTTCTTGTGCTCTTTCTTTTTTCTGCATCATTAATTTGTCCTTCTCTACCAGATCATTTCCATCAGAATACAAACATGCTATGCTATTTCCAATTTTGAGAGTAAAACAATCTCCCCTTTCCTCATAAGTCTATCTAGCTAGTATATCATTTTTCTGCAGCTCTTTATGGCAGAAATCTTTTGCAAATATATTTTAGTTCGCACTCTCATCCCTCATTTTCTCTTGAACACATCTCCAGTCTGGTTTTTATCCCTAGCACTACACTGAAATCAATCTTGTTAAGTTTACAGCTTCCAATTTATCAAATCCAATGGTAAATTTTCAACCTTTTCTTCCTTGACTTCTTAATAACATTTGACATAGTGGATTTACATGGTTGATCTGTGCTTTTTGATATGTTACCTTTTCTTAGCCTCCGGGACTCTACACATTGCAGATTTGGTATTGAGAGTACCCATAGCTTGCTCCTTAAAAAACTAAGTCATCTTTATAGTCATTTCCTAAAGGATCTTACACAGATTTATGGTTTTAAATATCATCTATATGCTAATAATTCCTAACTTTATATCTTCTTTTCTGATTTCTCCCTGAACCCTTATCTCATATAATCAGCTACCTACTAGGCATGTCCTCATCACTATCTAATACGCATCTTAATGTTAACACATTCAAATTAGAGTCCTTGAATTCCTTTGCAGACCAATGTCAATGTTTCTAACTTTGTACAAAGCAATAGCATTCACCAGGTGTTCAGGCCAGAAACCATGGGGATATTCTTGATTCCTCTGCAATAGCCTTATAACTGAGCTCTGCTCCTGCTTTTACTCTCTGTCAGTACATTCTCTCTGGAGCCAGAGAAAACTTCAAAAAATATAATTCAATTCATGTTACTTCCCTTCTATAAACTGTCCAATGACTTCCCAGCACATTTAGATAAAATCTGTAAGCCTATAGGGTTGTGTATAATCCTGTCTCTGGTTAACTCATCAGTGTCATCTCCTATATACGACCCCTTACTACACGTCAACTATGCTGACCTCCTTTCCATTCCTTGAATACACCAGGCTTGTTATTGAACCAGGGACCTGTAAACTTGTATTCCCTGTTTCCTCTCTCTGGAATGCCATAGCCCCAAATTCTCACCTAGCTTGCTTCCTCATTTCATTCAGGTCTCTGCTCAAACATCATCTCAGAGAGGTCTTTCCTGAATACTTTGATTTGAATCACACCCACAGTTGCCTCTAGTTATGTTTTACCCTTTTTAACATACTTTTATTTTCTACTTTTATTACTCTCTGTCTCTATCCCTGAAAAGTAAGCTGCATTCAGTCATAAAAGCTGGTCACTGTCTTAGATACGGCTGGTATGGCCAGTACCCAAAGCAAAGTTTAGGGAAAAAAAAGGAATTCAGCATATATTAATTGAGTAAAGGAATGTTGAATTATCATAATATAGAAAAAAGAAAATATATAGTAGTATAGAATTTAAAAGTATTAGGAATGTTCTTATTCTTTCATATATTATGAGTGATTAAAAAACAGCCACATACACTTGGAGAGTCCCATGAAAATGAATATTAATTAGAGCTCTATTCTCTAAAGTTAGCAGAGGACTAGTTCAATGGATTCTCAAGGTTTATTTACCAGCCAGAATGTTCTCTTCCAGCCCTTTCTCTTCATATAGACTCTCTGGCAAATGCTCTCAGACTCCTCTGTTTGCTTCTTAATGCTTGAGTGCTCTTGATTGGTGTTTTCTGGCACTGGAATAGTAAAATCCAAGATCCAAAGGAATTGGTAGGGGAAGGGAAATCATAGCCTTTGGCCTGCTTTAATTTTAGCCTAAATAAAAGGAGTTCCCTTTGTTTACAGCCTGACTTTAGAAAGTTCTCACCAAAACCTGGAGTTAAACATTTGTTTGGCCTTATCCTCTACACTCATATTTCCCTTATGGACCAAATGGGGAAGGACAACTAGATCTACAGCTTGTGCTTGTCTATTTCTTTTTCAATAAACATTTATCACTACCTTACTCTACACAGACTACCTGTCTTACAGCCAGCCCCTACTTCACTTTTACATAAGAAGGCAGAAACACTAAGAAAAAGCAAAATTTCTATTAATAGGAAGATGATAATTTCAATTCTTCTTCATAGGAGGAAGATAATTTCAGTTCTTGTGTTCATTCTTTCCTTTATTTGATCATTTCCATATTAAACAAACATTGCTTGAGTCATTACTCCTTATGAGGCATCATGTTGAATACAGAGGATTATGGAGGACCAACATGGTCTCTGCTCTTATGGAGCTTATATTATAGAAGAGGAGGTAGATATTTTTCAAATATTTTTTAGTTTGTATATTTCTTTTGTCTAAAGAAAGGAGCTTATATATCAGAGGAACCTAACTCAGAATGAATAGAAAGTGATCAGGAATGGGAAGGGATGCTGTGAAGGGCTACAAAAGAGAGTGACCAAACAGAACAACATAGACAATAGCCTGGAGGCTAAAAAGACCTCAGCATGGAAGGAACGGAAAAAAGTCATAAGAAGTTGTTGTGAAGAGATCAAGGGCAAAAAGGCCCAACATGAGGCTGGACAGATTTGATAAGGCAGGTCATGTAGGCTTTTAGATTGTGTTAAGGATTTATATTTTATCTGAAAACTCACTGGAAGTCATGCCAATAAATCCTAAAAAAAGATCTTTTTTTGGTAATAATATTACTTCTAGAAGTAGAGATAGAATGGGATATATTAGAATGTGTCCCAAAATGTCAGATGTAGGTGACGCTGGTCATAATATGAAAAGATGACACTGCTTAAAAAATTGGCAAAGCAAGTAGATTGAAATTCTAATTCAATTTAACTGAATTCTAATATTTAGTTTGTAAGCAAGTACAAAGGATTGTCTTTTATCTTTTACTGTTTTGAAAGGGAAGGAGGTTTATGGTTGCAAGGGAGCCTTCTGAAACTGAAGTGAGAAGCGTGTGATTAACCAGTCATTGGAAGGAGACAGAGAATAATTAAGTCAAATGCAAGCTCTGTTGGCTTCATAGTGAAGCCACACTTCATCAACACACAGACAACAGATCTTTTTTTTTTCATGTTTATTTTTGAAAGAGAGAGAGAGAGCGCGCGCGCGCGCGCGCGCGCACACATGAGTGGGGGA
The DNA here is from genome assembly GCF_018350195.1 of Panthera tigris. Lineage (NCBI taxonomy): Eukaryota > Metazoa > Chordata > Mammalia > Carnivora > Felidae > Panthera > Panthera tigris. Next base: position 113,432,671 of record NC_056664.1, read on the forward strand.
GGGGTAGAGACAGTTGGGGTCAGAGGATCCTAAGTGAGCTACTTGCTGACAGCAGAGTCCTATGTGGGGTCAAACTCACAAACCATGAAATCATGACCTCAGCCAATATCCGACACTTAACTGACTGAGCCACTCAGGTGCCCCTATAGACAACAGATCTTTTTCAACAACTCTCTTCTACCACATATACTACAATTTCTACTGAGAATAATTTCATCACAAGATCATTGCAAATTTTGCATGAAAGGCTAAACATACCCATTAATTATATAATAAACATATGTACTATGTTTTAACTTTCAACCTTGAGTTTGCCACTAATATGTAGAAAAAATTTATCTACACTTTTCTCTTTTTAGATAACTTTTTTAGATGAAGCAATCTTCAATTGTATTGAGGCACTATTTAAGTTTTTTTTTTCAAGTTTCCATCATAATGTGTGTACTTATTAGAAATATACGCAGTAAACTTATTGCAAATTTTTTCCCATTCTCTGTGACCAAGAATGTTTTTTTACTGTGGTGGTGATGGTTGTTGCTTTTTAGTCTGGGCCACCTTTATGATGAGTACTGATAATGAGTAAATAAGTTGGCTGTGCTAAGAAGATTTCTTCATGTTCTGCAATATGCCTAAGTTAGGAAAGTGTAAATTACTAGAACAACAAAAACAAACAAACAAACAAACAAACTTACATAATTTCTTTGAAAGGGGAATTTCTCTAAATACTAGCCAATTTAGTGATTTCAATGTCCACTCCTGAAATTTAGAGGTATGAAACTGGAGGGGTAATTCTTCTAGCAGTTTTGCTTCCATAGACAGTTTTATTGTGCTAAGTATTATGAAAGCCTGGGATAATCCCCCCACCAGAAACATTGATGTTACTTGGGCAGAAAGTAGGAATGGCAAGACCAAGGCAGAAAACAACTGAATAGAAAGCACAGAAAGGCAGGGCTTATAGAAACAAGTAGATGGAGAGATATGTAGATGACAAAAGTAGAAAAGCTGGTGGTAAAATATGAGACATGACATTATCATCACAGAAGTGGTTAGAATCAGAGAAATAATACCAGAAAACAAGACAACCTTGCAAAGATCCCAATGCCTGCTCCAGTGGGTGAAGCAGAGTGGTGCTATGAGCCCCTGTAAACCTACTCACAGTGCCTTATCAGGATGATTCAGTCCTTTTCTGCTTTTGGGCCAGACAATCACAATAGAAAATAGCAGAAGTTTGGAACAATTGCTCAGGTGATTAATTGCACTCGAGACCAACCTGGACTTCTCTGAGCATAGGAATGACCTAAATATCTGATGATCCTCACAGTACAAGTCACGATTAGTACAAAACGAAGCTCCAATATTCCCAATGGCAGTAACAATGCTATCAGTTTCTTTTTTTTAATGTTTATTTATTTTTGAGAGAGAGAGAGAGATTAAAAGAGAGAGAGAGTGAAAGCAGGGGAGGGGCAGAGAGAAAGGGAGACACAGAATATGATGCAGGCTCCAGGCTCTGAGCTGTCAGCACTGAGTTCACGAGGGGCTCAAACCCACCAGTCCTGAGATCATGACCTGAGCCTAAGTTGGATGCTTAACTGACTGAGCCACCCAGGTGCCCCAATGCCATTGGTTTCTATTGGTCAAAAGACAGTTCCAAACACAGTCTCTTTTCTGAGGGAATAGAGAGGAGAAAAGTTGATTTTGAAATCCTGACATTTGTTTTGGCTTTACTCTACTTTGGCCTTAGCAATAAAGATAGGAGAGTTACTCTGATTTAGAGACTTCCCTCGCTCCCAAGCTGTTCCTATTTAGCTGCAATTAAAATTCTGGCCAGCCGCCCACTGCAATTATTACCTTATTCATCACAGTAGTAATCTCTTTGGGTTTTATAAAGATTTTACCTTTTCATGGTTTCCAAAATGCCATAAGTGTCTAGCTTATTATGTATGGTGACATTTGTAAACTATAAGATTCAGTGCAGAACTGTTCAACTGTGCTTTTCCTAAGATTAACTTTATGAGTTCTTTCTCCTTTCTCTTAACGAGTGCTTGTGGAACTTTTTCCTCTTTGCCCATTCGTTCTCTCTTTGTAAGAATGAGACATAACTGATACCACACTTTTTTTTTTTTTTTTTTTTTTTTTAGCAAGCATCAAGTGATTCTTCAAGTCTCTGTTGGGCCTTGTGACTTGCAGCCTTTGGGCTGTTGCTCTGTATTTGATGTGGGGACCCCAGAATTTGATGAATGATAATACACAAATTATGGGACTCTCTTCTCAGTCAAATTGTGGATGGCGCCTCAGATTTTATTCCAAGCATTTTTTCTGTATCTCATTCTAGGAAGTTTTAGATTAGTTGAAAATATGTGTAAACAACTTTGAAGATTTTTTTCTGTAATTAGTGTAATTTTTTGCACTCTCTGTTCCACTGGTTGAAGATACCAAGTCTGTTGAGATCTGTTGTTAGGGGAAAATCTTGTGCATAACTTTTTCCATATCATTTAAGAACAAGTTTCAAACCAAAAATGAACTATAATAACAATAATAATAGATTATTTTCTTGTACGTTGATTTAATGGAAAAGCCATCTATAATATGTCCTTCATTTATGAAATATTTAAACTGTTAAGTAGCTTTCTAGCTTGATTTCTATTCAGAAATTCTTTAAAAAGGAACATAAATTGACCTCTTTAGAGCTATTTTAAGGAGCATCTTTTGTTTACTGGATGCTTCATCCTGTTTGTATGTTTTAAGAGAATATCTCATTCTTTCCGACCCTTCAGAAATTTATGGTTAGAAAAACGGGTAAGATGCTGGTACTTTTATGTGTATATGTACTAAGCAAAAAAAAACCAGTGAATTTAAGAAGCACCTTCTCATTTATGATTTAACTAAAGCCATTGGAGCTTTGTTCTCTTGCTTCCTGGCATGTTGATTACCCCAATTAGTTTCTTCAAGTGTGAGGTCCTAAAAGCAGGGCTTATACCAGGCACTCTCAAACTAGATCTTACAGTCAGGGTCTTTTATTTAACTTTTTTAGGGGGAGAAAAGAAGGGCCCTGGGAATGAAATCCATGTTGCTCCAGGAATTTTTTTTCCCTGAAACAATTTCACATAACCCTACTTTATTAAAACACACACACACACACACACACACACACACACATTCACCCCTGATTTAATTGCCACTAAAATATAATCATCTAGAGACTCAGGAGTGGGTGGTATTAAGGGTCTCCAGACCCCCAGAGAATTGCAGCCTAGAATTAACATGGCACATTACCAAATGTGACTGTGGGTTTCCCTCCTTGCTCCCCGATCATGTGTTCCTCTCCCTTCTCTCACTGTCCCCTGACACTATATCACTAGTTTCTTCAGAATTTCCTTTGACAGTTCATTAAGGCACAAAGTTTCCAAGTTCCTTGAGAAAATGATTTTTTTTTATATTCTCTATTTCCCACAATGGATCTGACCAAAGCATTCCTTAATTGTCTGCTTATACTTTTTATGGGACCACACAGATCATTTCCCCTGAGAACTTTCAGTTTGTCCTCTCCCTGTTCTCCTAGCTAACCTCCTCATCTCATTTACCCTCTACCTCTTCCTACTTTTGCCTCTACTTCTGTCCTGAACTCTTTCCCTGGCAGGAGAGACTGTTTCTTCCCATGTTATCACATGTTGCACTGACCCCATACAAGGGACCAGGGCTATGGAAAACATCAGAATAGATTCTGAGATAGGAATCAAGTATGGGCACCATCTGAACCACTGGAGAGATACTCAAAACTTGAGTATATTGCCCAAAGAGGGGATTAGAAACCCCAAGATGTCAGTACCAAAGGGGCACAGAGACTCATATAATTACTGCTGACCCAGGAAATCTTGCAGAGTATGGGCCAGTCTCAGGCTGTAGTCGTTTTTGTTTTGTTTTGTTTTGTTTTGTTTTGTTGAGAGAGAGAGAGAGAGTGTGTGCATGGGGGGGGGAGGGGCAGAGAGAGAGGGAGAGACAGAGAGAGAATCCCAAGCAGGCTCAGCACTGTCAGCACAGAGCCAAACATGGGGCTTGAACTCACAAACCATGAGATCATGACCTGAGCAGAAATCAAGTCGTCACTTAACCGACTGAGCCACTCAGGCACCCCTCAGGCTTAGTCTTACAAGGGTCTGACAAGTGAGAAGAAATGAGCCACGTTAGAGTGCTGGCAAATCTGTCAGCAGGGCTTAAACAGAAACGTGGGAATGTGTCCTTGCTGTGTACTCCCCACTTCCAGCTTTTCCCAACCCATCTAAAGGGATAAAACCCACAATCCTGTTTTCACTCAACACCCTGACAATTACAGTTGCTTTCTTGTCTATATACGATCGAAATGTGTTATAAATTTAAGTTTATATCACTATTTTCAATATTTCTATATTTCCTATAGACTTTTCTCTAGTGGGGGAATTATTTTTTGGGCTAACCCTTTCTAAACTATTTTTATAGCACCTAGTCCAAAGATGGCAAAATAGGTAATATAGGCAGGACCACCTCCATGGATCCCACCTCTGGCAGCCAGTATTTTATTCAGGGCACAATTTTCTGCTAAGCTCTGGGTTTACCTCAGGCTTCTCAGCAGAGCTCTCCAGGAAGTTACCACCAATTTGACTGAATTTGAGTTCACACATTCACCACCTTTGCCCATCCTTGGCACAGGTGGGGAAATTAAATGTTCTTGATGGTGATATTTGCCTAAGGGTTTTGGGAAAATTGCTCTACTTCATTACCAAAAGTATAGCCAGACCACTTGCATGAAGGGAAATCAACATCAATATATAGACATTTGTAACCGGGCTTTGAAAATGAGCATCAGTGCTTCTCTGTGACTGACAAACAACTTGGATGTGAATCTTTCCAATGAGTTGAGTGCTTATCAAGAAGCTTCTCCCCCCTCTCCCTCTCACTCTCTGTCTCAGTAGGAAAGTATTTAATCCTCTTTGCAAATATAGCCCTAGCTCTCAACTTAACAGGACTGCCTACTGTGTTGAATTATAATCAGAAGTTTCTCTGACACAGTCCACTCTCCCATAGGGACAGGACCAAGACTATTCATTCTGCAAAGAGCTGTAGGTCAGACTGAAACTTAGATCTCTCTGGCAAAAAGCCAATAGTTTATTCACCATGTCACTCAACTTTTCCTCCCATGTTATATAATTACGATGTAAGTGTCTAGCCTGACAATAAAAGTGGACATAGAAACCCAAATCAGATATGACAGACAAGAGGCCAACAATTTTTACTTTCAAAATAATATGACTAGATTAAAGGAGAGAACAGACAATTACAATCTAAGATGCTGCTTTTTACTAGAATTAAATCACTGAATGCAATCTGGACATAAACGCCTGGGTGCAAAAACTGTGGGGAGAGGGTGTGTTATGTGTGCATGTATGCACATGCATGCACGTGTTTTGCAGGTTTGATAGGAGTGGCTAAAAGAGGTTAGTGTAGGGATGGATAGAAGGAGATAGGTTTACTCATAGGGTTTCACATGAACGCCTCGTTTTGCCACCATATCTTCCTGTAGGTGGCAGCACTAACAAGGCTGGGTTATAGAAAAAAAGGTTTGAGCTTCAGATTCTGAAGAGAAATTGTCAGTAACAAGAATACAGAGAGAAATAAAGGCTTGTGTTTTGCCCTTTAAATTGACTGCAGATGCTGAAAGTCCTTCAAGTAACCAATAAGTCACTCAAATGAGAACACACACACACACACACACACACACACACACACACACAAACGCACGCACACACAGCTATCTCATTTAAAGAAAACAGATCAAAGTTGGGTATCTTGGTGTCATCAACTGCACTAAAAAGACCTGGAATGTCTCATGTTTTCTTCATGTGGGAGAATGAGCATGGCCTGTTCTGCCTGAAGGATCACTTCTCATTGATAAGCATAAAGCAGAAATTTAACCCAGAACTTTTACTTCAATGAATACTCAAAAATTAGTCTTGGTGAATTTAGTAGCCAGATTTAGAATTTCAGTCTCCGTTTTTGAGGAGAATGAACATAATTTCATATGTTATCATTACTCTTCAGTAATCAAGAGATTACTGAAATGGTTATATGAAGATAACAAAATAAAAGTCCAACCAATCAACCGAGATTTTAAAATACAGTTAATAGATATTGCCTGTTGGCATCAAAAAAGTGCTAGAAGTGCCCATATTGAAAATTTGGTTTTGTTAAACTTAACTATTACTAATCACAAAGTTTTAAATCTAGGATTATAGCCATGAATTAATTGAATATTTCACAGTATGTTCACTTATACCGTATCTTTTTAAATCTGCTTTTGGGTTTGTTCTGTTGTCCTACATGAGTTATAAGCTCCTGAATTACCATATTATTTCATATTCAGCAGCAGCAGTACTATCAATTTGGGGGAAGTTTCTATTAAAAATTCACTTTATACTGGGGCGCCTGGGTGGCTCATTCGATTAAGTGTCAGATTTTGGCTCAGGTCATGATCTCACGGTTCGTGAGTTGGAGCCCCACATCCAGCTCTGTGCTGACAGCCTGGAGCCTGCTTCTGATTCTGTGTCTCCCTCTCTCTCTGCTCCTCCCCCGCTCACGCTCTGTCTCTCAAAAATAAATAAATGTTAAAAAATTTTTTTTTAAATTCACTTTATACAAATCCTCCCAACAAATGGAAAGGGGTTATGGTTTTCCCCGTTTTTCACACTAGGAAACTAGAGATCAGAGGACATTTCAGAGGAATTTGTTTTTCATGTTAGCTGACCAATCACCCTCTATCCTCCACCAAATAAAGGAATTCCTCCCATTTCCACATGGCACCCTTTCTAGAGCAATAACAACAACCCAAAACCCCAGACTATATACTACCCATATATAGCTGTGTTGCTATATATTCAATTTATAAGAATTTGTCTGAATACCCTCAAAGAAAAGCAATTTTGTGGTATTTCTTCTGGAAATCCCTCAAGGACAAGCAATGTGGTCATATTTCTCATTGAAATACTGCATTTTTCTTCCAGTGGTGGCAGAAGAAAACCATGAGAAAATTTACTTTCCTGAAAGGCATTTCTTCTCTCACACAGTGTTTCTGAAGGAAAGCAGTAGAGTCTGCAGGTGGTAAAATTTAATAAGGGAACTTTGCATTCACTAGAGCCTTTGACCTATGAATCATAAAGTACCTTACAAGCATTAATTAATTAATTAATCCTCCCAACATTGTATGGAGTGGGTAAATTATATAACCAAGGTCTAGCATTCATTGCAATTTTGTGAGCATGAGAATAGCTATGGAACTGTCCACTATTAAGCAAGTTTAGTGCCACAGAAGGAAGCTTACTGTTAACCATTCAGCTGGAGAAGGAGCTAACCAACTACATGGAAAGTATAGTATTAGGCACTTGAACTTCATTGACTTATTTATTCCTCATAACAGCCTGGCAAGGAATTTATTGTCACTGTCACTTTCCACAAAGGTCAAAAACTACACATGTGTCCAAATTTAAGCACTTCATAGAAAAGTGTGTCTTGCTTTGAAAATTTTGTTTCCATGATATCACACTGCCTCATAGAGGATCTAAGTTATGTGTCATGCTGCACTGAAACCCAAGAGGTTTTCTAATGCATTTTTGACATCCTTTTGCTACCTCTCCTCACCACTACTTTCTGCTCTGTGGCCAGTGGAATTTCTCTCTCATATGTTCTAGTAGGCAAAATAATTTGAATTACTAAAGACAGGACTAGAAAGGTAAGTTTATTGTTTTGCATATTTTATTCTATTTTATTATTTTTTGAGAGAGAGAGAGCAAGCACAAGCAGGGCGAGGGGCAGAAAGAGGGAGAGAGAGGGAGAGACAGAGAGAGAGAGAGAGAGAGAGAGAGAGAGAGAGAGAGAAAGAAAGAATCTTAAGCAGGCTCCATGCTCAGCTTAGAGCCCGATCCCATGACCCTGGGATCATGACCTGAGCCAAAACTGAGCCACCCAGGAGCCCCTGTTCTGTACATTTTAATGAAACTTTACTTATCAATTTTTTTTCAGGTTGAAATTCAATTGTGTTTATAGATCATGAGTATCTTAAAACAAATAACAATATCTTTTTTTAAAACATTTTTTAATGTTTATTTATTTTGAGAGAGAGAGAGAGCATAGGAGCAGGGGAGGGAGACAGAGAGAATCCTAAGCAGGCTCCACACTGTCAGCACTGAGCCCGATGAGGGGCTCAAATGCACAAACCATGAGATCATGACCTGAGCCAAAACCAAGAGCTGGACACTCAACCAACTGAGCCACCCAGGTGCCCCCAAACAAAGAACAATATCTCAATCAATTTAAACTTTCTGGGTAGTCAGAAGAGATTTGGTAAGCTAATAAAATTGGAGGTCTTTTTAACTATTTGCTATCTTGACTGCATCATTTCTACATTTTATATAATGACATTTTCAAAACTATTAAAGCTCAGCAAATTTTGGGTCAGCATCACTAATCATCAGAGAGATGCAAATCAAATCCTCAATGAGATATCATCTATACCTGTGAGAATGGATAAACTCAAAAAGACAAGACATAACAAGTGTTGGTGAGGATGTGAAGAAAAAGGAACCCTGGTTCATTGTTGGTGGGAATGTAAATTCATATAACCACTGTGGAAAACAATATGGAGGTCCCTCAAAAAATTGAAAATAGAAATATCATATAATCCAATAATTCCACTCTTGGGCATTTACCCAAAGGAAACAGAAACACTAATTTGAAAAGATATATGCACCCCTATGTTTATTGAAGCACTATTTACAATAGCCAAGATTTGGAAGCAGCCCAAGTATCCATCAATAGATGAATGGATAAGGAAGATGTGGTATATTTGATGGAATATTACTTGGCCCTAAGAAAGGGTGAGACCTTGCCATTTGTGACCACATGGATGGAGTAGATGGTATTGTGCTAAGCTAAATAAGTCAATCAGAGACAGACAAATATCATATGATTTCACTTATATGTGGAGTCTAAAAATCAAAACAAATAAACAAACCAAATGCAGAATCACACCTATAAATACGGAGAACAAACTGGTGGTTGCCAGAGGGAAGGAGTATGGGGGGATGGGCAAAATGGGTGAAGAAAAGAGGGAAATACAGGCTTACAGTTATGGAATGAATAAACCACAGGAATAAAAGTTACAGCGTACAGAATATAGTCAATTGTATTACAATAGTATTATGCAGTGACAGATGATAGCTACATTTGTGGTGACCATAACATATAGAGTTGTTGAATCATGCTGTACACTTGAAACTAATATAGCATCATATGTCAACTATACTCAAGAAAAAAGCAAACTTTGGAATTTTTATAATAATTGTAAAGCCATTTTTCAACTAAGTAATAATATTGGTAATTACAACCAATACTTTGCTACCGTATGTATTATAGAGGGGAAATACAGTCTATTACTATTTAATGAAATGAGAACTTAAAGAAGATAAACAAAACAGATGAGATTTGAGTGGTGAAATTAAAGTGTTACCAAGGTCTCAATCAATTGATGTACCATACATATTTTTTTATAATTATGAAATGTTTCCATGAATGATACCAATGAAGTAAAAATGATCCTGTGGACATTATATTACTCTTTCTAAAGATAGTGTATAGATGCATAACTTCTTTTTGAAAATATAAACTATATTAGGGGGCTATATTTCCAACCCAGCAGTTGGAGTGTTCTTTCAAAAACATGAATTCTATGGTACTGGCACAAAAACAGACACATAGATCAAGAGAACAGAATAGAAAGCCCAGAAATAAACCCACAATTACATGGTCAATTAATCAACAAAGCTGGAAAGAATATCCAATGGGAAAAAGACAGTCTTTTCAACAAATGGTGTTGGGAAAATTGATCAGCTACATGCAAAAGAATGAAACTGGACAATTTTCTTATACCGTACATAAAGATAAACTAAAAATGGATTAAAGCCCTAGATGAGAGACATGAAACCATAAAAATCTTATAAGAGAGCACAGACACTAATGTCTCTGACATTGGCCATAGCAACATTTTTCTAGATATGTTTCCAGAGGCAAGGGAAATAAGAGCAAAAATAAAATTATTGGGACTATATCAAAATAAAGAAGCTTCTATACAGTGAAGGAAACAACCAACAAAACTAAAAAGCAACCTATGGAATAGGAGAAGATGTTTGCAAGTGACATATTTGATAAAGGGATAATATCCAAAATATACAAAGAACTTGCACAACTCATAACCCCAAAAATAAATAACTCAATTAAAAAAGGGCAGAAGACACCTGTCAGAATGGTTCAAGTCAAAGACACAAGAAACAAGTGTTAGTGAGGGTGTGGAGCAAAAAGACCCTTGTGCACGGTTGGTGGGTTGCAAACTGGTGCAGTCCTTGTGGAAAACAGTATGGCGTTTCTTCAAAACGTTAAAAATAGAACTAACCTACCATCCAGTAATTGCACTACTGGGTATTTGCCCCCAAAATACAAAATCACTAATTCAGGGGTGCCTGGGTGGCTCAGTCGGTTAAGCATCCCACTCTTGACTTCTGCTCAGATCATGATCTCACAGTTCGTGGGTTCAAGCCTTGCATGAGGCTCTGTGCTGACAGCACGGAGCCTGCTTGGGATTCTCTCTCTTTTCCTCTCTCTCTCTGCCCTTCCCCTGATGGCTCTCTCTCTCTCAAAATAAATAAGTAAACTTAAAATAACAACAACAGCAACAACAACAAAACACTAATTCAAAGGGATATGTACACCCCTATGTTCATAGCAGCATTATTTACAATAGCGAACTATGGAAGCAGCCCATGTGTTCATCAATAAATGAATGGAAAAAGAAAGTGTCACACACACACACACACACACACACACACACACAGGAATATTACTAAGCCATAAAAAATGAAATTTTACCATTTGCAAAGACATGGATGGAGCTAGAGTACAATGCTCATCAAAATAAGTCAGTCGGAGAAAGACAAATACCTTATGATTTCACTCATATGTGGAAATTAAGAAACAAAACAAATTAGCAAAGGAAAGAGAGAGAGATAGAGAAAAAGAGAATGAAACCAAGAAACAGAACTTTAACTATAGAGAACAAACTGCTGGTTACCAGAGGGGAATCGGGGATGGGGTGGGGGGGGTTAAATACGTGATGGGTATGAAGGAGTGCACTTGTCCTGATGAGCCCTGGGTGATGTACAGAACGGTTGAATTACTATATTGTACACCTGAAACTAATATAATACTGTATGTTAACTATACTGGAATTAAAATAAAATTAAAAAATAAATAAAACATGAGTGCTAAAATGCTAATGCATTCTTCAAAACCCTCTTTTGGTTTCCTGTCACATTTAGAATAAAGCCAAATACCTCAGGAGGGCCTAAAAGACTCTGGCCTGTCCTTTCCTCTTCTCAGGCCGATCTCCTACCCCACTCCATTTGCTCCTCCTGCTCTTTCCCTGGACACATTGATCTTTCTTTGAACGGGTCTCAGGAACTTTGCATGCTTTCATGTTTCTTTCTGGAATTCCTCTTTCTCACTCCCTGATTTCCCCATGGGTTCCTCCTTCATCTCCCTGCTTTTGTTCATCTCTCTACTCAAACGTTCCCTCCTCCACCATTTGGTTCACTTCGTCCACTCTTTTGTGTACATGCTCCATATCCTCCTATGGTGCTTTGCTTTATTCATTGCACTTATCATCACCTGTCATTATAATAGATATTTATTAATTTATACCTGTCATTTCCTGCTACAATGTAAGGTCTAGGAGGGCAGAGATTTTTGTCTATCTTGTTCACATCTCTATCCCAGCGCCTAGGGTCTATGATAAGTTCTCATGAATGAATGAAATGAATGAATGAATGAGCTGCTGCATAATTTGTAGCATCAGCAAGTTATTAAACCCATACTTCATGACACTCTAATTGCAGGATGATACTTGATTTTTTTTCAAGACATCGGAGTTCCCACATAAGAGAAGGATGCATTTAAAAATGCAACCCAGTACACTGTTCCTTATGAAAATTCCTCATCATAACTAATTTACTAATTTTTTTTTGCTTATTGTCTTTGTAGATATAATTTCCTCAATGATATGATGAGCAGAAACAAAAATCTGTGAAATGTCTTTGATGTATAGAATTTGTGACACTCAGTATTCCTGTGGTTAGGAACTCAGAGAAGTTATATGTAAAAGGCTGCATCACAGTAATTCAATGTTATAAATTCACTCCAATGACTATTGGTTTTTGTCTCTTTTATTCTAGTCCTATGTTCCAGAATTAATCAACTGATAATACTTATTTCTTTTCCAAAGAGCTGACTCAGAAAAAATAGTAAAAAAATTGTTTACAAAAAGTGATAGTATTATTTGGGTTGAAATAGAAACACAAATCCAGCTATGTCTCCCACCATGCTTTCTTCTCCACACTTAAAGGAGAAAATGAAAATGCTTCAGTCCAACCTCAAAGGTCCTCGTAGAAAAAAAATGTGGTTATGGGGCACCTGGTGGTTCAGTCGATTAAGCCTCTGATGTTTGATTTCTACTTAGGTCATGATCTCACGGGTTCCGTGACATCAAGACCCCAAGTTGGGCTCTGTGCTGACAGTGCAGAGCCTGCTTGGGATTCTCTCTCCCTCACTCTCTCTGCTCCTTTCCCACTATTGCATGCACATGTTCTCTCTGTCTCTCTCAAAATAAATTAACCTTTAAAAAAAAGAAGAAGAAAAGTGTGCTTAAACTGGTCTCCAGAAAAGGACCAACAACAGCATTACTTTTACCGCTCTGCCTGTCAGCCCTTCCTGAAGAAAAACGTTCTTTGAAGGGAAAAGATTTTACCCCAAAATATAAGGAAAAGATCATATAACACTGAGTGAGGCTGATTATCCCATACAAGTTTGAAAAATAAATTTCTATGTTAGATGCTTTTGATTTTTTTAATAAAAATACAGTGAAACCTTCACTTGTGAGCATAATTTGTTCTGGAAATATGCTTGTATTCTAAAGCACTCATATATCAAAGCAAATTTCAAGAAACCTTGGCTCAGTTGTGATCATTCAATGTCATTCAATGTCACATACTACTCATATTGCAAGACATCATTCATTTTCCAAGTTAAAATTTATTAGAAACGTTTGTTTGTCTTGTGGAACACTTGCAGAACAAGTTACTTTGCAATCCAAGGTTTTACTGTACTTCATGGGAAGGGTGATTTCTAACAAAGCTTTTTGGGTATCTCTATTTGAATGTCACAGAAATAATACAATTTTGGGGGTTTTAACAGGTTGATGGAACCAATCTCCTCATAACAGATGAGTGTTTCAGTGATTCACACTTATCTAGAAATGAAACCAGTCTTGAGTTTCTCAGTCAGTTCTCTTCGTTCCACAGCAAACAACCCTCCCAACTCGAATGGAAGCACTGTCAAGAATTCATTAATGAAATGATGTTTCTTTCCACTGCTAAAGTTCTGAAAGCACTTGACCTTGAATTGCCACGGGGCATTTATTGGGTATTTGAGCTCATGATTAGTTAGTGGTTGTATTTGAAAATATATTTATCAACATACAAAAGTTAATGCTAAAATACTATTTTTGTGATTAAAATTGTAACACATTTAACTCAGTAGTTATTGAAGGATTGGGAGGTGGTTTTTCTTCAGTGTAACAGTGTATTTTTTTAATTTTAAGGGATAACACTTTGCTCAGTATTTATTCTCACTGGGATAATCTCCTTTATGCACTTTCGTCCACCTGACAAAGTTGGCCTAAGACAAAGTGTTTCTTTATCGTGCTCTCTTATATAGAATGAAGATAACTGAGATTTGATATAATTACTTAAATTTCTGCAATCTTTTTTTCCAAATGTTGATTGGCAGGCTGGAGTGTACTACACTCCAGAAGGGGAGGGAAGGAAAGGGAAGGGACAGAGAAACTCCCTTCTTTTACCAACCCAGTACATCCACCAAGTTTACATACATTTCATGAATTGAAACAGATGCAAATTTATGGGCTTACTGCATAGAACCATATGCTTATTTTTTTGCTGAGGACACCATTGGCAGTCTAATAACTACCATACCTTCAAAGTGATGATGACCACACATGATATTTCAAGATGTCTGAAGCAACCATAATATTCTATAAAGATAGCTGTGGAATACTATATTCACAACTCCAGAAAATGCTAAATTTGTATCAGAAGATGACAAAAATAAAAATGTAATGCTTTTCCATCATAGATCTCTTGAATTCTATGTACAGACCAATGGATCTGTGGATCTGAATTTAAAATCCCAGGTTAGAGAGCAAACAAAAAAAAAATCTACTTACTACAGAAAGAAATTTAAACTTCCTTTTGGAGATGAGGTTTATTTACTCTACCTTAGGAAAATTCTAACTTACATAAAATCTAATAAGGTTTAATTAATTCTTAGAAGAACACTTTATAAGGGGGAAAGAGGACTTTCCAGCATTTAAATATGCACGTGTTTGTCTTTAAACTTTTTTTCAAAAATTAAGACTTTCTGGGGCACCTGCGTGGCTCACTTAGTTGAGCGTCTGACCTTGGCTCAGGTCATGATCTCACAGTTCATGGTTTCAAGCCCCACATTGGGCTCTGTGCTGATAGCTCAGAATCTGGAGCCTGCTTCAGATTCTGTGTCTCCCGCTCTCTGCCACTCCCCCCCTAACACTCTGTTTCTCTCTTTCTCAAAAATAAGTAAACATTAAAAAAAGTAAGACTTTCATCTTTTAGAACAATTTGAGGTTCATGACAAAATTGAGGAAAACGTACAGACATTTCCTATATATTCTCTGCCCCCACACGTGTCTCACCTCCCTCATTATTAACATCTTCCACCAGCTTTAGACTTTTCTGAAAAACATGAAAAACAGATGTCTGCTTACAGCAGTAGAATATCCCCCTGATAAAAATGGACAGAGCTCCCGGATCAGTATTTAACTCATTCGCTAATTTCCTCAGAGTTCAGTAGTTTCATGTTTATGTACTTAGGCTTCCTTTGGCCCACCGTCTCTTTGCTTTGGCTTTGTATTACAGAGGCAAATGTCCAGATGATTTTAGCCAAAATCCACTTTGGACATATTCTGGGGTTTACATATCCATGTGAGTCTTGTACTTTATTCATTAACATTTTATGTTGAGTTAAAATTTACACTAAACTTTGTTTACAGACAAATGTTTTAACAAAAGAAATGTGATGACTGAGATGTTTAGCCCTCAAATTACTTTTTTTTTGTTTTTGTTGTTGTTGCTGAAATTGAAATTAACTAGTGCATTCATTGTTTACTTAAACTTTGAAATACATCAAAATACTGTTGTAAGTAAACTGTTCAACATCATACTAAAAGATAATATACTTGAAAAACATACACTTCACCTCAAAATTAACCCAATACATAATAATCATAAAGCTACGTTAAGTTGAATAGGACAAAAGTGGAGAAAGAAATGATTCTGCTATATATTCATGATTTCTTATGTATCAGACATTATATTATCTTGCTCAATCTTTATACTAACTGTAAGAGGAAGGTATTATTATAGCATTATTACTGGAAACCAAGATTAAGTGACTTCCCCAGGTCACACTAATTGACAGATGTGGAATTTATGCCCAAGTAGTTCTGTCGTCTATGAATAACACAGATCTGGATGTGTAGCTAAGAAAAAAACACAGCCATTACAGACACAATATCCAAGACATCTCATAACAGATTGACCTCAAGCCAATAAATATAAAGACACTGAAGCTTGCAGTTTGCTTTTTTTTTCTTCAGATTTCCCTGAGGAGTTAGTTTCTTTTTTACTTTATTTATTTTAAACAAAGCTGAGTTAAAAGATCACTTTTTAAGGCATAAAACTAACTAGTAAATGAGAAAGTTTACGTGCTGGTTGAATTTATTGTGAAGTTGTTTTAAAAACCACATTTAAATAAGCTAAAAAAGATTTTTTTTTCAGCTAAAAAACACATTTTGTTAATAGACTCAACAACTTCTAAACCTGTAGTCCTAAATTTCTTCAGCTTTGTTTGTTTGGGTTATTTTGTTATTACCATCAGCTAATGCTACCAGAATTTCTTTTTGGAAGGAGAGGGTATGGGGGTGGGTAGGCTAACCACAATAGGGATGAGTCTTCTGTCTTTGCAAAAAATAAAAAAATAAGGATTTGGGGATCTTTGTCATGCTTTTCTAGCTCCTCTCTGTCTTTCTTTCTCCTTCAGCTCCAGGACTGCTGTGTACTTTGGGGTCACTAAAAGAGCAGCTAACCATTTGACACAGTGTTTGGATTCTCACCCCCACACAACAGACCCTCATTACCAAACTGTTAATCACTGCCAAAGGAGCAAGTCCCCTGACAGCTCTCAAGCCCCCATCCCCCAAAGTACATCTTTCCACACTTGGTATCAAATTGCATTGTGATTACAACAACACGGGGACTGGATAGTTTAAATGTACATTAGCAATGAAGAGGCTTTTTTCTAGCTTGGATTTAAATGTTTCTTCAGCTTTTGAGTACATGTTTGCACATCAGCAAGAAGTATAGAGTTTGAAATTTGTTCTTATAAATGTATACACATTATACACAACACACCTGACGCCCATGTCTCTTGGAGTCAAAACGCTGTCTGTAAGAGATCCAACCTTCCAATGTGGAGTTTTATATTTTCTTGTCATTGGAAATTGCCTAATCTTTTATTTAGCTATTAGGTTAATGACACAACTACTTATTCAAAAAAGAAACGTTTGTGCCATCAACAGTCATTTTGTTTATGTGATACCAAATATCCTAACTGGCTGATGTTTTCCATCCACCCAGTGGACTCATTCAAATCATCTGGTGTGTTTATAGTGTGTGTATGCAGAGCCAAGAGGTAAAGAGGTGGAACTTGATTTTATATAACAAATTCATTTCTGTGTTTCTGGCATGGCTCATTTCTGTATTTCTAGATTATCTTTATTTTTAAAAGGTCATATTTTTATTTCCTAAACTTAAAGGTTTATTAAAAATATAGTCTCTCAAGTGAAAATGCAAGACTAAAGACAGTTATGTAAATAGGCCACTTTGTCTTGTATTTATTTATTAAATTAAATAGCAAAATGGGGAGCACCTATATTACAGGTGTTTGGCTCCTTAATCTTTACCCCGTTATATCAAAGACATTCTAAGTGACATGAAATTGAGTACCTTAAGCCAGTTGATGTGCACCAAATCCTCCTGAAATTATATTCTTATTTGTGTAATATTAACAATATATGAATGCAAGTAAAAGTAGCGTGTGGTGATGATCAGTGTTAGTGCTTCTGGGGGTATTTTAGTCCTGTCCCTAGTGGTTGAAAAATAGCACCAATCAAGATTCTGTTGGTTGTGAGTGCTGGATTCCCAAGGTCAAGTTAAACTGAAAAGGAATATATTGCTTCACATAACTGGGAAGTCAAAGTAAAATTAGCTGTCTGTTGGCACTGTTGAACATAGGAGCTCAAATGTGAACACAAAGACTTTCTCATTGTCTCCACCTTCTTGCTCTCTGGCTTTGTCTGGCTTCATTCCGCAAGTTGGCTCTCAACATCTGGTAAGCAAGATGGACCCTAGCAGAACCAGAACTTGGTTTTTCTGGGAACAGCAGTTCTTTCTTCTAGTGTCTCCATATCAGTCCCTGAAAAATGCTTGGCCTTTCTCTGATTGAGATACGTGCTATCATTGGAACTATACTACGTCCAAAATAACTCAGAGCAATAATTGGGACAGCCTCAGTGATATGCTCATTCCTATGGCTATTGGCAGATTTCAATGATCACAACCCTACCAGGACTCTACGGGCCGAAGAGAGATGATTTCTCCAAAGTGATGCAGAATCATAATTGACATCTTCCCACCCTCCACCCACCTACACCAGTTGCCAACAACACAGGTACTAGCAGGTGACTTAATATTCACTAAGTATAAAGTCAAGAATTCAGAAAGCTGACATTATTTACACTCTCTCTCTGTCAATCTAAGTCTCAACACAAAGAACTAAGCCACTTTCTTCACCACCCTCATTCTGTTCTGTAGTCTGCATCCCATTTTCACCCCCCATTTTGCTAGGACTGGTTTAGCTTTCTTTTTATCCATTATTCAGATTATATGTATATTCTGGGAAGCATTTTAAGCTTTCATGTAACACATAACTAACAAACACGCTTATCTTTCTCTTCTTTTATTTCTTATAACATTTTGTTAATCATTTTTTATGTATCTTTTACTGCCACCAACAATATCACAAATTATTTTCTAATTGTAAATTTTACTTTCATTGGCATAATAATATGGCTGCCCACAGGCACTGGGGAATGTCTTTTTATTTACATTTAGCAAGGAGGATAAAGAGAAAAAGAGAGAAGATGCTGGCTCTATTTCAAATGAGATCTGAGTGAGCTCTCTTCCAGTAATAGCCCAGTCAAGACTTACCCATTCAAGATCCAATCTAGGGCCAGAAGAAAGGAATATTAAGTAACCATCAGTTGGCATGCCAATCACTTGAAGCAAAATAAAACAACAAGACCACTATTATATCCAGTGCTGAACTGAATATACAGTAAAGAATCAAATACAAATGCAAAAAGAATGGACTATAATGGAATTAAAGCATGTAATAAGCTGGTGAAATGAAATTAAATGAATTATAATTAATATTCAGCTCCTATTAAATTAGAATTAAAAGAGACTATTTGCAACTCAAATGAATTTTACCTTATTCACAGTGATTTAAATAATATCCTACAGAGTTTATCTGATTAATCCTTGTACTATATTATTAAGCCCAGTACCAACTTCCTAAAACAAGCAGTGTTATATTAAGAGGTGGTATGATTAAGTAATCCCAAAAAGATCATGATAAAATGGCCCAATTCCACTGAGACAATTCAACATAATGACTCATCAGTTTTCAAAAAAGAATTGAGAATTTGATTTTTAAGGATCATGTTCAAGATATGTGTTTCCTTATATCTCAATTATGAAGAAATTGAGACTATCAGAAGAAAGAGTACATAGTTTATTGCATATTCATTCCCTATGATACCTGACAGTTTTCTATACCATGGAACAGCGTAAGACTTCTGAAAAAGCAAAGATTTGACCTTAATATGTGGGTCTTGACTTAAATGGATTATGTATAGCATTGATGTTAAGATCCTCTTTCTATTTGCCCTTCTACATAGAAGTCTGTGGGGACATGAGGGTCACTTACCGAAAGAAATTCTCCATTTCCTTTTACAAAAAACCTTTTGGGGGGCACCTGGGTGGCTCAGTCAGCTGAGCATCTGACTTCGGCTCAGGTCATGATCTTGCAATTTGTGAGTTCGAGCCCCACATCGGGCTCTGTGCTGACAGCTCTGAGCCTGGAGCTTGCTTCAGATTCTTTGTTTCCTTCTCTCTCTGCCCCTCCCCAACGTGTGCTCTGTCTCTCTCTATCAAAAGTAAATAAAATATAAAAAAAAATTTTTTAAACCTTTTGGAAGCAGATCTGTGCCTAGATTTGAATGGTCCCGTGTACAGCCAAGAATTTTTTTTATCATGAACTAAAAGAATGCAACCTTCACATTTTTGGACAGTAATATCATTATTATATCCCAATAAACACGTAACCAATGTCCACACATTCTGAATTGAATGCTTTGTCCTTTAATTTTCTGTATCAGTTGTCAAAGTATTTGCCTAGAAATCTGTATATATGTGTGTATGTGTGTGCATATGTGTGTGTAAAGAGAAAGAGAGACAGAAGGAGGGAGAATTATTTCAAGAAGACACTGAACAAAAACAACTATTTAAATTCATATATTTCAGTACTTTTTTCAGTATTTATGAGGGATACAACATAAGGCAATGTTTTCTGTGATGTTATTTCTCACAGACTTCATTGAACAGTGGTTAATGGATTGCTGTTATTATTGTTATTATTATTGTAATGTTTAAGGGTTTGCTATTTGGTAGGGAAGACTCACACTTCAAAGTTCTTTGGGGACTTTTTCCTAGCTGTGTGTCTCATGTTTTTCCTGGATAGTAAGACTGGAGGAAATTAGAAATGAGTAGAATGGAACAACACTAAGGGAGTGTTTAGGTTGCTAGAATTTTTTTTCTTTTTACACGGTAATTGGGAACAATTCTAGAAATATCCTGAGTAGATCAAAAGAACTTTAGCACTGACAAATATTTTTTTCCAGTTATCCTATTAAAGTATAAGATCATCAGATTACTTTTTAAAGTAGAACATGTTTAGACACTAAAAGATATTACCTATAGGTAAGATAACCTTACAGGGTGATTTATGTCTACGTTTTAAATCATGCCTCAAACATGGTTTTGTCTTAGATACATACCTAATGAGAAGATAAAAGTTTTAGAGGGGACAGTATAATTTCTCATATATTCCCTCCCCATAATACCTGACCAATACTTTTTTATAACATATTATGACACACATTTTCCTAAAAAACAAGGATTTGAAATAGAATATATAAGTATTAACTCAGAAAATTTACCTTTTTAAAAAATGGTTTCTCTTTTATATTATTTATAACCAATATGTAGGTCTGAAATTTGAAATGTTTACCTAAATTAGGCAGCTAAGGACATTAGTGTCTTTTCCTATAAACTATGCAGAAACAAATAATAGCATCTTGTTGCCTAGTAAATGATCCAACTTTAAACAAAAGGTCTGAGAGTTTGAATGTTGAATATTGAACTACCAAGACACTCAATATATAATAACCAACTATTTCTTATTATGAATTAAAACACTAAAGTAATTTGGTTTTGAATTTTTTAGAAAATTACAGTTCTACTCATAATGTTATCTCTAGAAATCATTATTTCTAATTGAGTTTTAGCTTTTTTGGATAAATCAAATAAGATAAAATATATTGAGTTACAGTTTAAATTTTTAAAATAAACTATATTTGAAGGCATTTAAAAATTGTAAAATACAGAAATCCTTGTTTATTTTACAGAATTTTGTTTTAAAATGTTTCTGACCGATTTATGTGACTCAAGAAATCCAGCGTTCTACCATTTTTCTATCAAGAAGAAATAGAGAGTATTTCCTGAGTTTAACCCCTGTATGTTTGCAACGTATTTTAGAGCAATGCCTAACCTTAGATACATTTGCACATACATATTTTGCTCTCAAAGATTTAAAATAAAATAAATAAGATCAATGAAATAAAATAACCATAAAATAAAACTTTCCCATTCCAAAAAAAAAAATGTAGGTAAGATCGAAGACTCCTGTTTCATCGTCACTAATTCATGCCTTATTGAACCATATGCTGCCAGAACTTAAGTTATTTTCTAGAACAATTAAGTCTTCTTTGGAACTCACATGAGCTTTTTCTTACTATAAGGATATTACTAAATAGAAAGCTGTCACTTTCCAAGCAGTTTTGAAAAGTAAATTCAGAGTCCTTTTACCCCTAAGTATCCACAAACTGCTTTAAACTTTAAGAATTAAATAAAACATCAAAGCAGGAAAGGCCCCTTGTATGACAGTATTTTTATTTATATGATTTTTTTTTTATTTTCAGGTAATCTGATAGGCAAGTATGACTAACTTCATGATAGATATTGAAAAAAAAAATGGAGGTTTAAATTCACTAACTTGCTTCTTGTAATAGAACTAGATACTGTCAATGCTTGGACATGAACCATGATGTCCCGACTCCAAATCAGAATTCCAGCCTTCTTTTTCTTTATCAGATACACAGAAAAATACTCTACAAATGCACATGAATTCACCATTAATATAGTGCATGCATTTCTCCCTATTGCTTGAACCTGTGAGGTGCTTTTACATTCATTACCTCATTTGATATTAAGAACAGCCACAAGACTTAGACAATTATTATGACTTCCATTTCATTAATGAGGAAACAGAGGGTTAGAAAGTTAAATGATTTTTGTCTCTCACTCTACATTTAGCTGTCACAGTGAAAGTCCATATGTCTCCAAGAACTTACCTGATTCTGAGTTTTTAATGATTGGTTAAACCTATTGCCCTCCAATACCAGTTAATTTTTTCCTTCGCAAGGAGTTCTTTTTAAACAAGTTATTCCTCACAGTCTCACAGATGCCCAGGATTTATCCAGCCTTTTGATTATGTCCAGACAATCACGCCAATAGTTAAATATTTGTTCCACAATGACTTAAACACAAATGTGAAGTCAACAGAGTAACCCAACAACATTTGCTTAATCAGCATTTTTAAACTCCTTCCTTGTAGATGTTGTTCAGAGGACTAAAATCTGCTTTCCCCTTTGAGCCTTTATGCTATATAATAGAGATGGCTGGAAGCCATTAAAACAAAACAATCTGTGTATCCTCAAGGCAGAATAAAAATGTAAGTTCATTTTAAGCATGACACTGCTATGAAGCTGATGTTGTGCTTTTTTTGATTAATCTCCATGTGTATATTCATTTTATGCAATATGTTATATGACAGTAGCTTTCCATTTAGCAAATTAGTTTCTGCCCTAATTCAATGGGGATGAAAAATATTAAAATCTGCCCTTTTTGTGAGGCATTTGCATTTCAAGAGGCCCTGTTTCCAAGAAAATTATGATTTTGAAGTATACAATAGACAATCTAGTTCAAAAATGGAATTAATTTTGTTTAAACTGGGTCTCTTGAGTAATTATACATTTGTGGTAGCAATAATATTGCTGAAAACAATTAATATGAAGTCCTGATTTTAAAAATATTTCCATATAACAAAGAAATATGACATAGTTTTAGGGTTGCTTTAAGAACAATATAAAGAATCTAACAGTGAAACAGAATTTTATAAGTTTGCTTCAAGGTTTTGATGTTGATGTTGAATAGGCAGTAGGGGGCTGGGGGGCTGGGATAGGGTAGTTGAGTGGAAAGAAGGTTGTTATTAAATTGTGTGTCCCTGGTAGTTTCATTCCCCTAAGGAACTTTCAGAAACCTTGTTTCTGGTGCTGATACAAGTGCCAGACTACAGTTTTCACATTATAAATTACCCTTGTTTTGTTAAAGCTTAAATTATTTTTATTAGCTGGTCACCTGGGATATGTGCAAGAGTCAAGTTAAAACTTTCAGATAAGCAAAGCAGCTGTTGGAATTAGCTTTCTCTTTGTCCCTTTTACCACACACTCTGCCTCTTGCCTTTCTCCATCCAATCTCTCTCAATCAATCACTCTCTCATCTCCCCTTTTCTCCATAAAGAAATAAAGTGACAGAACACATGAGTTTTAAGAGATACTTTGCAAGCCCAATAGATCAATTTTCCATTGTGACAAGAATTTATGGGTACTAGGGCACGTAGTATGGCTGTCCTCTCCTCCAGGATGTGAACCTTAAAGATGCGGCAGTGAAACTGAAAAACTTTCTTGCGGTAACACAGGGAGAATGTGAATTTGCTCATAAAGTCATTTGAAAGAATTTTTGTTTCATATAAGAAAGCCTAACAGTTAAAAATTCAAATCTCCTGAGATATTTCATTTTTATTGAAGTAAATATTTGGAAATTATAGAAATTGGGAAAATGAATATAAGTGTAAGGAAGAAAAATGAGATAGTATATCAAACAAAGATAACTATAATTTTGGTGTTTCATTTGCAGTATCTTTGAAGTGAATAGTGTATATGTATCCATCATATGTATACATATGTATTTATATCCATCATACATATTTTTCTGTTTTCTTATTGTCATATCATTACAATTTTCATTCTACATAATGATTCTTATAACTGCATAATATCCACAGAATGAATTTCCATTTCATGAATGGATTTATTGTAATATTTTCTACACTGGACAGTTAGTTTAAATCCATATGTTTTTGTGATATTTCATATCAAAATTCTACTCTTCATGCAAAATATTTTAATTTTTTATTTCAGACTATTTCCTTAGTTACATTCCTAGAAGTGAAATTGATTGGTTATAGAGAGTGTATATTTGAGAAGAGTGTGGTTTTAGAGAAAATGGATGTCATAGCTATGAGGCATTCTATACCAATAGAGTTCTGATATGCTATTACCCTACTGCTTAGTGTGTGAAATAATTAGTTTTCTCAAGTGGAATATCACATATTAGATTGTTACAAACACACAGAAACCTCCACCAAATATTTTACTATAAGCATTCTATTTTATGAAGAATATTGTTGATCAAAGTACAACCTGATAACCAAAATGGTTAAGTATCTACAAGCCATAAAAATGATTTAAGGATTTAAGTGTTTTTATCCTGGACATATTATGGGGAAGGATGGTAAGGATAACATACATCTTTTCTTTATATCATTTTAAAAGGCCAGAACAGAACAACAAGTAAAACTATAATGAAACAGCTTCTGGTTCCTTCTGCAGAGCCCTTTATATAATTAGCTTTCATCCAACTTGAGTGAGATGCCTTTATAGATCATAGGTCTTTCAAACATATGTTTCATATGCTGTCTATATAAGGGGCTTCTGATCTGTGTGAGAGGATGAGCTCATTCCCAATATAATAATTTAACAATTCTATGACTTTTAAATACATTTAAAATATTCCTGAACACTTATTTTTAAACTTGTTGTTTAGAACTTTTTCAATTTAATAATATTCAATAATAAGTTTAAGGACTAGATATAATGAATGAATCCATATGTAGAAAGATACCATATTTTAACTGTGGGAGATTTTGCCAACACTCTTGCCTCTCTCTGTTCTCATCAGACTCCATGAACAAAGTGGAATGAAATGGCCAAGGTTGTGATTTCTTAGGAAATCACATTCTACAAATAAAATATGAAACTTTTTCTTGCCACAGTACTGAATGACTATATTACCTTATGAAAATGGTTTTGATAATGTTTTTGAAATTTTACAGACTACAGCACATAAAAACAAGAGAGGAGAAGTTATAAGTGAGAAAAAGGTAAGAAACTTATATGGTATCATCAAATCCCAACCTATAGAAGATTCGTGATCCTTGGTGTAGAATGCATTGGCCCATACAAGTCTCCATAATCCTGAAGACCTATTTCCAGCTGTAACTGTAAGGTGCAATTATTATCAACCCCACTCGTTGGGGCAAATCAACAAAAGAGAGCTAGCCAAACATTGAATTCTTGCATTCCTAAAATAGTTTGAGGAAACCTCTTGAGATCCAGTATCTGATTCTTCAGGCTATCTTGGGAGAAGGAAAAAGGAAGTCAGAACAAAGTCATACATATTCTGATACAAAAATAAATAAACGTGGTTTTAAAAGTGAAAAAAAGATGATGGACAAGAACAAACATACCCTTAGAACTATAATGTGTTTGGTCTTAAAAACTCTAAGGCAACAAGGGATTTTATATGAAGATGTGACAAATTCCTCACAGATGGGAAAAGATATAAAATGCTGCTTTGTAAGCATTCATTTTAACCAGAAAGGATTTTCTCATACAATGGCAGTACAGACTGTGTGGCAAATGATAAAATAAATAGATAGCTACTCAAGAATATTCCACTGCATTCATCTAGAGGCCAAAGCCACCAGCATAATCTCTACAGTTGAAACAAAGTCTCTTAGTTTCAGAATGGCCACACAGATAGATGTTATCCATTGGCTTGTGAGAAGAAGCTTCTTTTACACTTTTGACATGGTCTAGGGGTGTGTGACATGGGAACTTACCTAACCAAGGCTGTCCACCTACACAAGTGTGTCCTTGAACTGCAAATGTCCTCAATACTAAGTTCACTATCCTCTCTGTATCTTTGCCCAGCACTTCTACAATATTCCTCACTTATTCCCTGTCCCCTCGCTAACCGGCTAACTGGCTAACTGGCATCAGTTATGTTTTCTTTTGTTTCTTTGCTTACTGGTAACCACAGTAGGTCACTTTATTTTATCTTGCTCATTGCCAAGTCACTGAGTGTTACAAAAGGGCAAAGGAGATCACACAAAATTAGGGATAAATAGATGAAAAATTTATTTGATTCTCAAATTCTTTGAGAACAATGAGCTCTGAGAAGAAAATAAATTACCTACATTTTGGGGACTGTTAACTCCCTAAGGTCATTAGGTATCATTCAGTGTGGTTTCCCAAGCTCTAGTTTAGAGACCAACAGCACTCAATGACTCCATTGTTATTCTTCCATGAGAAAGCATATTCAAATTTATTACTGAATAATTATAAAAATGCTTTTCATCACTGATAGCAATTATGATTGCATTTCTCATTTCCTTATTTTGTGCAAATGGGATGGATGCCACACATCAAGAGTAATACTCACATCTCTCAGTTTGGTCTTTAGCCCCCTACCCCATTCTCACATAAAAGTCATCACTGGTGGAGGGTAGAGTCCCAGGCCAGGAAGGAAATGTGATGCCATACAATACTCAGGATAACAATAGCACTCAAACACCGAGGGAGAATGAGAATGGAAAGAATAACCACAAGGTTGGGGTGAGAGTGGGAAACAGAATCTATGCCAAAATTCTAACCATTGCAGGGGAGAAAAATACAGAGTGATTCAAAAGACAAGTCTTATGAAAAAGTAAGTTTTGATTTTAGAACTATGAAAAACTTCATTATTCTGTAAAAAATAATATGTGAACACACTGTCAATTAAATTTTCCAGTTTCTAATAGGTGTGAGTAATATTTGAGAACAGCAGCAGTGCTCCAGTATAATGTCTTCTAACAGAATGTGAGAATTTAGTGGGTTGAAAGAGTTAACTTGCTTTGATAATAAAAGATACGCATTCACTTCTTACTGGCAGGAACAGGTCACGTCTTTAAAATTTCAAAAACCAGCCATCTCCATACATGTCGAGATTAAAACTGTGTTCCAACCTGCTTAAAGTCAGATTCCACTTTGTTATTAATCTCCCCTCTAGCCGCCCCCCACCCCTGCACAAAAGCCCTCTGCTTTGCCAGCTGTATACCATATTGAATCAACTTGCATTGAAACACTAACATAGTCTGTGAGTCTGCACTGAAATTCCCATAGGTGTTTTGACTTAGATTATAATTATGGATAGAAATCACATATGGCTACCCCTCTGGAAAATGCTATATCTAATCCTCTGTCAATGTGCCTGTTTGGAGATGTCCCCTGAAACTCACACCTCTCACCTTTGTCCTCAGTAGAAATCAACTGCCCCATATTACTAGATAAATGTCCTCCTGTATGTCAATTTAAACTATTCTTGTGCCTAATAGTTAATACCTTTTCAAAAGTGCTATCCTGCATATAAATGAAGGCCTTAGACTCATACAATTACTTTGTCAGTCTTCTATAGGAATGTGTGTCTAACCTCTATCACAGAACTCATTATAGTTTTATTTAGATTGTATTTATTGTTATATTCTAATTTAATTACTATAATATATTGAATATTATTTATTATTACATGATTATTAACTTAATATATTTATTATTATATTCTAATTATCTGATGACCCAAATTAGACTATAAGCAACTGAGAACAGGGACCATGTTTTGTCTTTGTACAAACTATTGTACAATACTGCACATTTGACAGTGATACGAACATGATGTTTGTTCAATGAATACATGAACATCGACTATGCATGCCTGGAAAACATACCTTTACTTGTTTTAGATTCAACACCAGGATCACCAAAGAAGGTAAGAATGCAATTTAATTGTCAACCAAAGGCTAGAATGGAATCATATTTTTCAGCCAAATACACATCTTTGCTGTCTATAGAGAAACATGAAAATTGACAATAAAAATGATAGTGTTTAGTGTTATAAAAACAGTAAAATTCTCTGATTAGGATTTTCCCTCTGTGTACTCAACCATTTTTCTTGTGGTTTAGTTGTTTGAAACTTTGCAGCCTGATAAAAGTGTGAATGATAAGCAGAATCAAAATGTTTTAACTTAGGTGCAATGGGGACTTTTATGGAAAAAAAATTAAAACATTAATTTTAACTTTGAATACAATTTTAAATTATTGTGTTATAGAGATACACTCATTTTATGCATTAGAAATATCCCATCCCATTCCAAATTGAAATACATGGGAAATACATCAGATCTAATCCTTTGTCCCCCTCTCACTCTGCCCTCCCCCCTTAATGCTTTCTTTCTCTCTCAAATAATAATGATGATAATAATATAATTATTAATATAGAATAATTGATTCAATATAATAATTAATGTAATTGTATATTATTATTATTATTATTATTATCATTTTCCTAAGATTATGCACTCCATTTTTGAAATCTGGACTCAAAATGGAGAAATAAAAAATTGATGACCTGGGATTGCTTAAATCTGTCACCTTAGTACACTGTATCTCTTATTATACAAGTGAGATTGCACTTGAACTCTGGCCTTGATTACTATCTTAAGACAACATAGCACCATATGCACTCATAAAATTGAGACCAATTTGGTCTTTTCTAAGCCCTAATAAAGTCTCTTTAATAAAATGGAAGGAAGGAATTCTGAACTACTCAACAAATATTCTGATTTTTTAAAAATGAACTTAAAAGCTTACATACCTCTCTGTGCGTGACATTCTGAAGTACTAAATCAACCACCACTTATCAAATGTGTGATTCAAGAATTATAGAATATCTAATGTTAGTTATATGTTAAACTAATGATCAATCAAATCCTTATAATCACTAAATGACCTTCTAAAAAACACGTATGGGGGGGTGGGAGGGAGGGCAGGGTGGGTGATGGGTATTGAGGAGGGCACCTTTTGGGATGAGCACTGGGTGTTGTATGGAAACCAATTTGACAGTAACTTTCATATATTAAAAAAATAAATAAAAATAAAAAAATAAAAAACACGTATGCACACATATTTCTTATTGCTTAAATTATCACTTGTAGTTTGTTGCTGAATCTTATTTTTCATAGATGAAAATGAGGTAATTTTGTTTTTTAAATCCAATTGAAGTGGGAGAATTTTGACTTTGTTGCTAGAGTCTAGAGGCAACTTATGAGAGTCCATATTATGCCAAAAGATGATTGGGGAACTGCTATTTCCAAAAAGATAAATATTTATCTAAAACCTTTCTCATTTCTCATAATCTGTCTGACACTAGAAAAAGACCTTGACTTCTTTTTGTAGTCCATTTGCATTTTAATTTCTCATGAAGTTTTTGATATCATCATAGATTATTGACAAATGAATTATACCAATATTTGCAAGAGCAAAAAACAAGCATCGACGCAGTAAGACTTTGGGACAGAAAAACACTACACCCCAGGAAGAAAATAATTGCATACTTCATTTTAATTTAATTTTGATTCCCCATCTCAATATCTCATAGAATTCTATTCCCTCGTTGGTAACTATGGTAGATACTGTGAGTGATCAAATGAAACCATTCCAACCTCTCCCTACACATATGTGCATATCTTGGTCACAGAACTCTCTTTTGTTCAGATATTGATCTGGCAGCAGTGTGTTCTGACAAGGTACACCTTTCCCCTATTTCAAAGAGGTAAATCATGTTTGGTCTCAACCAATCAGGAAAAACATATATTACAATCAATGATGTAGGGGTGGTCATAATTTCCAGTTTTGAAAATGAGACATAAAATGTGAAAAGAGTCCTAGCAATAAAAGTGAGAAGATATACTTCCTGATAAATTAGAGAATATTTGGAAATTGGCCCTTTTCTCTTCCTGTTTTATTTCTTTATGATTGTGTGAAACCATAATGCTTAAAACTACTGCAGTGATTTCTTAAAAAAATGTTTATTTTTGAGAGAGAGCGAGTGAGCAGGGGAGGGGCAGAGAGAGAGGGGGACGGAGGATCCAAAGCAGGCTCTGTGCTGAGAGCAGAGAGCCTGACATGGGGTTGAACTCACTAACTGTGGGATCATGACCTGAGCCCAAGTCAGATGCTTAACCAACTGCACCACCCAGGCACCCTCTTACAGTGATTTTATTATGAAATGAAAATATAGAAGGACAAAAGCCAAAATGCTGAGAAAAATAAAAGGAAAGAGTAGAAAAAGTCTAAGTCACTATACCGGCTCTAGAATTGCCAGAATTATTTTTTTCTTCCCTAAAATATCCTATTACTTGCAGATAAACACATCCAGATACCATATTCATGCTAAGTTTTAGAAGATTAAAACTTGAGGAGTGCCTGAGTGGCTCTGTTGGTTAAGTGTCTGACTGGATCTTGGTTCAGGTCATGATCTCACAGTCCATGTGTTCGAGCTCAAGTCAGGCTCCATGCTGACAGCAAGGAGTCTGATTAGGATTCTTTCTCTCCCTCTTTCTCTGCCCTTCCCCTACTCTCACTCATGCTCTCTCTCTCAAAATAAATAACCTTAAATAAAAGTTGAGCAAATAGGAAAATACATCTAATTTAGTCCTTTTGGTTGAAAATAGAGACTAAATGCCCTTTGATGTTATCATGTACCAAGTTAATTATTGCTTGAGGTGATAACCAGAGCCATCAAGTTATTTCAATTATAGTTGCCCTAAAACTCAGGCAATACTGAAGTTGAGATGCAACGTCAGGGGATTCCCCAGTTGAAAGCCATATGCCTGCTCCATGACCTTGTCCTCTTGTCATCTCACCAATGAATGGACTCTAAGCATTGGAACTATGTTCCCTCTTATTAATATAAACACCTTTTAGTGACTAGGTCAGCAAGAAATAAAACTGGATTTGCTTTAACACCTCTTTATCAAATAGCTCATGAAATAGCATCAAGATCTTAGCTGCAATGTCAATGATGATATAAATTATCAAGTAAATACTCAGGGAAAGCGAAAATATTTTCAGTTCTTTTCTTTCTTCTCTAGAGTTCTTAGATTTTTTAAAACTGATAATGGAAGGTATCTTAGTGTACCACTTAGTTTTCTTCTTGGTAAAATATATGGTCTACTAAACACTGATACAAGAGCAATCGTGGTGGAACAAAAGGACAAAATTTTTTTCATTTAAACCTCCAATTATGAATTCAATTGTTCCAGTATTGGCAAACCACTTATAAGTGGTTGGCATTGATTAGATAAAAAATATTTAAGCTCTAATCTTTTTGAATTCAAGGTCAATTTACAGATTTTCTCAAATATTAGTTTATTGAATTCCTTATTCAGAAGTATGAGATACCATATTAGGATTGTTATTAAATGACTTATTTTTGTAAATAAATATAATTGTTATATCCAAGCCAAGTATATAGATATCCTGGATATATCTATATGTGTTTTTTATCATTGCTCTTAATTTTGTTGGTTTGTGGAAAAGAATGCTAGAAGGCGGAAGAAAGACTGTGGTTAGAATGC
Source organism: Panthera tigris (assembly GCF_018350195.1). NCBI lineage: Eukaryota > Metazoa > Chordata > Mammalia > Carnivora > Felidae > Panthera > Panthera tigris. The sequence goes on from NC_056664.1 coordinate 113,464,009, forward strand.
TAAGATCTCTTATAAAACAAAAGTGCTAAACATCATCTCCACTATTGAAATTATATTTATATAGTTATGTTTGGTCTGCAGCTGAACTGATAGAGATATGTGCTTAATATCATTTTTCTGTGAGGTAGTAAGCTCTTGCTAGAACAGATAATATTATTACAAAAATGCAGATACAAAATTGGACATGAAGGTAAGAGATAATAAGGGAAAATGAGTGGCTGGGGCCTCTTTTCTGCCCAGAAGTTCATGCTTGGTGGTGCCCTTCTTAGAAATATTTCTAAGCGATTATTCAATATGTCATTGTGTCACTCTGTAGAACTCACATTTCTGTCTAGGTTTTACCTTAATGGCATATCAACTCTCTCACATGAAGTAGCATTCAGAACTTTAAACCAGATAGAAATAGGTCAAGTACTTGTTACATAAGTAAATAATAAAGGTAAATAGTTACAAATGTCAAAAAAGAAAAAAAAGAATTATGAACAAAGAAATAAATTTACTTCTGTGGAGTCCAGTAAGTAATCTTTTTATTGCTCATTTAAATCAATTCTCTATTCAAATTCAGCTCAGGGATACTTAGTAAGAACAGGAATGTGCCAATCAGATGTTGAGTAATGATGTGAGAAATGAGGTGCAAAACTGTATACTATTTTGTAATGTCAAAATATATTAAAACAGGAACAGAATGGGAATCCATGTTCCCATTGTTGAGTTGATTGTCTTTTTGTTGTTCATCACAAGTTGTTCTGTGGACATTATTCATGTATATATTATCTCCCCCAGATGGTGGGAACTTGGAAAAGAGGAGTCACATTTTCCCCTCAAACATTAATCCCTAGAAAACGTAACCGAGTTCTTTGTATACGGTAAATGCCAATGCCAATACCTTTTTTTCCTTTGTCACATAGATACATTTTAGTGATTTCTACACCTGACTATTAGTTCTTCTATTATCTTGTGTTTTATTTAATATAGTTTGTTTTACCATCAAGAGAACTTTTTAAGGTTTTTAAAATCTAAGATTTCTAAATTTTGTTTCTGGAGATAATTTTAGAACTATTTAGATATTGGATTCCTTTTTCCATAATGAGTTGAAGGTTTTCCATTCTTTGGAAAATCTTCAAGATTGTTAAGATTTAGGTGTAAATGTCATAAGCCCGACTGTTCATATTATCTAATCATATAATATTTGGGCTTTGGTGAAGAAATATCTTCACAAACTGAAATTTTCCTGACAGCATCAGAGAACTGAAATTTTATAATGGATTATTTTTAACTTGCTCTGGATATTAATATGGCCCCTCTCTTTTCTTCTTAAAGCAAACTATACATATAACACGATTTCTACATTAAAGCTGCATCTTTGTAGGAAATGGGCAGAGTGTTTAACCAATGATATACCTGACTTCATTCCAACCCAAACAACACAGCCTTTTTTATTTTTGCCCATGCCTCAGGCTATCTGAAAGTATTAGAGTTAATGTGCAATCAGGTAAGTAAGCCCATATTACATATCTGTAATTTTCATCCAGTAGAAAGAAAATATTACATTACAAGTCTCCATAATTGCATTCAAATGTAATCAAATACAAAACTTAAAGAACCCAAATCCTTTGAGTTACAAGATCTCTTTTTCTATACATTTACCCAGTCTTAATAGTTGCAAAAATAAGTTGAAATAATTCTCGAGGCACCAAAAAAACCCTAACAAGATTGCCTTATATTGTAACTGCCAGCTTCTGGTTCTCATTCTTTTATAGGACTGTCTGCAACAGCCATTTATATGTTTAAGCAACAAAGACCTGGACAGGGATGCATTTTCAAAACATCTATTTATAACTAGGAAAACAACCCTTTGTAATCAAATAAAGTTTCTTTGGCTGGGGTGTTGGGTGAAAATAATACTATGATAAATAAGAGTTATATATTTATTTTTTTGATCTATGAATAAAGAATAAAGGTTCCTTGCTTAGCAACAAACTTGAGGAAACCTGAATTAAAAATCTTAGAAAGGAGACTCATCAAAACCATGAATATGTTCCAAGCTTTGAATATTTAAAGTGCATTATGTCAACGACAATTCTATTTATCTAATGTGGTTTGCTACCTTCCTTCCTTCTTTCTTATTTTTATCATGGGGAAAATACAGAACCACTTGAAAAATAAGGATGGGATATGAGGGTAGATACTACTAAACAACATTGAGTCCATCCGTCTCACTCCATTCCAGACTATGTGAAAGGAAACAGGATGTTAAGAAGTTGGGGGCATAGAATATATGAAAATGTTAGAAAACTTCTTGGCTAAGAAATATTTTCCTCTGTACTCCCCAAATTCTATGTGCTTTGGATTCATTTGAATTAAATGTTTCCACTTTTAAAATATAAACGCTATCTTCATAATGTTATTTCTTATGAGAAATTATTAGGTGATTTTTTTTCTCCCAAGAATGATTATAAACACCACCAGACAAAATACACATTCAACTGCTTCCCTGCCCTCCAGCAGTTTGAAGACATTTGAGAAAATCTCTGGTAACCATGGGACAAGATCCTGGGGAGAAGGGAAGTGCATTGAAATGAATTTCACAGGAAAACCATTGATTTTCCTCTAGCACTTGCTGATTCAGAGTTTAGGGTATAGAGCTACATGTGGCTGAATGGAGCTTAAACTAGACTCTCTCTGCCAGGAAAACAGAAATTGGAGTTCAGAGTTGCCAGATTGGCCAGAAAGGAGGGGTCAGTATCTCAAAGAAAGGGATCCACAGCAATATCACCCTGAGGCAAAGTGCAATAACTGACATTAAGAATTTAATAATGTGTTTAATAGTGACTTAGAACAAGGAAGAAGATGAATAAACTAAAATATAACTTAGTAGAACATTACCAGATTAAAACACAGAGAAAATAAGAGGATTTGGGAAAATGTGACAGAACACAAGAGACACATGAGACATTGTAAAAATGGTCTCATGTTACTGGAATCACAGAAGGAGAGTAGAAAGCAATAAAGGAGAATTATCTAAACAAGCACTGGCTGCAAATTTGCCAAAACCAAACACTGAATCAAGCATAGATTCAAAATTTTGTAACGAGATAACTAGAATGATAACCACATATGACAATGTCATAGTAATACAGTAAAAAACAAAGACCAGAGAGAGTCTTAAAAGCAGGCAAAAACAGGAATAACAAAAAAGACTAATATCTGACTTTATAACAGAAAAAAAAGCCAGATACCAACATAATTACATCTTAAAATGTTGACAGAAAATAACTCCAAGCCTTGAATTGAATACCCAGTTAAAACTTTTTAAAAAATGAAGATGAAAAAAAAAAATGAAGGTGAAATACAGATCTATCAGACAAACAAAAACTGAGAGAATTGGTCACCACCTTACACTCACTAAGGGAAACATGAAAGGTAGTTTTCCAGTCTAAAGAAATAAGATTGAAAATGAAAGCATTGTAAACAGGGAAAATTAAAAGTATAGAAAGACTGAATATGAGGGGTAAATCAAATGTATACTGGGGCACCTGGGTGGCTCAGTAGGTTGAGGGTCTGACTTTGGTTCAGGTCTTGATCTCACAGTTCCTGAGTTCCAGCCTCCCATATCTCTCTGACAAATAAATAAAACATTTAAAAAACTGTATATTGACTGTTTAAAACAACAACAACCACCATGTAAATAATTATAATAATATTACCACTGTGTGAGATGGAAAACACATGTAATACTAAAATACATATCAATAGCACAAAAGATGAGAGGTGAGAAAATGGAGGAAAAGTCTACATTGTCTGGAAAATGACAAAAGTACTAATTAAAGATAGATTTTTACATTTTCTAATTTCTAGTGTAACTACTAAAAAAATAATAAAATCAAATATAACAAACAACAGAAGGATAAACTTAATAGTAGAAGACACTTCATTAATCCAAGGGAAGGTAAGAAATAAAAATGGAGAAAATAAGGGGAAAATAAAGGATAGGAAGATGGGGTAAATTTCAAACTCAATACATAAGTAATTTTATTAACTATAAATGGAGTAAATACTCCCTTTGAAAGACAAATATTGTTCGATTAAATAGCAGCGACAATAAATAATGCCAACACAAAACACTTCAAATATTAGACATTGAAAGTAAAAAGATAGAAAGTACATATGCAAACACAGACCAAAAGAGACTTTAGTGGCTTTACTAATATGAGAGAAAGTAAATTATAAAGCAAAGAGAATTACTAAAGATGCAAAAGATGTTGCGTGCTAAGAAAGATGTCAATTCACCAGGAAAATATAATAATTTAAAAATTGTATACATCTCACAGCATAACTTCAAAATTTATAAAGCAAAAATTGACACTAAAAGGACCATAAAGCCTCTATCATACTATTATATCTGTAAGACTCTCTAAGGAAGCAAATATATCTATCTGTATCTATATATCATCTCTACTATCTATCTATCCATCCATCCATCCATCCTTCCATCCATCATCTAACTCAGAAGACGTATGGAAGATTTAAGCAAGGTGATTAACAAATTGACCCTCTTGACTTATTCAGAAAAGTGAATTAACTGCAGGATACACATTCTTTAAAAGTTTACATGGAATATTTCCCCAAATGGAAGGGTTTAACAAAATCATATACCATATATTCTCTAACAACAGTGCAATTAAACTAGAAATCAATAATAAAAAGATAAACAAAAATCCTCAAATGTTTGAAAATTCAGTAACATACTTATAAATCATGGGTCAAAGAAGAAATCATGATGAAAACTACAAATATTTTGAGTTGAATTATTGTGAAAATGTAATAGCCTGCTTCTTGGCAATTTTCTTCTCCTGTGTTACTTCCAAAGTGTTCTTTGAATAGGGTTCTTACTACATACCACACTCTCTTTCTTTGCAATACCAATCAAAAAAACCACTACCATGGCTGTTTCTCCTTAAATAGCTTATCTTTACTCCAAAGCCCTGACTCTTTCCTTGCTGTTCTTCTGCTCATCCTTTTCCATTCAATAGAAAAACAGTTATAAAAATATTGAAGAACATAGACTTCCTCATATTTTAAAACTTATCAAAATCCTTAAGTTTTTCAGTGCTTTTCAGCAAGAAATAAATAAAAAAGAACCTAAAAAGACAATAGAAAATATCAATGAAACCAAGACTTTATTTTTTGAGGGCAAACTTTTAGCTACACTTACCAAGAGAAAAAGAGAGAGGATTAAAGTAAATAAAATTAGAAGTGTAAGATGAGACATTGCAACTGATACCACAGAAATACAAAGATTATAAGAAACCACTAAGAACAATTATATGCCCCAAATTGTACAATTTAGCAGCAGATCAATTTCTAGATATATACAACATACACAGGCTGAATCATGATAAAATATATCTGAACAGAAACTACTAGTAAAAAGATCAAGTCAGTAATCAAAAAGCAACCAACAAAGAAAAGTTCAAGACAAAATGGCTTCACTGGTGAATTCTAACAATCATTTAAGAAGAACAAGTAGCAATCCTTTTTAAACTCTTCCAAAAAGGAGGGAACACTTCCAAATTCATTTTACAAGGTAACATAACCCTGATAACAAAGCCAGACAAGGATACTACAAGAAAAGAGAATTATAGGCCAATATTCCTGATGAGTATATATATAAATATCTTCAAAAAAATATTAGCAAACCAAATTCAACAGTATATTAAAAGGATCATATACCATGATCATGGAAGATTTATTCCAGCAGTGTAAGGATAATTCAACACCTCCAAATCAATGAATGTTACACACCACATTAATAAAATGAAGGGTAAAAATTTTATGATCATCTCAATAGATGCAGAAAAAACATTTGACAAAATTCAGCATCCATTCATGGTAAAAACTCTCAATTAACTGGGCAGAGAGGGAAAATACCTCAACGTAATAAAGGCCATATGTGACAAGCCCACACCTAACATCATACTCAATGGTGAAGAGCTGAAATCTCTCCTTGTAAGATTAGGAGCAAGACAAGGATGCCCATTCTTACCACTTCTTTTTGACATAGTACTAGAAGTGCTAGGTAGGGCAATTAGAAGAAAAAAAAATGTTTTCTAAAATGGAAGAATTAGATGCCTTTGATTTCCTTTTGTTGTCTGATTGCTGATGCTAGAACCTCCAACACCATGTTAAACAACAGCGGTGAGAGTAGACATCCCTGTCGTGTTCCTGATCTCAGGGAGAAAGCTTTCAGTTTTTCCCCATTGAGGATGATATTAGCTGTGGGCTTTTCATAAATGGCTTTTATTATGTTTAAGTATGTTCCTTCTATGCCGACTTTCTCGAGGGTTTTTATTAAGAAAGGATGCTGAATGTTGTCAAATGCTTTTTCTGCATCGATTGACAGGATCGTATGTTTCTTATCTTTTCTTTTATTAATGTGATGTATCACATTGATTGATTTGCGAATGTTGAACCAGCGCTGCAGCCCAGGAATGAATCCTACTTAATCATGGTGAATAACTCTTTTTACATGCTGTTGAACTCGATTTGCTAGAATCTTATTGAGAATTTTTGCATCCATATTCATCAGGGACATTGGCCTGTAGTTCTCTTTTTTTACTGGGTCTCTGTCTGGTTTAGGAATCAAAGTAATGCTGGCTTCATAGAATGAGTCTGGAAGTCTTCCTTCACTTTCTATTTTTTGGAATAGCTTGAGAAAGATAGGTATTATCTCTGCTTTAAATGTCTGGTAGAATTCCCCTGGGAAGCCATCTGGTCCTGGACTCTTATTTGTTGGTAGATTTTTGATAACCGATTCAGTTTCTTCGCTGGTTATGGGTCTGTTCAAGCTTTCTATTTCTTCCTGTTTGAGTTTTGGAAGTGTGTGGGTGTTTAGGAATTTGTCCATTTCTTCCAGGTTGTCCAGTTTGTTGGCATATAATTTTTCATAGTATTGCCTGATAATTGCTTGTATTTCTGAGGGATTGGTTGTAATAATTCCATTTTCATTCATGATTTTATCTATTTGGGTCATCTCCCTTTTCTTTTTGAGAAGCCTGGCTAGAGGTTTATCAATTTTGTTTATTTTTTCAAAAAACCAATTCTTGGTTTCATTGATCTTCTCTACAGTTTTTTTAGATTCTATATTGCTTATTTCTGCTCTGATCTTTATTATTTCTCTTCTTCTGCTGGGTGTGGGGTGTCTTTGCTGTTCTGCTTCTATTTCCTTTAGGTGTGCTGTTAAATTTTGTATTGGGGATTTTTCTTGTTTCTTGTCAAAACCACACTCAGGTATCACCTCACGCCAGTCAGAGTGGCTAAAACGAACAAATCAGGAGACTATAGATGCTGGAGAGGATGTGGAGAAACGGGAACCCTCTTGCACTGTTGAGAATGCAAACTGGTGCAGCCGCTCTGGAAAACAGTGTGGAGTTTCCTCAAAAAATTAAAAATAGACCTACCCTATGACCCAGCAATAGCATTGCTAGGCATTTACCTAAGGGATACAGGAGTACTGATGCATAGGGGCACTTGTACCTCAATGTTTATGGCAGCACTCTCAACAATAGCTAAATTATGGAAAGAGCCTAAATGTCCATCAACTGACGAATGGATAAATAAATTGTGGTTTATATACACAATGGAATACTACATGGCAATGAGAAAGAATGAAATATGGCCTTTTGTAGCAACGTGGATGGAACTGGAGAGTGTTATGCTAAGTGAAATAAGTCATACAGAGAAGAACAGATTCCATATGTTTTCACTTCTATGTAGATCCTGAGAAACTTAACAGAATACCATGGGGGAGGGGAAGGAAAATAAATGGTTAGAGAGGGAGGGAGCCAAAACATGCAAGACTCCTATAAACTGAATAAACTGAGGGTTGACAGGGGGTGGGAGGGACGGGTGGGTGGGTGATGGGTATTGAGGAGGGCACCTGTTGGGATGAGCACTGGGTGTTGTATGGAAACCAATTTGACAATAAATTTCATATTACAAAATAAATAAATAAAATGGAAGAATTAAAACTGTCTTCAGTGGGGCGCCTGGGTGTCTCAGTCGGTTAAGTGTCTGACTTAGGACATGACTTAGGTCATGATCTCACACTTTGTGAGTTCAAGCCCCCTGTCGGGCCCTGTGCTGACAGCTCAGAGCCTGGAGCCTGCTTCAGATTCTGTGTCTCCCTCTCTCCTGCCCCTTCCCCACTCACACCCTGTCTCTGTCTCTCAAAAATGAATAAACGTTAAAAAAACTAAAACTGTCTTTTATTTCAGATGACATGATTTTATATAGAAACAACCCTAAATACTCCACCAGAAAATTGTTCAAACCAATAAGCAAATTCATCTGTAGAATACAAAACCAATATACAAAAGTCAGCTTTGATTCCATATACTAATAACAAATTATCAGAAAGAGAAAATAAGAACACTATCCATTTACAACTGCATCAAAGAGAATATAATAGGAATAAATTTAACAAAGGAGGCAAAAGATCTCTACACTGAAATCTATAAGTTGATGAAAGAAATCCCAAAAAAACACAAATAAATAAAAAGATATTCTACTCTCATGGGTTGGAAGAATCAATATTGTTAAAATGTTCATACTACCCAAAGCAATCTACAGATTGAATGTGATCCCTACCAAAATTCCAATGACATTTTTCATAGAAAAAACTATCCTAAATTTTGTATGAAACCACACAGATCCTGAATAGCCAAACTAATACTGAGAAAGAAGAACAAAGCTGGAGGCATTAAACTTCCTAATTTTAAACTACATTGCAAATCTATAATAATTAAAGCAGTATGGTATTGGCATAAAAATGTATACACAGAGCAATAGAATAGAATAGGCAGCAAAGAAATAAACATATGAATACATGGTCAATTAATTTACACCAAAGGAGCCAAGAATATACACTGGGGAATGGATAATCTCTTCAATAAATGGTGTTAGGGAAACTGGACAACCACATGTAAAAAAATGAAACTGGACCCTATCTTACACCATGCACAAAAATCAACTCAAAATCAATTAAAGACGTGAATGTAAGACTTAAAACAATAAAATTCCTTGCAGAAACATAGGGGACAAGTTCCTTTACATAGGTCTTGGCAATGATGTTTGGGTTTGACACCAAAACAAAGGCAACAAAAGGAAAAATAAATAAGTGAGACTACATCAAACTTAAAATCTTCTACACAGCAAAGGAAACCATCAACACAATGAAAAGCAGCATACAGAATGAGAGAAAATATTTGCAAGGCAAATATCAGATAAGAGAATAATATTCAAAATACATAAGGAACTTCTACAATTCAGTAGCAAAGCAGCAAGCAATCAGATTAAAAATGGGCAGAGAAACTGAATATTATTATTATTATTATTCTAATTATTATTCTATTATTCTATTCCTTTATCTATATGATTATTATTCTAAAGAAGACATACAAAAGGCCAACAGGTACATGAAAAGGTGCTCAGAGAAATGCAGATCAAAAGCACAAGATCCCCTCACAATTGTGAGAAATGACAAGAGATAACAAGTGTTGACAAGGATGTGGGGAAAAGGGAAACTTGGTGCACTTTTGTCGGGAATGTAAATTGGTGCAGCCATTATGGGAAACAGTATAGAGTTCATCAAATAATTAAAAATAGAATTACCAAATGACACCGCAATTCCACTTCTAGGTATATATCCAAAGGAAATGAAAACAATATATCAAATGGATACAAATACTCCAATGTTTACTGCAGCATTTTTCATAATAGTCAAGATATGAAAACAACCTGTCAACACATGAATGGACAAAGATGTAGTTTATCTATATACAATGGAATATTATTCAATAATGAGAAATAAGGAAAATCTACATTTGCAACAATATGGAAGGACTTGAGGGCATTGTGCTAAGTGAAATAACCCAGACAGAGAAAAACAAATACTAAAGGGTATTTGTTAGATGTGGAATCTTAAAGAACAAAAAACATGTCAAATGTACAGACACAAAATAGAAAAGTGATTGCCAGGGGCTGGGGAGTGGGAGAAACAGGGAGAAGTTGGTAAAACAGTAAAAAATTTCAGCTATAAGATAAATAAGATCTGAGTATCTAATGTAAAACACGGTGACTATAGTTGATAACACTGTATTGTATAGTTGAGATTTACTAAAAGAATAGTACTTAAATGTTTTTGTCAAAAAAAGATAAATAAGTGAGATGATGGATATGTTAATTAACTGGGTGAGGAGAACTTTTACACAATGGGAACATATATCACCAAGATGTACAGTTTGAATAGTTCATAATTTTATCTATCAATGATATATAAAGTAAAGCTGAGATTGAAAAAAATAAGTAGAGATAAGAATTGCACAGCTGATTCTTGATGATATTGGAAAATTTCAAGCTCAGAAGCAGTTCATGGACTGTCTCTCTAGAACAGCAAACTACTGCCTGTGGGCCAACTACAAGACCTCTTCCTATTTTTGTAAATAAAGTTTTATTGGAATATATTCATACACATTCATTTAAGTATTGTTTATGGCTGCTTTTGCATTACAAGAGCAGAGTTGAGTCGTTGTAACAGAGACAGTGCGACCCTCAAAGTCTAAAATGTTTACTGTATCCTCCTGTCTCTGGAAAGAAAATTGCTTGGTCTAACTTGAATCATGGGTCCATCCCTATGGCTTAAGGATGGTGTTGGGATGGACTTCTGTGATTGGCTGGTCTATCAGAAACATGATGGGGAAGAAAGCTCCTCAGAGGAAGGGCATCAATCCACAAGAATGCCATCAATGCCAGGTTGATATACAACTGAAAAAAAGCAATGACAAGCAGACCTTGAATTCTAAGACTGTGACAATATGTGGAAAAAGGTTACTTCTATATATTACATATTATTTTACTATTACAGGCCACAGATTAGAGCAATAATTCATTTACATTTTATAATTATATATCTGACATTTATTAGGATTATAAAGAGAGAATTTATCTCAGTATCTCCTTCCAGGCAGTGTTGTTGTCTCTATTTTATATGTAAGAATCAGAAAAGTTATGTGATTTGTCTATGGTTTAGATTTAATATGTAGAGGAAGACTAGAATATTATCCAGTTCAATGTTCATATTGCACTTTAAATGCTCCCCCTCTATTTTTCTGACAGTTACCAACAGAAACAACAGATTATATTGGTGAAAAGGTGCCACAAGATATATTCCTTTTAACACTATTACAAAAATTCTGTTAAACAGCCTTCATCTTTGTTAATTTCATTTTGTTCAGTCTATAACAATCCAAATTGCTAAATCATGAATATATACTATTTTTTTCCAAATAGAATATCTATTGATCCTGGAATATAAAATGCATTTTAAAGGTAATAGCAATAAAAACCATAGTAGATATCTGGAGAAGAAATCACAATATTAGAGCTGGCAGATTCATTCTATATCAATTCTAACTTGCCTTTGTTGTTGTTGTTGTTGTTGTTAAGGAAACCACAGATTTAGGAAGGGTGAGTAATTTGTCAAAAGTTAAGTAGTTATTTGAAAAGAAATCTAAGAAGAGTGTAAGTGTATTATTTCCCACTGAATCATTTTTTTTAATCCCTTGGGGAATGTTTCCTGGCTCTATGTATTTAAGATCCATATGGCAATTGGGAATACTATCAATTTTTTGAAGACTTTGGATGGAATAAGAAACAATCTGGCACAAGGAAAATGTATTTGAATGTTATTCTAAATTAATTCCTTATATAATCACTTATCCAACTATTGCAGAAAGATTTTTTAAAAAGTGATGATGTTTTTCTTAGAATATATCTACTGCAGTCTGTCTTCATGTAAACTACTTTCATCATGCCTGCCTATACTGCACAAATAAAACAATTATTTTATCAATAGCGAGAAAATTTTACCTTGACTGAGGCCTCAAATCCATAGTCATAAACCTTAAAGTCAACATTTAACTGTCTATATTTTTTAAACATTTCTTATAGCTCTAAAGTGCTAGTGCTAAATAGTTCTAACATATAACACACATATTCTGCATGACAAATATATTCATTGAATGAATACCACACAAATTTTTTTGAGAACTTTTATATATCTTTACTTTAAAAGCTAACTTAAAATTTGTTTTGTATGTCAAGAAATTAAACATTATTGTTCTTTTCCTTTTAAAAGAACTTCTAGGGCGCCTGGGTTGTTCAATCGGTTAAGCAGCTCACTTCAGCTCAGGTCATGATCTCCCAGTCTGTGGATTCGAGCCCCACATTGGGCTCTGTGCTGACAGCTCAGAGCCTGGAGCCTGCTTTGCACTCTGTGTCTCCCTCTCTCTCTGCACTTCCTCTTATGTTCTGTCTCTTTCAGTCAAAAATAAATAAACATTAAAAAAAATTTTTTTAAGAGCTTCTCATTAAAAAACCCAAAGAAATACAAGTTACAGGCAGGATCACCAAAGGGTGCTAAAACAATTGTTTGAAAGTCCATTGATGGAAAAGATAGTCTCACCATGCCCAGGTACCATCTAATATATTACTTGTTAAATATATATGTGTATATATACATATATATATATATACATATATATATATATGTATATATATATATATCCAGCAAATCACAGGATATAATCAATGTGCAGAAATCTGTTGCATTTCTATACACCAATAACAAAGCAACAGAAAAAGAAATCAAGGAATCAATCCCATTTGCAATTGCACCAAAAATAATAAGATACCTAGGAATAAACCTAACTAACGAGGTAAAAGATCTGTACTCTGAAAACTATAGAATGCTTATGAAAGAAATAGAAGAGGACACAAAGAAATGGAAAGACATTCCATGCTCGTGGATTGGAAGAACAAACATTGTTAAAATGTCTATACTATCCAAAGCAATCTATACATTCAATTCAATCCCTAAAAAATACCACCAGCATTTTTCACAGAGCTAGAACAAACAATCCTCAAATTTTTATGGAATCACAAAATACCCCAAATAGCCAAAGCAATCCTGAAAAAGAAAAAAAAAAAAACTGGACACATCACAATTCCAGACTTCAAGCTATATTACAAAGCTGTAGTCATCAAGACACTATGGTACTGGCACAAAAACAGATGCATAGATCAATGGAACAGAATAGAAAACCCAGAAATGGACCCACAACTATATGGTCAAGTAATCTTTGACAAAGCAGGAAAGAATATCCGATGGAAAAAAGACAAGTCTCTCCAACAAATGGTGCTTGGAAAACTGGATGGCGATACGCAGAAGAATAAAACTGGACCACTTTCTTACACCATACACAAAAATGAATTAAAAATGAATGAAAGATCTAAATGTGAAACAGGAAACCATCAAAATCCTACAGGAGAACACAGGCAGCAACATCTTTGACCTCGGCCAGAGCAACTTGTTATGAGACACGTCTCTGAAGGCAAGGGAAACAAAAGCAAACATGAACTATTGGGACTTGGTCAACATAAAAATCTGCACAGGGAAGGAAAGAATCAACAAAACTAAAAAGCAGCCTATGGAATGGGAGAAGATTTTGTAAATGACATATCTGATAAAGGGTAGTATCTAAGATCTATAAAGAACTTATCACACTCAATACCCAAAAAACAAATAACACAGTTATGAAATGGGTAGACGATACGAATAGAAACTTTTCCAAGGAAGACATCCAGATGGCTAACAGACACATGGAAAGATGCTCAACATCACTCATCATCAGGGAATACAAATCAAACCATGATGAGATACCACCTCACACTTGTCAGAATGGCTAAAATTAACAACACAAAAAACATCAGTTGTAGGTGAGGATACGGAGGAAAGGGAACCCTCTTGCACCATTGGTGGGAATGCAAACTGCTGCAGCCACTCTGGAAAACAGTATGGAGATTCCTCAAAAAACTAAAAGTAGAACTACTCTATGACCCAGCAATTGCACTACTAGGTATTTACCCAAAGGATACAAAAATAAAGATTTGAAAAGGTACCTATACCTAATGTTTATAGCAGCATTATCAACAATAGGCAAACTATGGAGAGAGCCTAAATGTCCATCAACTGATGAATGGATACATCATGTGTATGTAAACATACATACATACATACATACATACATACATACACAATGGGATATTATGCAGCCATCAAAAAAGAATGAAATCTTGCCATCTGCAAAAACATGGGTGGAACATTCTAGAATGTATTATGCTAATTGAAATAAGTCAGTCAGAGAAAGACAAATACCATATGATTTCACTCAGATGAACACATGAGAAGGGGGAAAGAGGAGAGAGGGAAACAAACCACAAGACATTCTTAACAATAGGGAACAAACTGAGGGTTGATGGAGGGAGGTGGGTGTGGGATGGACTAGATGAGTGATGGGTATTAAGTGTTGTGATGAGCACTGGGTGTTGAAGATAAGTGATGAATCACTGCACCGTATGTTAACTAAAATTTAAATAATATATATGTAATGAAAAATATATGTATATGTATATATGTCAAAGGTATATATTACCTTTGAAAAATTCTTGCCAAAACTGTTTATCTTAAATTTAAGCATGCTGTGAAATCTAACTTCCAGTTTACAGAAAATACAGGGTGCAGAAGAAAGTTAAATTATATCACACAGACATATTTAGACAAATTCAGAAATTTAGATGTCTTACGAGAGAACTGACCTGGTCTCTTCAAAAAGTCAATATCATAGAAAAAAAAGGGGGGAAGACAACTCCATGTGAAAGAGACATAATAATAAAAAGCCATATATGTATATTGATTGAATTGTTTCTAAAAATAGCCAATCAGACATTTTGGTGGCAGCTGGTTAAGGATGTTATTGGTGAATTACTGTTAATTTTTGTAAATGTAAAAATAATAATGTGGTTATGTAAGGAACCTCCTTATTTTAGGCAGCAATGCTGAAATTTTTAGGAGTGATATCTCAATATGTCTGCATCTTACTTTCAAATGGCTGATCAGAGAATTAACAGGAAAAAAGAAGAAAAGGAGGAAAGGAAGGAAGGAAAGGTAGGACAGGAAGGAAGGAAAGGAAAGAGTGAAGAAATATAGGATATTGTAAAATAAGATGGAGCTATAGGAGTCTATTGTACACTCATTCATATTTTTTGAATGTTTGAATTTTCATAATGAGAATGTGAGAAAAAAATTCTTGTAAATCTAGGCTAGAAGAATAGCTGCTACCTGAGGAAAGGTATTGTCCTTGTGTACAAGAGATGATACATTAGTGAAATAAGCACTAAATCAAGATCAAGTCAATTTCTCATAGTATTCTTTTCAGAATGTCCCTAAATACATACTGCAGCAACCATGTACTCCACAGAGACGGCTCCAGCTTTCCTTCAAGTGATAGTAGAGCAGGAGGATGAGAAGGGATTTTAACTCCTCTTTTATTAATTTCTGAATCAAGTTTTTAAAATATACTCCAATATAATTATTCTTTTCTTCAGTCATAAATTTTTGGGAGTCTAATAAAAAGGCATTTCTGCATATAAAGATGTTCTCTAAAAGGGTTAAAAAAGTAACATTTTGTCTTACCACAGTTAATGAACTTTTAATGAAATCACCTGAAAATAAGTGTCTATTTTTTGGTTTCAGTTATTCTTATATGAACAAAGGATTATATGAGAAGTAAATCACAATCCTCTCACTTTCTGTCACTACAGTGCTTTAATAGATACATACTGTAAGATTTTATTTTTTTATTTTTTTTTTAATTTTTTTTAACGTTTATTTTTGAGACAGAGAGAGACAGAGCATGAACAGGGGAGGGGCAGAGAGAGAGGGAGACACAGAATCTGAAACAGGCTCCAGGCACTGAGCTGTCAGCACAGAGCCGGAGGCAGGGCTCAAACTCACGGACCATGAGATCATGACCTGAGCCGAAGTCGGACGCTTAACCGACCAAGCCACCCAGGCGCCCCTTTACTGTAAGATTTTAAATGGTTGATAAAAATACTCAATTCCAGGAATTATGCTTTATTATAATTCTTAGCCTTTGATATTGTTTTCCAAAGAAAATGCTCCAACGATTTTCAATTCCTAAGGGCCAAATTCTGCCGTCAGTTATCCATGCATGGCTCCCATTGACTTCAATGGCTTTCAGTGACTACCATGGAAGAAAGCCAAATTCCACTCAAGGATGTGTGCATGCAACTCTATTTGAAGTTAGTGGGGGTCACATACATATCCTAGGGCAGAACTTGGCCCAAGGATTCTATACTAATCAATTGCTGTCTTAGCATGCAAAACAATGGAAAAAATATTGCCACTACAAAAGTAAACCAAATGTTAAAGACAGCTCTCCAAGAGAAATCTAGAAAAGACTTCTTAAAGAAATATAAAAACATTGTCATGCCATTACTCCTCTGCTGGAGACTGAAAACAATTAGGATCCTAATAAGATATATGTTGCAATGAAAAATTTTCCTGGATTATACAACATTCTCACACAAATCTGGCCCACTCAAGAACCTGGCCCATTTCAAACTTTGGCTTTTCCTTCTGTGAGTATGTTAATCTCCTGACCTTTCTCCACGCTTAGCTCCCAAAGTTATTTTAAATGCTGTTCATGTATTTTACATAAATATATACTAAAAGTGGATAGTCAGTTTGGTGCCTTCTCTTGTTTTTTCCCCAGTTAGTACCCCAACATGGGATACTAGTTGAATGTAACAAATAAGCACTGTGCAATTACTATAGTAGGAAGAAACATAACAATAATCAATTTTATCTATAATATTCATCTTTTTTCAAACTCATTTCCCTGTCCAGATGACAAATCAGTCCAAATATGCTTTCTTTATTTGTATAAACAAAGAATGTAGTGAAATATCCCTCTTTGTTACTACCTTAGCAGTACTGCAGCTTTTTTAAGGCAAGAGATGCTGATTTTCCATTTCTTCTCAAGTTAACATACACACAGAAGAGGGTGCATATCACAAATGTATTTATGAATTTTTACAAAATAAAGATGGCAATGTAAGTATTACCAGATGAAGAAATTATCATGACAAAAGTCTCCCTGGTTCACCTTCCCAATCATTACTCTCTCAAAGTGTGGCTTCTTGGTCACACATTAGTGAGAAAGACTGGAGTGTTTATGAGTCTCTCCTCTTTGTGTTTCCTGCCTGTTAAGGCTGAAAATCTCAGGTATGATTTTTAGCCTTATACCTGTACCTTTTAATTCAGCCTCTTGGTCCAGATGACCTTAAAAATAGGCAAATTCCTCAAAAGATAGGAATGTAGAATGTCAGACTCATTATTCTCTGTTTTCTTGTCTCTGGGATTTTTGGCCTCTGATCTCCTAGCTGCCTTGGTAGTCCTGAACTCCAGTTGTGTGTCCTTGAAACTCCAAGAGAGCTGAAAGATTTGAACTGTACTTTAGACTTGAGCTCTTGGATCACTGCTCATCGAACCACAAATATCCAATGTGGAAAAAATGATGGCAAATGCTGCACTCATCTCAATTTGTTGTCCTTCTCTTTAGAATCTTTGGCCCTCAAAACAAGTCTCCCTTGATTGTTTCCCATGACTTTACAGAGCCTTTAAAATATTATTTATTCATCTTTGTAGTTATTTTCAGTAGGAACATTGATTAGATATAAGCTACTCCATCATATTCAAAAGAAGTGTCTTCTTCAGCTCTTTACAACTCTCCCTTTTTAAATTTTAATTCCAGTATAGTTAACATACCATATTACATTAGTTTCAGGTGTATAATACAGTGATTTTGCAATCCAATACATTACCCAGTGCTCAGCACAAGTTCAGTCCTTAATCCCCATCACCAATTCCACCCATCCCCCACCCATCTCCCCTCTGGTAACCATCAATTTGTTCTCTATAGTTAAGAGTCTGTGTCTTGGTTTCTCTCTCTCTCTCTCTCTCTCTGTCTCTTTATCTCTGTCTCTCTCTTTTATCCTTTGTTTTGTTTCTTAAATTCCACATGTGAATGAAATCATATCATAATTGTCTTCCTTTGACTTAGTTTGATTAGCATTATACTTTCTAGCTCTATCCATGTCTTTGCAAATGGCAAGATTTCATTCCTTTTTATGGCTTAATAATATTCCATTATATATAGATAGATAAATACATAGATAGATAGATATGCACAATATATATATCATATCTTCTTTATCCATTCATCTATCAATGGACACTTGGGCTGCTTCCATAATTTGGCTATTTTAGATAATGTTGCTAAACATAAGGGTGCATATATCCTTTTGAATTAGAGTTTTTGTATTTTTTGGGTAAATACCCAGTAGTTCAATTATTAGACTGTAGGGTAGTTCTATTTTTAATGTTTCAAGGAAGTGCCATACTGTTTTCCATAGTGACTGCACCAGTTTGCATTCCCACCAATGGTGCAAGAGGGTTCTTTTTTCTACACATCCTCACCAACACTTGTTTTTTTATGTTTTTGGTTTTAGCTATTCTGACAGGTATGAGGTGATATCTTATTGTAGTTTTGATTTGCATTTCCCTTACTTACCTCTCTTTCTTTACTAACTTCTTCAATTTCCTCTTTGGGATAAAAATTATAATATTGTCTTCCTCGTCCCTTCACTCAGTCATTACCATTACATCTTCCTTTTTTCTGTATACTTCTATTATTTGACCTCTTTCAATGTTTTCTGTACTATCTTTTTTATATTTATATCTCCTTTACTGGCCCTAGTGTTGTTACATTTTGGCTATTATCTATATAAGAACTACAGTTAATACACTAAGCCAGCATAATCATACATACCTATGTAGAGCTGAGAATTTTACTAAATATAATTTGCCCTGCTTCATGTAATACATCCTGATCTATTCTTTTCATCATGTTCTATTTTATTTTATTTAAAAATCTTGTTTGTAATCAATTAAATTGATTTTAACTACCATAATTTGTTCATACCTAAAAACCATGAAATCTTTGAGCCTAAACTAACATTTTACTTCATTAATTGCCAACTGTCCCCTTGACCCAGAATTATACTAACATATTGCAGGTGATGAATAAATGTTTGGGGCTTGAACAAACAACCAAAGCCAATAGGTTCCTGGTTGGTCTAGTGAAGGCATTATTAGAAACAAATTGCTAACTGAACTAGAGCTATTTAGTGTCATTGTAGCATAATTCCTATGGAAATTTGTTTCTGAAATATGATAGTAATTTCTTGTCAATATTGCTCAAAGACTGGAAATACCTGTGCAGTTTTAATAGTCAAGTTTATATTTTGTAACATTATTGAGTTATAAGTGACATACAGTGAAATGCACATATTTGATGAGTCTTAACATATATGTAAACTTTTGAAACCAACACCATGATCAAATAATGACCTTTTCCACTACTCCCAAATAATGACCTTTTCTACTACTCTTTGTGCATCCCTTTAATCTATATCTCCCTCTATCCCTCCTCAGGAAACAACTTATTTGATTTCTGTCACTGCTGATTATTTGCAGTAATAATATCACTTAGAAAAGTTATTTTGAGTAACAAAATCACTTAGCAAAATTATTTTGAGATTTATCCATAATTTGCATATATAAATGGTTCATGCCTGTTTATTGTTGAGTAGTATTCTATTATGTGGATGTGCTATAATTTTATTCACTAGTTGATGGGCATTTGAGTTGTTCCCTGCTTGGGATTATAAAGCTGCTATGAACATTTGTGTAGAAGTCTTTGAATATATGCTTATACTATAAAAGGAAATGGGATGGCTAGGTCATGCAGGGGATTTATATATAGCTTTTTAAGAGACTGCAAAATGGTTCCCGAAATGGTTTCCAAAGTGTCAGCACTATTTTACATCTCTACCAACAGTATATGAGTGTTCTAGTTACTCTGCATTCTCGTTAACAGTTGGTTATTCTTTTAATTTTAGCCACTCTAATAAGGTGTGGAATTTTCAGGTAGTTTGAGAAAGCATTCCTCTCCATCATTCCAGATACTTGTTCCAACAACATACCGATTTAGAGTCTGGCTCTGCAGTTATTTTTTTAAATTTTTTTAATGTTTATTTATTTTTGAGAGAGAGAGAGAGATAGCGTGAGCTGGAGAGAGGCAGAGAGAAAGGGAGACACAGAATCCAAAGCAGGCTCCAGGCTCGGAGCTGTCAGCACAGAGCTGGAGGCAAGGCTCAAACCCATGAACCATGAGATCATGACCTGAGTGGAAGTCAGACGCTCATCCAACTGAACCACCCAGGCACCCCTGGCTCTGCAGTTATACTCACTTGACCCCTCTCTATCTGTATGAACTCAGAGGAGTTATTTAACATTTTAGAGAGATAGTTTATACATACCTAAAGTAGAATATTTATATCTAATTTCTAACGATGGGGTAAACTCAATTAAAAAATATGTTATATAATTATTTTTCTTTCTTCTTTTCCTATTTTTCCATATATCTATATATATCCAAAATCATATATATATTATATTATATATATATATCCAAAATCATAACAAAATTAAAAAATATATCACTTTCACTCCCTACAAAATAAAAACTAGTTAGTCATATACCCTGTTCATATTAGCTTTAACCATAGCTGACTTAAACCACATTTTAAAAAATATAGTCAGGGTGACATCAAATTAGATAAATCCTTATTTTCTCTTTCTTTCTTATCCGTTCTTTCTTTTTCCTTCTCCCAAAACTCAGTGGTTTGTTTTTTGAAAGGTCTGGTCATGTACCAGTTTAAAAGTTGAGTTCTTATTTATCAAAAATTTTTGGCATCTCATGCATTTTTCTCTCTGGATACCTTCTTGGAAATACTTACAATAGTAATTTATTTTAGATTAAAAAGAAAATTATTATACTGTGTGTTTCAAAGGAGTATTAAAATTACGTAAAAAAATTAAAATTGAAAAGTATTAATAAATTAATTTTTACAAAACTGAGAAAGTCATTTATTAATTAGCATTTCTTCTTTAATAGACTGCAATTAATCAATTTTTATTTAATTAAAGTTCAGAGTTTAATGAATTGTTACAAAAAACATGAGACGGAAGTTCATAGCATTCTGAAAGTTTGTAACTTAATTCTACTTGAAGAACAAGTCATGATAAAGCAGAGATTCTTAATTACCGTTAATGGTTGACTTTAATGGTTGCCATCTCCTGTTTTCAAACAGCACCAAGTTTTCAACTTAAGATTATACTCATTCAATATTTTTGTTTTTCTTTTGTCACATGCATTCCATATGATATATTTTTAAACTCCTCACTTATCTTTCACATGAATAGTTCCATATATTAACTTGTTACTAATAAATATAAGATTTCCAAAGCACGTCAGTTGGGAGAGGGTTTCACTGCCTGAATCTATCTTTCCTGCTGTCTTATCTCTACCTCCCAAAATAAAAGCACAGAATGGCAACACAAGATCTTTAAGAAAAGGTTTCCAAACCATGAACTGTTACTAGATTATCTTCGTAACCATTTTTCACTTGACTCTCCTTGCTTAAGATTAATTCACACTCATTGTCTTCTAAGGTGTTAATTCAACTCTGGACTACAAATATTTGCCTATCAATAGCACTTGAGCTGGGGAGAAACACAAAAGAGATACTATATTTTCTCAAATCTAAGATATCATCTATCATAAGATAAATGGATGTATGTACCACTAAAGAAGAAAAAAAGTTGCCAATTAAATTATGGCACAATTAAAAAATGCTGCTGACTATAGCATGCATCCCAAATTCAGAGATGAAAAAAATTAAAGGAAAATGTTTATGTTAAAATGCAGTGTAACATAATAGTTCATGATATGGCCTCTGTGCAAAACCAGCATGTTGCCATGTGAAGCTGAATGAATTATTTAATGCTCCCATGCTTCAGTTCCCTCATCTATAAGATGAAGATAATAATTACTTCTGGGTTGAAAGGATGAAGGGAAATATGTGCATGTGAAACTGTTAGGGTTGTGCCTCGCATAGAGTAAATTGAAAATAAGTGATGGATTACCATCATTATCTTTTTTAAAACATTGAGCTCACATAGCCAAAAAATGGAAATTAATTTAAAATATCATAAACATAGTCAAGAAACTGGGAATACACAATAGGTACATTAATAAATGGGGCAAGGCAGACACAACAAGCAAATTAGAGGCTTGACAAAAGAGATCAATTTTACCTACGTGAGATACAATGAGAATGAGAAGACCTGGTGTTTAAGAACAGAGTGAGCAGAGCCATGGAGGCAGTAAGTGTGATACCCAGAGTGAGTTCTGTGGAAAGAACACTATGTGTGATCACTGACAGCTGAGCTTTTCTCTAGACTCTCCTCAACAGACATGACACTTCAGACAAATAATCCCTCCTCTCTTGACCTCAATTTTCCCATCTTTCCAAGACAGGTCGAGATGAAATCATTTTTATGATGTCTTCTACCTCTACAATTTCTTATGTCCCTGCATGCACAGAGAGAGGGGAAAATAGTGAAAATTACCAGAGTGGAGGGTTAGCATTGAGATGAAGTAAGGAAGCAGGTTGAATATCATACTACAGATAAACAACTTTTAACCAAGATGAAAGTGCAGACTTGATGTAGTTTATTCCATTCATGTTTACCCTTCCATTGTTCCCATTAATATTATTAGTGACAGTATATAAATATAGACATATGTATATAAGTATGTATTCTCATATGCTGATAGATAGATAGATAGATAGATAAACCAAATTGTGGAAACTTTTATAGTACAAAGAATTCTGTTTCTAGCAGAGTCTTAAAATTAAGTGTTCTTTTAATATTCTTCTTGAGTTACTACAAATATTATACATAAATTTTTAATTTTCAAAATACAACAAATAACACTTAGTAATGATATTCTATTTGAAAGAATTTAAATTTTAATTGATGAACAGAAGCAGACTTAGGAACTTTCAGGATTATTTTAGTAATATTTTTTTTTACCCAGAGATATGTGGACTTGCCAATTTATGAGCTTGCTGATGAAACTTCTATATACAGATCAGGACATATAACAACATAAATTACTATTTCTTTTCTAATGTTATGTTAATACACATGAAAGAAGATATGATTTATCTACCTAGATGTTTAATTTTCAAGAAATGGTGTTTTATTACTCTAAGAGATGCAGTCTTAACAAGAAATCATGTTATGGCATGGGAGATGACAATGAGGGAAAAACAAAGATGTATAATACAAAGAGTGACTTCATTGTACAGGCAGCTTTGCAGATTATGGGACATAGAAAAATACCTTTTTTTCCTGAGTTTAACTCTACTATCCATAAGAATGAATATTTGTCCTTGGGAATATGTGTGTGTGTCTGCACATGTGTGTGTGTGTGCATGCATGTGTGTGTGCATATTGTGTGCAAGTACATGTATGAGATTTGAAAGTTAGCCACTGGTCACTATGAAAGATAGAGAAACTTTGGAGCCTGACCCTAAAGGAGCACAGGGCGATGGGTGAAGATCATGGGGTGTAGGCACTCCTGAGGTACTGAGTCCTGCATTCCTTGCCCTGCAGCTGGGAGCAGCATGCCAGCCCCTGCAAGAAAAAAAGAAAGGAAAGAAAGAAAGAAAGAAAGAAAGAAAGAAAGAAAGAAAGAAAGAAAGAAAGAAAGAAAGAAAGAAAGAAAGGAAAGAAGGAAAAGAAAAAAGAAAAGAGAGAAAAGAAAAGAAAAGGAAAGAAAAGAAAAAAGAAAAAAAAAGAAAAGAGGCATATTATCATACACTGAAGGAGAGACCAGGAAGGGCTACTTTGTTTGGAGGTTTCATTCCTATCCTGGCCTGGACTATGAGGCTTGGGTGTGAAGGTGATCCTTCTCTGTAATGTACTGAATGGTGGTTCCTCAAAATTCATATGTTGAAGTTTTAACCACCAATGGGCGTGAATTTGGAAATAAGTCTCTTAGGAAGTAAAGGTTACGTTATTTTGTAAGGATGGAGTTCTAGTCCTATGGAACTGATGAATATGTAAGAAGAGGGAAAGAGAGATCACTCTGTATGCACATGCACCAAGGAAAGGCTATGTGAGGCCACAGTAGAACAGTAGCCATCTGCAAGCCAGAAAGAGAGGTCTCACCAGAACTTGGTTTTCCAGGCTCCAGAACTGTGAGAAGATAAACTTCTGTTGGTTAAGCCAGTTAGTCTCATGGTACTTTGTTACGGAAGCCTGCACAGGCTGAGACCCTCTTCTTCCCTTAACTTTTCTGCCACCACAGTCTGTCTCCCTGGATCTCTCTGGAGTGTAGGACTATCTCAGCCTCCCTCAGTCTTTTCACTCAAGAGGAACACTTGAAATTCCTTTTAAGGCTCAAAAACTAGCATAAAAATTATCATATTGAAGTTTTTCTGGTTCTGCATGTAAGGAGCTAGGAAGTCATAATTCCATCCTCACAAATAAAAAGCTGAACAGACTTAAAATACCAAAAAAGCAATAAAAACAATGTCTGGAAAAACAAAACAGAAGGGGTGCCTGGGTGGCTCAGGTGCTTAAGTGTCCGACTTTGGCTGAGGTCATGATCTCATAGTTCATGGGTTTGAGCCCCACATCAGGCTCTATGATGACAGCATGAAGCCTGGAGCCTGCTTCGAGTTCTGTGTCTCCCTCTCTCTCCCTCCCCCTCCCCTGCTCACACTCTGTCTCTCTATCTTTCAAAAATTAAAAAAACAATTAAAAAACACAGAATAGCCAAGGACTGTGGGATGTAACATATATATATATATATATTATATATATATATATATTATATATATATATATATATACACACACACACACTGTAGATACACTATGTGTGTGCGTGTGTGTGTGTGTGTGTGTGTGTGTAACATATGTATAACAGGAATATAGAAGAAAAGAAAGAAACAGAAGAAATATCTGAAACAAGAATGACTAAGGGTTTCCCCCAAATTAATGTTAGACACCAAACCACAGATAAAGAAGCTTGAAGAACACCAACCAGGCTCAATGCCAACAAGTATACCTAGACATGTTATTTTCAAAGTAGAGAAAATCAAAGACAAAGAAAACAATCCTGGAAGAAGCCAGAGCGAAAAAATATTGTTTTTAGAAGAACAGGATAAAAATTACATCCATTTCTCAAACCATGTAAGCAGGAAGAGAGTGGAATGAAATATTTAAAGCATTGAGAGAACAATCTACCTATGTAGTAGGCGGCATTCTGTAAAGCTATTCTTAAAAGGTAAAGGGGAGATGAAAATTTTCTCAGACAAACAAAAATTGAGGGAATTGAAGGATTAGGCCTGGTTGATAAGAAATGTCTAAAACAAGTTATTTAAGGAGAAAAAAAATTATATATCAGAAACTCAGATCTATATAAAGTAAGAAAAAGCATCCAAGAAAGAATAAGTGACGATGAAATAAAAAAATAAAGTCTTTATTTTGGGGTGGCTCAGTTGGTTAAGCATCTGACCTGACTCTTGATTTCAGCTTAGGTCTTAATTCAGGGTCATGAGTTCAAAGCCCACAATGGGCATGAAGCCTACTTAAAAAAAAAAACTTGGGGTGCCTGAGTGCCTCAATTGGTGAGTTTCTGACTTTGGCCCAGGTCATGATCCTGTGGTTTGTGAGTTCAAGCCCTGTGTTGGGCTCTGTGCTGACAGCTCAGAGCCTGGAACCTGCTTCAGATTCTGTGTCTCCCTCTCTCTCTGCCTGCCCCGCCCCCACTCCTGCTCTGTCTCTCTCTCTACCTATGTCTCTCTCTCTCTCTCTCTCTCAAAAATAAATAAACATTAAAAAGTTTTTTTAAAAAAAACTTTACTTTGCTTATTCTTAATTGATCTAACAGGCAAACAGTTTGTTCAAAATAATAATGCCAACAATGTATTTGATTATGTATGCTTATGTATATATTTTAAGTGTATGTGTATGTGTGTGTATGCTTATGTTATGCTGATATGGATGAAATATGTGAAATGAGTGACAGCAATGATGCAAGCAACAAGAGGAAGGAATTGGGATTGTTATTATAAAGTAATTGCACTATCCATCACGCAGAATAGAGCTACTTGGAAGTAGATGTTACTCAGCTGTAAATGTATACGGCAAACTCTAAGGTAACCACAAAAAAAAAGGTTTTTAAAAAGTATAACTGATATGCCAAGAAAGGAGAGAAAATGAAATCACATAAAATGTTGAATTAAAATCACAAAAGGCAGGGGCACCTGGGTGGCTCTTCGGCTCAGGTCATGATCTGCCAGTTCATGAGTTCAAGTCCCGCGTCCAGCTCTGTGCTGACAGCTCAGAAGCTGGAGCTTGCTTCAGATTCTGTGTCTTCTCCTCTCTCTGCCCCTCCCCTGCTCAGGCTCTGTCTATATCTCTCAAGAATAATAAATAAACTAAAAAAATTTTTTTAAATAAAAAAATAAAATCACAAAAGGCAGAAAAAGGGAGGAAGACATAAAAAGTAACAAAGAACAAGAGCAATGAATAGAAAACAGTAAGAAATATGGTGGATATAAATTCATACCTATCAATAATCACCCTGAATATCAATGGTTTAAAAGTACAAACCAGAGGTGCCTGGGTGGCTCAATTGGCTAAGCGCCTGACTTGGTTTCAGTTAAAGTCATGATCTCACTGTTTCATGAGTTCAAGCCCCACATCAGGCTCTCCCCTAGCAGTGGATAGCCTGCTTGGGATTCTTACTTTCCCTTTCTCTCTCTGCCCCTCTGCTGTCTCTGTCTCTCTCTAAATAAATAAACTTTAAATATAAAGGCAATATAGATTAAAAGTCTATGCATACAAAAAACACATACAGATCACGCTAACACTAAGCAAAAGAAAGCATGAGTAGCTATATTAATTTAAGACAGAGCAGATTTCAAAGTAAGGAAATTTATCAAGGATAAAGAAGGGCATTGCATAATGATAAAGAGGCCAATTCTCCAATAAGACATAATAATTAACACGTATGTGCCTAACAATTGAGTGTCAAATTACATAAGGTAAAAACTGATAGAACTTCAAGGAGAACTATGTGAATCCACTACCATAGTTGGACATCAACATTCCTTTCTCAGCAATGGACAGAAAGATCTACCAGACAGAAAATCAGTAAGGACAGAGCTGAACTCAACAACACCATCAATCAACTGAACATAATTGAAAATTTCATCCAAAACCAAAGTACACATTCTTCTCAAGCTCACATGGAACACTCACCAAAGTATGCCACAATTTGGGCCATAAAACACATCTTAACAAATTTAAAATAAAAATCATACAATGTCTGCTTTCAGATCAAAATGGAACTAATTTAGAAATCAATAACAGAAAGATAACTAAAAAATTCCAAAATCATGGAGATTAAACAACATGTGTCTAGATAACACGAGTCAACTATGTAACATCAAGAGAAAGTTTTAAATTTTTTGAACACTGGAAATATGTGAAGAGGGTAGATTTCAGGTGTACTCATTAGACACACAAAAGAGGTAGCTACGTGAGGAGATACGTTACTTATCTTGACTGTAGTAATCATTTAACTATATACATTTCATGTACATCAAATGTTCATGTTATATACTTTATACAAATATATACAACTTTTATGAAACATATATAAATAAGTGATTAATGTCAGAAGTATTTTGAGCTAATTAAAATAAAAACTCAACTTGTTAAAATGTGTGGGATGCACTGAAATTTCAAGTAAGCCCTCCATTTTTCAACTATACTAGAAAGATAGGGAGGAAGTACCAATTGAGTCCCACATACTCACCCCCTCTAGTACCTCACTTCCCATGAGCACTTCAATGCCCTCTGTAATCTATTGAAACAGTTCTTATGAAGTCATCTTCTGCCTTCTAATTGCCAAATCCATAGAATATTTTCCCAACAATATTTTACTGAAGTCCCCCCCCCCATATTTGGCACTATTGATCACCTTCTTAAAAGTTTCTACTCCTTTCACTTCCCAGATGCCACACTTTCCTTATTCTCTTAGTTCTGTAAGGATTCATTGTCTGCTTCCCTTCCAAATTCATTCTCCTTTGTCCACTAGTTTAATGTTAACTTTTCCCAGGACACTTACTATAGTTCACTACTTTACTCACTCTACACAAACGTCCTTCCACTTTACCCCATTGAGTACTTGTATTTTTTTTAAGACTAACTCAGCAGAAAGTTAAGTTACAGAATTACATTTTATGGCTCTTGAAATTGCTAGGAAGGATACTGAAGCAGGCTTAGGACACCAGAAGAAATAAAAGAAACTAGGCAGCAGAGTATGTGGCCAAGGGCACCACACAGGAAGCTTGTTTGTCCTCCTTGCTGGTTCCACCTTAGGTGACATTAGCTGCCGGAAGTGCAGGCCCACTGGGCCACTGCGGTGAGGGCCTTCTCAGAATTCTGTCATCTTGCCTACCAGATTCAAAGTCCTGAGCAGGTGCCTCAGAATTGGTCACACTCCTTTGTAGAGAGGGAAGGCTGAGTCAATTTGGAAGACTTACTTCCCATCTAGAATCACACAATGGAAATTCCCCAGAGAAAAAGAAACACTCAGGTAACAAGCACTAAGAACAAAAAAGAAGTAAATACAACCTAGCATCCCAGAGCCATTCTCATGTCCCTTCCCTGACCCTAAATTCTACTCCATGAACTATCCCCCACCCAGCCTGCATCCATTGTTACCAGCATCCTTACTTCCAACTATATAAATGGGTTTTGTCACATTTTGAACTATACACAGATAAAAAATAAAATGTGAGAATTAGTAATGATATGTTTGGTTTATAGATCATTCTCATTGTGACACAAAATTCAATTGTATGGATGTATCAAAAATTGTTTCTACTTTATCCATGGACATTTGGGTAGTTTTCAGGGTTTGACTATTATGGCTAATGTTATTATAAATATTCCTGTGTATGTCTTATATTAAATATACATTTCTGCTAGGGCTACACACAGGAATAGAATTGTACTTTCTAACATTTTTTTGCTACACATTTTTTATTCACATTAAGAACCTACACTTTAGAAATACATATTACATCAGGCTCCAGTACAATACAGAAATATAACTGAAAAAAGGTTTTAAAAAATAACTTAATAAATGTGATGCAGTCTGATATTTTGTATCCTATGTTTAATGCATTCTTTTAATTTCTTTGAACCCTGGGCTGCAGGATAAAGGCCAGATTCTTAGAGTGGTGCCCTGTGCTGCTTCTGTCCCTGTGCACTTTGCCAGCCTCATGTCTCACTTTTCCTTACCTTCAACTTTCTGTTCTGGGAGTGGCAACTGCTTGTAATTTCCTGCTTATTCCCCAACCCTCATGTTCACTCACTTTTCCTCTTCTGCCTTCTCCATTTCTCGTTCCCATTTTATCCAAAGAACTTCTACTTGTTCTTTGAAGCCCCCTCTGACTCTCACTGCTTTTCACCCTTAAGCCTTCCTACAGATGCCACCTTCTTGAAGACACGCTCCTGACCAGGTTTCCCCACCCCAAGGCAAACTTAGGTAGTCTCATGATTATTTTATTATGTACTTTAGATATCTGTATTGTTTTACCAACCATGCCATATCTTTATTTGTGCTTCTATGAGTTTCTTGAGGGCAGTAACTGCTTTATTCATTCCTGTAGCCCTAGAATTTAGCAGAAAGGCTGCATAAATCATATACTCAATAAATATTAATTGTACAAATGGGTTAATTCAAATTCAGAAACGTTACGGTTTCAGTTACAGATCTATTTATTATCTACTTGAATTTTGGTGGATTGTTGACCTTAGGTGAGCCTCAGTTTTCTTACCCGCTAACGAGAGATCATAATATCCATACCAACCGACTATGACTGTTAAGATCAAATAAAACAATGCAATCACACAGGCCCTTATAAGTTATTTATACACAACTATGCTAACTGATTAGATTACAGATTAGGTGTGTGTCTATTTTTTACCTTGTATCTTTTCCTCTTGCTTTTTTTAAAGTTTTCATTTAAATTCCAGTTAGTTAAAATAGAGTGTAATATTAGTTTCAGGTGTTCAATATAGTGATTCAACACTTCCATACGACACCCAGAGCCCATCACAAGTGCACTCCTATTCCAATCACCATTTAACCCATTCCTTTACCCACCTCCCTTATATTTTTTAAAGTTCATTTCACTTGATGTTTAAGTTGGGTTGAATGTATTTTCTAAATCTTAAATTTCCCATGTTATTAAATATCAGGAATGGTGTTTAAATATATAGTTGGAAGAGTCATGCAGTGAAATACTCTATCAACCAATTGAACCTAAACTAAGACCATTTTTAACTTAACATATAGATATTTTTGCATTAATATTGCTTATCCAAACTAAACCCTTGGCCTTCACTGTGTGTGGCAAGCAGTAACATATCTTGGAAGAAATTAGGATTCGTGCAACATGATACTTCTGAAAAGGTTCACACTGTGTAAAAAGTCCATTTGTGCCCATACACTACCTGACATGTAATCCCAGCCCCATTTTGCATTTTTAATACAGGCAAAATACCCTTTAAAGCAAATATTTTTAAGACATAAAAGCTATTTATTATTTACTCTATGGCTGAGTTCATCTTAAAGTATTAAAAGCAAATATAACTTCATTTTATTGGAAAGAGCCTAACAGAAATAAGATAAACCTTCAGAGATACATACAAGGTAGTAAATTCAAGAATGAAAGATGACAAAAAAAAATCCAGATCAAACTAGAGAAATTTATGCCGAGGTTATAAAATAAAATGGTTCATGCAACCAGGAAGTTATTTTTGCAAGCGAGCAAAGCCTGTAGGACATAAGGTCTAGGATTTGCAGCCCCTAATGCTAGGGTTGTGGCAAAGTAGCTCGTGCCCAACTTGAATAGGTCAGGCTTTATCAGTGCCTGCCAGTCTGGCCATGCAAGAATGTGGATCCAGTATTGCCAGAACTTTTGACTTTTCATAAGAAATTATAAATTCATATTTTACATGAAGTTTCTAGGTTTTAAAATCTTATTTCCATTTGTTTAAGTTGTGCAGGCCAAAACCACAGCTTTGAATCAAATCAGGCATCTTGTCTACCAGTCTGCAAAATGTAGGCATAAACAGAACAAATGAGGATACTGTTGAATATAAATTGAATATGTTCCAACAATACAGTAATTTTTTAAATGAAGAGAAGTCCCACAGCAATGGCTATTAAAGCGTGGTATTGTAATTAGTATTAGTCATCTCATTAAGTTATTGGATATAATTTTTATCCTCTCATTTCAGAGAAATTTATAGCAACTAGGCCATACACAGGAAGTCATTCAAAATAATATGTTTGGAAAGATTTGGAAAAAGTTACTTTAAGAAGTATCAAGACAGTTACACCCGTTTACCCAGATTTGCATGAAAATTAAATATGATGTCTGGACTTTGCCCCACCTTTGGACTTTGGCATATTCTGATTCCTCTACATAAAATTCTCTTCTCTCTAGTCTTTATATGGCTACTTTTGCCTGGATAACATCTCCAAAAAGACTTCTTTGTGCCCCCAAAACTCAGCCACCCCTCTGATCGATCTATCTATATTATATATTTATCATATATATATCATATATATCATATATATATCATATACATATCATGTATCATATCATATATCATATATATATCATATATATATCATATGATATATATATGATATATATATATATATAGTGTATTTAGTGTATTACAATATAGTGTGTTTATTGTATTTAGTGTATTTTCCTAACATAGTACATTCCCCTGTGTGGCTTCTTTGTCTCTCTTCTTCCTCGGAGTCATGCATTCTTTGAAGACTATGTCTAGTTTATTTTTTAAAACCTAGGAACAAGCATAATAGTAGACACCCACATATAGTAGGTAATAGATAATGAATACATAAATGAATAAATCAATTGATCAATGAGCAGATGATTCCCTCATCTGACATAGTTGTACACAGGCTACTACTGTTTTTCATTCTTCACTAATTTCCATTCTACCAGGAACCATACTTGGCCTTATTAACATTTTTAGTATATTGACAAATTTTACTTGCAGATGTAGTAGGAGAATTAAAGAAACTAGTATTTATTAGTTACCAATAATATGCCATATTTTGTTATATAATCCTCACAAAAACTCCAAAAGGTAGTCATTATTATTCTCATTTCACAAATAAAGAAAAAACAGTTCTGGAGTTTGAGAAACTTGACTAAATTCACACATCGGGTAAATGAAGGAGCCATGATCCCAAATGAAATAAATATCTTTCAGCTTCAGAATTTATGGTCTTCCCATGATAACAATTCTACCTTTCTGTGAGCTCCAATGGAAAGGGTGGTTTCACTGACAGAGTAGCACTGACCTTCACAGGATATTCGCAGAAGTGATTTAGTCCTAACGAACCATAACTGGGTGCAGAGTAAATTGGATGTACATGTTCTCTGTTAGAAAGAGGCTGTTATTTAAAATCTCATTTAAAATGTCAGAATATCTTTTTTTTCCTGAAAATTTATTTTTCTGCTTAAAACACTTACTTGATCTCCATTATTGTGTAGATAAAGTTTTCCATTATCTTAGGAAACATGCAAAACAGAACAACTTTGCTGGTTCTACATTGTCTTCACATCTTATCTCTTGGTAAGTTGAACACAACTGGGAAGAAGTAGACAAATTTTCATAGGAGTTTCTAGAACCCTCTAAGACAAAAAGGGGTGAAGTCATTGATAAAACTCCTTTCCCTTTAAAGTTGAAATATTTAGAATGGCTTTAATTAATTGAGGTTATCTTTAATGAGATTAACTTGCAAGAAAGTATGCCAGTCAGTTCTTTCTTTCTCCCTTTCTACATCTACAGAAATGTACAATTAAGATAGGATGAATTTGGTTCAAGCTCAATACAAAAAAAAAAAAATTGTATTTACCATCTTTCTGAAAAGAATAACAAGAAATTAAAAATAGGTCCTACTGTTAATTTTTTAAATGAAATTGTCTTTAGAATAGGCTACTTGGGCTCTCCACAGAGTGGAATTTAGAGAAAACAATGAGTCCATTACAATATACTGAATACTATCTAGTTTTAAGAAGCTAAGTTGACATGCTTCAATTTAGACTCTGTTATTAACTTTGAACAAATGCTTTGTTTCTCTTACTTGCTTAGATAATGCCTTCTAACCTTAAAATACTCAGTTCAGATTTTACCTGCATTAGGAAGCCTTCTATATCAGAGTCCAAAGAGAAAAACAGATACAAACCCCTCTGAGTATTTAAAACACAGGAAATTAGCACAGGAAATTGAATTTTCATATGAAGGACAAGTTTAGGAATCTAACCAGGGCAGAGTGGGTCAACTCTGAGAGTAGAGAAAGCAGAAAACCATCCCTAAGCTTGAGAGACAAAGGGAGAAGATGGCATTATTGGAATCAGCTAGAGAAAGCTGGAATCCTGGCAGAGCTTTCCCAGTATGAATTGGAATCACAAAAATAACTTGCCTCCTTGCTTCCCTCACTTCAGTGCCAACCACTGTCCATAGCCTCTAGGAGATCAGCAGACTCCAGAGGCTAGCAAACAGCCTACTGAGGTGAGCCCTCTTGAGATACAGAGCAGGATAAGGATGAGGCAGTGAATAAGGAACAGGAGAGTGCCTGTTGCCTCTTCTCTCACCTTAAACAGTAGTCTACTTCTCCACTCACATCCATGTTAGATGTTGTTCTTACGGTCCTATGAAATATGACTATATCACTTTGTGTTGTGATTAGCTATTTTCTTGTGTGGGAGATGCTGAGATGGATGAGATCAGGGACTGTGAATATTTGAGGACTAAATGAATAAATGAATCAGTTCTCCACAGTGCTCTCTTCACCTGCTAACACACACTACCACTTTATTTTCAGTCCCATGGTGCTGATCGTTTTCCAAAAACTCACAACTATAGCCCTTGAAAGGTAAGGCTTGCCCCATGTAATTGAACCTGGATGGATAATCAGTTGGACCTAATCCCTGGACGTTATAGCCAAATGTAACATGAGATTTTAGCCATTCCTTTCCATCCAGTCATTCTATAAATATACTGCCATGCCTCAAGGTATTTGAAAGTAGGCAGTACAAATTTTATGCCTGGGAAAGAATAAAATACTTCCTTCATATTAGAGAAATGATAACCATAGATGTTAATGTTAATATTTCATATTGTTGCAAAATCATGGGATCTTATTATAAAATGTTTCCTTTCTTTTAGATATAAAGGAAAATGGGAAGTCAGTTCAGTAGAATAGTTTTATTCATTACAGCAAGCACTTATTATTTTCTTATTGTGAAGAGACATCCTATAAAGTCTTTTGGTGACAAATATCTCTGCAACTCAGATGTGTCTGAATTGAAGCATGACTCATAATGGGCTTCTAAACTGAGCAGTGTTTCTCAAACTATGTTCCATGGTATACAGTAATGCAAGGTCTTAACAAACTGTTACCAAAATAGATAATTCTGCAGTCAAATGAATTTAGGATATGGTGATTAAACAACCAGACAAGTTTCTTTACTGAGGACATTTTTACTATATAATATGTTAGCATGCTTTGAATCCTCAAGAAAAAGAAAAAGAATTATTTTTCAGTAGAACACTTCTACAAAAGTGAGATTTTCAGATTTGTGCAAAATTCCACACACACAAAAGAAAATCTATTATACAATAGACAAAACAACTGCTCAAGCATTAATTTTTATTGGGTAAATAAATTGATAACAGTAATCAATAGAAGATATAAATTAATTAGAATAAAATGTTATATATTTTTAAATTCCTTAGTGCTATCTTTAAAATGAAATTTTTCTGAACAAATCAGGAGACTATAGTTGCTGGAGAGGGTGTGGAGAAATGGGAACCGTTTTGCATGTTGGTGGGAATGCAAACTGGTGCAGCCACTCTCGAAAACAGTGTGGAGGTTCCTCAAAAAATTAAAAACAGATCTACCCTATGACCCAGCAATAACACTGCTAGGAATTTACCCAAGGGATACAGGAGTGCTGCTGCATAGGGGCACTTGTACCCCAATGTTTATAGCAGCACTCTCAACAATAGCCAAATTATGGAAAGAGCCAAAATGTCCATCAACTGACGAATGGGTAAAGAAATTGTGATTTTATATACACAATGGAGTACTACGTGGCAATGAGAAAGAATGAAATATGGCCTTTTGTAGCAACGTGGATGCTAAGTGAAATAAGTCATACAGAGAAAGACAGATACCATATGTTTTCACTCTTATGTGGATCCTAAGAAACTTAACAGAAGACCACGGGGGGAGGGGAAGGAAAAAAAAAAAAAGGTTAGAGAGGGAGGGATCCAAACCATAAGAGACTCTTGAAAACTGAGAATAAACTGAGGGTTGATGGGGGTGGGAGGGAGGGGAAAGTGGGTAGTAGGTACTGAGGAGGGCACCTTTTGGGATGAGCACTGGGTGTTGAATAGAAACCAATTTGACAATAAATTTCATATTAAAAAATAAATAAAATGAGATTTTTCAAACTTAGAATTATTTAGTGTTTTACTTGATCGAATTAATAAAATCTCTTTTGTAGGAAAAAGTCCCATTGAATGGAAAGCTATGTTACTGCATTTGATTCTCCTATCCACATCTACAACTTTTGATTATGAAATCATGTAAAGTGTCATCTTTCATCTGGCAAGAGTATAGCATAGTATCAGTATATTCAGAGGAAATAAAAAGCCTCTGAAGTGTTCGATTTGTGACCTGTCATTTACAAAGTAATTGTAGTTGTTGCATTTACCATAGTGAAAAATGAAGAATGATAAGAAGAGTTATTCATTAATTTAACAAATATTTGATTTCCTATTACGTACCAGGCATAAGTAGTTATAAACACTCAGCTCTTAGGGATGCCTGGATGGCTCAGCCAGTTAAATGACCAACTTTTGCTTAGGTCAGGATACCCCAGTTCTTGGGTTTGAGCCTCAAGTTAGGCTCTGTGTTGACAGCTCAGAGCCTGGAGCCTGCTTTGGATTCTGTGTCTCCCTCTCTCTCTCTCTCTCTGCCCCTCTCTGGCTCACTCTCTGTCTCTCTCTGTCTCTCAAAATAAATAAATGTTAAAAACATTTTTTTAAAGTTTTAAACACTTAGCTCTTTAAAATAATTATTACCTTAACATATGTATAAATTTTAGTTTCTACAGATAAATTATCTAGTTACTGGAGATTTGCAGACCCTCTGATTATAACTATTTACTTATTTTTATATTTTATTTGTCTATTGGAATATCAATCTCATAGAGAAAATTTTCTGTGTGGGTTTCTCATATTTTTTAAAACTTTTTTTAAGTTTATTTATTTTTGAGAGAGAGAGAGAGTGCCAGCAGGGGAGGGAGAGAGAGAGAGAGAGAGAGAGAGAGAGAGAGGGAGACACAGAATCTGAAGCAGGCTCCAGGCTCTGAGCTGTCAGCACAGAGCCCGAAACGGGGCTCGGGCCCACGAGCTGTGAGATCATGACCTGAGCTGAAGTCAGACGCTCAACCAACTGAGCCACCCAGGCACCCCAAGCATTTCTCATATTTTTAGAATAATAGCTGAGTGAGGAAACTCAGCTTCTGTAGCTAACTAATAAAACTAGATTTGATGATAGCAATATTTCTTCTACATGTGTATTTTCTAAAATTATAAAATGTGTATTGTATAACACTCTTTTGATATATGTAATAATATAACCACTGTCTATCTTTGTTATTTTGCTTCTCAAAATTCCAAAATTTCAAAAAGTTTGCCTTTTTTGAAGTTTGGTTTAAGGAAAAGAATGGCTTCAAATCAAGATTTGGTGGTTATTTTGTTATAAAATGTCCCCAAGCCCCTGTAAAAATATAAAGAGAAAACAGAAGAGTAAAACAAAAAATTCACAGCCAACATCTTGCATAAAATGAGGTGGTAACATATTCATAAGAAATCTAGAACATGGGCAAATAGTAATAAATTTGTAATGACAGTAAATATAAATGCTGCAGATATTTTGGAAGCAATTTGGCAAATTCTAAGTACATATATATATATATATCCTGAGACCCAGAAATCCCATTCCTAGGTATACATTTGAAAACCTAAAGAAATATTCACGTAAGTTCATAGAAACATTGTGTGCAATGGCAAAAAGTTAACAACAATCCAAATGTCTTCCGATTAGAGAATGGATTGGTGACTTGGTGTATGTTCATACAATGAGATACAATGCTAAAAATAATGAATTAAAGGAACATGCATAATAATATGTATGATTCTCACAAACAATACTGAGCAAACGTTTTTTAAAAAACAAGTTGCAGGGGCGCTTGGGTGGCTCAGTCGATTAAGTGTTCGACTCTTGATCTTGGCTCAGGTCATGATCTCACAGTTTGTGAGTTTGAACCCAGCATCGGGCTATGTGCTGATGGTGCAAAGCCTGCTTGGGATTCTGTCTCACCTTCTCTCTGCTCCTCCCCCGACTGTGCACTTCCTTTCTCTCTCTCTCTCCCTCTCTCTCTCTCTCTCTCTCCAAAATAAATAAACAGATAAATAAATAAATAAATAATAAATAAGCAATTTATAGAAGAATATTAAGGAATGACCTTTTTATGTATAGTTTTAAAATTTGCAATGAATATTAAATGTTGTTTAAGACATGCCCTTAAGAACTATTTAAGAAGACACACACGTGGATATATGTGTGTGTGTGTGTATATATATATATATATATATACGTATATATTATACGTATAATATACAATATATGTTATATATTTACATGAAATTTATGGAAACAACAATCACAGGGTGTAGGATATTGGTTGCACTATGGCATGAAGGAGAATGCTGTAAGGAAGGCTTACACATCCATTTTAACTGCATTAGTAACATCTCATTTCTGAAATAGGTGTGGCTCCATGAGTGATCATTGTATTACTCTTTATAGCTTTTAGTGCCTTAAGTACTTTACAATAAATTCAAAAAGTCAACTAAACCATTTTTCCCTGACTCTATGAGATATAGTTCTCCAGTTACACCCGTGACCTAGAGCAAATATATGTATAGCCTCTTTTTGTACCATCCCCAATGTGTTTACTCCCCTGTGCCACATACATATAGATATCACTCCTTTGGGTTTTCTCGTCAGAAGTTTATCATTATTTTTTAATAACATTTGCCAAATAGATATAAATAACTTGCTACTCAGGGCCATCGTAGGACATGGTCCTTTTCAAGAAGCTTCATTTTTGCCCTGAATAGTAGCCTAGCATCCAGCCATTTACAACAAATAAAACTTTCTCTGCTCAGGACTAGAGAAAAAGAGTCAAGGAATGATCCCTTGGTTCCCAGGTCTCTCACCCAATAAGACATTATGCCCTTTTAGTGCCTAGTGACTTTCTAATGTTCCCCTAAAACATCAGCACTTCACATGAAGGTTTCCACTTGCCTCTCCTTTCAATTTAAAAACAGAACGACCAAAATATACAAAGTTTTCACATGTGGTTGCTCCATATTCTCCTTAGACTTTAAGTGGCTATCATCATACTCTCTAAAACACTGTCTCTGATTTCAGACATAAACCTTGCCATTTCTCTTTACAGGAATAAAAAACTGTTTCATATAGCATGACCCTGACCTATCTTCGTATTTCCAGTATGCCCAGATTTTTCCATTCTGACGTGTTTGCAATTCTGGGAGACAGTGTATACTGACATGCAGATTTATTGCCAGAAGCTTCCCAGTGGAGTCAGTGGCAGGAGATAAAATTTGGTCACAATTCACATGTGTTTGAAATGAGCATTCCAAGAGAAAATGATTAATTTCTCTTTAAACCCAAAGGATAAAATACCATACTTACCAGCATTACTACCTCTGCATTTGCTCAGTCTCTCCATTGTTCGTTTGCTTCTCTACATTTTCCTCACATTTTTTGCTTTTTTGCAAGCAATGAACCAACACATTAATGTTATTCCTGAGAAAAAAACATAAATATGGAAAAGAACTTCATTTTGCCTTGATGCCTTCAGAAAAAAAAAAGGTAGAGAAGAAAAGGTAAAACTGAAGTAGGATAAAATGCTAACACAAAAAATGTATATTAATATCTCCAGTTCAGTATCTTTACTTTGTAAAGGTGGAAACTGAAGCCTAAAAAGATTAAGTGCCCACTCCTAAGTCATTTCATTCATGCAGGGGGTTGAGGAGGCATCGGGACCCAGATCTTCCAGTTCTGAGTCAAGAATCTCTGAACTTGTAGGACAATGCCAGAAAATGTATTATCAGTCTTCATGCTTTGGAATAAAACCTTGATCAACATTGAAATGTTTACCCTCTCCCTTCCTCCCTCCAAAAGTATCCCCAGAACAATTAACATTTTAAGTGTTTGTCTAATGTACCATGCCACAAAGCAGCTACAGACAAGGGGGAAAAAAGAGAACAATTTATGCAATAAA
Organism: Panthera tigris; assembly: GCF_018350195.1. Taxonomy (NCBI): domain Eukaryota; kingdom Metazoa; phylum Chordata; class Mammalia; order Carnivora; family Felidae; genus Panthera; species Panthera tigris. The sequence goes on from NC_056664.1 coordinate 113,503,497, forward strand.
TTATTGTAAGCATCATAATACCAAATGGAGGTGACTTATAAATGTAAGATTGCCTAAATTTTTGACAACATTAAAAATACGTGTATAGGGACACCTGGGTGGCTCAGTCAGTTAAGTGTCCAACTTCGGTTCAGGTCATGATCTCATGGTCTGTGAGTTCTAGCCCCACATCAGGCTCTGTGCTGACAGCTCAGAACCTGGAGTCTGCTTAGGATTCTGTGTCTCTGCATCTCCCCAACATGCACACCGTCTCTCTCTCTCTCTCTCTCTCTCTCTCTCAAAAATAAATAAACATTAAAAAAATTTTTTTAAATATGTGTATATATTCTTGCCTCATGTGTACAAAGTAATGTACAAGTGTCAGTTAATAGTATTTGTGGCAAGGCTTTTTAATGTATTAACTATCAAGTAATATTTGTCTGCTTCTTTAGTATTTATATTTCACCTACATCAAATAGTATTTTCTGAGCTTAATAACATGGAGCATTGTTAAACAGCAAACTAGCAGAACCATTAATATAAGGATTTAAAAGAAAAAGAATCCAAGAGCCAAGACACTTTCATTCAATTCTATAACCCCAAGCTCCAGACATGGTCCTCACTACTGAATATAAAAAGGTGAATGAGATCTGGTCCCTATCATGGGGGTATCTCACATCCTAATGGGCCTTTATTGTAATGCAAGCAAACTCGATCTGTAGACAAAATTGATTTCCCACTCATCAAAATATCCACGAAACAAGCAGGAGGAAGCCTAGGAATAGAAAGAACTTTTCTCTAAAGTTCCAAAGAACTTTAGAGAGTCCAAGAATTTCAGGGCTAAAAAGTCTCTTAAGAGGTCTTTATTCCTACACTTTAAATTGTCCTCTATCTAGTATATCTCAACTGAGTGGCTCTTCGAGTTCTGCTTGACCAACTCCAGTTATTGATGCTACATTCGATTTTGAAACTTCTCTAAACACTAAACTCTCCCTTAATATAAACTGAGTTACTTCGGACCATGAGTACCAGTCTGTGGATTCAAACGGAGTCCCATTTAAAACAATATCCATACTCCAGGAACATAGGAACCCAACGCTTTAGAAATTGTATCCCCCAACTCCTTGTGTTTCTGGTAGCACCAGAAAATGTCTCAAAAGTACTGATCAACACATGAAATCAACTGTCCTGTATACCGTCACATAGAATCTGCCACTTCTGCTAGGCATGGTTACCTCACACTGCTTACTTGCCACCATCTACCCTGTTCCCTGGGACTCACAGTGGCCGAAACATCTTCTGAGCTGTGCAGTCACCTCTAGAGAAATGGGAAAGACTTTATTTCTCCCACTTTTTTAAATGTGTATTTATTTATTTTGAGTGGGGGGAGGAGCAGAGAGAGAAGGCGAGTGAGAGAATCCCAAGCTGGCTCCATGCTGTCAGCACAGGGCCAGATGTGGGGCTGGAACTCACGAACTGTAAGGTTGAGCTGAAATAAAAGTCAGATGCTTAACCTACTGAGCTGCCCAAGTGCCCGTGTTTGTCCCTTTTGTGGTGTACTCAATTGCTGCTTGTAGGGCCAGTACCATCCCTCCCCAACCCAGTGCCTTCCCAGGGCTTTTAATTTACTGCTCATTGTTATCTCCATTCACAGCATAGATTTGACTCTAAAAGTATCTGCCTTCAGAGATTGGTGCGAATGACAGATACAACACTGTACTCAGAGCCTCCTCCCCTATGGGGTGCCTGGGTGGCTGCTGGTCAAGAGTGGGACTTTGGCTCAGGTCATGATCTCATGGTTCATGAGTAGGAGCCCCTCATCAGGTTCTCTACTGTCAGCACGGAGCCTGCTTCAGATTCTCTATCTCCCTCTCTCTGCCCCACCTCTTTTTGTTCTCTCTCTCTCTCTCTCTCTCTCAAAAACATAAATCAATATTAAAAAAAAAAAAAAGAAAGTCTCCTCCCCTAAAATTTCTAAGGCTTTGATCCTGGAAGCTCCATTATTCCTACAAATGGAGTTCTGGGATCACTTCACCAATTCATCAGTCAGGTCTATGTCCTACTGATAGGCACAGCTTAGACTCAACCTTGAATCTGTGATAGATATGAATTGAGTAAGGCCGTATATCTTATTATACATTCTAATATCCCCTACAGTTAGCACATATAGAAAAAAATTACAATGATAATAATCATAATAATAACAACATATATTGAGCATTATAACCTTGTAGGTAACATTTTGTTTAATCCTCACAGCAATTCTATGAAGTAGATACTGTTATTATTTTTATCTTATAGATGAGTAAAATGAGTCACAAAAGGACTAATTAATGTGTTCATACTCACAAGGATAACAAGTGGTGGTGACTGGAATTTGAACTCAGGCAATCTAACAACTGTAGAGCCTGCAGCCTTAACCGCCGCATATATTAACTTCTTACTGCCCACACAGAAGAGGTGAAGAAATATTTTGAGGAAATGTCATGTCCGTCAGCCATCACAGTTTTGCTGTTTCCATCCTAAAGAGAATGTAGGTATTGGCTACCAGGTACCTCGTAAGGGTAACATGATGATCAGAATTCTGTAACACTCCAAGAATCTGAAAATGTCTCCATTTCCCTTCAGTGAGTGGTTTGAGCAATTATTCAACCTTTTCTGAAAATGGGTTTCAACACTTTGTTTCTTCTGTCCTTCCCTCTATCCTTATTTCCCATCAGCCCTTTAAACATCCATTGGCAAGTAGTTAGAGATGCTCTCCTGCACAACAATGTGTGCTCTTCAACGTTCCTATTCTTTTATGCACACTGTCTCCCTTGTGGCTGGACAGTGGCTCATCATAGGTTCCAGAGTGCATGCTCTCCCGGCTTGTCTCATCTTGGAAACGTTTAAAGGAGGTACATTTACACAAAAGTTGTGATTTATTAGAAGTTAATGTATTGAGTCATCAAGAGGCTTTGTTTAAAAAAATGTTGATAACTAGATAAAACAATTCTTAATTCAAAAGAATTAATCCCGGGGAGCCTGGGTGGTTCAGTCTGTTAAGCGTCCGACTTCACTCAGGTCATGATCTCACGGTCCGTGGGTTCGAGCCCCGCGTCGGGCTCTGTGCTGACAGCTCAGAGCCTGGAGCCTGCTTCAGATTCTGTGTCTCCCTCTCTGTCTGACCCTCCCCCGTTCATGCTCTGTCTCTCTCTGTCTCAAAAATAAAAATAAACATTAAAAAAAAAAAAAGAATTAATCCCTCATGATGGACTTGGAGGAGTTTTGAGGCCTAAGTAGGACTCTAACAGTTTTAAGATACTTTCTCGAATCTCAAAAGAGTAATAACCACAATAAATTATCATGTGCTGGAAACTTCCTTTATCTTATTTAGCACCTCTAACACCTTAAGATGTAAGTATTTTGTTCCCATTGGAGAAGACAGGAAAATTTCACGATTTGCATGCTAGTCAGAAGCATCATTGAGCCTTGAACTCTGACCTATTTGACACTCTGCCACTGCTTTATTTCTTAGTTGACCTCTTCAGAATTCAGTTCTTTGGTGAATTTCGAGGGTAATGTCCAGTTAACCTGAAAGACTATTTTGGTTAAGATAAAAATAATTTAAGCACAACTAGCACATTTTCATTTTAATAAATCTTTAAGGCATTAACCGTAGAGAAGTGATTTGGTGGCTTAGAGGAAGGGCTTTATCATGGGCACGTTTGAAGGTAAGTGGACTTTCTGTCAAAGCACACTGTGTGGGCAAAGAGCTCCTTGACCATAAATGAACTGAACTCTACTCTAGGAATCTGCCAGAGAAGCTGATCTTTACCGGAATGTGAAATGAGCATTAGAAATTTGGCTGCATCTACACCTCCCTCCGTCACTAATAAGCAGTTTGGTTTTACTCGGTTTGTCTGTCCTTCCCTTTCCTCAACTGTAAAGTGAAAATGTCTGACTGGATCAGAGCACCTCAAGCTTGCAAGCTCATCAAAACCAACTGGGGAGTCATCTTTCAAATTACCCATACCTGTTTCCCTTTACTCTCCTCCAGAAATCATACTCAAATATGCCTTGAATCCAATTAACAGGTCTTACATAACTTCTGACTTTACCATGTTATAATTAAACTCTGGGAGGTATCATCATCCTGAAAATTATAGGGAAAATAAAATCTACCAAAGCATTAAAAAATTTGTAATATCATGACTTTTTTTGACTAGACACCAGAATGACTAGATAAAAGGTGAACAAAAATGTGTATAAGGTCAGAAATTTGGTTGACTTCATTTTTCATTGTATTGATTAAACAGAAGATATGGGTTGACATACTATTGTGGCTTAAACATTCTCAAGTTAATTTTATCCTCTTTTTCTTAGAAAAGATGGGTTCATAAAATTGAATGGTTTTTTAAATTTAATTCAAGAGAAATATTTTAAAATTTGGACAATGATTTCTATATTGTGCACATGACATCAAACAGAACGCTTGATAAAAAAAATATTTTTAACTTGTTGCTTCTGCAGTATTTTTTGTCCATCTTTATTTTATTCTGTCATTATTATTTTAATTTTTTTTTCAAGTTTATTTATTTTGACAGAGAGAAAGCATGCATGAACACGGGAGGGACAGAAAGAGACAGGAAGAAAGTGAATCTCAAGCAGGCTTCGCACTATCAGCACAGAACCTGACATGGGACTTGATCTCACAAACTGAAATCATGACCTGAGCCAAAATCAAAAGTTGGTTACTCAAATGACTGAGCCATCCAGGCTCCCCTTAAATTCCCTAATTACAGATATCATACATTTCATCTGACATGTGAAACATTTGCCTCATGAGAAAAAATTCCCACTGTGGCATGATTTCTCACCAGTTTTATGTATCTGAAGAAAAATCTTTCAAAAAGATTGAGATGAGCAACTATAGAGCAAGCTTTCAAATGGTACTGTTGATTCAGAGCACAGTGAACAGTACCAAACTGTTTACGGATGTTACACTTGGCCCCTTTCCCAGTGCCAAATATTTGCATGAGAGATAAAGAGCATAATCTATTCATATCTAATGACTTTCCTCCATGAAATCTTTTGAGGTTGCTTACATTTTAATAGCCATTTGCTCTTAAAAATGGATTTCTTTCTTGAAGACTATCTGCATTTGTTTAGCTAGGCACCTAATTCCTTCCTTGCCTTCAGTACTGAACGTGGGCTTCCCTCCATAAAGCACACAGTTATCACACTGCCCAGTAGATTGTGTTCTTGCCACAGTGAAGGAAAAGGAAACTTTGAGTGATGTAGCATATAGTGTTTTATTTCTTCCTATGGAGCATCATCTAATCATGTGGTACAGTGAATACAAGGACAGGTTGTGATGTTAAATTGCTCTTTCTTATTCTGGCTTCACCAGTTGTGTGATCTCAAATATGACTTAACTTCTCTAAGCTCCTTTAGCTTACCTTTAAAATGAAAATAGCACTACATATCCTCTTAGAGTTGTTTGGATGATTAAATGAGAAAATGTACACAAAGATTAAATGTTCAGCAGAAGGTAGCTGTTGTATTTCTGCAGTGTCTCAGGAACACAAAAAATGTTACTGTGGAGGGAAAAGTGGCTCGTCCATCTAGTGGGAGATAAAAGCTAATTCATTTCCTGGCAATTAAAGGACTCATGTCATTAGTTTCAAAGATAGTGATGGGTGAACTGAAGTATATTTCTACCGGGAAAACCTTTTTTGAATGGTTACATACAAGATAGAGATAAGACATAGTTTTCCATGTGCATCTCTTCTATGAGGAGCTTAATATTCTTTAATCCAATGGTGCTCAAACTTACCTCATTACAAGTATCATCTGTGAATCTATAAAAACAAACAGAAATAACAAACCAAAACAAAAAACCAAATATGGCTGGGCCCAACCACAGACCTACTCTATCAGGAGGTCAATGGATAGAGGTGTGGAAACTAATTTTTAAGAAGTCCTCCATTCATTTTTGATGCACGGTCAGAAATTTCTGGGATTTCTAAATTCTTCTCCCCATATTCACAGAGTCAGATGCCAATTTTTACCCTGACAACTTACAAGGTAATTTACTTGTGGAAATGGAAAAAAAACCTGTTTTTATTTTTTTAATAAAACAGTGTTTCTATCAAGAAAGAAGAGCACTAATAAAAATGTCAGGAAGTAATTGATTTTTAGCACTATTAAACTAGTTTTTAAAAAAATATTAAGAAAGCATCAGCACATTAATATAAATATGAAGTTAATTGAAGGCAGTAGAAAAACAGAATTATGGAAGCAGAAAGTTGAATACAATACAGAAGCAAATTTGAGACAAAAATTTATAATATAAGGATTAAATGAAAATAATGAGGGGTGCCTGGGTAGCTCAGTCGGTTGAGTGACCGACTTCAGCTCAGGTCATGATCTCACAGTTTGTGAGTTGGAGCTCCACGTGGGGCTCTGTGCTGACTGCTCAGAGCCTGGAGCCTGCTTCTGATTCTGTGTCTCCCTCTCTCTCTGTCCCTCCCCCAGTCATGGTCTGTCTGTCTCTCTCTGTCTCAGAAATAAATAAACATTAAAAAACATTAAAAAAAGAAAATAATGACAATAAGCAAAAGAGACAAAATGATACAAAAGAGAATATATAAAATTTAGAATCAATATATTCAATTTAAGAAAAATTGAAAGCAAATAAAACAAAAAACAATAATCAAATATAAGACTAAAGACTCAATTGAAAAGAGAGCAGGTTTTTACTTCTGGCAAAAAAGAACAATAACTCATATCTAAGACATGTGGTGCAAACATTTAAAAATTTTTAAGATTAAATAATTAAAAAATATATAAACAGATAAAAGAACAGGTTATCTACAGCTTACAGAAATTGAGGTGATCTTAACATTCCCCATGACACTAAATACCAGAATGAAATGATATGATTTTATGGAGCTTATACTTGAATAATTTAACATACGTTAATATGTAGAAGCTACAGAAAAATATCCTCAGATGTATAAGAACAAAGAAAATAAACTACCCATAAAAGTTTCTGGAAAGAATCTATTTCTTTCTTAAGAATATATTCCAATTACACTAAGGAGCAAAATACTCATAGAATAAAAAAAAATTATAGCAAACACTGTAATCATTAAGTAAAGAAAGTAAAACTGAATAATTACTATAATATGAAAAAGTTGAGAGAAAATGCCATAAATAACTTTAAAAGATTAACAGTTCACAATATTTGTGGAAATCTGTAATTTTTTATTAAACTTATAAAATTTTGTAACTGGGTCTAAGAGGAAAAAAGTTATAAACCTCCAAATTTTGAAATGTATAAAATCAAAAATCATATTTCCTTTGCTGCTTTGATTGTATAAAGATTTGTTTGAGCTTATTTTGAAAACTTAAAGATAAACACAGAATTTGATTATAAGATAATAATAAAGAAAACATCAATCATATCGTATAAAGACTACCAGGGGTTTGAGGTGAGGGTGGGTGATGGGCATTGAGGAGGGCACCTGTTGGGATGAGCACTAGGTGTTGTATGGTAACCAATTTGACAATAAATTTCGTATATATTAAAAAAAAAAGACTACAAGGGGCATGCAAAAGGGTTTACAAAACAAAAAGAAAGTACTCTATTAAGATGACAGAAAAACTAACTTAACCAATAGTGATGAATAAAAGTTATTTAACCGCTTTCAATAATGACAAGACAACTTGTTTAATAAACAAATTCAACTGTATGTTACTTACAAGAGATATAAGGAAACCAAAATGGTACAAAAAGCTGACTGAATATTTGATAATGGCTTAGCAGGCAAATAGAAATCAATGTCAGACATGGCTATACAAAACTCCATAAAATTAAATTTAATGGCAAAACAAATTAAAGAGACAAAAGGTCATAAATAATACTTTGATAAAAGAATTCACAATAAAGACAAATAATGACATATGCAGGAATAAATGTGAGTCAAATGTTACAAAAATGGCAAAGAATGTGATTAATGTAATGAGAACAGCTTAAGAAATAATCATTGCTAGATTAAGAAGTAAATATTGAACTCTACAAAATATATTATATTTACATGTGGTTGTGAAACATACTGAAATTCTCAACAAATTCTAAATAATAGTAGTTTCTAGGTAACATTTGACCATTATACAGACATATCCAAATGTAAAAGCAAAGTTATAAAAATAAATATCTATTGCCTTGTTAAGTACTTAGTATTTTTACACCACTGAGACAAGAAAAGCAAAACATAAATGCAATCTAATTTTGATAAAAATAAGGATATTAATATCAAGATAATCTAGGGTGCAACCAAAGTTATATTCAGAGAAATAATTGTGTAGACTTATGGGATTATGTTGTTTAAAAAGAAAGCAATTAAACATTTAGCCAAAAAGTCTGAAATTTTTAAAAATCTTCTGTTTGGGGAGAAAATAAGGAAATAAAAACCCCAGTCAATTGTTTAAAAAATAGAAAAAAGTAATTAACAATGGAATTAATAAATGAGTCTGAGAACTGATTCTTGGGGAAAAGTAAAATAAAACATACTAAACAGGCAACATTTTATTTAAATTCTAGTCAAGAAATAAAAAACCACACAAATAATGTTAGAAATCAAAAAGGAGACATAATAAAAACTGAATTCATAGTAAGCTTCTTAATTCTCAGGGCTTTGTTTTGTTCATTTTATTCATTTATAACCTAGCACACACACAACCTAACACTTCATAGGTGTAGCAGGCTCTCATAAATATTTATAGGTTGAATGAATATGGAAGATATTAAAAAATTGTAAGAGGACACTTTGCACAGCTGTGTACTCATTAACTCCAAGAAAAAGTTCCAGATTCAAAGAGTTTTATGCTTAGTTGTTTTTAATCTTTTGAAGGCTAAATGCTTTTTTATTTGTCCTAGGATAAATATGGAAAACTTGGAAAATATGGAAAACTTTCTAGTTAATGAAAGTAGTAAAATACTAATAAAATTGGACAAAAATAGAAAACAAAAAAGAAAAATGATCACATACATAAACACTAAAAAAGCAAAACACACACAAAAATGAGAACAATATCACTTTTCTGCAATGGAAAAAATTAATAGAATGCTAGCAAACCTAATTAAAATATTAAAAAGATGGTTCACCTTCTTAAAGTAGGGTTTCTTCTAAGGATGCAAACCTAACTTAATACAAGACTGTGTAGCCTGTGGTTATGAGCATGACCTTGGACCCAAACAGCTTGATTCAATTCCCTGTTCTCTCACTTAGTAGTGGTGTGACCTTGAACAAATAACTTATCCTCTCTGTGCCTTAGTTTATTTATCTGTAAAACAGGAATAATAATAGCATTAATCTTAAAGAATTAGTTGTGAAAATTAAATGATATGTAAAATGATGAGCATGGCACCTGGTATATATCAGTGTCACTATTATTATTATTACTATTATTTATCACTATCATTATTATTTTAATTAATAATCTCAGGAGCCATCATTGTCAGACTTTTATTCCAGGGCAGTAACATGTACAATTGCTAAAATTGTTGTGTTATAGTATTTTGATTAGCAACATGATTGAAGAAAATCCAAGAAGGGAAGGAAACCTGTATTATATAATAAGTGAAAATATCTCTAATTCCAATATTCTTCTTTATGCAGGCCCTGGAAAGATTTCCCTTGAGGTAAGTGTGTGTCACTCTTTCATGGCCTATGGCTGAGTCTAATCTGGGAAAAACTGCAACTCGGGTACATGCATGCCTTTGGCCCTATTACAATCATGATGTACTTATAATTGAAGCAGGAGGATTTTGTCAGCTAATATCTGTGACTGCTCAGTGGTAAAGCTGGAAATAAAGCAGTGGATGAGCTATTTTCCAAAACCTAGTGGTAGATTTGGAGATGGCACTGTCCTCCATGATTTTAACATGGATTGTGTTTACTAAGGAAACATGGCAGGTAGAGGTGGGAGATAATCTAGCAAATGTCCCACTTTGTCCCTCAGGCACAGGGAAGGGCTATGGTTTTCTCTTTTAAGTCCCAAATGCAGATATCAAAGCCTGTGTTTGTTTTTACTGTATAGAATAAACTTGCCACACTCCTTTTTTTTTTTTTTTTTAATTTTAGAGAGAGACAAGGAGCCTGAGCAGGGGAGTAGGGGAGAGGGGAGAGGGAGAGAGAAAGAGAATCTTAAGGAGGCTCTATGGGTGTGGAGGCCATGCGGGGCTCAATTCCATGACCCTGGAATAGTGACCCGAGCTGAAATCAAGATGCTGGGTTAACCAACTGAGCCACCCAGGCACCCCACTGTACTCCTTATTTTAAAATATGGAATGAAGATCAAATTATCTTTTCAATCATTGTAAACAGTTGTGCAAATGAAAAGATTATCTTCCTCTGGGAACCCCACAGAGCCCACCCAGGAATGCTAGGAAGTGATCTGTAATCTGATACACTAAAATAAAATCTCAGACTTTGATTCATCACCACTGTGTTCACTACTATATCACTACCCTAGTAGCATCAGAATTTCACTGTCACTCAAAACTACCCTGCAGTCACTGAAAGGGTACCCAGTCCCAGTAGCAGCTGGGACACTAGTGACCTGTCCAAACAAACAAACAAAAAGAATTGAACAGGAAGTGGAGAAATGCCAACTCATAATGTCACCTACCACATTTAGCAGCACCAAGAGTTTACACCGACCAGCTATGGTATTACTAGTATTTGCTGTGATAAATATGCCTCTATCACAATGTTGAGGCCATGGAATTTCTCTCATGGACTAAACCTTACCTTAACGCAATTACCTCCTCTCCCTGAGAGCCTTAGGAATCCTTTCAAGGTCACAATATCCTCTTAGAGATTAACATGGATGTTAGATTTACATTAAGTACCAGCATCTCTAAGGAGAAAATTTACAACTATTGCTCTGACTTCAGAAGCTGATTTGGTTGCCCAAAAGAAGGATGTCCAGGGGTGCCTGGGTGGATCAGTCAGTTAAGTCTCTGACTTCTGCTCAGGTCACTATGTCTGGGTTCGTGGGTTCAAGCCCCGCTTTGGGCTCTCTGCTGACAGCTCAGAGCCTGGAGCCTGCTTCGGATTCTGAGTCACCCTTTCTCTCTGTCCCTCCCCTGCTCATTTCATTTTCTCTCTCTCTGTCTTTCTCTCTCTCTCTCAAAATAAATAAGTAAACTTAAAAAAAAAAAATTCCTTAAAGAAGGATGCCCACAAAATTTATGGGAGATATCTTAGAGTGAAAGACAGTACTAAAAATAATTAAAATTATGTAAGTTTTGGAAAGTTTACTATTCAAAAATATTATTAATTATTGTTTGAAATTTGGCTGTATTATGTTCATGGAACTAAAAAAGAAATTCTATTTAAAAATTACTTTCAAACTTGAAGCTTGTATTTAGAGATAAAACTGCTATATATTTGTATACACTAAAGAAGGTTAAAAAATTATATTGATTATATAAAGTATTAGGAAAGGAATATTAGTGGCACATTTTCACGTACTTTACCCAGTTGCTTAACTGCTTCTGTCTCTAATACCATGTCTAGAACCAGAGGAGTGTATTTTTTAAGATATATACTTACTATTTTTACCTTTTCCATAAAATTGTCTGTAGTATTTTTAAATTGGAATTCTATGCCAAAAAAATTGGAAATCACTGACATTTTCACTGAAAATTTCTTTGCAAAAGAGGTAACAAAATGTCCTTTCTAAATGTGCTGAGAAAGCTGGTAATCCTCAAATAATTTCTGCTAGATGAAATATTCCAATTTATTTTATACTGGGGTAAATATTTCAGCCCAAATATTTTCATAGGCATTGCCTTTTTGTTTCCATTTAGAGTAGCTTTCTTCAACAAATATTTTTATAAGACAACATTTGTGAAATAAGTTGTCTCTATTTATGATTACCCTGAAACTTTTACCAAATTTAGATGCTGCAAAATTGTAGGCTTTCTCAATTTTGTTTCATTGCACTACAGGTATAAATTTATTCAGTTACAAATAGATCTGTCAACTAATTATTCCTGCAAATCAGATGTTTCAAAGCTGTTATGCAATTTCAAAATTACATTTTCTACGCTGTCCATGATTTCATTCTTTAATTTGTTCAGCTTCCCATTACTTTTGTAGCAAATGTCTTCTCCATTTGCAAGATATTGTCTTCAATAATTACAATTTGCTAAAAGCTTTAATCTGAAGACGTTGCTTTTCTTACCAATCCATCTACTGAATACTTTCCTTAAAATTTTCCAGCTGATTTTAAACAAAATGCAACCAAAAACTGGAGAAATCCTTTATAAAAAATTAATATCTTTGTAGGACATTAGGGCTGATTAATAGAGTAGTTATTTACTGCAGCATCTGGGTGGCTCAGATATCTGACTCTTGGTTTCAGCTCAGGTCATGATCTCAGGGTCATGGGATCGAGTCCTGCATCAGGCTCTGTGCTGAGCATGGAGCCTGCTTGGAATTCATTCTCTCTCTCTCTCTTTCTCTCTCTCTCTCTCTTAAAATAAGTAAATATTTTTTAAGTAGTTAGTTAAAGACTCAAACATTGCTAACATCTTACTGATAAGAGGCTGGAAAAAGAGAAAAAGTATACTGGACTGCCAGGATGAAAAATTTTTATTTAATATTAGTTTTATCAATGTTATTCCAATTGTGTAAAATATAAAAATATTCATAGATTTTGACAATTGTGGCTTCTATTTCAATTGGTAGAATATTACAATTTATTTGGGTGAAATTATGAATTTTATGTATGCCACAAACTCTCCCAAATACATTTCTCCACAGGTTCCTTAATTTAGTGAGAGCATTGTTGTTACCATGCAGATGTGGGCCACAAAATTTTCTATTCATACTGTCACCACAAAAACAAATGCTATAAACTCAGTGTTGTAATTTTAACATTCATAATGATATCAGATGTTTTCCTTTTGAGAGAATAAATTCCAAAGCTTCACTTTGATTCCTGCAATCATATGGAAAAACAAAACAAAACAGTTATTGGAATTACAGATTTTCAATTTGAAGCATCTGCTGATACAAAACTGACATCCTTTAAACTTGAGAAGTTCTGCTACCCATGGAGCCACATTTTCCGCTATCACTTCCAGCTTTGTGCATGCACAAAAACTGGGAATTGAAAATGAGCAGCATTAACTTAAACCAATGGTCAGTTGATCTAAATGAAAACTCATGCTTCTGAGAGTGGCATGTAAACACACCTTTTGTGGCTGCATATGTAAAATTGTCCTTTGGGCACAGTCTTCCTAAAATAGCAATGTTTGCTTGATACTGCTGACTTCCAGAAGATATTTTTTGTCCTTTACGTTTCTTCTCAGTGATATGACTATGGACTTTGTGATGAGTGGAAAATTCAGTATGTATTTTTTTAATTAAACATGAATTTGCGTCCCTTGAGGTCATCGATGACAGAAGGGTTTATTGCTAAATTCACAGGGTGCTACCAAACAATATGATACATAGCTATAGATCTACAATTGGTAGATGACCTCATTGTAGGAGAACATTTAAGCTGCTTGCTACACATTTTAAAACTGAACTGCTCAGTTTATATATATATATATGTAAAACCCTTGCTTCTGTGACCCTGGTGGCTTTATGAATCTTGAAGACTCCATAGGCTATAGCACAACTGGCTCATTTTTTTGTTTGTTTATTTATTTATTTTGAGATAGACACAGAGAGCATGAGCCAGGAAGGGCAGAGAGAAAGGGAGAGAGAATCCCAAGCAGTCTCTGCACTGTCAGCATAGAGTGGAAAGTGGGGCTCAATCCCATGAACCACAAGATCTGACCTGAGCCAAAATCAAGAGTCTGACGCTCAGCCTACTGAGCCACCCAGGTGACCCACATCTGGCTATTACATCAAGTGTCTGGCTGAAGAATAGCATTGAATACATGTAATACTTCTTCAACCATCATCAGGACAAAAGGAGTTAGCTGCCATACCTGAAGTCCCTGCGCATTCTCCTTAAATATTGAAAGGATAAAAAAAAAAATTAAAAGGATAGAGAGGCTTTTGCTGTTCATCTTCTAGTGCATATGTTGCATACCTACTGCCAGGATGAAAGTGACAGGAGCCAGGAACAAAGTAGCAGTCTACCAGAACTATTCTCACTTACTTTTATACAACTATTAATAATAATACTTGAAAAAAGTAAAATACTTGGACATATGCTAACTGAACAGAACCCTAGGACAAAAAGGTGAATTAAGAGTCTGCTTTGCACACTGGGATGATCCCCCTTCTAAAGGCACTGCTTGTTTAGGGACTATTCACTGAGGGCCAGGCCTTATGATTTTTTGGAGATGAAATGGTAATCAAAATATGAGCCCCACTCTCTGTGTGTGCCCAGTTTGCATAGTTCCATTTTGCAAAGCATGCAGTTTTCAAAGGCCATTCTCACAATTAACTCCTTTGATTCAGAGATGTTTTGGGAAGTATATCATCCTCTCTGCCACTGGTTATGAGAACCTTTCTAACCCTCTCCCAAGGGCACCCAACATGGGAGAGCACAGTGTGCTTGTGCTGTTCTGAGAATACCAACCCTTCTCAGCATCAACAGGACTGGCCTTCACTGTAAGTAGGCTTTCTCACTCAGCCTCTTCTCTTGATGCCACTCAGCAGCTTTGAGAGCAGCCAAAGCCACAGGAATGTCAGGGTGATTATTGGCCAATGTCAAACTTACTTTGGAGCAGAGGCCCTTTAAGTTCAGGAGACAGATTTACCTTTCTTACAGCCTTAACAGAATTAAGCAAATCAGCACTTCCTGCTGAAGGCGGGCAGCACAGCCACCAAGCTAGCAGGATCATTAAGAACCACATGTGTTTAAAATAAAATTGTTTCTAACAGTAAGTCTCAAATACCTGCTATTCTGGCATACTTTTTGATTTTTAAGGTTCTGTCAAGCTGTGATGACTTCAACCTTATTCTTTGAAACACTCTCCTTTTCCTTCTCTTCCTCTATTCATCTATCAAATTGAATTTCCTCTAATGAAAAGAGAAATCGAATATATTCAAAATATACTTGAAGATCAGACTGGTGCCATGTTTTTCTTCCTCATAAGATTTTTGCACCCCATTTCAATCAGTGGTCCCATTTTTATTCCTTTTTCCAAACAGGAAACACTGACTTTCTCACTGCTTTCAGTTCATGTAAGCTGCCACTTGCCAGGTTTTGTCATATTTTCCTAAGAACTGACCCTTGCAATTTCTGTTTGCTCTTCATTCCCATGCTCTCTCTCCAGTCTGACCCTTAATTACCTCTTCTCTGTGAGAATGAACCCAAATTTCCACCTTCACTAGCCTAGCGTTGCAAGAGCGTAGAGCCAGAATAGTTGGATGTCTGCACCAGCTGTTATCTACTTAGGTAAACTTGGTCAGATCATTTAACCTCTCTGCCTCAATTTTTAATGTGTAAAATGGGTCTAATAATAGTACTTGTTCTCACAGAGATGTTGTGAGGATTAAATAAATTATATGTAGAGCACTTAGAGAAGTGGTTGGCCATCTCCTCACCTTTAGGAAATCAAGTAGGGAAGACATCATCCATTCACAGTCAATGCATAGAAGCTTTGAAAATGCTCAAGGCAAGTCTCTTAGCATGACAAAGCCAAGGTCATTAGTTTGATTAATATAAGATCAAAATAATGTGTCTGGGAGGGAAATGAATTCCTCCTGTAGAAGAGATCATGGTCTTCAGAAGAAAATCAATCCTCAGGATTTGGGGCTTATGTTTGATTTCAGATGTGCCAGAAAAACAACATCCTCAGTCCAGAATATACACCTTGTACAAAAAATCAGAACTTTCCTCTATACTTCATTCAATAATTTATCCCATAGTGATCAATGTTTTTGAACATTTCAACCATAGGTGTTCAAAATTATTTTTAAAAAGTGTTACTAAATACACATCTATCAGTTTTTTTCTTTACTCACAATGTACAACAAATTTCATGGGAAAAAAACTTTATCTATTTTAGGTCACACATATTAAATCATAATTTTTTAAAGAAAAGTTATAAGATTTTTTTTGAAACAAATTCTTTGAGAGTAAATTTAGAATAATTACATCAGGACCCAAGTTAACCTCAAGGTGAGAGAATGTAGATAAAAGTCCCTTGTAACATGTCCAAATATGAGATATTAAATCACACAACTGTGTTTTCTTCATGTTTCAGGGTGTAGGCGGGAGGAGGGCACTTGTTCATGGAAATTCAAACTACATCTGCTAGCCCATTGCTCTATACCAACTCTATAATCTGCCTTCACTTTTAATGGGTAATAATCATTGTTAATAATTATTAAGCACCTATAGTTTTCCCTCATTAGGATTGGTGCTTAAAATATACTATACCTAGTCTCATATCATTAGCCCTATAAATGTCTGTGGCTTTCTGGGGAGGGTACTTAGGCTCACTCTGCTCTTGCATTTGTCTAGTTTTCACCAGTAACTCTCTTTGCCTTTCCATTGTTCACATCAGAAATATCTGAAGAGGTGGTCCTGATAGAAGACATATATCCCAGAAGAAGTTTCAATAAGTTCTTTACTCCATGTTACCAATGACTGAACACAAATTTTAAACTATTAAGATACGATGCTGAGGATGAATACTGCTGTGTCCCCTAGTCAAACTTGGTCCGACTATGGTTGTTCTTGAGCATGGGCCTCACTGCCCAGACCTTCTACATTTCTCTTTCCGGGCTGTAACTCCTCTTCAACGGTTATTATGCTTCCTTTCTACTCTGGTATCATAAATCTTTCCAGCTTCCTGAAATGGGTCATAGCATTTGTCTCCCACCAGTTTCTTCTGCCAGGTGTTTGGAAAAGGCAACTAGGACTTGGAGAACAAAGGAGACCATGAGAGTCTCCAGGGTGGGCTTCTGCTTTAGTTTGCTACATGTTTTTACTTTTTTTTTCTTTGTATATTTGTTTGTCCGTCCGTTCTTCTTTGTCTTAAAAAAAAAGTTCATCTTCTCCCAATAGAATTCATTATTTCTTCTTAAAAGATCCACATCATCCTGAAACCACAACTTTGGATCTTATTAAACAGTAAGAGAAACGATATCCTCCCCAAACTGGAGATTCATTAAAACTCATTAATGAGTTTTATTAATGTGGAGAACCACTATTCTGGATCTGGATCACTTCTTCCCAATCCCTGTTTGTTTGTTTGTTTGTTTGTCCTTTCATTACATGAAAAAAATATATAGAGAGAGAGTCCTGTTATGAAAAAATGCAACTATAATCCTCACATTAACTTTCCAAGATAGGCACCTGGTCTTAACATATGAAAACCTGTTAATTTATTAGAATTTCATGCTTACATTATTAGCAGAAGTAGAAATGATTTGTTGACACAAAGTCAATAGAAGGAACAAAGCTTTTAGGTAAGAAATAGCATAGGGACGCCTGGGTGGTTCAGTCGGTGAAGTGTCTGACTTCGGCTCAGGTCATGATCTCACAGTTCCTGAGTTTGAGCCCCACCTAAGGCTCTGCACTGACAGCTCAGAGCCTGGAACCTGCTTCAACTTTATGTCTCCCTCCCTCTCTCTCTCAGCCCTGCCCCACTCACGCTCTGTCTCTCTCAAAAATAAATTTTAAAAATTTTTTAAAAATTTAGAAATAGTGTCAAAATACACTGAGAGACAAAGCTTAAAATATCAGAAATTCTAAAATATGCAGAAAAATTATGACCAGCATTGCTAATACTGTTACCATAACGAATACCACAACCACCTTGTGATTTGAGACCACCTCAGAGACCAAGGACTCCATTAGTCTAGAGTGAATAAAGGAAACCTCCCTCTTCTGATCATGCTTGGATCCCTTATTCTCTCATGGCCTGCTGCCTTGTTGTTCTCTTATCTTCTGCTTTGTCAACTGACCTGTGTTCCCAATCATCATAGGCTGATTTACAGAGGACAGTTGTCTTCTAATATCAGCCTGAGAGGTATTTACAGAGAATTACTATTATAGAAAATTGTTGAGAAATAATTAAAATTAAGTTATTGTTCTACAAATGGAAAAACTGACTCTAGAGATTCCTTTGAGCTAACTCTGCTCTACCAGGGATGTGGCTTGAGATAGAAGTCTGAGTCCATACTGATTTTAATCTTTATCACAGTAGGGCTTCTACTAAAATTCTGGATGTTCACCCAAAGAAATTGAAAACACTAATTCAAAAAGACATATGCAGTCCTATATCCATTGCAGCATTATTTACAATAGCCAATAAGTGTTCACTGATAGATGAATGGATAAAGATGTGGATGTGTGTGTGTATATATATATATATATATATATATATATACATACATATATGTATAAGGATTATCCTAAGGTATATATATGCATACATCCACACAATGGAACAATACTCAGCCATAAAAAAAGAATGAAATCTTGCCATTTGCAACAATATGGATGGACCCAGGGATATTATGCTAAGTGAAATAGGTCAGATAGTGAATGACAAGTACCATATAATTTCACTTATATGTGGAATCTAAAAAACAAAATAAATGAACAAACAAAATCAGGAACAGAATAATAAATACAGAGAACTAATTGGTGGTTGTCAGAAGGGAGAAAGGTTGGGAGAATGGGCAAAATAGCAAAATAAGGGGATTAAGTGACTTCCAGTTATAAAATAAATAAGTCACAGAGATGAAAAGTACAGCATACAGAATATACTCAATAACATAATAACTTTGTATGGTAACAGATGGCAGCTATACTTATTATGGTGAGCATTGTATAATGCATAGAATTTTGAATCAAAATGTCATGCACCTGAAACTAATATAACATTGTATGTCAACTATAACCCAATAATAAAATTTCTAAAATTAAGAACTAAATAAAATAATACAAAAATTTCTCATGTGAACATCTAACGTGTAAGTAATCAAATGTAATTTTTGGATTTTATCTCTCAAGACAGTCTCCTATCATTAGGCTGTCAACCAAAAAAACAAAAGTTACTAAATTCATGTGATATCATTTTAATTCTCATTAATACATGCATATATTCTTCTATGAACATATTTAACTCATATGCTGTTAAATAATATAAGATCAAGCTTTTGGACCATTTTAGGCAATCACTATGGATAATTGCACCCTATATTTCTTCCATCTGTGTGGTTTTTACAGGGGACATCACAAATACAAGATGATACAATTATGTTTAACTGTGTTCTCTCTATTTTTGAGCTACTGCTTGGTGATTCTGCTGCTGCCTGAGGGAAACGGCAAGGCCCTAAAGAAGGAACAGGCATCTTGCCAGGTGGGATCTACTGTATGAGACTGGGACCTGGCAGAAGCATGTCTGGGCCTTAGCCCTGCAATACCAAGATTTCTTATGACCCCAGATGTTCTCCAAATCAAGAACAATTTCTCTGGTATATGCATTACTATCACAAAAACTTTAATATATATTTAACAGCAGCCTAAAACAGCATCAGGGATTTGTGGAAAAGCCAAGACAGTCTGATCTAGAAGGCTTCAGTTCTTATTTACATAAAAGTTCCCTTGCATTCTGAAATAATGGATTATATTTTTCTATCTTGAATAGAATACCCTAATCTGGTTGAATATAAAATATTTTTAAACATTATTTTAAAGAATTTGCATTGTTCAACTCCAGTAGTGTGAAGTCGTAGACATTCAGAAGAGAAATTAAGTACTTTGCAATGATTAGGTTCAAATCAGGTACTTTGGGATGTATGGTTTTTTGAAATCTTAACACTTGTTTAAATCCAAAATGCCTGAAGATAAACAGATTGCTAATGAGAGGCAGCAGCTGTGAACCTGGAGATCAAGGATTATCCTAAGGTGAGAGTGGCCAAAGTCAAAAGGCAGGTGCAAGAGTCAATTCTCCATCAGAAGAGGAGAAATACTTGATGAGAGAAGGGAATATTTAGGAAAAGGCAGGACAGATATATTTGGCAAAGGAATAGCCACTAACCTTTATTTTTTGTGTAAAAGAACTTGAGAAATTACAATCAGTTCCATGAGATAACATAAAGAAGAAAGTTAAGTGCATTTTGGAAGAAGTTTATAATATAATTAGTCACAAAAGTGATTACCTACCCTCTCCTGTTTCTCTTGAATTCACTACTCTAACAAAATATATTCAAAAGCTCTCCAATCTAAACATATGAATTGTTCTTTTTAATTTTTGAAAGTTATTGCTAATTGCTGCAACACAAGTAGGACATTAGCTAAATCAAACCTAAACCTCAGAAACAGAGCAATCTGGCTAGACCAGAGTGGAAGGTCAAGCTTCCATCTATTTGCCTTTGGAATACAAGAGGTTCAAGTCCTTTGCCACTGACAAGAAGGCCTAGAAGTGACCTTTCTCTTACAAGATGCCCATGGTCATTCCTTTCCTCTTCACCCACACATCTATCCAAATGTTTTGAATCCTTCATACACTGGGTTTTGCTACAACTCACATTTTTGCCCATCTTACATTGATCTAGCTAAACCTAGATATAAGAAATGTTGTTTTTCACCAACTACCTGATGAATAATTATTTTTGATAGTAATTTTGCTATTTGACCAGCAAACAGGGTCAGGCCTCTGCCAAAGCAGTAGTGGATAATATCTGAGAGGGTCTGGAAGGAGTACCCAGTCCTTGCTAGGAAGAGTACAAAAGTGGCTCTTTCTTGCAATGTTTTAAAAAAAATTAAAACATCTTTATTCATATTTAATTTATATACAACAATGTTTGCCTCTTTAAAGTATATAGGTCAATCAATAGTTTTAATATCCCTGCAGATTTTTGTAACTATTACCATGATCTAATTTTAGAACATTTTTATTACCCCAAAAAGACATCTTATACCTATAGCCACTCCCTATTTCCACCTTCTACTTTAAGTCCTACATAACCACTAATCTACCTCCTTTCCTTATATATTTTTCTATTCTGAGCATTCCATATACATGGAGCCATACAATATGTGGTCATTTGCAACTGTCACTTTCATCCCTGTTGTGGCATATATCAGTACTTAATTTCTTTTTGTTCCTTAATAATGTTCTATTGCATGGATATACCATACTTTGTTTATCTATTCATCAGTTGATGGAGTTTCCATTTTTTTGTCTATTATGAATAAGGTAGCTACGAACATTTGTGTACAAGTTTTTGTGTGGACGTATGTTTTAATTTCTTTTGGGTAGCTCCCTAAGAGTGGAATTTCTGGGTCTTATGGTAACTCTATGTTTAATATTTGGAGCAACTGCCAAACTGTTTTTCAAAGTGGCTGTATCATTTTACATTTCCAATAGTATTAGGATTTCCAATCTCTCTGCATCCTCAGCAACATTTGTTAATGTCTTTTTTCAAATACATATATATATATATATAGCCATTCTTGTGGGTATGAAGTGATACCTCATTGGGCTTTTGTTTTGCATTGTGTATTTGATTTGTATGACTGATCAAATTGAGTAACTTTTCAATTGTTTATTGGCCATTTGTATACCTTCTTTGAAGAAAGTATATTCAAATCCTTTGCATTTTAAAATTTGGATCATTTGTCTTTTATTATTGAGTTGTAATAGTTCTTTATATATTCTGGATACAAGTCCCTTATTAGATACATGATACAAATAGTTACTCCAGTCTGGGTTTTCCACTTTCTTCATGATATCTTTTGAAGCACAAAAGTTTTTAGTATTGATGAAGTGCATTAGTCTACCTTCTTTTTAATCAAATCACTGACATATCCAAGGTCACAATGCTGACTTCATCTGCTCCCTATTAGACAGGGAAAGGGATCCAGTTGTAAGGCACTGGAAGTCTATGTATACCCTGACTCCTCATGAACATCAATCCTTGCTTAATTTTAATAAATGTCTTTAAGCACGTCCTGGCCTGGCTTCTCCTCCCACTGCATTGCCTCCCAAAAGTCCCCAGGCACAGAAGAGCAGAGCAAGAGAAGACTGGTTACAAAGTAGGCAGTTAGAAGAAAAACCTTACTAAGAGGATGTTCAACAAGGTGTTCAAGGGCCAACCGCATGTGTGCAGTGATAGGATGCTGCTATGGCAGGAAAGTGATGCCTGCTTCCCACATTTATTTTGACAAAGAGATGTAATAATAAAGGGTTTCTCTGCTTCCTGAAGCTGGCATTGCAGAGGGGAGGACAATGGACTAGGGTAAGGTGATATATGTGGGATGACTTTATAGCAAAGTGACATAATTAATAATTATACAATATAAGCCTCTGATAAGAAATCCTAATTTTGAGAAGTAATTTCAGCCTACAGGAAATCAGTTCTGAATTCACAGTTGTTCTATGGCCCCAAGAAAGATGAATGGGAAGAGAAAGTGAAGGACATTGCAAAAATTCTTATTTGTCAATGCTGGTGTATGTCACCAGTACCCAGTGACTTCTACCTCCCAAATCTTATGTGAATGGCCCTCATCAGCAGAACCTGAACTATGTCCAGATTCCTTTTAGTAAGGGATTCTGGGAAATTCAGCTGCTGGCCTTGTGATACACGGAGACAGAGGCAGGGTAGAATGGATGATATTTGCCAAAGACAATATCCAGTATAGAAACGTTGAGAGGAATCAGCAGTATTGATATCCAATACGGAATATAAAGAACAACTCAAAGTAGGTCTCTGAGACTATAGAGGAAAAAGAACAAATAGAAACATACAAAGGACCATATAGTAGATGTGATGGCAGAGCCGGGTGATCCAGTGTATACATACTTTTGTGAGGGGTGAGAAACAGTATTGAAGAACATAATAGAAGCAAAGTTTTTTCATCTGAGTGTGTGGATTGAAATTCATAAAGTAACAGAAATTTAGTTCTGGATGGGTTCTAGCCAAATTTGATAATTTCAAGGATTATTTAAAAAACAGAGCAATAAACACCCTTGAGAAGAATTTTCAAATGTAGGTTACTAAATGCAACAAATTTGCATGCTGCAAATTAATGTGTAAATTTATACTCTAAAAATTCCCATAGTTGTCATTATCTTATCATGAACTACATGTCACATATTGTCAAAAGATAGGAGACTGATGAAACCAGTTAATTTTAGTTTTGTTGGATATAAACAGTTCCTTAGGTTAAATTGTTAAGCTTTTCTCTTTTAGGTACTCTTTCTCCCTTTTAAAGGATTCTTTCTCCCTCCTTTTTCTGCAGATGGCATGTAGGCCCAGGGAAAAGCATCCATGTCCTCATGACAGGACAGAGGCCAGAGAGTAGACTCTGATCTGCATCAACCCTCACTTGCTCCGCTGGAAGGCAAGTTATGTGACTTTTTTTTTTCACCTGGTTGTTGGGCAGAGTAGCTGCTGTTCTCAAGTGTTTCTTTCAGGGTATTGTACAGACACCTGGGACTGAAGTCTCTAATCCCAGGATAGCCTCACCTGAAGAGGTCTCTGCAATATGCAGCCTCCTGGTCTAGAACTTAAGCTTGTTCTGGTCAGTTCTCTTAGCAATTCCTTGCTCCTTATCAAAGCTTCCTCTTTTCTGTTTTGTGGAACTTACTTTATGTTAAATCATGCTCCTCAATGTATTTTGGTTTATAGTCAAACACAGCGATCAGACTTTCAAGATTCTCTCTGAAAGCTAACGGGAGAATTTCTGAATTTATGAAAGTCAACAAAGCTTACATGTGAACACTAGCATCTCATTCTATATAGACGTGGTTTTTAATTTGAGACTGAAAGCTGAATAATCACATCTTTATTCTAGTCTAGGCCCTCTTCTAGCCATAAACAATGATAATTATTTTTGATTCAAGGGTGGGAGAGCTGTGGGAAATATAGGAAAAAATATACTTCTTAAATAGGCCAAAAATTATTCCAATTCATGTCCAAAGAAACAGGCTTATCCCAAGCAAAATGGAAGAAAATGGAACAATAAACAATATTGTCAGAGAAAAAAATATGATCCAAGAATTTCATAAGAAGACAATGGTAAAATATGACCAATTCTATAAGGTTTCCTCCTGGAAAACTTACTCAAAATCATTCTGTGACTGAAGGAGTACTAATAGGAATTTTAAGTGTGGGAAAATATTTTTAAAAAACTATCATTACCATTCTATTCGAATGAAATGTATTGACTTAAGTCTAACTATTTTATAGAGAGTATTACTGAATCCAAAGAAAAACTTTCCTGAAAAGTTATGTATACATAAAAATATAATTCAATAACAAAAACAGCCCAAGTCTATCATTCTAGATTTTATTTGCAAAGTTAGCAAGTGTTAGTGGTAGGCATACTAAAATCACTAAATTTCTTGTTTTACAGTCTTTATATTGTTCTTTCTCTTGCCTTACACTTTTTTCCTTTTAGCAAAATTATGAAATTAATGTATGAATAATGTTAAAACAGGCTAAAGAAGAAAATTGTGTTTCTTTCTTCTTGAGTAAACTTTTAATAACTTCTGGAATTTCCTTCTTGCCTTTCTTTATTTCCTTATTATTTTACATTTTAATTTTATAAAAATAAAAAATATAGGTTTATTTTTTGATAATTAAAACAATTAGAATTAAAAATAATCAGAATTAAGACAGAATGAACAATAGAGTTAATCAATATTAACAAACTTTTAAATATAATGAGCTTTCAAATACATGGAAACATTATAAAAAACAAATAAGACATAGTTCACATAGCAAAAGGAAAAAATGTTAAAGCATGAAAAATAATGGCAGACTGAAAGACCAAATATCATCTGTGACTCTCAAAATAAAGCAGTTAAATTCTCATATTTAAAGCTTTTTAGATCAGGGTAGAAAAACCCAACTCTTAGCTGCTTACAATAAATGCAATGACATAGAATAAAAATAAAAATAAAAGAATGATCAAAGACTTATTTGGCAGAAATAAAATTATGAAAAGTGGTCCTGGAGGAATTAAAGGCAAAAGCCTACATTCAGAGAAAATTTCCCAACTTTAAACATACACATTATTAGACAAGAATTAACAAAACAATAAAGCAAAATAAATAAGAATAAAAGAAAAAAGAAAATAATATTTTAAAGGCAAAATTTAATGGATTAAAATCAGGAAAAAATAAATTTAATGAGACCATGAATTATTGGCAATAAAATTAGAGTAGATACGTTACTGGAAATTCTGATTAAGAAAAAGGAGAAAACAAATAAAACTAGAAAGAGAAAGGGTACAAAACTCAAATAGAATACAATGTATGAGATTACAATGCAAGACCCTGTGTGTGCAGTAAACATATAAAACGGTATGGAATGGATGATTTTCATAAAAGATATAAACTAACAATAAAAATTTATAAAAATTAGGAAAACCTGAATTGAATAGTAACCATAGGTATAATGAAAAACATTTCAAAAATTGCTCTAAATTCTCTAGGGATTGTTTTATTAGTGAATTATTTGAAACTTTAAAAGAACTAGTAAACCCAATTCTGTATAATTTGTTCCAGAACATAGGGGGAAAAATATGGAAAGCAATCAAATCTATTTTATGGATATAGGATTATCCTGACATCAAAACTTGACAAACATTATACAAAAAAATAAAGCCAAAGACAGATCTCTCTTATGAATATAGATTCACGGATGGATCAATATTAGGAAATATATGTACCTGGCAATTATTAAACACCCAATAAATGCATCCTACATCAGTAAGGAAAGCAAAGCTATCCAGAGTGAATTTGTGGGCTTCCTGGCCCAACATCTCATGAACCCATTCTCACCTCATTTCCCTCTGTTTCAGAAGAGGGAAAAAGTCTTTTGTCCAAAAATAAAAGCTTCCAATTGTGTTCTGGATCCTATTCTAGAAGCAAATCAGCATCCTTGCTTCTCCAGTTACTTCTCTGTCTGTTACACGTTGCCTCTTTCTCTCTATTACCGATTTCCTTTCAGTTCTTGAAGAATGCTTCCACAGTTCTGCATTCTCCTTCATTCATCACATTTCACTTACTTTGGAAGTACAAAGTGTCAAACTCAGTCAAAAGTCAGGACCAAATTACATGTAGTCCTTGCTTTCAAAAAGCTTTCAATCTGCAGAAGCCAGCTAAATCAGCAATTGCAGGGCAACATGCTAAAACGTGCACAGGTACTACTAGAGCTCCTTGGAAAGGCTTCTGGGAATGCTTCTCCAGTCAGCGCCATGCCTTTATTATTTCTTGACTATGTTCTAAAAAGAGTAGCTTCCACTCACCATCACAATTTTTCATTTCCCATTAATCCTTCTTACAGATCACTCCCTCACCGAAACCCCCATGACTGCATATTCTTCTGCTTTTACTTCTTCTTTGGTCTTTCTTACCTATTCTCTTTTTCAGACTCCTTCCATCCAATTCTTTATTATGATCCATGTTTCAGAGGAACAACAGCTGCTTTTATCTTCTCAATCTGCACACTCGCTCTCAATGTACAACTCTCTCTCATCTAGTTCCATGGTTTCAACCACTACCTAAATGTTGAGTCTCAATCTCTACCCACAACATGTATCTCTCTTCTGAGGTCCAGGTTTAACCTTTGCTCTCTCCTGAATATCTTCACATGAATGTTTATTTGGTATGTCAAATACATGCCCCAAACGAGCTTAGTATCTTTTCAAATCCTGCTGCTTTACTGTACACATTCTACAACAATGTGAGCCAGGATATCCCTGATACAGACAAAAACAGATGTGTCATGTTATCAAAATGTGAAGCTCATATGCATTTGATTTCTGTGTTCTGATACAAATCTCACTAAGCAATTTTTGGTAATTTTAATGTTCTGCATGAGTAGAAACTTCTTTGTCCAAAATGACCCAAAGATTTTTGTAATCGAGTTATATTTATCATTGTGTGGGAAGAAATTGGCATCTCAGTCCTTTACCTCGTGTTTTGTAGGATTTGCTGGCTTGAGTGGGATCTTTCATTCCTCTAAGTCCAGAATACTAAACACACTGAATTATTAAGTCTGCAAGGGCTGAGTCTAGACTCTGAAGTGTGTTGAATTCACCAGTAGAACAATGACAAAAATACTGCAAGGGACTGGGATAGCCTTTCCAGGTGCCACCTCTTTTGTCTCACTGTGAGCCCACTCACACGTTGCCCTCTGTCAGCAGAAATGTCATCCTGCCAGTGAAGTGTCCCCTACTGCTCTGTGCAGGGTTTGTCCCTCTCTTGTGTTCTCTCACAGAACTCTGTTCCTGACCCTTTTCACTTTTTCTTGCATCTGCTTGTCTCTGTGTCTATGAACTCCTGTGCCTGGCACATAATACATGCTCACAAATGTTCATTTAATCAAATAATTCAGCTCCTGGTGTTCTGTGCAATTCTTTTTCCTTACTTCTCTTGAATTATTAGACTGAACACAAAATAGGATACCTTTGCAGCAACCAAGGCTGATCTTGTTATCAAATAAGACTTTTACAATATGGTCAGGAAGTTATTCTAATTCCATCTGGAACTAAGTGTTTCAGAAAATTTTTACTGCATCCATTCATTTATCTTCCAATTATTTTCGGTTTCAGGTAAACATATCAGCTCCATAGCATACTTAACTTAATCTTTTTGCTGCAGAATCTTGTGGTTATTATTGTTTTGTTTTATTTTGTTAGGTTTTGGCTTGTGGCTGTTAATGCCACTGGGCTGAACCCATGTACCCTTTTGTCTCTCAGCAAAGTATCCATTTAACAAATAATAGAGGAAGCCTTTGAGTTCTAAAAATTCTTGACTGTGTAAAATATGCTTGTAACCTACAGCTTATAGAATCAATGCGTATCCTAATGGTTGTTCAGTAGTTTAAGAGGTGTTTGAATTATTAGGTGAGGGAAGTCACTGTAACAGTTAAGCAAAATAACTAAATACATCTGAAGCCATATAATTTAATGTATTAGGAGCAGATCTTTTGAAAATTTCCAGAAAGTTATCCAATATCCTATTGACCAGTGTTTTAAGACACATTTTATAGCTCAAGCCCTTAACTTAAGTGCCTACATCGTTCACTAGGGGAGAAAGAAATGGCATAATGGCAACCCTAACCATGGAAAATATGCTGTTTCTTTAGTACACCATTATTTCCCAGTAAGTATTGTAATTGAGAAGAAACTTCCCTTAAATGTGCTAAATCAATTAATTACCCCCACACACTTGCTTTAACATCCTGCACTATTGAAACAACTTCCAGATGTTACATTTGCTAATAATTCTTTGGTCATCATGTTTCAGTGGGTCGGCTGTATCACTCCAGACACAGACTCAGAGATGCAGAATTGTGATTGTCCCACATGACAATCACTCTGGTGATGAGATGAATCTTGGCATAGCCACAAGCTCATGTTTTATCCTGAGTAATTAATTTAATCACCTTACATCTTGACTTCCCCCTCTATGAAAATGGGAGTACTAATTAGTGGTGCTAAGAAAACATTAATGACAAAAATGAATATAAGCAATTCTGTGTTTTGCAAAAAAATATACGTGTGCTTATTAGTAATCATACTTTGATGCTCACCATGTTCTTGCATAAGGATGATCTCATTAACTCATTTTCCCATTGAGGAAGTGTGTATGACATTACACTCTGTTTGCTATTAAATGCAATCTTTTTTCATTTAAAGTCTAATGCTTGTTTTATTTTAGCACATTTTAAAAAAAATGTTATTCTAACATACCCAATGAGTTACACTTCTGAAGTCCACTGTTGTGGAGAATCTGAATCGCATCATGCTTACCCTAGTAGGTTTATTCATTAAATGTCATTTTACTAGATGGAGAGATACATTTGGAATTGCTTTGCTGCCTTTAGATTTTTTAGAACCTTTAAAACTGCATTACCATTAGTTGAACTTCTTTTCAAGTTTGTCAGTTCTACTAACATAAAGCCATGCAGCAAATTTGCTTTTAATATTTTTCTCCTAACTTTGTGCTTTATTAGAAATAACTCATTTACAGAAAACCTTTTATTTGAATTGGTGGTGAGAATAAACACATAGTTCTCAGTGACTTTTATTATTTATTATAAAGTAATTTGGCAGGGTGTTGTGTAGGCAACTAAACAAAATAAAAGATTAATCAGAACTACCAATCTTTTTCTGATTTGCAGAGTAACAGAAAACAGCAGCCCAGCCCTGTTTTACTCCCCAAAGGTTTAGTTCAGTATGTGCCAGTGATGGAAAACATCGTCCGCCTATAAAGCAACAATTAGGGCTGGTTTCCATTGACTCAATCAGTCAAATGTAAAAATACAAAAGACCAATATAAAATAAGCCCTTTTCTGTGGGCCTTCACATGCCAGAAACGTGAATACCCTTCGATATGTGTTATTCCTGCTATTTACCAACGCACCACTGGAATTTTTAGGTTTAAAAGTTCATATTTTAATTGCAGAATTGAATACAGAAGGATAAAAATCAGCAGCTTTTCCCCAGGTTATAGCAGAGTTTGGAGAATTAAAGACATGGCTGGAAGAAAAGGGGCCTAAATTCATTTTTTGGATAAGGCTATTGTCAAGGTGAGACTAACTGATAAGTTACTTAGCCTCTTGTTATATTCATTTTCATATATGTATCGTGTATTCATTAATATAAAATATTAGAGAAACTGCAGCCTATTTAATGTTGTTGGCTTGTTCTTGGATAAGCACTTTACTCAGATTTTTTTTCAAAAAGTCCTGTTAATATGCACATTGTTCTCCACATATTTTGAGGATAGAGCCACAAAAAGCAATTCGTATTAATATTGATCTATCCAAGAAGGAACTCACCACATCAACTATAAAGAAATGTTAGAGAAGGACAGAAGAAAGATATGCAATTCAGAGAGTTTCCGGGGAAAAAAAACCTAAGGTGATTAATAACTGCTAGATTATGAAATGCTCCTATACATTCACTGATAATCAAGTTTATGACAAACAAACACAGAATGTGTTTGCGTTATATAGAACGAATTGAGGGTACACATAGGGAAGATCTGCCGGGCATAGAGGGTGGGGAACTGAGGGTAAGTTTTGATATCCTTGTCTTCAGTTAACAGCAAATACTATACTGCTTGAGGGGAAGGGAGGTAGCCAGGTGATGTTTGAAGGACTTTCCAGTTTATCCTTGTTGAAGAGTGCACTTAGAAGCTGCTACAGGAATAAGTTCTTTTATGTCTCTATGTACAGTGACCTTATTAAAACCTTTAACCAGTTGAAATATTGCAAAACAAATCAAATGTTTTTATTACTACCTTAGAGGATGTGAAGAACATTCCATCCTTATATCCTCTTCTTCATCACATTTTGCAAAGGTAGCATATTATTTGTGTTTATAAACTCTTAAAGGAGTACAACTGAGCATAAGTTGCTGCCTGATGATCTAGGGTCTTTTCTTCATTTTGTAGGAATATGTACTGGTTTGCATTTTTCTCATGGCTTGGAGGGAAGAACAGTGTCATGTTCCTGGGTTCTTTGCCACTAGGACCAGTGTCACAAGCATCTGTCCAAATCTATCCCAAAACAAGAAATTAAAAGTGAAAGAAAGGGAATTCCTATTCTGGTTAAAACGAGAAGGGGGTGAAACTGAGAACTTCCGGACTTTGTGGTGAATATCCATAACCTACAGAATAGGAGTTAACACTTGTTAATGAGCTGACGGTTACCAGCCCTTTAGCCTTCTGGTTTCTGCTTATCTCTAGCCCACCCCCATCTCTAGTGTCTGCCCTGGTTGTTCCCATCCTCTCCACATATACCAAACTCCTTTATGTGTCTAGAATGTAACATCTTTCACTTCTGAATCATGTAAGTCATATGGATTCTCCTGCCTGGGCCACGATTTCCCCTAGTCATTCCAAAGGCTGGAACAATCTAGCCAAACTTCACATCATTTTCTTCTAAGAATCCTGGATTAACTGGCTTTGTTCTCCTGGATGGTCACCATGGTCAGTAGTGTAGACTGGTGCATTCAGATTCTGACTCACCTCTCCTCTGCAATTCAACATCTTTTCCTAGAGTTCCTTGCACTTACAATTCTGAATCAAATTTAGGTTCCCTCCCTTAGATGCATCAGTGTAAGATCTGGAAGAGAAGGGGAGATAGGGGCCATGTTTCCATACTTTTCAGTTATTTCTACTGGCTAGAGAGATAGCAGGTAGTGAGGGCGTACAATCTTTCTGCATTAGCACTCCAATTGCAAGGGCAACCATGATATATTTTTTATCAGATCACAGGTACTACAGAGTGTTCTTGTGCTCAATAGGTAACAATGGCAGCTCAAAGGAAAACATTATGAAGGTAATTATTTCATATTATGTGGAGGAAATAATGACACAAAGTTTTTCATTATTTCCAGTAGTTTCTATCAACCATACTTATCATTATTAGAGCAATTCCTTAACCAAACTCTGTCAGACTTTGTCATGTTATAAAATCAAGGACAATATATGGAAAGTACATAGATGAAAGATAAATTACCCCAAGGTTAAAGAGTTACCCAGGGATCATCTTTGTCACTTGCATCTCAAGGCAAGCCTCAATAACAAGGTATTTATGACACTCCTTTACAGGTACTATTTTTACATTTGAAGAAAGAACTCTATAATTCTACCTCATGTGACATTACTCAGATTTCCAACCATGTGAGGAGAAGTAGCAGTCGATATTGTTTTGTATTAATGTCTATAGGAAAAAAAAGAATGAAAATCATTTACATCACCTAAGCAATTTCATAACTCCCAATCATCTTGAGTACCAGAAAGAGTGATAAGTGTCTTAACTTTCCCATTCTTTTGAGACTGAGGTCTATGACAAACTTAACAAAAAACAATTATTCACTGTTGATTTAAACAAATTAATTGAGGGTACCCAGGAAATGGTAGGAGGCAATAGAAGTGTATCATCATAAAAAGTAGACACAAAACGAAAAGAAAGTCTACTAACAAAGGGGATGGAAACCAAGAGCAGGATAAGCTTTTGGACAACCAATATTGTGATTTGGGGGGAGCAAATAGATACTATAACTCTTATAGTCACAAATTATCAACTTCAAAAAGCTTATTTGAAAGGATGGTTGACAGTATATATTATTTATTTATTATGTACTTTTTTTTTTAATTTTAATGTTCATTTATTTTTGAGAGAGAAAGAGAGATGCAGTGCCAGCAGAGGGGTGGAGAGAGAGGGAGACACAGAATCTGAAACAGGCTCCAGGCTCTGAGCTGTCAGCACAGAGCCCGACGTGGGGCTTGAACTCACGGACCATGAGATCACGACCTGAGCCAAAGTCTGACGCTCAACCAACTGAGCCACCCAGGCGCTCCCTATGTACTTATTTTTAAATGTTTATTGATTTTTGAGAGAGAGAGAGAGAGAGAGAGAGAGAGAGCGAGCACGGGACGGGGGAGGGGGAAAGAGGGAGGCAGACACAGAATACAAAGCAGGCTCCAGTCTCCATGCTGTCAACACAGAGCCCGAGGTGGGGCTCGACCTCACAAACTGTGAGATCATGACCTGAGCCAAAGTCGGATGCTTAACCAACTGAGCCAAAGTCGGATGCTTAACCAACTGAGCCACCCAGGTGCCCCAACAGTATATATTTTTAAATGATCACATGATTCATTAAGATTTATCACTCTGTTGTGACTATAAATTTCTGTAACCACTATCATGTGTGCTCTTATTTTGAAGGGCCAATTTCTCCATGATTATTATGTTCCAATTACAGCTCTATTCCTGCACAACATCTCTTAACTCCTTCTAGGCAAAAGTACCCTATCGCTTCTCTCCTTCAGTGTGTTGTAACACTTATTTTGATGGTGCCAATATCAGTTGTATTCTGCTTTCTGTTTGTCACTTAACTGTCAACATCTGAAGTGCAAGATTACTTACAATTTGTCTGTAACCTCCCACCCACATGCTGATGATAACATTACACATTGGGAATAGTCCTGGCAAACTCTATTGAATGAATAAATGCCTGGTGCAGTTTGCTGGGCAGAGGTAGTGGGACATAGACTAGAAAACAAAACCCTGTATTAGGAGTGAGAAGAACACTCTCAGCTCTGCCAGTACCTAGTGTAGGAAACTAGGTATTCATGCAGGCCTTTGGAACCTTATTTCCTCATCTACAAAGACATCTCTAACTCAAGTCTTCTTGCAATGTCTGGATATTGTCCATTTATTGGAATAATACTTACAAAAAGTATGGGAAATGAACAGGAATATGGCAGCTATAGGAAACCATAGAATTAGAGGTTTACCTCCTTAGTTTGTACTTAAGATTTGTGCTATAAGATATTCCTTTGTATGACACATAAGTCTGAAAACAATTTGCCATTAAATATGCTACATAAGCTGTAAAACTCCTCTAGCTGAAAATGTGCCATATACCCCAAAGAGACCTAGAAACCAAAAGGAATGACCAGTTTAAAGGCTATAAACTGATGTTAGGAAAAGGTTAATGATACACAAGTTTCTTTAATGAATATGTTGTGTCATATCATAAGGTGTCACTTCACCAAAATAAAAAAGATGTTGCAGTCCACTTCTGTTAATGGTTATGATTTTAGCTGGTTATGATTTTCACATAAAGATAGATATATGTCCAGGAACACCTCATTGCTTTACTAGCATGCAAAGCATGATGTGAAAATTATTAACATCTTTCTAATCCTTACCACTTTACCTAAAACTGGATTTGAATTATATATATATATATTTGACATATATATATGACACATATATAGTATCTTATATATCATATATATCATATATCTTATCTATATCTATATATATATCTTTAATATATATCATATATATCTATCATATATCCTATATATCATATATACATATGACATATATAGTATATTTTTTTACCTTACAATGGTAAGACAATGGGATAATATAGTTACAAGTTGTATAGAGATTTTCTCAAAACCTATCTGATTATCCAAATATAGGCACGGTATTTCCTGAACTCTTCCTTTTCCCCTCCTGGACAAATTATCAATCTGTAGGGTCTTGTATTTGTTGATATATCAGGATGATACCCCATCTTTCTATATCTGGAAGATATAATCATAATATTACTTCTACCACCATAATCAGGGAAACTATACTCTTTATGGAATCTCTTAGATAAATTTTGATGCTGTTTTTTAAGGCTGTCAATCTTATCAATTCCAGAGAGTATAGTTTTGACCAGGTACCAGAACTTGTATCTAGTATACATAAATTAAAGGCTGAATGTCCTCAGAAGATCAAGGTATAGATAACGTTTGTTAATTTGTGGATCAAATAAGATAGATTTTAAGGACCAAGTTAAATATGTATGATTTATTTATTTTTTCCTGAATGACTGAATTAATTTTCTACTGTGAGCAAACTGAAGTATGGGAAACTAAACTATTTCACCAATAGCATATTCCTCCTTAAACTCCAAAATAGGAGTAGAATAATGGAAAGGATGTGGGCCCTGAAGGCATCCATGTCACAAATCACACATAGCACTTACCAAGTAATGGATATGGCTAGTGTATGTGTGCGTTTGTGTGTATGTCATACACATATGGAATACTACTTGGCAATAAAAAGAAGGAAATGATGATACATCCGGAAATTTGGATGAATCTGAAAGCCATTTTATTTATTCTATATCTTGTTTTGGTTAGTAGCTACCTGAATGTATGCAATTTAATCAACTTCAGGCACTTAACAAACGACCGTAGACTGGGTGGCTTAAACAATAAAAGCATTTATTTAAACAATAAAAATATTTATTTTTCAAAATTCTGGAGGCTTAGAAGTCCAACAACAAGATATGAGCCAACTCAGTTCTTGGGGGTCTGGTGAGACCTCTTTTCTTGGTTTGCAAATGGCCACCTTCCTGTTGTGTTCTCACATGAATGGCAGAGAAAGAACTCTGGTATTTCTTCCTTTCCTTATATGGACCTTTACTCCATCCTGAGGATTCCACCCTCATGACTGCATCTAAACTTAATTATCTTCTAAAGGTCCTGTCTCCAAAAACCATCACTTTGGTGGTTAAGGGCTTCAACATATGAATTGGGGGGGGGGGAGGGAGGGAAAGGGGGCACACCTAGTTCACAGCAGTAACTGTCAAAAGTAATTGAACCAAATAATAATTCATGAATTTTATTATATATAAATTATACCTCAATAAAAAACTGTGACAAAAATAAGGCTAAATTTTTGGAAATATTTGGCAATTCTGACAGTCTACACCAAAGATCTTTCCAGAGAGGTCTGCTTCATAGCATTCTGCCTATAAGTAGGATGACATACATCCAATTTACCAATTCATGTTATCTCAGCATGAATATTAATAGCTCTCCCTTTCACTCTGAAAAGTGCCCACTTTGGACCTTAAATTCTGTGTTCCCTTCCTACTAAGCACCCAGACTCAACCTCTGAGTGACAAGCTTAGGAAAACTTTTACCTTCTCCAGATTCTAATACTCTCCAACACTGACCCAGTTGTTATGCCATAGCCTTCCTCACTCATAATTCTAAGTCACTTGTGAAACAGACAAGTGATTCTAACACTGACTCAGACAATATCTTGATCATGTGGCTCATTCCCACACTCAAAACTTTCACGGGACAAATTTAAACCAGTCCTCCTTCCATTTAATCTAGATTTTGTCTTATTAATTCCCTGAATTGCCATTTTTTTCTAACAGAATCTTCCCCAACAGAATCTTCTCAGACATTTATGAATTTCAAGCATCAAATAACATATTTCCTCCATCTTCACCACACTCGAAAACTTCATTATCTGAAACTTGAAAATCTATCGTAACACACAACATCCTCCATCTGTTTGATTAACTCTTAGGGGTGTGTGCCCTAGATTTAGAAACAAGTTGTAAGTGAGTACCCCGGGGTATAATTTGGAAAATAGCATTTTTATATTTGGATTTTGTTTAAAAACGAAAGGTAAGAAGGAGAGAGGTGAAAAGATAAAAGGAAGAGAGGAGAGAAAAAGAGATTTTCTACATCAAATTCACTGAAGAATTTGGTCAAGCTGTAATTTCAGCCACAGTAAAAGCCAACAGACTTTTCAATGAAAGTTACCAGACACTCCTTTGTTTAACAACACATAACATGCGTTCAAAGTGTGCCATTCAGTTAGGAAACGAAAAAGCTGATTGTCTGATTTTTTACATAATCTGTGAAGGATTAAAAATAAAGATTCTCTATTCCCCTGTTTTGTTCTGTGACTCTCCACTGTTTAAGATGAATAATGATTAGAAGGAGGAAGAAGAGGAAAAGAACACACGAATAAGAATATTATACTTGCTGCCAATAAAAGATGAACAAGCTTTAAAAAGCTGCCCCCATTCAAAGATGAAGCAATGGTAAGAGGCAGAGATAAATCCTTGTATATATGCACAGATATCCACATACATTTATTTGGTCTACTATGAATTGCATGTGGTTTTTAACTATAGTGAGGGCCTCTAATAAGCCAAATAGTTAATCAGAGCCAATGATACAACGAGCCGATTTAGTAAATTCATTCCAACAGCTGAACAGCCCAATAAAACAAAAACAACAACAAAAAAATTAGCAAACTGAGCTATTTGGCTGAAATGGTTGATTGAGTAGAATAATATACCCAACAGCACCAGGCAGGCTCAAGAATACTCATCCCCTCATAGGACAGTTACAGGAAGGCCAGCCTCTTGTGACTGGGTAAGTAATGGGTCTTTGTTCGTTTCATTCTGTCTTGGGATAGATCCAAACCTCCTGAGTTTCAAGGTTTATACTTTTAAAAAGAAGCTAGAACAAAATATTATATTTTGCTTAGATTTTAACTGATGCCAAATTTTATCACTTCTCCTTCTGGCTCTCTGTCGCTTTCAAGCTTTATCTGAATATTAACTGCCATCAACAGCTCAACTTTTCAGTTGGGTTCACTGCAGCCAAAAGCATTATGATATTAGAACATTCAAGATATAGATTAAACTGCATAGCAATGACTGCCTGTCATCTTAACAACAGGGAGGCATGCCTTTTCAGAGCATGAGCCATTGCTTGTTTTTGTGCACAAGCAGGAAATATTGGTAAAATTCGTACTGTGACTGACAAGAGTAGGAATGAAAAAGTATTATTGAATGGTTTTCTATACTGATGAAGAATGAAATTTTTATCACTTTCAGCTCTGCTCTTACATCTGTTTCCTGGAAAGAAAGAATTCAGTGCCAGTAACAAATATGCTAATTACAATTTGGGCCATAGCTTCAAAATCTTTAAGTAAATGCTGAATACTTCAGTACAGTCAGGAAATTTGCTAAGACACATTTCTTCTGACAGCTGCCAAGGAGAATGTCTGTTTTTAATACTTGAAAGATATACCAGATTTGCACTTTTAAATAACCACAGTTTTATAGCTCCTATTGGAGTCTTATTGAGCTCTTGACTATATTTTCAACATTGAATGTCAGAAAGTAGCCCACTTCAAATGGTTTTTTTTGGTGCCAACCATACAACTACTCTAGACAGCATTTATTTCAGAGTCAAGGAACTAATTATTTTGCTTTTTTATTCCATGTAAACTCAGCATCACTGAACAATGACTGATATAAATGTCCAACCTGCTGGTGCCCAGAGTGCCTACGTTTATGAGCCCAGCTAGACTCAGTTATCATAACTATCTTTAGGGGCTATGCTGGTCTTCATACTCAAATTTATTGTGTCGTGGCCCTCATTATTTTTAGACAGGCAGACAAATCAACATTGCTATGTAATGATCTCTTTATTTCCCCTCACTTAAGACTGGCATAGTGCTCCAAATGAGGCAACCAAATTGGTGACAAATGGTAGAAAAGATTTTCCAATTATAGTTTTCCTTCACAATATGTTTATAAAGAAAGCAGTTAAGGCAAACGTAGGCTTTATTTCAAAGGACTGATTTTGTATTTGATACATGCATGAATGTATCAAAGACCTGTGCAAATATTTCACATAAACTTTTCTTACAGCCTCCATCTTTTCTTCCCCATGAAGATAATGAAACCTAATTCCTGTCCATCAAGAAAGAGTCAGAATTATTTATAACCAGATGGATTTGAGCCAGCTATGTTTTCCTTAGCATGACTCTGGGCTGTCCTTTCAGTATGGACTTACTCAGTGTAAGATTTCAATATAGTTGAAGTAAACCCTGGCTTTCCTACAAAGACAATGGTCTGAATGTCTTGGCAGTTTATGAGCAAATGACATATTTCTCTCCTTGTTAAATTACTTAGAAAACTTCATAAGAAATAGTAAAAGTAGTCAATGCCTTGAGATTGTTCTTTTCACATCTATAAAACCACTTAGAATTTGATATTCTTCAGAGAATAAGAAACAAACAGGTACTTAACATCCTTATCAACATCATCAGATTTTCCCTCACCATTCCTGGAGCCTACTGTATGCCAAGAATTATAATAGACACTTAACATCCAATATCTCATTAATATCCATGAAAATCTCATATATAAGGTAAATACTATGATCCAATTTTATGGATGAGGAAACCAAGTTCCAAGCAAAGTAAAGTGACTTGCCGAGATCATATAGTTAATAAGTGGCAGAGATGAAATTCATGTCTAGGTTTGTTGGATGAGAAAATGTTTGCTGTTTTCATTTGGTTTTCTTAGATGAATGAAAGTAGAAGAAAGCAGGCAATTTCCTCCCCGGGAGAATAAGGTAACAAAAGATGTGTGTCACAGTTTGTTCTATCTAGTCTCTTATTGGCATCTGGGCTTAAAATATTGATGAAATATATTTTGAACTTTGTAATTTAGAAATCTTGCCCTATATGTCTCTTATCACCAGAACACAGAACACAGGTAGGGGGTTCAGTTTCAAAGCTCTAGGAATACCTACGATTGGCTGCAGACACTATGTCCGACTGAAGATTTGGTCAGAAACAACAGTCACAGCAACAACAAAAAGGTAGAGATGGATTATTGGCAGAAGAAAGGACTGTAACTTAAAGAAGAATCTCAGATTTTCAGGTCAAAGGGATTTTAACAATTATTTAGACCCATCTAATGCATGAACTACTCTACCACATCTGATCACTTACTTGAATATCTCCTATGACAAACAGCCTATTTTCTCTTCTGAGTCATTTATTCATTTACTCATTCAACACATCCCCAAGTATTTCTTGAAATTACTGTATGCCATAAACAGTGCCAGGCACTGAAAGAATAGACAAGCCAATTGACCTTTTCTTCAAGTTCTTTCTTATATTGAGCCAAAGTCTCTTTCACTGCTACTTCCAACATTGGGTACAAATGTTATCCTCAGAATTATTCAGAATATAGTTGTCAAGTCATATCATTTCAGTATCTTAAGTCATTTCACATACCATTTTGGATGGGAGTGGGTCCTTCCTCCACTGTTGCTCTATTTTTTTCCTTCCACTTTTAAAGAAGTGGGAGTGGGAAAACTTCCTCCTTTGGAAGCATCTTTGCATTTGAAGAAGAGAGGCTAGGGGAGAACAATGGGAAAGGGAGACAAAACTGGTTGTTGAGGGTGGCTCTAGTTTAGCTTTTTAAGGGATCTATTCACAGTAAAACACATGCTACATGCATTTAATATCATCCAGCCCAGGTTTCTGGGATTAGGAAAGAGAGGTTTGGAGGAAAATAGTGAATATATATTGGCGGTAATATTCCTTGTCCTGTACCTCTTGAAGATCTGATTGCAGATTTGAGTGACTAGATGGGATAGAAATGCAGCAAAGGAAAGGATATACTAAACAAATTACCTCATATGATATGGCTTCCAATTCTATACTTCTCTTCTGAGCTTGTTCTAGCTTGTCTATATCCATTATTTTAAAAGGCTCCCAAAACTGAACTCAATATTATATTTCAAATGTGAATAGTGGAAGTAAAACAGAACAAACGATTGTCTTGTTATTGTATTTTTAACTGATATAACCAAGTCTTATTTTGGCTTTTGGGGGTTTTTTTTGGTCCCACTGATTCATATAATAGTTTTTTTTTCTGTAACTTCATATTCTTTATAACATATACTACTATAGTGAATTCCTATCATCTTTTACATGTGCAGCTGCTGTTCCAACTCATTTTATCAGAATCAGTCTTTCACTCCAAATTTTCATCCCTTAGTATATTGTTAACCAGAATAATCACACTTTCTCCCTAACTTATTATTCATAAATTTGATGAGCATACCATAGTTTTTTCCACATCTTGCTTAAAAGTGGAAAGGAAGGGCACCTGGGTGGCTCAGTTGGTTAAGCATCCGATTTTGACTTCGGCTCAGGTCATGATCTCACTGTTCGTGAATTCAAGCTCCGCATTGGGCTCTGTGCTAACAGCTCGTAGCCTGGAGCCTGCTTTGGATTCTATGTCTCCCTCTTTTCTCTGCCCCTCCCCCACTTGTGCTCTGTCTCTCTCTCTCTCTCAAAAATAAATAAACATTAAAAAAGGTGGAAAAGAAAGCCAAGGCCAAAGGTATGACATTCTAATAACCACCTACTCTAGAGAGACAGAAATCTTATAAGCAACTACACTGGCCATTCACCTCCCATTGTCCTTACTTCTGATAAGCTTCTTCATTTTTTTTTATGAGAAGATATAAAAGTACATGTCAACTATGCTTAAACTGGCTTTTACTTTTTTTATTTAAACAACTTATTTAAACTAAAACAAAAAAAATAGTTCACTTATTTCTCCCATCCCCTATCCTTACCTCTGATAACCACCAATCTGTTCTCTGTATCTATGAGTTCGTTTTTCGATTTTGTTTTTAGATTCCACATATAAGACAGATCATGTGATATTTGTCTTTGCTTTTAATTTTTTAACATACTTCCTTATATCATGGTCCAGAATTGCACTCAAACAAACAGCATATTTTTTTTAGAGCATATGAATTCATGATGAGTTCAATGAATCCCAAATTTTTCTTATGATACTTAAGAAATGTTACTAATAGGAGCACCTGAGTTGCTCAATTGGTTAAGCGTCTGACTTTTGATTTCAACTCAGGGCACGATCTTATGGTTCATCTGCAGAGTCAGTGCAGAGCCTGCTTGGCATTCTGTGTGTGTGTGTCTCTCTCTCTGCTCCACTCCTGTTCTCTCTCTCTCTCTCTCTCTCTCTCTCTCTCTCTCAAAATATAAATAAAATAAACATTTTCAAAAGGCTGTTCTTTTAAAAAAATGTTACTAATAAATAATCACGCACTATTACTCATGAATAACCCTCAAATAAAGACATTGCTATTGTGCTGTTAATAATGGAAACTGCTTTCTGTCTCATTTTGTTGTTGTTATTGTTTTGGAGAATCAAAACACACACCAATGCTCTACGTCCAGTTTATCTCACTCACTGCAGTTCTTCAGAGACCACTGTATTTGTCAATTGAATACTTTACTGTTTCAGTGTTCTAGAATATAAATATTCCTGAGCAGGGGATTTGCACAAATTTAGAGATTCTAGAACTCTATGATAATGTCTTTTACACTTTCTTCTACTTTGACTGACCAGCACTGAATCTACCTTTGTCATATAGTGATCTATCACCATAAAGTTAGCATCCAAATAGGAATTAAGGTCTTATGAAGTTATGTCTGCTTTTTCTTCCAACAAACTGAAATCTTCTTTACTAGGATCTATGGAGTTCAGGAGGAATGAATCAAAAAGAGAAAAAAAAAATCAAGAATCCAGAAGCAGCTTTCAGGCAGCTAATGGCAAAGTGACTTTATAATTCTGCTGCCTTACGCATTGTTACCATCTAGCCCAGTACAGCTCAGAAGTGTCATCCCTGGACCAGTAGCATCAGCAACTGCTAAGAGCTTGTTAGAAATACAGATTATCAGGTCTCTCCTCAGATCTACTAAATGAGAATCCCTGGAGGTAGGGTCAGGAATTTGTATTTAGCCAGCTTTCTAGGCAATTCTTATGCATGCTG